>NC_134355.1:219382872-220083497 GCF_048569485.1 Anomaloglossus baeobatrachus
GTATTGCCGGCGGCCGCAGATAAGGTGAGGTTCCTCGTTCCTGCGGTGTCACACATAGCGATGTGTGCTGCTGCAGGAATTACGAACTACATCGTACACGCAGCAGCAACGATAATCGTGAATAGGGGGGCATGTCACCGATTAGCGATTTTGCACGTTTTTGCGACGATGCAAAAACGCTCATAGGTGTCACACGCAACGACATCGCTAAAGCGGCCAGATGTGTGTCACAAAGTCCGTGACCCCAACGAGATCGCTTGAGCGATGTCGTAGCGTGTAAAGCAGCCTTAAGAGCGAAAAGTATTGTGTTTATATTTTTGTTTAGTATATTTCCAAGCTTCCATTCTGGTTGATTACTTCAAAACCTATAAATAACATGAGTTTTAAGCCAAGATAAAAATAATCGTTATTAGAACACAAAAAATGATAAAAACAGAGAAAAGAGAAGGGGATATACACAATGAAATTAATCCCGCCACAGGAAAATTGCCCACATATACGAAGCATAAGAGATGCAGTAATCCATGTGATATGAAAAAGAAAAGAAGCAAATAAATAAGGGGAGATACTATATATCTCAATTAGGGAGACAGAAAACAAATGCAAATGTAATACTTGATAAATATGCCTCACATATAAGAAAGAAAAACAATACACAGTGTTTACACTGTGAGGCTTCTAAGCGGGTGAGGCTGCAATTCAAGTGTGGCTGCAAGGTAAGTGTATAGCATAGTTGAACACTATCATCTATATATAATTGCCTTATTCTGTGTATCTTGCTCCAAAATGACGTCATTACAGTAACAACCGTCGCCACAGTGCGTGCGCTAAAGAGCCTGCGACCAACGGCTCAGCTAAGTGAATAGCACAAACTACGGCGCGACAGCACGACGCCCGACACCTTTCCCCGCACCCACACGGAGCCCCGGCTCCCAGGTGACTGCTGCACTCCCGGGAGCCCACACCGGGAACCCATCTGAGACATACCCTTGAGTTGTTGGGATCGTGCCGGGAGCCGGCGTACGCTGGTAACCATGGTACACATCGGGTAACTAAGCAAAGCGCTTTGCATAGTTACCCAATCTTGTACCATGGTTACCAGCGTAACTCGGCTCCACCCCCCACCCGCACTTCGCCCTCCGCATGTATAAATTGAACACACACACACACATACACACGAATAGTCACCTGTCCCCAACAATGCAGTCCCCGTCACTGACGTCCTCAGCGCCATGGCCCCACTCGGCTCCACCCCCCCGCACTCCGCCCTCCACATGTATACACTGAACACACACCCCGGCACTACTGCATCCATCACCCCCGCACACATGCAGGCACTACTGCTTCCATCATCATCACTGCACACACCCCGGCACTACCGCTCCCATCATCCCCGCACACACGCAGGCACTACCGCTCCCATCATCACTGCACACACCCCGGCAGTACTGCACCCATCATCCCCGCACACACGCAGACACTACCGCTCCCATCATCATCACTGCATACACCCCGGCACTACTGCACCCATCATTCCCGCACACAAGCAGGCACTACCGCTCCCATCATCATCATCACTGCACACACCCCGGCAGTACTGCACCCATCATCCCCGCACACACGCAGACACTACCGCTCCCATCATCCCCGCATACACGCAGGCACTACCGCTCCCATTACCATCCCCGCACACACCCCGGCAGTACCGCACCCATCATCATCCCCGCACACACCCCAGTACTACCACACCCATCATCATCCCCACACACACCCCGGCACTACCGTACCCATCATCATCCCCGCACACACGCAGGCACTACCGCACCCATCATCATCCCCGCACACACCCTGGCACTACCGCACTCATCATCACCACCGCACACACAAGCACTACTGCACCCATCATCATCCCCGCATACACCCCGGCACTACCGCACTCATCATCATCCCCACACACACACACAAGCACTACCGCACCCATCATCACTGCACACACCCCGGCAGTACTGCACCCATCATCCCCGCACACACGCAGACACTACCGCTCCCATCATCCCCGCACACACGCAGACACTACCGCTCCCATGATCATCACTGCACACACCCCGGCAGTACTGCACCCATCATCCCCGCACACACGCAGACACTACCGCTCCCATCATCCCTGCATACACGCAGGCACTACCGCTCCCATTACCATCCCCGCACACACCCCGGCAGTACCGCACCCATCATCATCCCCGCACACACCCCAGCACTACCACACCCATCATCATCCCCACACACACCCCGGCACTACCGTACCCATCATCATCCCCGCACACACGCAGGCACTACCGTACCCATCATCATCCCCGCACACACCCCGGCACTACCTGAGTGAAGTCTCCGGTGACAGCGCGGCTCACTTCAGCTGCTGCGATGAGCTTACACAGAGCGGTCGTGTTCTACGGCGCTCCCTATCAACTTCATGTAGCAGAGCTGAAAGCGTCATGTGGATTACGTCGGACCTGGATGGGTGTTTGGGGATTCATAAAGTGGTAAATGAGGGGGTTTTTTTTGTCTTTTATTCCAAATAAAGGATTTTTCGTTGTGTGTGTTTATTTACTTTCACTTACAGGTTAATCATGGAAGGTATCTCGGGGAGACGCCTGGCATGATTAACCTAGGACTTAGTGGCAGCTATAAGCTGCCATTTAACTCCTTATTACTCCAATTGCCACCGCACCAGGGCAATTCGGGATGTGTCGGGTAGAGTCCCGGGACTGTCGCATCTAATGGATGCGGCAATTCCGGGCGGCTGCTGGCTGATATTGTTAGGGTGGTGGGCTCCCCATAACGTGGCGCTCCCCATCCTGACAATACCAGCCTTCAGCCGTGTGGCTTTATCTTGGCTGGTATCAAAATTGGGGGGGGACCGCAGGTTTTTTTTTTAATTATTTATTTATTTATTGTACCGCACGATATAGACCCACCCACCGGCAGCTGTGATTGGTTGCAGTGAGACAGCTGTCACTCAGCATGGGGGAGTGTCTGACTGCAACCAATCATAGGCGCCGGCGGGCGGGGGAAGCAGGGAATACGAGATTGAATAATGAGCGGCCGGCATTTTCAAAAGCAGGAGAAGCCGCCAGAGCAGTGTGACAGCTGTGCAGCGCCCCGCCGGTGATCGGTGAGTATGCGAGAAGGGGAGAGAGGGGGTGGGAGAGACAAGGAGTGATTTTAAACGATTTATATTGTTCTACTGGACATGCTGAGCATGCGCAGTAGAACGTGATGGGATCCGTCAGCGGATTCTGCCGCTTAGTGCATTGTGGCGGAATCCGCCCCCATAGACAATCATTAGACAGCTTGGCAGATTCTAACGGAATCCGTCAAGGTGCGATATTTTAACGACCCAAAAAACGCTACATGCAGCGTTCCCTCCACACGACGCACTTGTCACAAATTAATGACGCAGCGTGGTCCATCGGATGCAACGCAGACACTTGCGTTACAGTGCGTTGTCAATACAAGTCTATGGAGAATAGCGCAGTGCGTTAACGGACTGCGCTATTCTCCATAGCGGTGGATTGCGCTGAACACAAGTGTGAAAGCGCCCGAACACACACACACACACACACACCTGGATAGTTACCTGTCCCCAGCCATGCAGTCCCCGGCACTGACATCCTCAGTGTCATGGCCCCGCTCGGCTCCACCCGCCCCGCACTCCGCCCCCCGCACACATTACCCCGCAGGATGGGGGCACATGTCAGGATGGTGGCTGCACCACGATGGGGGAACATACCAGCATTGGGCCACATCACAGCATCAGCATATTTTTACTTAACTTTACACTGTTCATGGCCTTCTTTCATTACAAGCCATGGACATCATTAAACATTAGACTCATCTATTAAAACTATTCCTTCTGTTGTTTGTCATTTTAAAACCAATAAACAATTATAAAAATACTAAATTAAACCTAACCCATCCAGTCCATTCATTACCTTATTATTCAATCTGCTAACCTACATACACATTCTAGACTACCCGATACGTTGGAATCGGGCCACCTTCTAGTAGTTTTTATACCTGTGTAGTTGTCTACATGGCTTAGGGTATTATCTGTGCCTTCTGTTACTGGGGGAAACAAATGGGGGGGGCGGTCTTGTGATTTGTGTTAGGTGATTCATCTTGTTTGCTTTGCTAGCTTAGTAGTGATTTAAAAATTCAAGTGACACACTGTGAGGCTTCTAAGTGGGCGAGGCTGCAATTCAAGTGTGGCTGCAAGGTAAGTGTACAACATAGTTGAACATAATATCATAGTTTGACACAAGAGCAAAGCTTGGTATTACCTTTCTAGTTATGCATGTTTTTACTGTACTGTTTATCCCCATTTAGTATGTGCTCTATGGACAATGCTACCAAGTGTGCATCTTGTGAGATGTATGCATGCCTTGAACAGCCGTTTGAGAGTGAATATGTGAATATGTCTGCACTCGATGTCAGCGTGTTACGTATTTGGAAGCCCAGGTAATGGATTTAAATATGCAGCTTCCAACGCTCAGGAGTGTGTCCCATTCACACAAAGAAAGAGACACGCACACAAAGAAAGAGACACACACAGAAAGAGACACACAAAGAAAGAGACATACACACCGACACACAAAGAGACACACACAGAAACACACACACAGAAAGAGACACAGAGAAAGACACACACAGAGAAAGACACACAGAGAAAGACAAACAGAGAAAGACACACACAGAGAAAGACACACACAGAAAGTCACACAAAGAAAGATACACACAAAAACACAGAAAGACACACAGAAAGACACCGACACACAGAAAGACACACAGAGAAAGACACACACACACACACAGAAAGACACACAGAAAGACACACACACAGAAAGACACATATACAAAAACACACTGCGAGGCTTCTAAGCGGGGGAGGCTGCAATTCAAGTGTGGCTGCAAGGTAAGTGTATAGCAAGTGGCTGCAAGTTCCATGTATACCATCTCATACTCCGGCTCACTTTTTTGTTTTTATGTAGTTTTTTTGTATTCAGTACAAACAGGGAGTGGCCCCCTTCTCAGCGAGCTGGACATTTCATTCTGTGAATCCCCCTGACTGTGTGTGTCCTGTTGGGACCCGGTCGCTCTCAGCCCTTAGCCACATTGAGGCCTATTTTTGACCCATGGTAAGGTTTTAATATTAGAGAGTGTAGGTACTATCCCAACTGGGTACACCTTGACGTTTGGTGGGATAGCTTTATGCTTTTTTTGATCAAAAACAGTGTTTACTAAGTACCCTATGTTTATATGCACTATGCTTTTATTTAGTTACAGCAGGGTATGTTTTCACATTTTTTTTCCTTGGTTTCTCTTTGTCTCATGGCCAGTGTGAACATGGTCTCACAAGTTCCATGTATACCATCTCATACTCCGGCTCACTTTTTTGTTTTTATGTAGTTTTTTTGTATTCAGTACAAACAGGGAGTGGCCCCCTTCTCAGCGAGCTGGACATTTCATTCTGTGAATCCCCCTGACTGTGTGTGTCCTGTTGGGACCCGGTCGCTCTCAGCCCTTAGCCACATTGAGGCCTATTTTAGACCCATGGTAAGGTTTTAATATTAGAGAGTGTAGGTACTATCCCAACTGGGTACACCTTGACGTTTGGTGGGATAGCTTTATGCTTTTTTTTTATCAAAAACAGTGTTTACTAAGTACCCTATGTTTATATGCACTATGCTTTTATTTAGTTACAGCAGGGTATGTTTTCACATTTTTTTTCCTTGGTTTCTCTTTGTCTCATGGCCAGTGTGAACATGGTCTCACAAGTTCCATGTATACCATCTCATACTCCGGCTCACTTTTTTGTTTTTAAGTGTATAGCATAGTTGAACACAATATCATTGTTTTACACAAGACCATAGCTTGGTGTCACCTTTCTAGTTATGCATTGTTTTTATCTGTACTGTTTATCCCCGTTTAGTATGTGCTCTATGCATAATGCTACCAAGTGTGCATCTTGTGAGATGTATGCATGCCTTGAGCAGCCGTTCGAGGGTGAATACAGTTAGGTCCAGAAATATTTGGACAGTGACACAAGTTTTGTTATTTTAGCTGTTTACAAAAACATGTTCAGAAATACAATTATATATATAATATGGGCTGAAAGTGCACACTCCCAGCTGCAATATGAGTTTTCACATCCAAATCGGAGAAAGGGTTTAGGAATCATAGCTCTGTAATGCATAGCCTCCTCTTTTTCAAGGGACCAAAAGTAATTGGACAAGGGACTCTAAGGGCTGCAATTAACTCTGAAGGCATCTCCCTCGTTAACCTGTAATTAATGAAGTAGTTAAAAGGTCTGGGGTTGATTACAGGTGTGTGGTTTTGCATTTGGAAGCTGTTGCTGTGACCAGACAACATGCGGTCTAAGGAACTCTCAATTGAGGTGAAGCAGAACATCCTGAGGCTGAAAAAAAAGAAAAAATCCATCAGAGAGATAGCAGACATGCTTGGAGTAGCAAAATCAACAGTCGGGTACATTCTGAGAAAAAAGGAATTGACTGGGGAGCTTGGGAACTCAAAAAGGCATGGGCGTCCACGGATGACAACAGTGGTGGATGATCGCCGCATACTTTCTTTGGTGAAGAAGAACCCGTTCACAACATCAACTGAAGTCCAGAACACTCTCAGTGAAGTAGGTGTATCTGTCTCTAAGTCAACAGTAAAGAGAAGACTCCATGAAAGTAAATACAAAGGGTTCACATCTAGATGCAAACCATTCATCAATTCCAAAAATAGACAAGCCAGAGTTAAATTTTCTGAAAAACACCTCATGAAGCCAGCTCAGTTCTGGAAAAGTATTCTATGGACAGATGAGACCAAGATCAACCTGTACCAGAATGATGGGAAGAAAAAAGTTTGGAGAAGAAAGGGAACGGCACATGATCCAAGGCACACCACATCCTCTGTAAAACATGGTGGAGGCAACGTGATGGCATGGGCATGCATGGCTTTCAATGGCACTGGGTCACTTGTGTTTATTGATGACATAACAGCAGACAAGAGTAGCCGGAGGAATTCTGAAGTGTACCGGGATATACTTTCAGCCCAGATTCAGCCAAATGCCGCAAAGTTGATCGGACGGCGCTTCATAGTACAGATGGACAATGACCCCAAGCATACAGCCAAAGCTACCCAGGAGTTCATGAGTGCAAAAAAGTGGAACATTCTGCAATGGCCAAGTCAATCACCAGATCTGAACCCAATTGAGCATGCATTTCACTTGCTCAAATCCAGACTTAAGACGGAAAGACCCACAAACAAGCAAGACCTGAAGGCTCCGGCTGTAAAGGCCTGGCAAAGCATTAAGAAGGAGGAAACACAGCGTTTGGTGATGTCCATGGGTTCCAGACTTAAGGCAGTGATTGCCTCCAAAGGATTCGCAACAAAATATTGAAAATAAAAATATTTTGTTTGGGTTTGGTTTATTTGTCCAATTACTTTTGACCTCCTAAAATGTGGAGTGTTTGTAAAGAAATGTGTACAATTCCTACAATTTCTATCAGATATTTTTGTTCAAACCTTCAAATTAAACGTTACAATCTGCACTTGAATTCTGTTGTAGAGGTTTCATTTCAAATCCAATGTGGTGGCATGCAGAGCCCAACTCGCGAAAATTGTGTCACTGTCCAAATATTTCTGGACCTAACTGTATGTCTGCACTCGATGTCAGCGTGTTACATATTTGGAAGCCCAGGTAATGGATTTAAATATGCAGCTTCCAACACTCAGGAGTGTGTCCCATTCACATTCAGTAAGAGACACGCACACAAAGAAGAGAGACACACACAGAAAGAGACACACAAATCAAGAGACATACACACTAACACACAAAGAAAGTGACATACACAGAGAAAGAGACACACACACAGAAAGAGACACACATAGAAAGAGACACACACACAGAAAGAGACACACACACAGAAAGAGACACACACACAGAAAGAGACATACAGAGAAAGACACACACAGAGAAAGACACACAGAGAAAGTCACACACAAAGACACACACAGAAAGACACACACAGAAAGACACACAGAAAGATATACACAAAAACACAGAAAGACACACAGAAAGACACAGAAAGACACCGACACACAGAAAGACTCACAGAGAAAGACACACACACACACACACATACACAGAAAGACACACATATACAAAGACACACTGTGAGGCTTCTAAGGGGTGGAGGCTGCAATTCAAGTGTGGCTGCAAGGTAAGTGTTTTGCATAGTTGAACACAATATCATTGTTTTACACAAGAGCATAGCTTGGTGTTACCTTTCTAGTTATGCATTGATTTATCTGTTTATCCCCGTTTAGTATGTGCTCTATGCACAATGCTACCAAGTGTGCATCTTGTGAGATGTATGCATGCCTTGAACAGCCGTTCGAGGGTGAATATGTCTGCACTAGATGTCAGAATGTTACATATTCGGAAGCCCAGGTAATGGATTTAAATATGCAGCTTCCAACACTCAGGAGTGTGTCCCATTCACACACAGAAAGAGACACACACACAGAGACACACACAGAAAGAGACACACACAGACTGTCTTGCTAAATTCTCCTAAAAAGGGGGCTGAAAGCCCGTACTTACGAAGCGCTCACGGATATCTTAATCAGGCACAAATACTAAGATTCTTTATAGCAAGATATTATTTATTTTAATAGCACATGAATAATCAATGGGACATAGGCATTAGCACTACTTTATAGTCATAGAATCTTATACAATAACAGAAATATGCATCAACATTACCGTATGTTGTAGCACGCCTTTCTCATCGGAGGGACTCGATTAGTGAGAAGGAAAACAACCCGGCCTCTGCATCACAGGAACAGTGCGTCCACTTTGAGCATCCTGGAAATGTCCCTATCACACTAAGCGAGTCCTGTATTTTTATATCAACTTTGTATGTCGTGTGCACCGAGTATTGCAATTGGTGACCTGCATGCACAGAGAAAGACACACACAGAAAGACACACATACAGAGAAAGACACACATACAGAGAAAGACACACATACAGAGAAAGGCACACAGAAAGACACACAGAGAAAGACACACATACAGAGAAAGACACACGCACAAAGACACACAAACAGAGAAAGACAAACACACAGAGAAAGACACACAGAGAGAAAGACACACAGAAAGACACATACAGAAAGACACACAGAAAGAAACACAGACACACACAAAGACACAGACACACACATACAAAGACACACTGCGAGGCTTCTAAGCGGGGGAGGCTGCAATTCAAGTGTTCATAGAACCCCAAAAAGAAAAAGAAGGAATGGATATTCTTATAGATTCTTTATTCAGTGAAATAGGTGTAAAACAGTCCGTAAATAGTTTTTGACATTTCTGCCCCAGGCCTTTATCAAAATCGGACCATCAGATGGATTAACACAGAGAATATGTGGGTTAATTCACAGGGAATTATCATCGCTGAACGACCTGTAAAGAGGCTAGGTGGTGTATATGATAGGTAGGTGTATTAGTAGGTACACAGGTAATGGGTGTCGCTATAGTAACCAACAGCCTGTAGAGGCTTAAAGAGATGTATGTGAGTCCAAAATATGGACGACAGGGTCCTAATATTAATATCAAGGAATGGGTTAATAATGCCCCGGGTATATCAGGGATCCAGTGTTGCCTGAATAATGACCTAAACATAATAGGTACCACCTTGTAGGTATAGAGAAGGGAGAATTTAAACATAGGAATCAGGACAAGGTCAATTTCTGTGCTATTGAAGCTGGAGCATGTAATGGCTGAAGGGGAGTTATCGCCTTGTATTGTGAAGAGGTCTCATGCCATAGTGTCAAGGAATATGTCCTGGAATCTCCTGCCTTACTATAGCGACACCCATTACCTGTGTACCTACTAATACACCTATCATATACACCACCTAGCCTCTTTACAGGTCGTTCAGCAATGATAATTCCCTGTGAATTAACCCACATATTTTCTGTGTTAATCCATATGATGGTCCGATTTTGATAAAGGCCTGGGGCCAAAACGTCAAAAACTGTTTACGGACTGTTTTACACCTATTTCACTGAATAAAGAATCTGTAAGAATATCCATTCCTTGTTTTTCTTATTGGGGTTCTATGAGTGCCGGAGTTCTTTTTCTTTTTTTGTTCTAATTTTCTCTGGAGCACCTACTTGGTGATGCGGGGTCTCTCCAAAAAAAATGTTTGCAATTCAAGTGTGGCTGCAAGGTAAGTGTATAGCATAGTTGAACACAATATCATAGTTTGACAAAAGAGCATAGCTTGGTGTTACCTTTCCAGTTATGCATTGTTTTTATCTGTACTGTTTATCCCCATTTAATATGTGCTGTAAGCGATTGCCTGCTCAGGTGATGGGGAACACTCACTTAGCTGCGTTTCTGAGGTAGCAGAGGAACACAAAGTATTAAAAAGTCCAAACGGTTTACTAAAAAAAATCCAGCATAAACTGCTTCTCCAAACAAAATCACAAACAGTACACAGTTAACCCGGATACCAGTCCGTTAACTCCAGAAAGGTTTCTGTGCCTCTTTCTCTGAGTCCAAAAGCCCCTTTACGTCTTGCTGACTGTTTCCCCAGGAACACAAATTTCTGGTCCGTCTTTGTCACGGACCGCCCGCTCAGGTTTGGACACTACCAGTGTCAGAGTGGAGCTCCCTCAGCCTCCACACACTCAGTTCCAGATGGTTGAAGGCAACCTACGCATCCTTAGGCAGGTTCCTTCCAGAGGCTCTAACCTCTCTGAGAATAGCAGCCTCTTTACCTGCCAGAGGCTGCTCCTGATGCAGTGCTGTTCCACACACCGCTTCACACTCACTGACTCCATGTGCCAAACAAGCTAATTAAGACCTGTGTCAGACACTCCCATCTCTTAGCCATTCGTAAGCCTGGCCATTCAATAATATAGGAAGATGTGGTACTACATGTACGAGAAAGAACTCCCAGGATCACACCACTTCCGTGGTACATACCTGTCATTCACAATATAACCAGTCGCCTTGTCACAGTGCTCTATGTACAATGCTACCAAGTGTGCATCTTGTGAGATGTATGCATGCCTTGAACAGTCATTTGAGGGTGAATATGTCTGCACTCGATGACAGCGTGTTACATATTTGGAAGCCCAGGTAATGGATTTAACTATGCAGCTTCCAGTACTCAGGAGTGTGTCCCATTCACACACAGAAAGAGACACACAAACACACACACACACACACACACACACAGACACACACAAAGACACACACAGAAAGACACACACAGACACAAACAGAAAGAGACACACACAGAAAGAGACACACAGAAGGAGACGCACACAGAAGGAGACGCACACAGAAGGAGACGCACATAGAAGGAGACGCACACAGAAAGAGACACAGAAAAAGAAACAGAGACACGCAAAGAAAGAGACACACAGACACAAACACAAAGAGACACACAGAAAGAGACACAGAAGGAGACGCACACAGAAGGAGACGCACACAGAAGGAGACGCACACAGAGGGAGACGCACACAGAGGGAGACGCACACAGAGGGAGACGCACACAGAGGGAGACGCACACAGAAGGAGACGCACACAGAAAGAGACACACAGAAAGAGACACACACAGAAAGAGACACATAGAAACTGGATGTTTGAGGTAATATATTGGCTGCTTTACACGAGACTATGTATTGTGCGATGCATCGTCGGGGTCACGGTTTTCGTGACGCACATCCGGCATCGTACACGACGTCGTCTAGCATAACACCTCTGAGCGATGCAGTATCGCTCACAAATCATGAGTCATGTACTCGTCGCCCATTTTCAAAAAATTGTTTAATTAAAATGGCGCCGGTTGTTCATAGTTTCCGTGGCAGCACACGTTGCTCCGTGTGACACCACAGAACGATGAACACAGCTTACCTGTGTCCCACGGCACCAGCCGGCTATGTGGAAGGAAGGAGGTGGGCGGGATGTAAACATCCCGCTCATTTCCGCCCCTCCGCTTCTATTGGCCGGCTGCCGTGTGACGTCACTGTGACGCCGAATGTCCCTCCCACTTCAGGAAGTGGACGTTCGTCGCCCACAGCGAGGTTGTCCGGAAGGTGTGTGTGACAGGGGCTAAACGAGTTTGTGCGCCACGGGCAGCGATTTGCCTGTGACGCAAAAACGACGGGGGCGGGTACGATCGCTCGTGCTTTCGCACGATAGATCGTACCGTGTAAAGCAGGCATTAGCCTGGATATTTATCAGGTGGCCTATAGCAAACAATCACAGGTATGCTTCTATTTTGTTACCGGTCAAGGAGCTCTGATTGGTTGCTATAGGCAATGAAAGACATTTTTCATATAAGGAAGCTTATGTGTGAGTTAACATGGTTTTTGGTGGTGGCGCTTAGCCAATGCTGTTGTAGAAGCTAATGTAAGTCACATGACCTTAACTGTATACTAATTGTGAGGGGTTTAATGAGGCAATATATTGGCTGTTTTGACAGCCTGGATATTTATCAGGTGGCCTATAGCAACCAATCGTGGATTGAGATTAAGAGCATGTAGCTCGAAATGCGTACCCCCTGACATATCATCTCATCTGTATGGGGATTTTTTATACTCCATGGATATGATACATTTCCATTTTATTATGAATTAAATAAAAAACCAAGATTTTATACAATTTTTGGACACGAGTGCTGGATTTTCTTCTTCTTGGAGGTTCAACCAATCACAGGTATGCTTCAATTTTGTTACAGATCAAGGAGCTCTGATTGGTTGCTATAAGCAATGAAGGACAATCTTAGGGGTACTTTGCACACTACGACATCGCAGGTGCGATGTCGGTGGGGTCATGTCGAAAGTGACGCACTTCCTGCGTCGCTCTCGACATCGTAGTGTGTAAATCCTAGATGATACGATTAACGAGCACAAAATCGCCGTAATCGTATCATCGGTGTAGCGTCGGCGAATTCCATAATTATGCTGAGGCGACGGTCCGATGTTGTTCCTCGCTCCTGCGGCAGCACACATCGCTGTGTGTGAAGTCGCAGGAGCGAGGAACATCTCCTACCTGCGTCACCGCGGCTCCTGTAGGATTTACGGAAGGAAAGAGGTGGGCGGGATGTTTACATCACGCTCATCTCCGCCCCTCCGCTCCTATTGGCTGCCTGCCGTGTGATGTCACAGTGATGCCGCACGACCCGCCCCCTTAATAAGGAGGCGGTTCGCCGGAGGGAGCGACGTCGCATGGCAGGTGAGTGCATGTGAAGCTGCCGTAGCGATAATATTCGCTACAGCAGCTATCACAATGATATCGCAGCTAAGACGGGGGCGGGGACTATCACGCTCGGCATCGCAGCATCGGCTTGCGATGTCGAAGTGTGCAAAGTACCCCTTAGTATAAGACAGCTTATGTGTCAGTTATTATGATTTCAGTGGTGAGCGGGAGATCGAGAGGGAGATTGGGAGAGTGAGAGACTTAAGGCCCTGTCACACATACAGATAGATCTGTGGCAGATCTGTGACAGATCTGTGACAGATCTGTGGTTGCAGTGAAATTGTGGACTATCGGTGCCAGGTTTGTGGCTGTGTACAATTTGAACAATATGTCCATGATTTCACTGCAACCACAGATCTGCCAAATATTTATCTCTGTGTGTGACGGGGCCTTTAGTTACTATCCCAGGCAACACAAGGTTCTACAGCTAATCAAGTTATAATGTGCATAAAATGTTGGAGAAGAACTAAAATTCAAATAATTTGCTATTGTAGATAACCCAGATTGTGCAAAAGGCAAAGATGTAGATAACATGAAATAAATAAGCAATTCATAAATAGAAAAAGTTTCTATATATCTGGGCTCAAAAAATATACTGCAGATAAAGTGGAAAATATACACAGAGCAGCCAATAAAATAATATAAGGACCTGTTGTCTGACCAAAAGTGCAGGGAGCAAAAAGACTTTGATGGTTTAATGGTCACTTGTTTGTTTCTTATACTGGCATTTCCACACTTTAACTAAGCAGTGGGTTAAGCTTGAACAAGAAGGTTTACCTGTGCTTTTGAAGCATCTCCCATGGCTCTCTACAGTATATACAGGAAGGGAATATGTGGGTCAGGTTTTACTGTCTATTCCCGCCCCGGTCTACCTACCTGGCCTTCCTCCTAATGTTGCTATCATAGACGTTAATTCTGGCGCAAGCAGACACACAGGAGCGGGAATAGATAGCAAGACCCGACACACATATTTCCTTCCTGTTGCACTTGTCAATCAAATAGTGCATTGCTGTCATTTAACATGCACATATTTCTGAAACAAAACCTCCAATCTCAGAATAAAAGGTAGGGTTACATTCAGCATTCTAGAGCCAGTGTAGCACTGGCTTTACTTTATACAGGGTGGTCCAAAAGTAGGTGGACAGTGTAAAGTGAAACTGACTCAGTTGCCCTTCGCAACCAATCAGATTCCATTTTTCATTCTTCTCAGACACTTTGGAAAAGGTGGAATTTGATTGGTTGCAAGGGCAGTTTCACAGATCCAGTTTTCACAGATAAATCTCCCCCAAATCTGTTTTCTTTTCAGATAATTCAGATAACCCATAATGGCAAATAATTTAAATACAGATCAAAGAAAATGGATTTTAAAAGAGTATTGGAAATCTCAAAATGCTGAAACCGTTAGAGCAAATTGTTATTTTCTGTCCACCTACTTTTGGAAAACCCTGTATATGATGGTTGGTTCCTTCAAGGGTTCCTATTATGTATACATAAAAGTATATTGAAATATTTGTTCTTTTTATGGTTGAAAACTTAATTACTAGTAATGTCATTTCTGCCTACATGTTTTCATTGCTGTTTTCTTATCTGTTAAACTTGACCTTTAATAAAAACAGACTGAACATAAAGTGAACCCGTCATGCAGGGTCGGACTGGCTCACCGGGGCAACGGGGAATCTCCCAGTAGGCCCCGGTCCCTCAGTGGGCCCCTGTGCCTTATTTAGTGCGGGGCCGCTGAACAGGGCCGCAGGGCAGCCTGTTTCTCAGGGCTGGAGCTTATTGGTGAGCAGACTGGGCAGCTCATCCACGATGTGAGGGCCCCCCAGCCTTTCAATCATAAACGTCAGTGATCGTACAAGTTCTGTATGATCACTGAAGTTTCACAGTTGCAGAATGACCTTTAGTGACATCACAATCATGTGACTTACCAAAGGTCCGAACGCTGCAATACGATGGTCCCCAGGCCCGCACATATCTGGTGTCAACGACCTGGAGACTGTGCCGCTATTTAAATGTATGCACATCTTTCAGGCGTGCATACATTTGAACAGTGTGGCCAGCAACAGGACTGAGGCAGAGGAGCTCTGCTCAGGCCCGCACCGCAACATACCGTCATCACCTGGGCCGGGGCTGTAGAGAAGAGGAGGATGACGCACAGGCTTTGGTAAGCGTTCCAGTAGGAGCCGAAGATGACACCTACAATAATTTTAGATGGGAGGCTGTTGTGGGGGAGGGGTGGTATTACTTTAAAAGGGACATTATGGAGCAGTGGGGGACTTTTATGGGGCAATGAGGGGCATGATGAGGCAGTGGCAGACATTATGGGTTGGTGGGGGACATTATGAATTAAATTGGGACATTATAGGTCGTCAGTGGGGGACATTATAGGACAGTGGAGAACATTATGGGTCAGTTGGGATCATCAGACCAGTGGGAGACATTGAGTTAGTGAGGGACATTATGAAGGAAATTGGGACATTATAAGGCACTGGGGGCCATTAGGAAGCAAATTGGAACATTATAGGGAAGTGGGGGACATTATGAAGCAAATTAGAACATTATAGGGCAGTAAGGGACATTATGAGGCATATGAAAACATTATGGGGAAATGAGGGACATTATAGAGTAAATTGGTACATTGTGGGGCAATGAGAGATATTATGGGGCACTGGGAACATTATGGAGCAAATTGATTGGGACATTATAGAGCAATGGAGGAAATTATGAAGCAAATTTGGACATTATGCGGCAAGGGGGTTATTATGAGGCAATTAGGAATGGGATTGTGAAAGGCAACAGTCTAATGAGGAGTGTGGGGGGGGAGAATTTATGCAGAGATGTAGTATGGGGGAGATAGAGCAAGTTTTGGGGAGACATTATGGAAAGGAGCTCTTTGTGGGGGGATATTTTGTGCAGGAAGCAATTAACAATCCCTTTAGTTTCCCCAGACATTATTAACTAAAGGAGGCCAGGATAAGGGACATAATTACTATATGGGGCCAGAATGAGAGACATACATTATTGGTTTAGGGTGGCAAGTAGGGCATAATTACTGTAGGGGAAAATTATGGGACATTATTATTGATGAAATATAAAGTTAATTTTGAGGATACTGTCTCCCATGGGGGAACAAAAGCCTGATGGAGTGTAGAAATTGGTGGAAAAAAAATGGGGAATGTGCTCTGAAAGTAATCAGCTATTGGTGACTGTGTGTTATTTTCTGCAGAGTCGAGTCATGGCAGGTAGAATTGATGGCAATCAGCACCAGATGATGAGGAAAATGAAGATTAATAACTTCAGCTAGAGAAGTCATTGGTAATGTCAGTGTATTATATGTACACTCTCAGACACACACTCACACACACTATACACTATATACAGAGCTCCTGTGTATAAAATCACTGATGATCACTGTATTACCTATACACTGTATACAGCATTCATGTGTATAATGGCATTGATGATAATATTAGTGTTATTAGTATTGTAGTTTTTATTCATGAGCATTATTGTAGCATTATACGTCCCTGTGTGGTAGTAATATGTGGTCTGGTCTCGGTGTGTTGGTATTTGTCTTGTGTGTACTATTATTTAGTCATTATGTGGTCTGGTCATAGTGTTGTGGTATTTCTGTCTTATATGTGGTAATATTCGGTTATTACGTGGTCTAACTATGGTGTGGTGGTATTACTCTCTTGTATGTGGTTGTATTTGACCACGATGCGGTGGTAATATGTTGTCTGGTCACGATGTGTCGGTATTTCTCTTTTCTATGTGGTATTATTGGTTTTGGTATAGTGGATTGTGTTGTGTATGGAGGTCACTTTTTCTCTCTATCTATAAGAGGGAGATTATTTCCAATAGAGATTAAATACTTGGACATTTAACAACTCCCTGTCCTGTGATTATTACACTGCAGCAAATATGCAGTTACAGAGGTTCTCCGCTGAAAACAAGTAATCACCTTTTCTAAGGCCCTGTGCACACATTGAGTATTTGGTCAGTATTTTCCCTCAGTATTTGTAGCCAAAACCAGGAGTGGTAAAATCAGAGGAAAACAGAAACACGGGCACCTCTCATGCATTGTCACCCACTGCTAGTTTTGGCTACAAATACTGATGTAACATACTGACCAAATACTGAACGAGGCCTAAGGATAAGTGATCATTTATTCATCAGTTGGCATTTGATTGCTGGGACCTGTACCCATCTGAAAAATGTGCAACTCTTATCCCCATTAGAATGGAGCTCATATCTTACTCACCCCGTGATCCATTCATTCCCTCTGTAGCTGCTGCCTGCTGTTCTTGGCTTTTTCTGACCGCCCCAAAAAGGTTTGAATGGAGCTGTGGTCACACACCCCACCTGTCGCATTTTATAATTGGGATAAAAGTGCCTTGACAGGGATAAAATTTCTTCTTCCAATCGGTGCGGTTTCCACTGGTCTGGTTCCACCAGTCAATAAGTTATCACCTCCCTAACCTTTGGTTCGGTGATAACTTGTTTTCATCTAAGAACCTCTTCAATGCAAATTACTGTAACAGTACATCACAGTTTACCGTGCACACAGGAGATGTGCAGTAGCCGCCTTTGTTTTACAGTCGATGCTCCACTATAACGGGGATAACGGCTAATAGGTATTTGCATATCGCTGTAGGGTGGGCCCCTGGAGTCAATTCCCCTGGTGGAATAGTAGCATTCTAAAGCCGTCAAGGTCAATAAAATAACATTTGGGGATGTGACTAGGGCTGAGCGGATCCGGTCTGTTAAAGTCCAGATCCGCGTGGTTTCAATGATATCTAGGTGCCGGACCCGGACGCGGGATTCCGGGTGCACGATCCGGATTCGGCAAATAAAGTAAAAATAAATAAAACAACAAATAACTGTCAGTTTCATACTTACCGAGACTCAGTGTCATGGCGGCACACTGCTTCCGGGTCGCGCTTTCACTTCCTGTACTGTGCATGCAATCACACAGCTTTACGTGTTTTCCCCGCCCACCGGCCGTCCTCTCATCTGTGATTGGTTTCAGGCTCACGCACCCCCCAGCATCTGACAGTGTCTGCTGCGGTCATCGCGGCTCAGTAAATGGCTACACCCAGAGCTGGCAGTCTTCTCTATGGCTGCTTGCTCTGAGATGTTGCAGTGCTGGATGTATCGTCGTGGGACATGGTGTGGATTATGCTGGAGCTGGAGGGGTGTGTTGGGGTTAATAAAGTGGTGAAGGAGGGCGCGTTTTGTACTTTATTTCAAATAAAGGATTTTTCTATGTGTCTTGTTTATTTACAGGTTTGTGTGATACAGGTATCTGATAGACGCCTGTGCCATCACAAACCTAGGGTTTAGTAGCAGCTGTGCGCCACTATTAACCCCTGCTATCACCCCAATTACCACCGCTCCAGGACAATCGAGAAGAGCAGGTATTGCATCAGGATTGTCCCATCTAATAGATGCGGCAATACCGGACGGCTGCGAGCTGAGAATATACCAGCCCCCAGCCAGCATTATCATGGCTGGGGATGAAAACTTGGGGAAACGCACGTTGTATTTTTTTTTTTAATTATTTATTTAAATTTAAAAAAAAAAGCCTTTGATAGAGTCAGCTGGTGGGACTGGGAGACAAATTTATTGAAAGGGTCTCTTCCCTTTACAGGAATCCCTCCGCCAGGGTCAAAGTCAATGGGTTTCTCTCATCACCAATTGCAATACATAATGGTACGCGTCAGGGGTGCCCCCTTTCCCCCCTACTTTATGTCCTGGTTATGGAACACCTTGCGTGGCCATCAGAAACAATTATGATGGGGGGGTAGGGAATGCAAGGCAGCTCTTTACGAAGATGATCTACTTCTGTTCATCTCGCAGCCTCGCCTTGCCTTCCCCTCACTTATTCAAGAGTTTGAAAAATTCAGCCACCTCAGCAACTTTAAGGTCAATTACTCCAAATCCGAGGCATTAAACATATCTCTCCCTGATGCTGAGGTGGATCATATCAAGGAAAAATTCCCCTTCAAGTGGCAGGACTCAGCCATAATTTACTTAGGGATAACAGTCCCCATGGATCTCTCAAAACTATATCAGCTTAACTACCTTCCCCTTATCAACAGGACAAGAAAGGATCTTACCTCATACAATAGTAAAAGACTATCCTGGTTTGGACGAATAAATGTTATCAAAATGGACGTTTTGCCTCATTTTTTGTACTTGTTCCAGACGGTCCCCTTGGTTCCTCCTGCGGCCTTTTTCTCCAGCCTGCAGTCAGTTATCACGCGCTTCGTGTGGGGAGGTAAGCACCCGAGGATAGGCTTCACTACCCTTTCCAGACTTAAAAGCCAGGGGGGGGCTGGATTTCCCAACTTTAAACTCTATCATAAAGCGGCTCTACTGATGCGATTACTAGATTGGCAATATCATGGGGCCACAAAGCAGTGGGTAAGCTTAGAAGAAATGGACCACGGGATCCCCTTGCGTTACCTCCCTTGGATTAGATTGGGCTCCAGGGGCCAGCCTCTCTCTGAGGCTGATCACTTGAGGGCGACACTGAGAACGTGGGATTTAGAAATCAAAAGGGGTCGTCTGTCCAGGGGGCGCGGCCCCCTCTCCCCTATTTTTTCAAACCCAGAACTTGCCCCGGCAGTTGGGGCCGATGTTTTCCTGTGTCGGAGGAGGAGCGGGGACGTGTGCTTCTTTCACATACTTCAGGGATCCCTATTGCCCACATACGACTTGCTCTCTGCCTTGGGAGGGGCCATTCCCTGGTTTGAATACTTCCAGATCAGGTCTTTCTTGACCGGATCAGGCCGGGAGGCACTTTATGCTGCCCCTCCTCGTTCGAAAAGCTCTTTCTTTTAGAAGAGGCTCCGGATCATACCCTGTCCCTTATCTATAACCTTTTGATCCAGAAGGGGGATGTGGACGAGCTCAAATTTGTGGGGGGATGGAGTAGAGACTTGGGCATGACTATCCGGGTTGAGGAATGGAGGACCACTTTTCTTTTCACTCACAAATTTTCTAGGGCTTGTTCGGTCCAGAAAAAGGGTTATAAAATTATCACCCGCTGGTACCGCTGCCCTCATGCCCTACACGCAATCTTCCCTTCAGTGTCAGACAGATGTTGGCGGTGTAATCACGAGAGGGGGGATATGTTGCATATATGGTGGAGCTGTAGCCTCATTAAGCCTTTTTGGAGTGGCGTCTTCTCGGCATACAACAGAATTAGCGGTGAGGCCCTCTCTGGTTCTCCACAAATCGCTCTCTTATCTATCCTACCGGGGTCTGTTAAATCTCAGAAAATGGGACTGTTGCGGTTTTGCCTAGCAGCTGCCCGAGGCGTGATCCCCAAACACTGGAGGACCACCCGTGCCCCCACCTTGAATGAGTGGCTTGGGGATATGGCCTCCCTTTACAGAATGGAGAGTCTCACTGCTGAAATTCAGGACGCTACTGAAAAATGTATTAAGATCTGGAGTCACTGGGTCATTTTCTTGGATTCTCCAGACTTCAGGTCCCTCTTTGGGGCGAGTTGAGACTCTACCTAGATTTTCCCTGCTAGTTATTCACGGCCCTTCCTTGCCCTTCCCCATGATCCTTTTCCCCTTCATCATTCACTTTGTCTACTTCCCTCTGTCTTTCTCTATTTCTTTTCCTTCGACTGACCATTATGTGCCTCTATGGTATGAATGGTAAATCTTTGTTGTTTATGTTATAGTTTATGGATTTTATACTTTTATAATGGTTCAAGCCAGAATGATATAAATGTCCTTAAATGTTCTTTATTGTAACAAGCTGAATATGGCTACAACCATGCAAAGCCTTTCATGTTTCATTGCATTCTTGTTTTTTTTTTCTTTTGTCTCTATTTGGAGGTTTGCCTTGGTCTGCAGCCCTGCTTATTGTAACCAACCTTAATTTATCAATAAAAAAGAGATTAAACATAAATAAAAAAAAAAAGTTGCATGCGAGGGACTCCCGCGAGTCTGACATCGCAGCACAGCCGCACACTTCTGACAGGAGCGTGCATGTGTTTCTAAGTACATACACGCTCATAGAGAGTTTATTCAGAGTCATTCAGAGAACGGCAGGCTGTAAAAAGAAAAAAAAATCCTGCCAGCAGGTGGAAATTTGGTGCTGAAAGCTGGTGCAGATGACTCTAGCACCAAATGTGCACCTCCTGGCAAAAAAAACACGGCAAAAATTGCAGAAGAATGACCGCGGCAAAAACCATGGCAAAAAAAATGCATCAAATGCCCTGCCTTTTTTTGCTAGGAGGTGTAGATTGGATGCAGGAATATGGTGTAAAAATTTTAGCACCAAATTTGCATCCCTTGGCCCAAAATAAATAAATAAATAAAAAAATTCTGCCAGCAAGTGGAAATTTGGTGCTGAAAGCTGGTGCAGATGACTCCAGCACCAAATGTGCATCTCCTAGTAAAAAACTGCGGCAAAAATCTCGGAAAAATAACCGCAGCAAAAAAAATGCACCAGAACACCGCGTTTTTTTGCCAGGATGTGTAGATTGGATGCTGGAATATAATGTAAAAATTTCAGCACAAAATCTGCATCTCTTGGCCAAAAAAATGCGATTTTTCTTCTAGGAGATGCAGGTCTGTGAACTCAGTGACCTCCACCTGAGGTCAGGTTACCTGCAATCACAGATGAAGGACCGTGGGAACCTCCAGATGTGACCGCAAATGACCTGAGTGACGTCACCGATCAATGCGCAGCTCATTCACTCTCTGGAGCTCACAGAGAGCGGTCTTGCTCTATGGCCTCTCTCTGTGATATTCAGATGTAGCAGAGCTGAAGGGGCATGGGACATCGTGTGGATTACGTCGAACCTGGAGGGTTGTGTTGGGGGTTAATAAAGAGGTGAAGGAGGGGGTGTTTGTATTTCATTCCAAATAAAAGATTTTTTTCTGTCTTGTTTATTTACATTCATTTACAGGTTTGTGTGATGCAGGTATCTGATAGACGCCTGTGCCATCACAACCTAGGGTTTAGTAGCAGCTGTGCGCTGTTATTAATTCCTACTATTACCCCGATTGGCACCACATCAGGCCACCGGGAAGAGCCGGTATCGCACTGGGATTGTCACATCTAATAGATGCGGCAAAACCGGGCGGCTGCGGGCTGGAATACCAGCCCCCAGCTGGCGTTATCATGGCTGGGGATAAAAATTAGGGGGAACCGCACGTCATTTTTTTTTTTATTTATTTAAATAAAAAAAAAAAAAAAGCTGCATGCGGTTTCACCGGACTCACACATGCAAGGGACTCGTGCGAGTCTGCCATGGCATCACCTGGCTAAGCCTCGCACGTGTGACTCTGGGCACTGTATACACAGCAGAGACATAGCCTGACAGCTGAGGCTGCAGCCGCGAGCTGTATCGGTGCTGCCAATTGTTCATTTTTACCACCATGCTGACCGGCAGACACTTGCACTGCTTTCCCCGCCCACCGACCATCCTGGCGCCTGTGATTGGTTGCAGTCAGTTGACATGCTGACACTCAGGATGGGGGCGCGTCTAGCTGCAACCAATTACAAGGAGTGTGCCACCATGACAGCGCCTCGGTGAGTATGCCGCGCTCACTCCTACCCCCTATCACCTCCACAAACGTTTTTAACCTGAGGATTCCGGTCCCCATTGAATTATATGGGCACCAGATTCCGAGGCGGATCTGACTCTTGTTAAAATCTGGCAGTGATCCGCCGGTACCGGATTTTTGGGCGTTCGATCAGCTCTAGATGCGACAAGTTCACTTTAATATTAATATAGCAGCCACAATAACACAATATGAAACAAGAATACATTAAGGTCAGATTCAGTTAAATTGGAACAGCACATATATGCTTCTCTGTCAACTATGATATATATACACTGGTCAGTTAAACGTTTGGGAGCTTGACTATAAATAAATCATAAAGGCAGCTTCATGCAGCTGTCAAAGCATGGAGGATGGGTGATAGGGGAGTGTGGGTGCAGCCCACATTCCAAAGCCCCAAATTAGATATTAGATACACAATTAAAAAATACTTTAAGTTTTACATCTAAGGTAAGCTTTAAAATAAAAAGTGTTACACAGAAATGCAATTGCTGTACAAATGAACCCAGTGTTATATGAAAATTTCGCCCAGATTTGGTGAAGAACATGCCACCATTTCTCATAAGAGAACATGAAAATAAAGGAGGCTCACAATTTGTATTTGCAAATGAATTGTTAAGAGTTCATCAATATATGATGCTGTGGGAAAGAAACATAAGGGGTGACAATATAATATATATATTACACTGTGTACTGTATAACTTTTAAACTACCTTCTCACCCCCGGTGGATGGTTACTTGTCTTTCCTCATTCTCGGGTCCTCTACCAGAGGTCTGGGAGTTTGAGGGTTCTGCGCAGGATCTTAGTAGTTCCCAGCACTGTGCTTTTCTGGACAAAGTTCAGATGTTGCTCCTAGAATCTGTTGCAGCCATTTTTCCAACTTAGGGGTCACTGCTCCAAGTGCTCCTATCACCACTGGAATTACTGTTACCTTCACCTTTCACATCTTCTCCAGTTGTTCTTTAAGGCTCCGGTATTTCACTAGCTTCCATATTCCTTCATTCTGATGTTACTGTCATTAGGCACTGCCACATCTATTATCGTTGCTGTCTTCTGATCCTTGTCTACTATCATAATATCTGGTTGGTTAGCTACCACTTGCTTATCTGTCTGGATCTTGAAGTCCCACAGGATTTTAGCCCTTTCATTCTCCACCACTTTTTCTGGGGTCTCCCACCTGGATGTAGGGGGACTTAGCCCATACGCTGTACAGATATTCCTGTATACAATTCCCGCTACTTGGTTGTGGTGTTCGGTGTACGCTGTTCCTGCTTGCATTTTGCATCGTTTCCGTGGTTTCTATACATACTCTGCATCTTGGGTCTTGTCTTCTGTGGTAGATCCCTGATTCTATGGATATGGTACTTAGTGTCTGCTCTTGTGCTGTTATAATTAGGTGCCTCTGTGCTGTCCTGGAGTCCAGCTTTCTCCAGCCATTGGTTGGATTTCTTCATGTCAGCCACCTGCATTATCTGTCTATGGTACATCCCATGCAGTGGCTTGTCTTGCCATGGCACTTCAAGTTCTTGTTCCCGGACTGTTGTTGTAGCTGTCTTAGGCTCTCCCCCTCAGCATCTCAACTTTTGGTGCCATTTTTCTGATGTATTCCTGTATTCTTCTTGCGTCATCCATGATGGTGGCTTGGACACCTATCAAGCCTCGAGCACCCTCCATTCTGTTGGTATACAATCTTTGGGTGTTTGACTTGGGGTGGAGACCACCATGCATTGTAAGGAGCTTCCGGGTCTTCACATCTGCAGCTTCCATTTCTTCTTTTGGCCATCACACTATGCCAGCAGGGTATCTGATAACTGGTACAGCGTATGTATTGATGGTGCGGATTTTACTCTTCCCATTGAGCTGGCTCTTTAGGACCTGTCTTACCCTTTGATAGTATTTGGATGTTGCTGCTTTCCTTGCCTCCTCAGAATGGTTACCGTATCCCTGTGGGATGCCAAGGTACTTGTAGCAGGTTTGTACATATGCTATGTGTGCTGACGGTAGTTCTACTCCATCAGTCTTTACTACCTTGCCTCTCTTTATGACCAGCTGGCCACACTTCTCCAGTCTGAAGAACATCCCGATGTCTTAGCTGTATATCCTGGTCAGGTGGATCAGTGAACTGATGTCTCATTCATTTTTCGCATACAGCTTGATGTCATCCATGTAGAGTAGGTGGTTGATGATGCTTCCACTTTTGAACTTGTATCCATAGCCAGACTCTGTTATTATCTGATTGAGGGGGTTTAAGCCTATGCAGAACAGCAATGGGGATAGTGCATCACCTTGGCATATGCCACAGTTGATGGGCACTTGTGCTGGTTGCCTTGAGTTGACTTCCAGTGTTGTCCCCCATAGCCCCATTGAGTTGCTGAGGAAGGTTCTCAATTTCCTGTTGACATTATAGAGAGTCAAGCATTCACAGATCCATGTGTGTGGCATTGGCTTTCCTATAGTCAATCCAGGCTGTGCTGAGCTTGGTCTGTCTGGATCTTGAGTCTTGAGGGATTGCTCTATCCATTAGTAGCTGGTACTTAGAGCCTCTGGTAATGTTCCCAATGCCTTTCTGAGCTGGATTCATATGGTTCTGTAGCTTGGTGGCTGTGATGCCCAAGAGGAGTTTCCATGTCGTTGTAAGGCAGGTTATTGGGCGGTAGTTGAATGGAATTGTTCCTTTGCGAGGGTTCTTTATGATCAGCACTGTTCTTCTTTGTGTTAGCCTGCTTCTAGCAGTTGGTTCATCTGTTTTGCCATCTGTTCATGTACTGCTGTCTCTGTTAATTTCTTTAGCCAGTAGGTGTGGATCATGTCTGGGCCAGGTGCTGTCCAGCTCTTCATGTTTTTGACGCGCTCTTGGATGTCTACTCTGTGATGGTGACTGGTTCTTGTTCTGGGTGGTTATTGTGTTTCATTCTCAGATCTTGCAGCCACTTTGCAACGGTGTTGTGTATTTTTTCCTTCTCCCATATGTCCCTCCAGTATTGTTCAGTCTCTGCTGTTGGTGGAATTGCTGCTACTGTACTCTCTGCAGCTGGGAATACACCTTGGATGGTTCTTTGGAGAACATGGCATTTATCCTCTTGGCCTCAGCTTCTCTAGTATTTCTCCCTAGTCTCTAACGCTTCAGATAGAGTCAGGCCTTTGTACTTGCTCAGCTTGGTGTTATTCTTGATCTTTACACCCTTCTGTGCTTCTGTTAGTTGGCTGATTTCTCTTTGTGTCACCTTGATTTTTGCCTACAGTCTTCTTTCCTATGGTGGGCATGGGCTTCTGTTGTTCTTGTTGGTATAGCCAAGCATTTCCAGGATTACTGAGCCAGTGGCATAGATCAGTTTAATAGTTTGTGTTATGGTAGTGGTAGGTATTGCAAGTGCTCTATTGGCATCTTCTAGCATACTTTCTGGTGGTATTTCTCTGCTGAGCAATCTGCAATCGGTCTCTGGGGTTCATGGTATTTAGTTTCTCTATGATTTTCTTTTTCAGATCAGTTGTTGTACCCTCAGATATTGAAGCGTTGCGTGACTAGTTGTTTCTCAGTGTTTTCTCAAGTCTTGTATCCATCCATAGTTTCCTCATACGCTTTATGTATCCTCTCTCATTTGGTCTGCTGTTGTAGTAGCATTTTATCAGATCCAGGTTCTCTTTCCTTGTCCATGTATGGTATATACTGGTGGATGTGCAATTAACCACTATGCTATAACAGCCACCGGAAGGTAGGTATTATACTGTTAGGAAGGTATATGGTAATTTATTTTTTTAATTTTATTTTATATTTCCACATGGCAGGGCAGGGATTTGAACCCCAGTCTCCCATGTTAGAGGCAGTGCACTTACCGATACACTATACCAGCCATATACATTATATAATATAAAATATATATAAACTATATATACACATATACATATACACATACACACATATATATATATATATATATATACACACACATACATACAGTGCTTTTTTGTAAAAAAATATTTGCTGGTACGCATCTCTGAGGTGAAAAGCGGGAGGGGGGGGGTTTGAGGGTGCTGTTAGGCGCGCTGCTGGCCGACATTGAGTAGCGAGGCTGCGGCGGGGTGTGCCGGTGCCAGTGGACGATCATGTGAGCACAAGTATGAGATTTGTACACTTCTGGCCACATTCTGATTTGGTGTGTCCAGCCTCAGTCAATTAATTTTCATTCAGAATGTCTGTTCAGCACGTAACCATATCTATGTAAATCGCATACTTGCAGCTTCAAAACCTCCCACTCTCACTGCCGGCACCAGAGAATCCTGACAGTGTGCAGAGTGCACACTGTGAGAATTCAGAAGGCTGCAGTCACAGAGTGACACAAGGAGTGACTGCAGACTCCTCACAAAAGTGGACAACCCCTTTAATGCTCTTATCAACATAAATAAAAACATAGTAACCCTTAACTTGTCAGACGGCAGAAGACTTTATTGTTCCCTACTTTAACATTAATCACCTTTCCTTAGGATAGGTCACCAATGTCTGACTGGTCAGGGTCCGGCACCTGGCAACCCCACCAATTCCCTACACTAGGTGCCGGTGGTGGCAGGTGCCCGGAAGTGCTCAGTTCTGGATCTGCTCCGTCTTCTGATAGTGGCAGCAGTCTCCTATTAAAATCAATGAGGCTGATGTGCAGTACCCGGCCGCAAACACCATCTGAGGGCGGAGCAGATCCAGAAATAAGCATTTCCGGACACCTGCACCATAATCAGCTGATCAGTGGGGGTCCCATTGCGCTCACATCAGAAGCAATGCGCAAGTGGGACCAAGGCCTAATGATAAGACATAGTCAGTCAGTATCACAAATAAACATTTACATTCAGGTACCCTATAGATGATGTTGCCTCAGTCATTTCTTTCTATTCTTCATCTTGTCCTGACGCCATGATGACTTTTCACATTCACATATCGTCTCTGCAGATTTCCATCTTCTCCGGTCTTCTGTAACACATCCCGACACGATGCCCCTAAAATAGCAGAATAATTATAATACTTCTACTTAAAAATATCTGCCCTACGCAGTGCCCCAGAATAAATAATGGCCCCAGTATTCTCTGCACAAAATATGACCCACACTGTCCCTCTTATGGTACATGCCCTCCATATTCCCTCTTTCCAAACTGAGCCTACTGTTTACAGTGTCCTTTACACTGTGTCCCCTTATACTGCATCGTCTTTATACTGTGCCCTCATCACACTCCCCCTCCTTGCTATAACCTCACACTGTCCTCCCATTCTGCCCCTTCTCCATACCACCCCCTCCACTACCCAGTCTTTATTCTGTGCCCCTCACATTCTTCTCATCCCTTCCTGTCTCCTCACTACCTCCCTTGTGTCCATATACTTTTCCACCTCACTCCCCATCCTGCCCAATTGCTAATCATAACATGTCGCTCTTTATTCTGTGTCCTCAAAATTTCTTTCCAGTTCGCTCCACATCCTCTCTCCCCATGCATGAAACCTCATCCTCTGTCCCCCATGCATGAAACCTCATCCTCTCTCTCCCCATGCATCACCCCTCATCCTCTGTCCCCATGCATGAAACCTCATCCTCTCTCTCGACATACATCACCCCTCATCCTCTCTCCCCATGAATGAAACCTCATCCTCTCTCTCCCCATACATCACCCCTCATCATTTCTCTCCCCATGAATGAAACCTCATCCTCTCTCTCCCCATACATCACCCCTCATCATTTCTCTCCCCATGCATGAAACCTCATCCTCTCTCCCCATGCATCACCCCTCATTCTCTCTCCCCATGAATGAAACCTCATCCTCTTTCTCCCCATACATCACCCCTCATCCTCTCTCCCCATACATCACCCCTCATCCTCTCTCCCCATCAATGAAACCTCATCCTCTCTCTCCCCATGCATCACCCCTCATTCTCTCTCCCCATGAATGAAACCTCATCCTCTCACTCCCCATACATCACCCCTCATCCTCTCTCCCCATGAATGAATCCTCATCCTCTCTCTCCCCATACATCACCCCTCATCATTTCTCTCCCCATGAATGAAACCTCATCCTCTCTCTCCCCATACATCACCCCTCATCATTTCTCTCCCCATGCATGAAACCTCATCCTCTCTCTCCCCATACATCACCCCTCATCATTTCTCTCCCCATGCATGAAACCTCATCCTCTCTCTCCCCATGCATCACCCCTCATTCTCTCTCCCCATTAATGAAACCTCATCCTCTTTCTCCCCATACATCACCCCTCATCCTTTCCCCATACATCACCCCTCATCCTCTCTCCCCATCAATGAAACCTCATCCTCCTCTCTCTCCCCATGCATCACCCCTCATTCTCTCTCCCCATGAATGAAACCTCATCCTCTCTCTCCCCATACATCACCCCTCATCCTCTCTCACCATCAATGAAACATCATCCTCTCTCTCCCCATACATCACCCCTCATCATTTCTCTCCCCATGCATGAAACCTCATCCTCTCTCTCCCCATACATCACCCCTCATCATTTCTCTCCCCATGCATGAAACCTCATCCTCTCTCTCCCCATACATCACCCCTCATCCTCTGTCCCCATGCATGAAACCTCATCCTCTTTCTCCCCTAACATCACCCCTCATCCTCTCTCCTCATACATCACCCCTCATCCTCTCTCCCCATACATCACCCCTCATCCTCTCTACCCATCAATGAAACCTCATCCTCTCTCTCCCCATGCATCACCCCTCATTCTCTCTCCCCATGAATGAAACCTCATCCTCTCTCCCCATACATCACCCCTCATCCTCTGTCCCCATGCATGAAACCTCATCCTCTCTCTCCCCATACATCACCCCTCATCCTCTTTCCCCATCATTGAAACCTCATCCTCTCTCTCCCCATACATCACCCCTCATCCTCTCTCCCCATGAATGAAACCTCATCCTCTCTCTCCCCATACATCACCCCTCATCATTTCTTTCCCAATGAATGAAACCTCACCCTCTCTCTCCCCATACATCACCCCTCATCATTTCTCTCCCCATGCATGAAACCTCATCCTCTCACTCCCCATGCATCACCCCTCATTCTCTCTCCCCATTAATGAAACCTCATCCTCTTTCTCCCCATACATCACCCCTCATCCTTTCCCCATACATCACCCCTCATCCTCTCTCCCCATCAATGAAACCTCATCCTCCTCTCTCTCCCCATGCATCCCCCCTCATTCTCTCTCCCCATGAATGAAACCTCATCCTCTCTCTCCCCATACATCACCCCTCATCCTCTCTCCCCATCAATGAAACATCATCCTCTCTCTCCCCATACATCACCCCTCATCATTTCTCTCCCCATGCATGAAACCTCATCCTCTCTCTCTCCCCATACATCACCCCTCATCATTTCTCTCCCCATGCATGAAACCTCATCCTCTCTCTCCCCATACATCACCCCTTATCCTCTGTCCCCATGCATGAAACCTCATCCTCTCTCTCCCCATACATCACCCCTCATCCTCTCTCCCCATGAATGAAACCTCATCCTCTCTCTCCCCATACATCACCCCTCATCATTTCTCTCCCCATGAATGAAACCTCATCCTCTCTCTCCCCATACATCACCCCTCATCATTTCTCTCCCCATGCATGAAACCTCATCCTCTCTCTCCCCATACATCACCCCTCATCCTCTGTCCCCATGCATGAAACCTCATCCTCTTTCTCCCCATACATCACCCCTCATCCTCTCTCCCCATACATCACCCCTCATCCTCTCTCCCCATACATCACCCCTCATCCTCTCTACCCATCAATGAAACCTCATCCTCTCTCTCCCCATGCATCACCCCTCATTCTCTCTCCCCATGAATGAAACCTCATCCTCTCTCCCCATACATCACCCCTCATCCTCTGTCCCCATGCATGAAACCTCATCCTCTCTCTCCCCATACATCACCCCTCATCCTCTGTCCCCATGCATGAAACCTCATCCTCTCTACCCATCAATGAAACCTCATCCTCTCTCTCCCCATGCATCACCCCTCATTCTCTCTCCCCATGAATGAAACCTCATCCTCTCTCCCCATACATCACCCCTCATCCTCTGTCCCCATGCATGAAACCTCATCCTCTCTCTCCCCATACATCACCCCTCATCCTCTTTCCCCATCATTGAAACCTCATCCTCTCTCTCCCCATACATCACCCCTCATCCTCTCTCCCCATGAATGAAACCTCATCCTCTCTCTCCCCATACATCACCCCTCATCATTTCTCTCCCCATGAATGAAACCTCATCCTCTCTCTCCCCATACATCACCCCTCATCATTTCTCTCCCCATGCATGAAACCTCATCCTCTCACTCCCCATGCATCACCCCTCATTCTCTCTCCCCATTAATGAAACCTCATCCTCTTTCTCCCCATACATCACCCCTCATCCTTTCCCCATACATCACCCCTCATCCTCTCTCCCCATCAATGAAACCTCATCCTCCTCTCTCTCCCCATGCATCCCCCCTCATTCTATCTCCCCATGAATGAAACCTCATCCTCTCTCTCCCCATACATCACCCCTCATCCTCTCTCCCCATCAATGAAACATCATCTTCTCTCTCCCCATACATCACCCCTCATCATTTCTCTCCCCATGCATGAAACCTCATCCTCTCTCTCTCCCCATACATCACCCCTCATCATTTCTCTCCCCATGCATGAAACCTCATCCTCTCTCTCCCCATACATCACCCCTCATCCTCTGTCCCCATGCATGAAACCTCATCCTCTCTCTCCCCATACATCACCCCTCATCCTCTCTCCCCATGAATGAAACCTCATCCTCTCTCTCCCCATACATCACCCCTCATCATTTCTCTCCCCATGAATGAAACCTCATCCTCTCTTTCCCCATACATCACCCCTCATCATTTCTCTCCCCATGCATGAAACCTCATCCTCTCTCTCCCCATACATCACCCCTCATCCTCTGTCCCCATGCATGAAACCTCATCCTCTTTCTCCCCATACATCACCCCTCATCCTCTCTCCCCATACATCACCCCTCATCCTCTCTCCCCATACATCACCCCTCATCCTCTCTACCCATCAATGAAACCTCATCCTCTCTCTCCCCATGCATCACCCCTCATTCTCTCTCCCCATGAATGAAACCTCATCCTCTCTCCCCATACATCACCCCTCATCCTCTGTCCCCATGCATGAAACCTCATCCTCTCTCTCCCCATACATCACCCCTCATCCTCTTTCCCCATCATTGAAACCTCATCCTCTCTCTCCCCATACATCACCCCTCATCCTCTCTCCCCATCAATGAAACATCATCCTCTCTCTCCCCATACATCACCCCTCATCATTTCTCTCCCCATGCATGAAACCTCATCCTCTCTCTCCCCATACATCACCCCTCATCATTTCTCTCCCCATGCATGAAACCTTATCCTCTCTCTCCCCATACATCACCCCTCATCCTCTGTCCCCATGCATGAAACCTCATCCTCTCTCTCCCCATACATCACCCCTCATCCTCTCTCCCCATGAATGAAACCTCATCCTCTCTCTCCCCATACATGACCCCGCATCATTTCTCTCCCCATGAATGAAACCTCATCCTCTCTCTCCCCATGCATCACCCCTCATTCTCTCTCCCCATGAATGAAACCTCATCCTCTCTCCCCATACATCACCCCTCATCCTCTGTCCCCATGCATGAAACCTCATCCTCTCTCTCCCCATACATCACCCCTCATCCTCTTTCCCCATCATTGAAACCTCATCCTCTCTCTCCCCATACATCACCCCTCATCCTCTCTCCCCATCAATGAAACATCATCCTCTCTCTCCCCATACATCACCCCTCATCATTTCTCTCCCCATGCATGAAACCTCATCCTCTCTCTCCCCATACATCACCCCTCATCATTTCTCTCCCCATGCATGAAACCTTATCCTCTCTCTCCCCATACATCACCCCTCATCCTCTGTCCCCATGCATGAAACCTCATCCTCTCTCTCCCCATACATCACCCCTCATCCTCTCTCCCCATGAATGAAACCTCATCCTCTCTCCCCATACATCACCCCTCATCCTCTGTCCCCATGCATGAAACCTCATCCTCTCTCTCCCCATACATCACCCCTCATTCTCTCTCCCCATGAATGAAACCTCATCCTCTCTCCCCATACATCACCCCTCATCCTCTGTCCCCATGCATGAAACCTCATCCTCTCTCCCCATACATCACCCCTCATCCTCTGTCCCCATGCATGAAACCTCATCCTCTCTCTCCCCATACATCACCCCTCATCCTCTTTCCCCATCATTGAAACCTCATCCTCTCTCTCCCCATACATCACCCCTCATCCTCTCTCCCCATCAATGAAACATCATCCTCTCTCTCCCCATACATCACCCCTCATCATTTCTCTCCCCATGCATGAAACCTCATCCTCTCTCTCCCCATACATCACCCCTCATCATTTCTCTCCCCATGCATGAAACCTTATCCTCTCTCTCCCCATACATCACCCCTCATCCTCTGTCCCCATGCATGAAACCTCATCCTCTCTCTCCCCATACATCACCCCTCATCCTCTCTCCCCATGAATGAAACCTCATCCTCTCTCTCCCCATACATCACCCCGCATCATTTCTCTCCCCATGAATGAAACCTCATCCTCTCTCTCCCCATACATCACCCCTCATCATTTCTCTCCCCATGCATGAAACCTCATCCTCTCTCTCCCCATACATCACCCCTCATCCTCTGTCCCCATGCATGAAACCTCATCCTCTTTCTCCCCATACATCACCCCTCATTCTCTCTCCCCATGAATGAAACCTCATCCTCTCTCCCCATACATCACCCCTCATCCTCTGTCCCCATGCATGAAACCTCATCCTCTCTCTCCCCATACATCACCCCTCATTCTCTCTCCCCATGAATGAAACCTCATCCTCTCTCCCCATACATCACCCCTCATCCTCTGTCCCCATGCATGAAACTTCATCCTCTCTCCCCATACATCACCCCTCATCCTCTGTCCCCATGAATGAAACCTCATCCTCTCTCTCCCCATGCATCACCCCTCATTCTCTCTCCCCATGAATGAAACCTCATCCTCTCTCCCCATACATCACCCCTCATCCTCTGTCCCCATGCATGAAACCTCATCCTCTCTCTCCCCATACATCACCCCTCATTCTCTCTCCCCATGAATGAAACCTCATCCTCTCTCCCCATACATCACCCCTCATCCTCTGTCCCCATGCATGAAACCTCATCCTCTCTCCCCATACATCACCCCTCATCCTCTGTCCCCATGAATGAAACCTCATCCTCTCTCTCCCCATGCATCACCCCTCATTCTCTCTCCCCATGAATGAAACCTCATCCTCTCTCCCCATACATCACCCCTCATCCTCTGTCCCCATGCATGAAACCTCATCCTCTCTCTCCCCATACATCACCCCTCATCCTCTGTCCCCATGCATGAAACATCATCCTCTCTCCCCATACATCACCCCTCATCCTCTCTCCCCATGAATGAAACCTCATCCTCTCTCCTCATACATCACCTCTCATCCTCTCTCCCCATGCATGAAACCTCATCCTCTCTCTCCCCATACATCACCCCTCATCTTCTCTCCCCATAAATGAAACCTCATCCTCTCTCCCCATACATCACCCCTCATCATTTCTCTCCCCATGCATGAAACCTCATCCTCTCTCTCCCCATACATCACCCCTCATCCTCTGTCCCCATGCATGAAACCTCATCCTCTTTCTCCCCATACATCACCCCTCATTCTCTCTCCCCATGAATGAAACCTCATCCTCTCTCCCCATACATCACCCCTCATCCTCTGTCCCCATGCATGAAACCTCATCCTCTCTCTCCCCATACATCACCCCTCATTCTCTCTCCCCATGAATGAAACCTCATCCTCTCTCCCCATACATCACCCCTCATCCTCTGTCCCCATGCATGAAACCTCATCCTCTCTCCCCATACATCACCCCTCATCCTCTGTCCCCATGAATGAAACCTCATCCTCTCTCTCCCCATGCATCACCCCTCATTCTCTCTCCCCATGAATGAAACCTCATCCTCTCTCCCCATACATCACCCCTCATCCTCTGTCCCCATGCATGAAACCTCATCCTCTCTCTCCCCATACATCACCCCTCATTCTCTCTCCCCATGAATGAAACCTCATCCTCTCTCCCCATACATCACCCCTCATCCTCTGTCCCCATGCATGAAACCTCATCCTCTCTCCCCATACATCACCCCTCATCCTCTGTCCCCATGAATGAAACCTCATCCTCTCTCTCCCCATGCATCACCCCTCATTCTCTCTCCCCATGAATGAAACCTCATCCTCTCTCCCCATACATCACCCCTCATCCTCTGTCCCCATGCATGAAACCTCATCCTCTCTCTCCCCATACATCACCCCTCATCCTCTGTCCCCATGCATGAAACATCATCCTCTCTCCCCATACATCACCCCTCATCCTCTCTCCCCATGAATGAAACCTCATCCTCTCTCCTCATACATCACCTCTCATCCTCTCTCCCCATGCATGAAACCTCATCCTCTCTCTCCCCATACATCACCCCTCATCTTCTCTCCCCATAAATGAAACCTCATCCTCTCTCCCCATACATCACCCCTCATCATTTCTCTCCCCATGCATGAAACCTCATCCTCTCTCTCCCCATGTATCACCCCTCATCCTCTCTCTCCCCATGCATCACCCCTCATCCTCTCTCCCCATGAACGAAACCTCATCCTCTCTCCCCATACATCACCCCTCATCATTTCTCTCCCCATGCATGAAACCTCATCCTCTCTCAACCCATACATCACCCCTCATCCTCTCTCCCCATGCATGAAACCTCATCCATTCTCTCCCCATACATCACCCCTTATCCTCTCTCCCCATGAATAATACCTCATCCTCTCTCCCCATACATCACCCCTCATAATTTATCTCCCCATGCATGAAACCTCATCCTCTCTCTCCCCATACTCTGTCCACAGATAGTTCCCTCCCCATCCATACTGTGTATATACATATTGCCTCTTCCCCACCCTCTGCCCCCCCCATAGTGTGTCCACAAATAGTTCCCTCACCCCCTCTCTCCCCCATACTGTTTTTTTAAATACTCCCCTCTTACCCCATAATGTTCCTCCGTCCGTGTCTTTTTCAGCTCCAGAATGGAGCACTTCTCAGCATTTCTCTGCCGCCTCTGCGCTGCGGCGCTGGCTTCCGGGTCAGAAGTCTGATCAGCTGACCTGATCACATGACAGACGTCGCGCTGACCCGGACGTCAGCGCCAGCGTCACCGCTTCAATTGTCCTCATGTCTGACAGATACTAGGACAATTCAGCAGTGAGAGCCGCGCGCTGCACTTTCTATGAGTGTGGCTGTCAGCGTGAAAGCTGCGCTCAGAGAATAGCAGCTCCCACCCGGCAGACTTCCACACCGCCGTATCAGGCAGCCCGACAGCGCCCCTGGAGACGCCGCTGGCTTGTGCCTTCGCTCCACATGGCTAATTTGTATAGTTTACAAATTAGCCATGTGGACAGAGCCAGAGGTGCTCTTCAGATTTTCCAGTACGCCGTACCGGCGCGTACCACCGCAAAAAAAGCACTGTATATATATATCTCTATCTATCTCTATATATATATATATATATATATATATATATATATATATATATATATATACATATATATATATATAGATATATATATATATCTATATATATATATATATATATATATATTAAACACACATGCACACATTCGTGATGATCATAAGTAGAGAACAGCAATGACTGTAGCACAGAGGAATATAACTAAATTTTCTGAAGGTAAAAGTCATCAATCAGTAGAAAGTGTACAGTCCTTTGCTTTGAATGACTTCAGCACATCTGCAGCCACAGGACATCCCTAGTCTCACTCACTGCTCTGTTGTGATTTTGGTCCACTCTTCTTCCAGTCTCTTCAACAGTTCATTGATTGTTGTGGGTTTCTTGGCCATAACTTTGTCACCAAGGATTTTCCAGAGGTTTTCTATTGGGCTTAGATCAGGACTCTGGGTTGGCCATTTCATTGTTTCAATATTTTCTGCTTCAAGGAACTGCTTTACCCGTTTTGCTGTGTGACAGGGGGCATTGTCCTGCATGAAAATTGCTGGCTAATTGAGTGATAAACTGAAGTAAGGAACCACGTGGTGTTGAAGAAGGTTCTGATGCACACTTGCATTCACTCTGACATGCAGCTGTATGAGATATCCAACTCCTGCTGCAGAAAACATTCTCCAAACCACGATACTTCCTCCACCACCTTTCACTGACTTCTTAACACACTTTCCCAGTTTATCAACCAACATGTTTCCATCGGACCGAAATAAATTAAACTTGCTTTCATCACTAAAATGAACTGTGGATCACTGATCCTCTGTCCACACAACATGCTCCTCACCAAAGGCGAGTCTAGCCTTTTTATTCTTTCTGCTAATGAAAGGTTTGTTACATACAGCAAAGATGGAACTACAGCTGTTCATTACCTGGGCCAAAAACTACTACTACTCCAGCAGGATACAGCTAAGCCCCCACTAGGTGGAGGCATCACAGGTGCAGGAGGAGCAAATCACATACACGCTTCCAAAACATGGAGGGGGTGATTACTGGATTGTTAAACTGCACACTGGTTTTGTTAGGCTTTGCATATTAGAGTTCCTGTCCCAGTGTGATGCACAGTTGGCGTACGGCTTGACAGCCCGCCTGATCTAATAGTATGGGCGTCGCCTAATAGGCTGTGGGTTTGTGACTGTGCATCTGTTAGTGTGAACAGTGCTCTATGCAAGCCATCAGTGTGCAGTTTTACCATGCATCAATCGCCCCCTCCATGTTTTGGAAGCGTGTGTGTGATTTGCTCCTTCTGCACCTGTGATACCTCCACCTAAGGGAGGCTTAGCTGTATCCTGCTGGAGTAGTAGTTTTAGACCTAGGTAATGTACAGCTGCAGTTCCATCTTTGCTGTAAGTAATGATATTTATTCCTCTTTTTTGTTGCTTTTTTATAATGAAAGGTTTGGTCACTGAATAGTGGACTTTAAGTCCAAATGCTCTGAAACGTTGTGACACTGTATGATGAGATAGTGTAACGCCTGCCTGGATCAACAGACTCAGATGGGATGTAATGGACAGACTAGAGGGAAGCCACTCACCAAGCAGGACCCCCAGAACCCTGAAACCCTTTAACCCTTATACAGGGATTTGGAATTACACAGGGCCCTGGAGATCACTACCTGTGGAAGGCTGCAGTCCGATGAGAGTAGTCATCAGGCAGGGTCAAACCAGGAATAGCAAAACAGGGACAGAATCGGCAGGCAAGGACGTAATCAGAAAACGTAGCAGAGGTCAAATCCGGATCGGGCAGCGAGGTACAAAAACAGCAGGCAGAAGGGTAGTCAGAAAACACGCACAAGTCAGCACACAGGAATCACAAAACAGAATAGGGTGGATCAGGAGCCAGGAAATCAGAACTATCTCTGGCAGGTGTCAGCAGACAAGAGGGGAACTAAAATGGGTGTGGTGTCATCCCATTGTCTGTAGCTGAATGCTGGAAACTTCAGCTGGAAGACACACCCCGCCCACAGTCAGCCAGTGGTACTGCAGATCCCAAGATAACGAAGCCCAGTGGATGATCGGAGCCGCTGGCATCGACTCCTCTCCCATCACCAGCACCATCCAATTGCAGGAACACGGCGTCGCCTGGCGATCGAAGCAGAAGTCGCTGGAGCGGACTCCGGTGGTGACGTAACAGATAGATCCTTATCCTGTTTAGTGCTGAACTGGCGAGCAATTCCAGCTGCAGTATTGATATGATTACCCATGGAGATTCTCCTCATTATCCTGTCCTCTCTTGCAAGGGCAACCAGCCTTCTTTCAGGACTTGAAAGAGTTTGTGATGTAAAGATGCAATATTCTCAAAATCACAGACTTGGAACGACCAACTTCTCTTGCTATGGCTGATAGGGTCACCCCTTTGGCCTTCATCTGGACAGCCTGCTGCCAGAGGGCTTCAGTCACTTTGGTTGGCACATCATTTTTGCAAAGTCAGTGCAAACTGGAAAGTAAGAATGCCAGATACATAGGGTTTGACAGATAATTAAGAAAATTAACACCAGGTACCAGATTAACACCAATAACTTGTAGGTATCTGAAAGTGTTCTCTAATTTTGATCAGTGTTCTTTAACATTTAGCTCATTTCCATTTTTAGGTGCTTTTGAAAAAAATCTAATTATGAAATAAGCTTAAAATACTGCTAGTTTACTCATGTTAGGATAAAATCACATAGGACTACACAATGACATTACCATTTAGGAAATTGTGTGTTCTTCTTCAATATTGATCTCCAGTCTATATATTATAAAATGCCGACTGGCTACATTGTTAATGGCAGATATGTACCACAGAAGTGGTGGGAACCTGAAAGTCAGTGCTGGTACTTGTAGTGCCACATGTTTTTGTATTCACAGGGTCAAGTTCATAGATGGCTGGAGAGATGGGTGCGACTGGCCATTCAAATTCCCAACCCATGGATGTGTCTGATGTGTCCCATATGTTTAATGGAGTTTGTGTTTGCCATGTGGAAGGACTGCAGCCAGTACAGAGAGTACTGGGCTGTGAGAAGGACTTTCTGCTACAGGTGTGTGGACTGACAGAAGTCAGTGCGTGGAAGCTGGCAGGCTTCCATGAAGAAACTTCATGGAGATGAGTGTGGATGCTGACCAGGGTCAGTGAGTGGAGGTAGACAGCTCCACTGGGAAAATTCTGCTGTACCCAAACCTGAGAGGGGAATGTAACGGTTTGAAAGCAGTGCTTGTGTGTTCCTTTAAGCTGGAAGATGCTCTGTTTTATGTTGCTGAACTGCAGTTTTTGTGATGTTAATAAACAGATTGTACTTTTAATGAACTGTGTTCCTGTCCTACTCCACATCACGGCAAAGTGAGTAACCCCATTATACAGTGTGAGAACAGAGTACAACATCACTAGATAGATAGCTAGATAGATATACACACACACACACACACACACACACGCACACACACACACACACACACACACAATACAAATAAACCTTATTTCATATAAGAAAATAAGACTTAAAGGGAATCTGTCACCATGCTATTGCTACCTCATCTGAGAGCAGCATAATGTAGAGACAGTTAAGGCCGCTTTACACGCCACGACAGCGATGTCGAGCGCGATATCACCCGCCCCCGTCGTTGTAACGATGTGTGATCGCTGCCATAGCGAACATTATCGATACGGCAGCATCACACGCACATACCTGCTCTGCAACGTCGCTGTGACCAGCGAACCGCCTCCTTTCTAAGGGGGCGGTTAGTTCAGTGTCACAGCGACATCACAGCAGCGTCACTGAACCGCCGCCCAATAGAAAAGGAGGGGAGTAGATGAGCGGCCGGAACATCCCGCCCACCTCCTTCCTTCCTTCCTCCTTTTCCGGTGGACGCAGGTAAGGAGATGTTTGTCATTCCAGCGTCGTCACACATAGCGATGTGTGCTACCGCAGGAACGACAAACAACATCGTTACTGCAGCAGCAACGATAATTGGGAAGAGGGGCGATTTTGAACGTTTTTGAGACTATTCAAAATCGTTCAGGTGTCACACGCAACGACATCGCTAAAGCGGCTGGATGTGCGTCACAAAATCCGTGACCCCAACGAGATCGCTTTAGCGATCTCGTAGCATGTAAAGCTACCTTTAGCCTGATTCCAGCGTTGCATCACTTACTGAGCTTATTTACTGAGTTTGCTGTCATTTTGATGAAAGCAATGTTTTCTCTGCTGCAGATCTAGGAGTTAAACAGCGATCATGTATATGTTAGACTACCTGGCAGCATGCCAAACAGTGCTCTAATGATAATCTACTGCTGATCAGTGATTTTATCAAAACAACACTAAGCAGCCCAGTATGTAACACTGCTGGAATCAGGATTTCTGCCCCTATGTTATGCTGCTCTCAGATTAGGTTGCAAAATCCTGGAGACAGATTCCCTTTAAAGGTAAAAATAAAAAAATATTATTAGTGAAGACAGTAAAAATGAAAAGCAAATGACAAGAAGAAGAAACAACCTGTTCATCTAGGTGAAGATCTCCTACCTCCTCTCTGGTGTCTATAGCTGAAGCAGGTGTGGTAGCTGCAGTGCTTACTGTGGTGCTAGGTGCAGTACCTGATGAGGTCACTGAATCGATTTCTCCTGCAACGTCATTAATTTCCTGAGCAATAAGAGCTAAATCTTGGCTGATCCTTAAAAAAAAAAAAAGAAAAGAACAAATAATTATATTAGATCCTAAAAATGATTTGTAGTGGGAAGGAAACTATAATGATTACCTCTATGACTGAGCATTTGCTCAATGGATACTAAACCAATATTTGCAATATTTTGAGGATTTCTCACAAATTATATTAACAATACCTCTCGTATGGCAACGTTAGCAGCGTGGATGAGGTTATATCTATAGATGTTGCATACACTTTACTATGAGTTGAACAGGAGCTCAGAAAATTCTGCCATTCTGCCGGGAGTAGTCATATCGCATACTTGACCACTGTTCCCAGCGTAGAGACTCACGAAACCTTGCAGCGCACCGTGTGTGTGATGTGAGGACTCACAAGTCTTTAGTCACACAGAGCAGCTAGACACTCAAGTAAATGAATATACACCTTCATTTTTTCCCTGAAAATAAGACCTACCACGAAAATAAGACCTAGCAGGATTATTTTGGCTTTTTTGGAGTATGCTCAAGTTATATGCCTTACTCCAATGATAAGCCCTAGTTGCGGTTCAATAATGATGTCCCAGACCCAGGTCCCAGTATCACCACACCCACACAATCATAGTGTCACTCCGCTCTCACCAACTCAGAGTGAGCCATACTGCTTATTGCCATTAAAGGAAGGAGCAGGGTGCATGCAATGCTGAAAATAATATATACCAACGTATAATAAATGCAAAAATGGGTGCTACAATTGCAGAGAAATTGGTAAACAGCAAATGGAGAAAAGACACTGCAAAAAACTGTGCACACCAATATAAAAAGTAACAAACTCTTTATTGTATCCAAGACAAACAAACAATACAAAGAACATGTGCAGAAATGGTTTAAAACCATAAAAAACATAGCAGTTGTCCCATAAAGTGTACAAACAGCAATACACAATAAATAGTAAATGTATATATATTGACACAATAGATAGTGCTGACCAAAATTTATGTAATACCAAAATATGGGGGTTCTATGCAGAGCAAGTAAAAGCTAGACCACCCTGCATAAAGAGCAGCCCAGAACACCAGGTAATGAGCACAAAGTATTAAAAAATACCAATAGAGATGTTGAGACATCATATAATGCCTGCAGGGACAAGATACACAAACCCCCTATCCACTGGCAGCATATAAGTCGCACAGGGGCTCCGAGCTGGAGGGGGGCCCTCGGGCCTGAAAACATATGGGGATTTCCTTCGCCTGCAGCAGCTTGAACACTAACAGGAGAAGAAGGGGCCCGATCAGCTGAATGCATATGATTATGCTGAGCTGACAGGGGCTCCTTCCTCACCTGTTAGGGCCTGCAGGAGGGAGAATTCATGTCTGCAGGAGCTGCCTGCCGCGCAGAGGATGACATAATTTCTCAGAGACAGAGAGGAGGCTCCGCACACCAGCTCCGTCTCCATCAGAGCAGGGGCCTCTGTATGCAAACATGGCTCCCTGCCTCCCTCATCCCTGAGCTGCTCTCCCCCTGCAGCACTGGAATTATTTAGAAAAAAATACAGCAGTCGGCCCCAGGAGGAACAGGGGAGGCTGCGCCACAAGAGAAGATGGAAGTACAGGCTCCAGAGAAAATTCTAGGCCCCATGTGCCATCATCTGCAGAGAGGGTGAGTCCATGTGTAATGTGTGCACATCTATCTATATATTATCTGTGTATCTAATCTATCTATCCATTATCTGTCTATCTAATCTGTCTATCTAATCTAGCTGTCTATCTATATATTATGTGTATTTAATCTATCATCTGTGTATCTAATCTGTCTGTCTATATATTATGTTTATCTAATCTGTGTATCTAATCTCTTTGTGTATCTAATCTCTCTGTGTATCTAATCTATATCTATCTATATAGTATCTGTGTATCTAATCTATTATCTGTGCATCTAATCTATATATATTATCTATCCCTCTGTTTATCTATATAATATCTGTGTATCTAATCTATTATATATCTATCCCTCTGTCTATATATTATGTGTGTATTTAACCTATCTATTATATGTGTATCTAATCTATTTTCTGTGTATCTAATCTATATATTATCTGTGTATCTAATCTGTCTATAGTCTATCTATCAATCTCTAACTATATATTATCTGTGTATCTAATCTATTATATATCTATCCCTCTATTATCTATTCCTCTATCCATTTATGACATATCTATTTATATATTATCCGTGCATCTAATCTATCTATTATCTGTGTATCCAATCATTTATCCAACTCATTATCTATCCATTTATCTATTATCTGTTTATCTAATCTATCCATCCATTCATCTATATGTCTAATATGTTTGTATATGTGTCATCTATATGCTCATATTATTCCAGCTCCATTACAAGTGTGAGAAAAGCCAGATGTGGTGAAGTCGCATGTGAACATATAGGTGAATACATTCATTTAACATTCATATAACATATACATTCATTGTCCTCATACCTCTCCTCCAGCTCCCTCTTTGACCAGCTACTATCTGGCTTCCGACCGCATCACTCTACTGACACTGCTTTAACCAAAATCACCAATGACCTACTAACCGCCAAAGCCAAGCGACACTACTCTGTCCTCCTCCTCCTGAACCTGTCCTCTGCCTTCGACACAGTAGACCACTCCCTCCTACTACAGATTCTCTCATCTCTGGGCATCACAGACTTGGCCCTATCTTGCATCTCCTCATACCTAACCGACTGAACTTTCAGTGTCTCCCATTCTCACACCACTTCCTCATCTCGCCTCCTATCTATCGGTGTCCCCCAAGGTTCAGTTCTTGGACCCCTGCTGTTCTCCATCTACACCTTCGGCCTGGGACAGCTCATAGAGTCCCAAGGCTTTCAGTATCATCTCTATGCCGATGACAGACAGATCTACCTCTCTGGACCTGACATTACGTCTCTACTAACCAAAATTCCACAATGTCTGTCTATTTCATCCTTCTTCTCTGCGCGATTCCTAAAGCTTAACATGGACAAAACAGAATTAATTGTCTTTCCTCCTCCACAACTCCTCCAACAAGGTTTTCCATCAAACTTGACGGTTGCTCACACTCCCCAGTCTCACAAGCTCGTTGCCTTGGAGTAACCCTCGACTCTGCTCTATGCTTCAAGCCTCACATCCAAGCCCTCTTCACCTCATGCAGACTACAACTCATCCGTGCTGTCCTTAACCAAAAATCAGCAAAAACATTAGTGGATGCCTTCATCATCTCCCACCTCGACTACTGCAACCTCCTGCTCTCTGGCCTCCCTTCCAACACTCTTGCACCCCTCCAATCTATCCTAAACTCTACGGCCCGCTTAATCCATCTCTCCCCTCGCTATTCCCCAGCCTCGCCACCCTGCCAATCCCTTCACTGGCTTCCCATCACCCAACAACTCCAGTTCAAAACATTAACCATGACATACAAAGCCATCCACAACCTGTCTCCCCCTTACATCTGTGACCTAGTCTCCAGGTACCTACCTGCACGCAAGCTCAGATCCTCACAAGATCTCCTTCTTTACTCCTCTCTTATCTCCTCTTCCAACAATCGCGTACAAGATTTCTCCCGTGCCTCCCTCATACTCTGGAACGCTCTACCTCAGCTTATCAGACTCTCCCCTACCGTGAAAAGCTTCAAGATGAAACTGAAGACCCATCTCTTCCAACAAGCCTACAACCTACAATAACCCTTAGGGGTACTTTGCACTCTGCGACATCGCTACTGTGATATCGTCGGGGTCAAATCAAAAGTGACGCACATCCGGCGCCGGTAACGACGTCGCAACGTGTAACGCCTAGATGCGCCAATAAACGATTGCAAAAGCATTGAAAATCGGTGATCTGTGTAGTGTCGGTCATTTTCATAATGTCGCACCAATAGGAGATATAATGTTGTTCCTCGTTCCTGCGGCAGCACACATCGCTGTGTGTGGAGCCGCAGGAGCGAGGAACATCTCCTTACCTGCCTCCACCAGCTATGCGGAAGGAAGAAGGTGGGAGGGATGTTTACGTCCCGCTCATCTCCGCCCCTCCGCTTCTATTGGCCGTCTGCCGTGTGACGTCGCTGTGACGCCGTACGACCCGCCCCCTTTGGAAGGAGGCGGATCGCCGGATAGAGTGACGTCGCAAGGCAGGTAAGTGCGTGTGAAGCCGCCGTAGCGATAATGTTCGCTACGGCAGCTATCACAACATATCGCATGTGCGACGGGGACGGGTACTATCGCGCTCGGCATCGCTATCATCAGCTAGTGATGTCGCAGCGTGCAAAGTACCCCTTAGTCCAGTACACCACTGCACAACCAGCTCTGTCCTCACCTATTGTACCATCACCCATTCCCTGTAGACTGTGAGCCCTCGCGGGCAGGGTCCTCTCTCCTCCTATACCAGTCTGTTTTGTATTGTTGATGATTGTTGTATGTATACCCTCTTTCACTTGTAAAGCGCCATAGAATAAATGGCGCTATAATAATAAATAATAATAATAATAATATAAAGAAGCCTCCTACTCACTTTTTTATTGATTGAGTGCATCTGTGCAAGTAATGTAGTGTGAGTGTATTTATATACTCACCTAATGCCGCTCTTCAACTTTCCTGAGTGCAGTCACCACTCTCTGGTATCTCGGGTCACACTACACTATGAGTCAGAAGTCTATTACAATTAAAGCCTTTCTGATGCTCCATTGACTTACACTGTAAGTCCCTTTCAGGTCCTGCAGAGCAGTGTGACCCGGAGATGCTTGAGAGTGGGGACGTCACTGAGAAGAGGAGGAGAACAGCGCTAGATACTGGAGAGCATTGACATTATTGAGAAGAGCAGAACAGCACTGGACACCAGCGAGAGCTGCGGTGATGTCACTGAGAAAAGGAGCAGAACAACGCTGATCACCAGAGAGAGTGTCGTGACATCAGTGAGAAGAGAAGCGGAACAGCGCTGGTCACCAGAGAGAGCAGCGGTGAGTATATTATGACACTACCTGCATATACACATATTCCATCAGTAAACAAATTAGTGAGACCTTCTTTAACCCCTTCACGACCATTGACGGATATATCCGTCATGGAGCGTGTCCCGTTAAGCCCCGCCCCCTGTTTTCAACAGCTGACTTGTGTGCCTGCTAGCCGCGGGTAGAATCGCTTCCACCCGCGGCCATTAACCTCTTAAATTTCGCTGCCAAAGTCTGGCAGCAAGATCTATATGCACACGGCCATGTTTTTACTTACCGCCGCCCCCACCGGAAGTCACGTGCATGATCACGTTACTTTGGGTGGTTGCCATCATAGCACAGGGTTATGTGATTACGCCTGCAGCTAAGAAGTTTCACTTTCGTTTTCCCTCGGCCGTGAGCAGAGAGAAACAGAAAGTGACTGAATCTGCTGTTTACAGCTGTATAGCTGTGACCAGCAGATAGATAAGAGCGATCGAATTGCTGATCGCTATAGCCCCCTAGGGGGACTAGTAAAATAAAAAAAAAGTAAAAAAAAGTTTTAAAAATAAAAAAAAAACAAAACCTAAAAGTTCAAATCACCCCCCTTTCCCCCCATTGAAAATTAAAGGGTTAAAAAATAAATAAATATACACATATTTGGTATCGCCGCGTTCAGAAATGCCCGATCTATCAAAATATAAAATCAATTAATCTGATTGGTAAACGGCGTAGTGGCAAAAAAATTCCAAACGCCAAAATTACGTTTTTTGGTCGCCACAAGTTTTACGCAAAATGCAATAACAGGCGATCAAAACGTAGCATCTGTGCAAAAATGGTACCATTAGAAACGACAGCTCGAGACGCAAAAAATAAGCCATCACTGAGCTATAGATCCAAAAAAATGAGAATGCTACGTGTTTCGGAAAATGGCGCAAAACATGCGCCACTTTTATTGGACAAACTTGAGAATTTTTTTTAAACCCTTAGATACAAGTAAACTTATACATGTTTGGTGTCTACAAACTCGCACCGACCTCAGGCATCATACCCACACATCAGTTTTACCATATAGTGAAAACGGTGAATAAAACATCCCAAAAACTATTGTGCCATCACACTTTTTTGCAGTTTTTCCACACTTGGAATTTTTTTGCTCTTTTCCAGTACACCATATGGTAAAACTTATGGTTTCATTTAAAAGTACAACTTGTCCCGCAAAAAACAAGCCCTCATATGGCAAGATTGACAGAAAAATAAAAAAGTTACGGCTCTCGGAAGAAGGGGAGAAAAAAACAAAAAACGCAAAAACGGAAAGTGCTGAAGGGGTTAATGAGGTCTATGGTGGCACTGTTTTTTGTTGTATTTCCTGTTTCTCTTCTATACCCTGCAGTGGTATAGAGTGCTGCTAACAAGGAACCTGGCAGCGGATACATGTCACCCTTGGATCCAGCAGCCTGTGTCAAACATCACGTCTGTACGGCTAGTATTTCATGTGGCTCAGTCCCTGACATCTATTAACCCCTTAACGACCTTGGACGTACTGAGTACGTCATGGTGACATGGTGCTAAAGGACCCATGACGTACTCAGTACGTCCTGGCGAAATCGCGGTCCCGGAGCCCCGGGGAGTGAAATTTATTTACTTAAACGGTGGATTCGGGAAGGAGGGGACCTCTGCCTGACGTCAGGAGGGGTGGTGCCTCCTCCCCGAACCTACAGAGGCTGTGATTGGCTGACGAACGCCGCTCAGCCAATTACAGCCACTGTAATGTTCCAGCCATTGAAAATGGCTGGAACATTGAAATCCAGCCCTGATCAGTGCTGCTGTAGCACTGGCCATTGGCTGGAGCTGGGTGATCGATGCTTCACCCGCCCCCAGCTCTGATTGGAGAGACCGGTCTTGTGACCGCTCTCTCCAATCAATGTGGATCTGCGGCCTGTGACCGTCCCTGGAAGCCGAGGAGAGCGGTAAGTTGTTGTCCCCGCCGCCCGCCCCTGTCCCCGATCGCCCCGCCGCCCGCCCCTGTCCCCGATCGCCCCGCCGCTGCTCCCGCTTCACCGCTGTCCCCGCCGCTGCTCCCGCTTCACCGCCGCTGTCTCCGATCGCCCCGCCGCTGCTCCCACTTCACCGCCGCTGTCTCCGATCGCCCCGTCGCTGCTCCCGCTTCACCGCCGCTGTCTCCGATCGCCCCGCCGCTGCTCCCGCTTCACCGCCGCTGTCTCCGATCGCCCCGCCGCTGCTCCCGCTTCACCGCTGTCCCCGCCGCTGTCTCCGATCGCCCCGCCGCTGCTGCCGCTGTCTCCGATCGCCCCGCCGCTGCTGCCGCTTCACCGCTGTCCCCGCCGCCATGCTCCCGATGCACCGCTGTCTCCGCCGCCATGCTCCCGCTCCACCGCTGTCCCCGCCGCCATGCTCCCGCTGCACCGCTGTCTCCGCCGCCGCTCCCGATCCACCGCCGTCCCCGCCGTCATGCTCCCGCTGCACCGCTGTCTCCGCCGCCGCTCCCGATCCACCGCCGTCCCCGCCGCCATGCTCCCACTGCACCGCCGTCCCCGCCGCCATGCTCCCGCTGCACCGCCGTCCCCGCCGCCATGCTCCCGCTGCACCGCTGTCTCCGCCGCCGCTCCCGATCCACCGCCGTCCCCGCCGCCATGCTCCCGCTCCACCGCCGTCCCCGCCACCATGCTCCCGCTGCACCGCTGTCTCCGCCGCCGCTCCCGATCCACCGACGTCCCCGCCGCCATGCTCCCGCTGCACCGCTGTCTCCGCCGCCGCTCCCGATCCACCGCCGTCCCCGCCGCCATGCTCCCGCTGCACCGCTGTCTCCGCCGCCGCTCCCGATCCACCGCCGTCCCCGCCGCCATGCTCGCCACTGTCCCCGCCGCCGTCGCACCCACCTTTTTCAGCCGCTGCTGCCCCCGATCGGCGGCGGCCGCCGCCTCCTTCATCGGCTGCCCCTTCTCCATCGCCACACCACCTATCCCTCCATGTGCTGCAAGCCACCCTCCCCCCACGTGGGGGGAGGGTGGCTGGCTTGCAGCACATGTGGGGGGAGGGTGGCTGGCTTGCAGCACATGTGGGGGGAGGGTGGCTGGCTTGCAGCACATGTGGGGGGAGGGTGGCTGGCTTGCAGCACATGTGCTGCAAGCCCCCCTCCCTCCCCCTACATGTGCTGCAAGCCCCCCTCCCTCCCCCTACATGTGCTGCAAGCCCCCCTCCCTCCCCCTACATGTGCTGCAAGCCCCCCTCCCTCCCCCTACATGTGCTGCAAGCCCCCCTCCCTCCCCCTACATGTGCTGCAAGCCCCCCTCCCTTTCCCTACATGTGCCATCTCTCTCTCCCATCAGACTCTGCCCCCCTCCCCGATCTGCTGCCTGCTCTCTCCCATTTTCCATCTACTGCCCCCTCTCACCCTCCTCGATCTGTTGCCTCCTTCATCTGCTGCCTCTTCTGTCTGCTGTCTCTTCTGTCTGCTGTCTCTTCTGTCTGCTGTGATCCTGCTGCCTAGATCCATCCTGTAAGGTAGGTATCCCCATCTCACCCCCCCCATCCTCTGCCGCTCCATCCGCTGCGCCATTTCCCATCCATCCGCTGCGCCATTTCCCATCATCCATCCGCTGCGCCCTTTCCCATCCTCTGCCGCTCCTCCATCCGCTGCGCCCTTTCCCATCTTCCATCCGCTGCGCCCTTTCTCATCTGCCGCCCCGCCCTCTCGCATCGCATTATCCAGCGCAATTGCTCGCTTCCAGACTGCAGTGGATGATGCGATGCGAGACTCGTGCATTGCTCTCACGTTTGGCACTGGTCTTGGCAGGCGCTCATTTTTTTTTTTTTTTCTACTGATGTCTGTATTTTTTATTTCGCCAAACTAATTTTTTTTGTATGGGGGGGGTCTAGTTTCCAAAATGGGATCACATGTGGGGGAGCTCCATTGTTTAGGCACCTCAGGGGGTCTCCAAATGAAACATGGCGTCTGCTAATAATTCCAATCAATTTTACTGTGAAATGGCGCTCCTTCTCTTCTGAGCCCCGCCGTACGCCCAAACAATTGATTTCCACCACATCTGAGGTATCGTCGTACTCAGGAGAAATTGGACAATACATTTTATGGTGCATTTTTTCCTGATACCCTTGTGGAAAAAAAGCTACCTGTTTGAAAAAACAATTTTGTGGTAAAAAAAATAAAATATTTTCACGGCTCAACATTACAAACGTTTGTGAAGCCTCCAGGGGTTCAAAGTGCTCCCTAAACAGCTAGATAAATTCCATGAGGGGTCTAGTTTCCAAAATGGGGTCAATTGTGGGGGAGTTCCATTGTTTAGGCACTTCAGGGGGTCTCCAAACGCAACATAGCGTCCGCTAATAATTCCAACCAATTTTGCTGTGAAATGGCGCTCCTTGCTTTCCGAGTCCTGCCGTGCGCCCAAACATTTGATTTCCACCACATATGGGGTATCTGCGTACTCAGGAGAAAATGCACAATACATTTTATGGTGCATTTTTTCCTGATACCCTTTGTGATAAAAAAAGCTACCTGGTTGAAGCAACAGTTTTGTGGTAAAAAAACATTTTTTTCTTTTCACGGCTCAACGTTATAAACTTCTGTGAAGCCCCCAGGGGTTCAAAGTGCACATAAAACATCTAGAAAAAATATTTGAGGGCTCTAGTTTCCAAAATGGGGTCACTTATGGGGGAGCTCCATTGTTTAGGCACCTCGGGGAGTCTTCAAACCCGACATGGCGTCCGCTAATGAGTGCAGCTAATTTTGCACTCAAAAATTCAAATGGCGCTCCTTGCCTTCCGAGTCCTGCTGTGTGCCCAAACATTTGATTTCCACCACATATGGGGTATCTGCGTACTCAGGAGAAAATGCACGATACATTTTATGATGCATTTTTCCTGATACCCTTGTGAAAATACTAATTTTTATGGCTAAAGTAACATTTTTGTGTTAAAAAAGTAAAATTTTCATTTTTTCGTCTACATTGCTTTGGTTGCTGTGAAGCTCCTAAAGGGTTAATAAACTTCTTGGATGTGGTTTTGAGCAGAGTGAGGGGTGCAGATTTTAGAATTGGGTCACTTTTGGGTATTTTCTGTCGCCTAGGTTTCTCAAATCACTCCAAATGTGATGTGGTACCTAAAAATTTTTTTTTTGTAAATTTTGTTGGAAAAATGAGAAATTGGTGATGAACTTTGAACCCTTCTAACTTCCTAACGGAATTTTTTTTTTTTTTCAAAAATTGCGCTGGTGTAAAGTAGACATGTGGGAAATGTTATTTAGTAACTTTTTTTGTGTGACATATCTCTCAGATTTATGGGCATAAAATTTCAAATTTTGAAAATTGCAAAATTTTCAAAATTTTCGCCAAATTTCCGAAATTTTCACAAATAAACGCAAAACATATCTGCCTAAATTTACCACTGACATGAAGTACAATATGTCACGAAAAAACAATCTCAGAATCGCCAGGATCCGTTGAAGTGTTCCAGAGTTATAACCTGTCAAAGTGACACTGGTCAAAATTGCAAAAAATGGCCGGGTCTTTAAGGTGAAAACAGGCTGGGGGCTGAAGGGGTTAAAGAAGTTGTCCAGTTACCAAAACTGATTTTTTTTTTTTCTGATAAATCTTGCTAATATGTGCCCCTCAACACATCTATTATGTTTTTTCAGCAAAATTACCTTTCATTGTGCACTAGCAGCACACGGTCATTGCTGGCTCCAGCTCTGATGGGGTTAATCTCTCCTCTGACTTCCTGTGTTCAGTTCCTACAAGTCCCAGAATTCTTTGTGGCTCTAGGGCGGTGTCTGGCTTATCTAACACACCCATTGTGTCTAATACACCCACTCTGCTCCCACCCAAACCCTCCTCCCTGCCTCTTCCCAGTGGATGTGCACTGAGATCAATTACACAGAGACAGCAAGCAGCTCTACACAGCCAGGGGAAGAAAGTGTGTGCGCGCGTATATACAGTGTATGTGTGCGCGTATATACAGTGTGTGTGTGAATATACAGTGTGTGTGTGTATGTCATACTCACCTGTCTGCAGGGTCCATGCTTGCTTCCAGCCCCTGTCCCGGTCCTGCCGCTCTGGCTGTGTGCAGTCTTCCCGGGGCACGCACGAAGCTTGCAGGACCTGGCCGTGGATCACCTGATGCAGTCACCTGACGCATCAGCTGATCGTAGTCTCGCCGGCTTTTTCGGCCGGCTATCAGCTGATCCTGCCGTCAGGGGACTTCATCAGCTGATTACCGGCCGCTCCTGCAGCGATGGGACAGGATCATACTCCTGTCCAATCGATCGCTCCAGGAGCTGCCGGTAATCACCACAGCACATAAGTGAGTATTTTTATTTTTTTTTTTGGCACTGATGCATCAGCTGATTGTATAATCGGCTTTTATACAATCAGCTGATGTGTGATGGGATTCAGGCACTTGATCCTGACACATCATCTGATCGCTTTGCCTTCCAGCAAACCGATCAGATGATATTGGATCCTGATTGGACGGCGCGGGACCCTAACCCAGGATTACTGCGGAGGGGGGTTTATTTCAATAAAGATGAAGTCACTAATTGTGTTGTGTTTTATTTCTAATAAAAATATTTTTCTGTGTGTTGTGTTTTTTTTTATCATTACTAGAAATTCATGGTGGCCATGTCTAATATTGGCGTGACACCATGAATTTCGGGCTTAGGGCTAGCTGATAATATACAGCTAACCCTAACTCCATTATTACCCGGCTAGCCACCCGGCTTCAGGGCAGCTGGAAGAGTTGGATACAGCGCCAGAAGATGGCGCTTCTATGAAAGCGCCATTTTCTGGGGTGGCTGCGGACTGCAATTCACAGTGGGGTGCCCAGAAAGCTTGGGCACCCTTCACTGTGGATTCCAATCCCCAGCTGCCTAGTTGTACCCGGCTGGACACCAAAATTAGGCGAAGCTCGCGTCATTTTTTTTTAAAAATTATTTCATGAAATTCATGAAATAATTAAAAAAAAAAGGGCTTCTCTATATTTTTGGTTCCCAGCCGGGTAGAAATAGGCAGCTGGAGGTTGGGGGCAGCCCGTACCTGCCTGCTGTACCCGGCTAGCATACAAAATATGGCGAAGCCCACGTCATTTTTTTTTTCTCTTTTTTGGCAAAAAACTGCATACAGTCCGGGATGGAGTATGCTGAGCCTTGTAGTTCTGCAGCTGCTGTCTGCTCTCCTGCATACACTAGTGAATGGAGGATTCTGAGCCTTGTAGTTCTGCAGCTGCTGTCTGCTCTCATGCATACACTAGTGAAGTTATGTACTAGTAAAACAACTCCCATGTCAGGAGCCAAAATTGGGAAAGATTTGTTTTGCCGAATCCATTGCAGGGTTAATGGTGTTCTCAGATTTTACCGAGGACCTCAATGTTAGCCTGTGTGGATGATGTAGGACGCATTAAGCACCCAGGCTTCAGAAGAAGGAGGACAAAGATGGCCAAAAGAGGAGGCGCTGCACCCGGAGAATGGAGACGGTCATCTGACCAGTCTGCATCGCCCCTTAGGTAAGTATTATAAAGTCATGTTTATGTTCTACACAGTGGCCTGGGCTCTTATATACAGTATGTTAGAATGCTGTATATAAGAGCCCACTGGTGGTGGCCGCAGCTTATAGTCACCAAATCTGGTGACAGGTTCCCTTTAAGTGCCCGGCTCCTGGTCTTATACTCACCTTACAGCGTCTTCATCTTCCATCAGTGGTTTTCTGTAGTTTGTGACCTGCCAGCTTCGCTAATGTTTCATGGAGTAATCTGGAGGTCACAACTCAATACAAGTCTATGAGACCCTCGTTCTGGCATTCATAGAGTTAGATTGAGAGCTTGTGACGTAATTTCTAACTTCCAGACGTGATTGTCACAAGATAGCGCTGCGGGACCGGAGTATCGCCGATAAAATACACAACAGGGGTTTTAAGCGCCACTCGCGTGCTGAAATAAAACACTGGAGCGGTGCTTTAAGTAAAGGCTGTAAAGCGGTAGACAACCCCTTTTACGTTTGGCCGGTTGCTAATTTCTACTGAAAATTAGCCATTTGCCATAATTCAGAGATTAGCATCAGAGTCCTGATAGCCATAAAGACCTAAAAATCAAGGTGAAGGTGAAGGTGGGACTCACCTGGTGCAGGTCCATGTGGAAACGGATCTGTAAATGTATAAAGCATTGCGATGAAAACAAAGGAACGGCTTTCCTGTAAGGATTGCCTGTCAGCTGGTGCTAAGGCTGCTTTCACACATCCGGTTTTTGCTGTGCGGCACAATACGGCGCTTTGCAGAAAAAACGCAACCTTTTTTTTTTTTTTTTTTCTGCATAGGCTTGCATTAGCGCCGTATTGGGCCGCATGGCCTTGCGTTGCGTCCGTTTTTTGCCGGATGCGGCATATTTAGCCCATGATGGAACGTTGCCTGGCACTTTTTTTGTGCGGCGAAAAAAACGCATCACGCTGGATCCCGCGAGATTTACAATGCAAGCCTATGGACGCCGGATGCGGTTTTTTGCACTGCGGATGCTCAGTATCAAGCCGCATCCGTCAAAAAATGGACGGGCCGCATGGAAAAACTTATGCAACGGATCTGTTTTTTTCGCCGCATCCGTTGCATAGGTTTTCGAGCCGCACTGCAAAACCGGATGTGTGAAAGCAGCCTAAGACGTCTACTACTTCCAGACCGTGACCATATAGTGTGGTGAGGACTGAAAGCAATTACTACTCTGAGGCTGGACCAGAGCGCAGCAGGCAGACGCTGACCCCCTTCTCTGCTCCAATCATGCTCTGACCTGATTGTATATCATCAAGGCTGGAGCTTTCCATCCGGTGGCCATTCACAGAAATGTTCAGATATCAGCAGGCGAGAGAAAAGAACACAAGGTCCGGAAGCAGAAGCAGATACATATAGCATTGCACTGCGGGAATTTGTGATTTGGCACATTGCTACACCAACACCAAGATTGGTACTTCTCTGGGGAGGTGGTATGGTCATAGTAAAGGCCGCTTTACACGCTGCGACATCGCATGTCGCTAGGGATAGCACCCACCCCCATCGTTCGTGCGTCACAGGCAAATCGCTGCCTGTAGCGAACAATATCGCAGGAACGCGTCACACGAACTTACCTTCCTAACGACGTCGCTGTGGATGGCGAACAACGTCCTTTCTAAGGGGGCGGTTCGTGCGGCGTCACACGGCAGCCGTCCAATAGAAGCGGAGGGGCAAAGAGCAGCCGCATGAAAGTCACGCCCACCTCGTTACCAGAGGATGCAGGGATGGTGTTGTTCGTCGGTCCCGGGGTGTCACACGTAGCGATGGAACGACAGGAACGACGAACAACCAAATGAGCAACGATATTTGGAAAATGAACGACGTGTCAACAATCAATCAATGATTTGGTGAGTATTTGGGATCGTTAGCGGTCGCTTGTAAGTGTCACACGCAACGACGTTGCTAACGAGGCCGGATGTGCGTCACAAATTCCGTGACCCCAGTGATATCTCGTTAGTGATGTCGCTGCGTGTAAAGCGGCCTTAAGTCAGGGCTCCTACAGAGGTATATATAGGTGGTGGTGATCAGAATAGAAAAGGCACACAAAGAAAAAGGGAATGATGGGCACACCGGGCTGTATGTAGGGTGTTCTGTGTACACGAGCCTAAGGGTATGTGCCCATGATCAGGGTTCAGGGCGCTGAAGTCTCTCACTTGTGTTCTCCCTACGGAGGACACAGGCGAATGCGCGATAAACAACTGACATGCTGCAGTCTGGAAAGACGCACCGCAGATCAGGGTTTGCTGCGGAAAAAACAAGCACAGCGGGCACAGGATTTCTAGAAATCCCTCCACTGTGCTTGTACTGTACAATGCAGCGTTTTGGACACAGCTGAAGAATGCCGCATCCAAAACGCTGCAAACACTGATCGTGGGCACGCACCAGCAGACATTCAACTTCTCCCACACAAATGAAAAGCAGAAACTTTGTAGCACCTGCACTTATTGGAAGATAACCCATAAATATCGCTACTATCCGTCATGAGGTCATTTAAGTGGCCGTTGGATCATTCGGCCAAAAGCAATCATTCTGGATTCCCCCATACATAGTAACACTTAGACAGGCCAACATGCCGAATACTATTTTTTTTCTCCCACATGTTACATTGTGGGCAGATCCAGCAAGTTTTGACAACTTTAATGTTTTTGGGGACCTTCGCTAATAGTATACAAACACTGAACAATAAAAAATAAATCTTTATTTTTATATAGCGCTAACATATTCCGCAGCGCTTTACATACATCAGGAACACTGTCCCCATTGGGGCTCACAATCTAAATTCCCTATCTGTATGTTTTTTGGAACAATCCTCTACTGACCACTTCTATAATCCAGCATCAAATACAGCTGACCGGGGCCACATGAAATATTCTACATTACTGGACATTTTAAGAACTGGACTTCCTTCACCAAAAAAAATAAAAAATTGCTAGTAATGATCTGTTCACATGGTATTTGATGAGGATTTTCAGCGGGAATGTGATGGCTTAGGCTGCTTTCATACATCCGGTTTTTGCAGTGTGGCTCAAAAACCTATGCAACGGATGCGGCGAAAAAAACGGATCTGTTGCATACGTTTTTCCATGCGGCCTGTCCGTTTGACGGATGTGGCTAAAAAAAAAACGCATTCGGCCGCCGGATGCAGTGTTTGCCGCAGGACGCCGCATCTGGCGTCCATAGGCTTGCATTGTAAATCGCGCCGGATCTGGTGTCATGCGTTTTTTTCGCCGCACAAAAAAAACGTGCCAGGCAACGTTCCATCCGACCGCCGCATGGGCTCAATATGCCGCATTCGGCAAAAAATGGCAAATGCATGTCACTATCTGTCTCCCCTCTGGGACTTGTTGTGCAGGTGACCGGATGCTACATGTCACTAACTGTATCCACTCTGGGACTTGTGCAGGTGACCGGATGCTAAATGTCACTATCTGTCTCCACTCTGTGATTTCTGCTGCATAGTACCAACTGTATACACTCTCACCTGCAGAACAAGTACCACAGTGGAGACAGTTAGTGACATGTAGCATCCGTTCACCTGCACAACAAGTCCCAGAGTGGATACAGTGACATGCAGCACACTATGTGTCAGGGCACAGCATGTCACCAACTTGCTCTGCTCTGTCACCTGCGGTGCTGCATGTCACGTTTTTGCTGCGATTTGGTGCGTTTTTTGCTGCGTTTTTGCTCACTGCATTTTTAATCATTACACAATGCCATTAAAGATTGTTGATGAAAAAAAAAAAAAGGTCTGATGTCATTTCCTTATTCAAAATGTTCATTGTATGCAGGAGAGCAGACAGCAGCTGCAGAACTACAAGGCTCAGCATCCTCCATTCACTAGTGTATGCAGGAGAGCAGACAGCAGCTGCAGAACTACAAGGCTCAGAATCCTCCATTCACTAGTGTATGCATGAGAGCAGACAGCAGCTGCAGAACTACAAGGCTCAGCATCCTCCATCCCGGACTGTATGCAGTTTTTTGCCAAAAAAGAGAAAAAAAAAATGACGTGGCCTTTGCCATATTTTGTATGCTAGCCGGGTACAGCAGGCAGGTACGGACTGCCCCCAACCCCCAGCTGCCTATTTCTACCCGGCTGGGAACCAAAAATATAGAGAAGCCCTTTTTTTTTTTTTAATTATTTCATGAATTTCATGAAATAATTTTAAAAAAAAATTACGTGAGCTTCGCCTAATTTTGGTGTCCAGCCGGGTACAACTAGGCAGCTGGGGATTGGAATCCACAGTGAAGGGTGCCCAAGCTTTCTGGGCACCCCCACTGCGAATTGCAGTCCGCAGCCACCCCAGAAAATGGCGCTTTCATAGAAGCGCCATCTTCTGGCGCTGTATCCAACTCTTCCAGCTGCCCTGAAGCCGGGTGGCTAGCCGGGTAATAATGGAGTTAGGGCTAGCTGTATATTATCAGCTAGCCCTAAGCCCGAAATTCATGGTGTCACGCCAATATTAGACATGGCCACCATGAATTTCTAGTAATGATAAAAAAAAAAACACAACACACAGAAAAATATTTTTATTAGAAATAAAACACAACACAATTAGTGACTCCATCTTTATTGAAATAAACCCCCCTCCGCAGTAATCCTGGGTTAGGGTCCCGCGCCATCCAATCCGGATCCAATATCATCTGATCGGTTTGCTGGAAGGCAAAGCGATCAGATGATGTGTCAGGATCAAGTGCCTGAATCCCATCACACATCAGCTGATTGTATAAAAGCCGATTATACAATCAGCAGATGCATCAGTGCCAAAAAAAAAAAATACATACTCACTTATGTGCTGTGGTGATTACCGGCAGCTCCTGGAGCGATCGATTGGACAGGAGTATGATCCTGTCCCATCGCTGCAGGAGCTGCCGGTAATCAGCTGATGAAGTCCCCTGACGGCAGGATCAGCTGATAGCCGGCCGAAAAAGCCGGCGAGACTACGATCAGCTGATCCATCATCAGGTGATCCACGGCCAGGTCCTGCAAGCTTCGTGCGTGCCCCGGGGAGACTGCACACAGCCGAAGCGGCGGGACCGGGACAGGGGCTGGAAGCAAGCATGGACCCTGCAGACAGGTGAGTATGACATACACACACACATACACACTCACTCCGCGTCCGGTCACCTGTGCTGCTGGTGGGAGTATATGATCACACTGCCGACACCGCCCGCTCTCCTGACAGCTGAGCACAGCGGGCGGGTGGACAGTGTGATCACATACTTGCGTGACAGGGGGGATTTCAGTTGGAGAAACCCCCCCTGTACTCCACACTGGCGCCCCGTACCTCCCACAGCTGAATGCTGGTAGCGCGCGCTCTGCCTTCACCGCTCCACACACTGGCGTCCTCCGGCTCCTCCCCTCGATGCTGGGCTGTGACATCAGGTAGTCACCGCCCACAGCCCAGTCAATCACTGTGAGTGGCGCTGGCATCCTGTGACGTACCCGTCCAGTTTGAGAGCCCGGAAATGCCGGGACGTCAGAGGATGCCGGCGGCCACAGCTCCAGGGGGTCATGTGACTGGCACTGAGCGTGCAGGATAGCGCCGCTCAGTGCCAGAAATGGAAACAGAAGCCAATGCAGAAGATGCATATAATGGTAAGTGAGAATCATTGGGGAAAAAAAAAATGGGTGAACCACCCCTTTAAGGGCTTTCTCTAAATCTCTGCAGCGTTTTAGGGTCACACATACTGGGCTGAGATCGTACAGCCACTGCCTGGTACAGGCTGCCCACAGCTCATGGGTATCAGCTATCAGGTTCCCTTTAAAGGAGTTGATTTAAATAATATATGTACTGTAAAGAAAATGTCTGGCAAAAGGATCTAATGGGGGTTATATTTTGTAAAACAAAATAATTATTCACACCTGCTGTCACCCTCCTTGATCCATCGCCGACCGTCCTGTGGTCTGTGCAGCATTAATTATGTCACCGTTCTACCAGACACAGGATTGCTGCAGTTTGTGATCGGCTGTAGCGGTCCGGTGACTTGAACTTCTTGCATCACAAGCTGCAGCGGTCCTGTCTCCCATAGAACAGTGACATAATTAATGCTGGCACAGAGCACAGGACGGCCTGCGCTGGATCTGGGGGGGGGGGGGGGGGGCAGCAGGTGAAGACAATTTATTTTATTATTTTTTACAGAATCTGGCCTCCAGGTAATGACCTTTGTCTGGACAATCCGTTTAATAAACTATAATGCTCATCTGTCTTCCACCTGACAGCGCTAGTGTTGTATTCCCTTATGCTTCTGTTTACAATTGCTGCAGATATCACAGCCCAGGTGCCCCATGTGACCGCTGCAGACAATCACTGGTTTCAGACTTGAGCTGTATACCACTGACAAGCTGCAACACACAGGGTGTCCAGGTTGTGGTCGCCATTTCCAGCTAATGGAACTAGAAGCAATGGAGACAGTGCTGAAGCTGCAGCAGATAGAAGGGCGGCAGGACTGTTTTGTTATATTCAGATGGTAAATATGGAACTTATTTATTGCTTAGATTTGGTATTGTGTCCTTACGTAGGAATAAACTGTGCAATCTATATGTTTACATCATTTTGTTGTGATATGAAGGGGGGCCCAAAAAGATTTCTCGCACAGGGGCCCCCTGCAGTCTGCAGATTAAAGAGTATCCCGGCACACTATTACTCCCAAATGAAGAAAATCATGCAACTGTTCATAATACAAAAAATTATTTTTATTTATATCGTGCTGCAAATAATGAATTATGGTTCGTCCAATTAAGTCGACGTTTCGGCTGTAGGCCTTCGTCAGACTGGACTTTATCTGAACATGATGTGGACTTACTTAACCTGATATCTCTCGTAGTCTTTCCTGGCATTTTTTACTCTTTTTCTGATCTTTTTCTTCATTTTCCCACCTTCTTTCTCCCCTCTTTTTTCTCCCTTTCGTCGGTCTTCCATTCAAATCAACCACTGTCACATGAGCACTAATCTAGTGAATTCCCATTTTATACAGAGCATATCCATACCACTATGGAGTATATGTTCTATATGTATTATACTATATAAATAGAGGTTATTGTATCCTCTAATTACAATGTTGTATCAAAATGTAATATAACATGTCTCTACCCCACCATGATGTCATTCGTGTGCTATCATTGTAACATGTTGTTGGAAATTGTTTTTCATGCTGTCAATTATGTATATATGATATTGATTTGTGTTTTTGTTCATCATGTTCAGATAAAGTCCAGTCTGACGAAGGCCTACAGCCGAAACGTCGACTTAATTGGACGAACCATAATTCATTATTTGCAGCACGATATAAATAAAAATAATTTTTTGCATTATGAACAGTTGCATGATTTTCTTCATTTGGGAGTAATAGTGTGCCGGGATACTCTTTAATCTCGACATTTTTTTTTCCTGAGCACCTATATATCAGTGACGCAGAGCTTCTCTCCAATTGCCCTGCAGTCTGCAGACCGCATATAGAGGTAACATTTAGTTAGGGACCACATAAATAAGAGATTACCATGAAGTGGTATGGGGCAGTAATGAATTGATCAATACATTCGCTAAATATCTCTATTTTTCAAATAATCCTTAGCAGTTATGCAATGTCACATTTAAATTTTTTTAATTTTTCATATGGCTAATTGTATTTTTCATTCCTTATGTATTATAAAGAAGTTATGCTTGTTCATATTTCTCTGAATTTGGTGTAAAGGTATGGACAAGTCCCATGGGATCCACATCTGGTTCATTTTAATGAATGTAAGCTTTCCCAAGTTGGCTGTGGACAGGTGGAGGATCACAACGCCTGCCGTACTAAACACAAGTACACCTACCGCTGGGCATGCCAGCGTCTCCAAGGTGTAAAGGTCAAGCTCAGGCCATGCGTCCAGTTTGGAGACTTAGAAGTTAAATGGGGCAGACCCATAACTCAGTATGTGGAGACATGTGGACACATACTTTTCCACCATGATGTGGAAATGCTGCCTCCTGCTAAAACGGGCTATATCCAGTGGTACTGGATGTTATGGGGTGCTGAGGAAGTTTATCCACATTTAAGCCAGGCTAACCATCCCTTCCAAGTAGCGTGACTACCAGCGTGCGCTTGAAGTACTGAGTTTTCTGATCATGCTCTAGTGACAGAAGTAAAGATCGCACATTGTCCTTGTAGCGGGGACACCCAGTAATCAGCACTGGTAACAATCTGAGCAACTCGACGATTGTTGAGCAGCATGTGTTTGCTCAGGTGTGCCAGGCTGCCCAGAGGCAATGATAAGCTGTCCTCGGTGGCAGGTGTATTGTCAGTGCCCTCTGTATCCCCTCAGTTACATCACAGTGATGCCCATGAGCTGGTTTTTGTGCCATCTGAGAACATGGTTCCACCACTCCATTCTCTACAACTGTCCCCTGGCTAGACAATTGTGTACATGGCCACTATTGGTATAGAAACCCAACCTCCGAGCAATGTGTGAATGACCGTGCGAATGGTCCTTGTTCCTCCTCCTGTGCCACCACCTCATCCATCCTTGCCTGAAGCATTTTTTCAAGGAGGCATACAAGTGGGATAGTGGACTGATGATAGAGCCATGTTTGTGGAGTCCTCGAAGCAGCACAACAGAGCACATACGTCCTGGATGGAGGCCTACTTGACGGTTGTGAAGTGGTCTTGTACCCCAGAGCGACTCACCCATATGTGTTTCAGCACAAATGTCACTATTCTACATATTGTATGTAAGGTGAAGTACCAACTTGAGGGTATGTTGCATATGAGGCGGTGAGCGGAAAGGTAAATGTTATTTTATAGAGCAGACAGGCGAGCTGCAACAGGGTGAGAACGCCAAAAATGTGTACAGACGGCCAACACTTTCTGCAGCAGCTCTGACATCTTGGGGTAATTTTTCAGGAATCTCTGCACCACCAAATTCAACACATGTGCCAGGCAAGGAATGTGCATCAAACTGGTTAGGCGCAGAGCTGCAATGAGATTTCGCCCATTATTGGACACTACCAGGCCAGGCTTCAGTTTCAGAAGTATCAACCACTCATCAGTCTGTTGTGTTTGAAACACAAACACACACTGTAGACTTTTGGGTGTGTATAATAAATATCAGTATATAGTTTATTACTACACAGTTTTGTCACAGTTAGTCGCCGGTAACATAAATTTATTAGCAGAGGAATAGACAGCACTAGGTCTATTTTAGAGTCAAATCTGACAGTAATAATTCACTAGGGAACAAAATGTTTGTTGCAGCCACAAAAAACACTTGTTCTGACTTAATTTGAGTGTACTGATCTCAAATCGGAGATTAGTTTTTCTCTGTAAGCTACAGTTATTTTGCAATACAAGATTTTAAGTTTTCATCTTATTGTACAAATTTCAACATTTAGTTTAACATAATTAAGTAGAATGTCTTCTTAGGCATCATCTTTGTGAAAATGTAATAACGTAATTCAGTAGATACTCTAAAAGATATGACTGCAGCAAAAGTTGACTACAATTTCAAAATAGAAAATATTAAAACACTTAGTTTAATCATAAAATTTGTGCAAAACGTATTTAGATTCTATTTAGGCAAAAATGTGTGTATCTAGCTTTTGCGTTTATGTACTTGTTGAGGACAATCTCGTTTGATGCTCCAGCAGTACTCTCTGCCATCATATTTTTGGTCCATCGCCCTTGATAACGTTCTTCCATCGTCTACAGATCTTGATGAAAACATTCTCCCTGCCCATCACTAACAGCTCTAAGATTTTTGGGAAACTTATCAAGGTGACTGTTCAGGAAGTGAATCTTAACGCTCATGTTACATCCAATGTCATGGAAAGTCAACAGCATCCTTTGAACCAGACATTCATAGTTTTATGCTTTTTTTGTTGCCAAGGAACTTCTTTGTAACTGCCACAAAAGACTGCCATACTGCTTTATCCTCTTTATTCATCTTCTTGGCAAATTCTTTGTCACGTATGAGGGTTCGAATTTGAGGTCCATCGAATACATCTGCTTTATCTTCTCGAAAGACAAGGCAGATATAATATATTTAAAGCAAAGCCCGAACAAGATGCTTCAATAAACCAAGTTTGATGTTAAGCGGGGGGGGGGAATGATCCTGTCTCGATTAACTACAGGTTCATTCACAATATTTTGCATACCTACTTCCAGAGCTTCACGTTTCGGCCATTCCTTTTGTGTCCAGGGTTTCTCCAGAACTCGGCTGTCTCACAAACACAGAAAACAAGGATACTTCGGGAAACCTCTCTGTTGTCCTGGCAGGAGATTTACCATTTTAAGAGCTACACAAATGATCCAATTATACTCCTCATACTTCAGTAAGTTGAGGACAATTTTTATGTCATTATAAGCTTCTCGCAAATGAATTGAATGACCAATTGGAACTGCTGCATAAACATTACCGTTATGTAGGAGAACACATTTCAGACTCCATTTAGAGCTGTCAAGAAATAGTCACCATTCTGTTGGACTGTAACACCTAGCTGGCTAAGAATACTACTGATATGACAGAAAACAAAATGTTTGACTTCAGAAAAAAAGTCCACAAAAATGTGTTCACGATTTTAAATTTGATAAATTTGATACCTTTGGTGACCGGTGAAGTACATTCTTTTCTAGAAGCCTGGAGGCAAATAACTCAGCTGTTTTCTTTGATAGGCCCAATCTCTTACTAAATCATTTAATTCAGGTTGGGTAAACTGCTGAGGGGTTAATAACTGCTTGGCATCAGAAGACCCTTCAGATTCCACATTCATTTCCTCATGCTTCTTATCAAAATACATCTGATCACCATGTTCACTTTCTTCGTCCTTACAAGAAATAAAACCAATGAAAACTGGAACAGGGAGTGTCTCAGAATGTGGGACAGGTCGTATTGCTGAAGGAATATTAGGATATGCGATCATATGCAGTTTTTTCTTGCCCTTTGTATGGATCAGACAGAAATAACAGTCATTGCTGTGGTCGTTAGGTTCACGCCAAACCATGGGAATACCAAAAGGCATTCCTTTGCGTTTTCCTTTTGTCCAGTCACAAAGCATTTCGACACACAATGAGAAGCCCAATTCTTATCTTGATCGCCAAGGGGAACTTGAAAATAGGCAATATATGCACGTGTCACAAATGATGAAATATTGCGCCTTTGTTGTTGAAGTGTAAAACAGCCAGATATATTACAGAAGGTGTCGGGACTATTCTTACATTTACGCCTTCTTGAGGAAGCCATGAGTCACTCTTAAAACATTATAAAAGGGTGTTTTTATCAGATAATATACTTTTTTAAATTTTCAAACAACTACAATTATGTAAAAGTGATGTTTGTAAAACATTAAAGAGGCTCTGTCAGCAGATTTTACCGATGTATGTTCTAATGCTACTAATAAATAATGCTCCTAATGCTACTCCACATGATCCTATATGAAGGTTAGGCTGCTTTCACACTTCCGACTTTTTGTATCAGTCACAATCAATCAGTCATCTTGAGTAAATACGGTATCCTGCAAAATATTTAGCAGGATTCAGTTTTTTCCCCATAGACTTTTATTAACGACGGATTGCGACTGATGGCCCTGCGTTGCATCCACCGTGCGACGGAACAGTTGTGGAGTGACTGAATGTCGGGCGGAAGCAATGCAGAATGTAATGCTTTTTCTGTGCAGCAAAAAACTGACAGTGACGGATGCGTCGGCGTCCGTTGTGTGTTTATAATGGAAGCCTATGGGCAGCAGAATTCGTCGGAATCCGTCAAATGACGTATTCCAGTGACGGTTCCGTCTTTTAGCAACTGAGCATGCTCAGATGTGTAAATTCCTTTCTGGTTAGAAAATCTCTCTTTCTCTGTAGATGTCTGTCTCTCTCTCTCTCCCTCTCACCCCCTCTCAAATACTCCCCGATCACCGGCGTGGTGCTGGACAGCTGTCACACTGCTCCGGTGGCTTCTCCTACTTTTGAAAATGCCGGCCGCTCATTATTCCATCTCGTATTTAATGCTTCCCCCGCCCACTGGCGCCTATGATTGGTTGCAGTCAGACGAGCCCCCACGCTGAGTGACAGCTATCTCACTGCAACCAATCACAGCCGCCAGTGGGTGAGTCTATGTCTTGCAGTAAAATAATTTAAAAAAAAAAGGCGTGCGGCCCCCACAATTTTGATACCAGCCAAGGTAAAGCCACAGTGCTGAGGGTTGGTATTCTCAGGATGGAGAGCCCCATGTTATGGGGAGCCCCCCAGCCTAAAAATATCAGCCAGCGGCCACCCAGAAATGCCGCATCCATTAGATGTGACAGTCCCGGGACTCTACCCAGCTCATCCCAATTGCCCTGATGCAGTGGCAATCGGGGTAATAAGGAGTTTATGGAGCCCCATAGCTGCCACTAAGTCCTAGCTTAGTGATAGTAGGTGTCTATGAGACACCCCCCATCACTAAACTGTAGTAAAAGTAAATAAACACAAAACACCGAAAAATCCTTTATTTGAACTAAAAGACAAAAAAACACCCTCTTTTACCACTTTATTAATCCCCAAATACCCCTCCAGGTCCAACGTAATCTACACGAGGTCCCACAACACTTTCAGCTCTGCTATATCGGAAACTTACAGGAGCGGCCATAGGGCACCACCGCTCTCTATGAGCTCCACAGAGCAACTGAAGTGAGTCACGCTGTCAGCGGTGACTACACTTAGGTTACCCGCGGCCACAGCTGGATTCTCTTTGCCAAATACAAACTTCTACAACGGATCTGTTTTTTCAATGGATCCGTCACATCAGTTGTACCACAATCTCCAACGCATCCGTGACATCAGTCACAAAACGGATTGTGACTGATGGAAAAAGACAAAAGTGTGAAAGTAGCCTTACACACCAAAACGTGATGACAGGTCCTCTTTAATTGCCTTGTGGTTATATTCAATCCAAGAGTCATTGCAATAAACTCCAATTTAAAAACCAATGCATGCCATAAACTGTAACAAAAAAATTAAAAAATTGCCAAAAAACTAGAGCAGGCACCAAAAAACAGATTTCAGATTTGGAATCAGCGATGCAGAAATGTATAGAAAAAGTTCTAAAACCTCATGCAACAGAAAATGAAAAATTGTTACCCAATGAATTAATATTGGGAGTTAGCACATATTGCATTATTGACATTCAAGCTTATTGGTGCTAGCCGTGTAACAGGGTCAACCACCACCATAAGTTTTTTTAAAAGTGTCCGTCTCCACCAGCCTGAATGGCAGCATTTCAAAGGCCAGGAATTTAGAAATGCTACCATTCAGGACCACGGGTCATGGGTGGATAGGGGGGGTACTACCTCTTTGTCTCCAGCATTTGGATGATGGACATATGATTGCTGGCCTTTTGCACTAGCCCACTCACATTTTCATCCTCAAACTGAACAAGTGGTTGGGCAGCAGTGAACTCAATCTCTTCCGTGTCTGGTGTAGGGCCAGGTGGATGGAACCAAAGCCAGCGGAGTCATCAAAAAGCAGGAGTGACTGCTGCATGACTTGGGGTTCAGACAGCTTGCCTTATTTGCTAGTGGGTGAGGTGTAAGACAGATACCCATGGGCCAATGTGAAAACTGTTCGCTTTTAGCAGGAGGCCAGGTGGAAGACAAAGCGAAGGAACCGGAAGCACTCTCAGCCATCTAATCTAAAACCGCCTCTATTTGGTCAGGTGGTCAGGCCTCACCATTCAAGCAGTGGTACAAGGGCCTAACCCTGCACAGAGGAATGTGTTTCATATTAGAGTGTAGCAGACACAGATTGAGGTCATACGCTCCCTGCAGCAGCTCCACTACCAGAACCACAGCCATGTCCCCTATTTGATACCTTCTTTATTTTTTGCACCCCCCAAAAATGCAGGTTATTACAAGGCCTGTAAACGGAGAGAGAGAGAGAGAGAGACAGAGAGAGAGAGAGAGAGAGTGCCCAGCAGAATATTACTCAGCTTGTATGTGGAATGGACACACAGACCCTTTTTTAAGAGTACCCCCAATGAGCTTGTGTCACAGTGATAATGGAGAAAGCAGGGCACAGGGTTCTTAGACTGCTCCTCAGGCTAGGGGACCCTAGCTATTCCTGATCTCAGAGCTAACTCTGAAGGTCAGGATGTCTGAGCTGCCTTCCTGGCCCTGCTCCTGACCAGCCCTGAGTTTATAGCCGCTCTCCTCAACTTCAAGGAAGTACCAGGGCAGGAGTGAGAAAGCCAACAGAAAGACATAGGGGAAACCAAAACTCTGTGTTTCGGCAAACTTACACAGAGGTATAACGTAATAGGAGCTTAGAAGGAAAATAAGAACAGGGAGGAAACAAGACAACAGGAGACAGCCACAATATTTCAAAGCACAAAACAAAACAATCACCAGCAGGAATGGGACACAAGAGCATATAAACCAACACAGCAATAAACTATAGTTGGCATAGGAAGACAGATTCCATTATCTTAAATAAGTAGGTAGCCAATCTGACATTTCCAAGAATATGTGATCCCAGAAGCAAAAACCAGGTTAGCAGAGGTTAACTCTTGCTAGTCTGATCATGAATGAGCCCACAGCTGTTTGATACCCGAACCTCCTGTGTAGCTTAGAAGCACCAGAGAAACCCTAGGGTGAAGTGTCAACATTCGTAATCTGAACAGCATCTGATGACACCAAGACAAATCTGTGAGTTTTGTGCAAAACTACTAGTGACAGCCTGGTGCAGATTGGCCACATACCCTATATCAAAATTCCCCCACAGACCCTTTTTTTTTTTTTTTTCTAAGTCTACCCCCACAGAGCCTTCATTGAAATATCGCTGCCCCCGAGACCCTTTATCAAGAGTACCGCCAGATATTGGTGCATAGTGGCCACATAGACCTTTTATTAAAATTCCCCCCACAGACTTTTTTTTTTTTTTTAAAAGTACCTGCTCATCGGAGCCTGGTGCAGAGTGGCCACACTTAAGGCTACTTTACACGCTGCGATATCAGTCCTGATATCGCTAGCGTGGGTACCCGCCCCCATCTGTTGCGCGACACGGGCAAATCGCTGCCCGTGCCACACAACATCGCCCAGACCCGTCACACATACTTACCTGCCCGGCGATGTCGCTGTGACCGGCGAACCGTCTCCTTTCTAAGGGGGCGGTCCGTGCGGCGTCACAGCGACGTAACTGAGCGGCCGCTCAATAGCAGCGGAGGGGCGGAGCTGAGCGGGACGTAACATCCCGCCCACCTCCTTCCTACCGCATAGCGGTCGGGAGGCAGGTAAGGAGAGGTTCCTCGTTCCTGCGGCGTCACACATAGCGATGTGTGCTGCCGCAGGAGCGCCAAACTACATCGTTACTGCTGCAGTAACGATAATCGAGAATGGACCCCCATGTCACCGATGAGCGATTTTGCACGTTTTTGCAACGATGCAAAATCGCTCATCGGTGTCACACGCAGCAACATCGCTAATGCGGCCGGATGTGCGTCACAAATTCCGTGACCCCAACGACTCCGCATTAGCAATGTCGCAGTGTGTAAAGCCCCCTTTAGTTTTAAAAAGTACCTGTCAGGGAAACATCTATCTGGCACCCCCTTATCGTCAGGTAAATTACAGAATTGACACACAATACGTAAATGAGGCTGTTCTGCTTTAATGATTATACCACCATCTTACAACTTTAGTCATTTTTCCTTACATTTTATAAGTGTGTTATTTATTTGACCACTAATTGTGTTGTATGCTTATAGGCAAAGCTATACACTGCCACCATCTAGTGGAAGAACATAGTAATTACTTTGTGAAATTTGGCTTTATTTTTACCAATGTTTATTTTGGTGCTACTTTATTTAACCCCTTCACCCCCGGCCACTAAAACACCCTAATGACCGGGCCATTTTTTGCAATTCTGACCAGTGTCACTTTGACAGGTTATAACTCTGGAACGCTTCAACGGATCCTGGCGATTCTGACATTGTTTTTTCGTGACATATTGTACTTCATGTCAGTGGTAAATTTAGGCCGATATTTTTTGCGTTTATTTGTGAAAATTTAGGAAATTTGGCGAAAATTTTGAAAATTTCGCAAATTTCAAACTTTGAAAATTTATGCCCATAAATCTGAGAGATATGTCACACAAAATAGTTACTAAATAACATTTCCCACATGTCTACTTTACATCAGCGCAATTTTCGAAACAAATTTTTTTTCCGTTAGGAAGTTAGAAGGGGTCAAAGGTCATCAGCAAATTCTCATTTTTCCAACAAAATTTACAAAATAATTTTTTTAGGGACCACATCACATTTGAAGTGACTTTGAGAGGCCGAGGTGACAGAAAATACCCAAAAGTGACCCCATTCTAAAAACTACACCCCTCACACTGCTCAAAACCACATCCAATAAGATTATTAACCCTTTAGGTGCTTCACAGGAACCAAAGCAATGTGGAAGGAAAAAATGAAAATTTTACTTTTTAACACAAAAATGTTACTTTAGCCATAAAATTTTCATTTTTACAAGGGAGAAAAGAGAAAGTACACAATACAATTTATTGTGCATGTTCTCCTGAGTACGCTGATACCCCATATGTGGTAAAAATCAATTGTTTGGGCGCACGGCAGAGCTCGGAAGGGAAGGAGCGCCATTTGAATTTTTGAACGCAAAATTAGCTGCACTCATTAGCGGACGCCATGTCGGGTTTGAAGACCCCCTGAGGTGCCTAAACAATGGAGCTCCCCCATAAGTGACCCCATTTTGGAAACTAGAGGCCTCAAATAATTTTTCTAGATGTTTGGTGAGCACTTTGAACCCCTGGGGGCTTCACAAAAGTTTATAGCGTTGAGCCGTGAAAAGAAAAAAAAAATTTTTTACCACAAAACGGTTGCTTCAACTAGGTAGCTTTTTTTTTCACAAGGGTAACAGGAAAAAATGCACCATAAAATGTATTGTGCATTTTCTCCTGAGTACGCAGATACCTCATATGTGGTGGAAATCAAATGTTTGGACACACAGCAGTGCTCGGAAGGCATGGAGCGCCATTTGAATTTTTGAGTGCAAAATTAGCTGCACCTGTTAGCGGACGCCATGTCGGGTTTGAAGACCCCCTGAGGTGCCTAAACAATGGAGCTCCCCCACAAGTGACCCCATTTTGGAAACTAGAGGCCTCAAATAATTTTTCTAGATGTTTGGTGAGCACTTTGAACCCCTGGGGGCTTCACAAAAGTTTATAGCGTTGAGCCGTGAAAAGAAAAAAAATTTTTTTTACCACAAAACGGTTGCTTCAACTAGGTAGCTTTTTTTTTCACAAGGGTAACAGGAAAAAATGCACCATAAAATGTATTGTGCATTTTCTCCTGAGTACGCAGATACCTCATATGTGGTGGAAATCAAATGTTTGGACACACAGCAGTGCTCGGAAGGCAAGGAGCGCCATTTGAATTTTTGAGTGCAAAATTAGCTGCACCTGTTAGCGGACGCCATGTCGGGTTTGAAGACCCCCTGAGGTGCCTAAACAATGGAGCTCCCCCACAAGTGACCCCATTTTGGAAACTAGAGGCCTCAAATAATTTTTCTAGATGTTTGGTGAGCACTTTGAACCCCTGGGGGCTTCACAAAAGTTTATAGCGTTGAGCCGTGAAAAGAAAAAAAATTTTTTTTACCACAAAACGGTTGCTTCAACTAGGTAGCTTTTTTTTTCACAAGGCTATCAGGAAAAAATGCACCATAAAATGTATTGTGCATTTTCTCCTGAGTACGCAGATACCTCATATGTGGTGGAAAGTAATTGTTTGGGCGCATGGCGGGGCTCAGAAGAGAAGGAGCGCCATTTGACAGCAAAATTGGTTGGAATCATTAGCGGACACCATGTCACGTTTGGAGACCCCCTATGGTGCCTAAACAGTGGAGCTCCCCCACAAGTGACACCATTTTGGAAACTAGAGCCCTCAAATAATTTTTCTAGATGTTTGGTGAGCACTTTGAACACCTGGGGGCTTCACAGAAGTTTATAGCGTTGAGCCGTGAAAAGAAAAAAAAAAATTTTTACCACAAAACGGTTGCTTCAACTAGGTAGCTTTTTTTTTCACAAGGCTATCAGGAAAAAATGCACCATAAAATGTATTGTGCATTTTCTCCTGAGTACGCAGATACCTCATATGTGGTGGAAAGTAATTGTTTGGGCGCATGGCGGGGCTCAGAAGAGAAGGAGCGCCATTTGACAGCAAAATTGGTTGGAATCATTAGCGGACGCCATGTCACGTTTGGAGACCCCCTATGGTGCCTAAACAGTGGAGCTCCCCCACAAGTGACACCATTTTGGAAACTAGAGCCCTCAAATATTTTTTCTAGATGTTTGGTGAGCACTTTGAACACCTGGGGGCTTCACAGAAGTTTATAGCGTTGAGCCGTGAAAAGAATTTTTTTTTTTTTTTACCACAAAATGGTTGCTTCAACTAGGTAGCTTTTTTTTTCACAAGGGTAACAGGAAAAAATGCACCATAAAATGTATTGTGCATTTTCTCCTGAGTACGCAGATACCTCACATGTGGTGGAAAGTAATTGTTTGAGCGCATGGCGGGGCTCAGAAGAGAAGGAGCGCCATTTGACTTTTCAAACGCAGTGCACTGATCGGCCGCTGCAGGACGCACGGTCGGATGCGATAAAAAAAAGCGTCGGGGATACGTAAAAAAAAAAAGTCACGCCAAAAATTGACCATGGATGCAGATACGTTATGTGCATCCCTGATCAGCGCTTGGCGGGACGCACGGACGGATGCGATACAAAAAGCGTCGCAAATACGGAAAAAAGTCACGCCAAAAATTGAGCAGGGATGCCGATCCGTTATCTGCATCCCTAATCAGCGCTCGGCGGGACGCACGGACGGATGCGATACAAAAAGCGTCGGGGATACGGAAAAAAAAGTCACGCCAAAAATTGAGCAGGGATGCCGATCCGTTATCTGCATCCCTGATCTGCGCTCGGCGGGACGCACGGACGGATGCGATACAAAAAGCGTCGCGAATACGGAAAAAAGTCATGCCAAAAATTGAGCAGGGATGCCGATCCGTTATCTGCATCCCTGATCTGCGCTCGGCGGGACGCACGGACGGATGCGATACAAAAAGCGTCGCGAATACGGAAAAAAGTCACGCCAAAAATTGAGCAGGGATGCCGATCCGTTATCTGCATCCCTGATCAGCGCTCGGCGGGACGCACGGACGGATGCGATACAAAAAGCGTCGGGGATACGGAAAAAAGTCACGCCAAAAATTGAGCAGGGATGCCGATCCGTTATCTGCATCCCTAATCAGCGCTCGGCGGGACGCACGGACGGATGCGATACAAAAAGCGTCAGGGATACGGAAAAAAAAGTCACGCCAAAAATTGAGCAGGGATGCCGATCCGTTATCTGCATCCCTAATCAGCGCTCGGCGGGACGCACGGACGGATGCGATACAAAAAACGTCGCGAATACGGAAAAAAGTCACGCCAAAAATTGAGCAGGGATGCCGATCCGTTATCTGCATCCCTGATCAGCGCTTGGCGGGACGCACGGACGGATGCGATACAAAAAGCGTCGGGGATACGGAAAAAAAAGTCACGCCAAAAATTGAGCAGGGATGCCGATCCGTTATCTGCATCCTTGATCAGCGCTTGGCGGGACGCACGGACGGATGAGGTGTAAAAATGGACAGGGGATACGGAAAAAAAAAAAAAAGTTATACTCACAGTACCCAGAGGACTAGCAGGAGGATCACTGACCAGAAGAGCTGCAGAGGAACAGATGGCAGAGAGATGGACAGCTTTACAGGAGCAGCAGGCAGATCAGCAGAATGCCCAGGAAGGACCCAGCGATGGACGCAGATGTGATCAGGCCGGTGAAGACAGGTAAGAGGACGTCGGGGGAGAGCAGAGGGGGAGAGGGGGGGGGGGAGAGCAGAGGGGGGGGGTGAGAGCAGAGGGGGAGGGGGGAGAGCAGAGGGGGAGAGCAGAGGGGGGGAGAGCAGAGGGAGAGGGGGGGAGAGCAGAGGGGGAGACCGGAGAGGGAGCTGCAGAAGCAGAATAGAAATAATGGGGGAGGCAGTCAGATCGCAGGGGGAGCGGATCGGGATGTCGGGGGGGGGGGGGGGGTGGTTGGGGGGAGCAGATCGCGGGGGGGGCACGGCAGGGGCTATCACGGCAGCGCGCAGGGGCACCACGGGAGCGCGCACGGGCTGCAAAGTGAGCACAGTACTCACTTTGCAGCAGCAGCGGTGGTAGCAGATCGGGATGCCGGGGGGGGCAGATCGGGGCGTAGGGGGGCAGATCGGGGCGTAGGGGGGCAGATCGGGGGGGGGGCACGGGCAGGGGCCTTCACGGGAGCGCGCAGGGGCCTTCACGGGAGCGCGCAGGGGCCATCGCCGGAGCGCAATACTTACCTTTGGAGCTGGCGCGGTGACAGCAGAGGCGGCGTCTGCGGCGGCAGCAGCGGTGGCGTGGTACCAAAAGTACCAGCCACTCCACGCTGCAGCCATGTTGGGGGAGGGTCCCCAGAGCAGCACAGGCCTGGGGAGGGCGGCCACCGGCAGATCAGACCGCCCCACTGCACACTGATTGGAGCGATTGCGCGTCATAGCACGATCGCTCCAATCAGTGCTGCAGGGGCTGGGGGCGGCATGTTTGAGGTCCACCTATGATATGCTGCAGCAGCTGCGGCATCTCATAGCTGGATCTCACAGGATCGCACTAATTCGGGCATTATTTTTGCCGAAATTAGTGCGATCGATGTGGTTGGCGGTTCAGATTTGAACAGCCAATCACATCGATCGTCGATAGGGGGTGGCGATGCCACCCCCCCTGGGGTCAAGCAAAGGTCCCCTGCTGTAAGAAACAGCAGGGGACATCATTTGAAAGCCGTTGCTATGGCCACGGCAATCAAATGAAGTTTAGGCCGTAAAATTACGTCCCTGGTCGTTAAGTCACGTTAAAATAGGACGTAATTTTACGGCCCGCGGTCGTGAAGGGGTTAAATACAGTCCAGGATTGTCCACTTTATTCTGTCAATGTCTCCTTGTATTGTATTCAAAAAAATGTAACTAATAAAATTTACTATTTGCTCAAATTGAACTTTTTTTTCCACTTTTTTTTTTTCCGGGGGGGGGGGGGGATTTATATAGGAATTAAACAGAAAAAGAAAAAAAAAAAGTTAATTCTTTCAGCGTTTTATTGCAACTTTTCCTCGATTGAATCAAAATGGCTTGGCACCAAGAAGAAAAAAAAAAAAAGTATAAAAAATTGCACAAAAACTATGAAATCGCACCAAAATGCACATTTCCGATGCAGTTTACTGGCCATCTCAGCTTAGAAAGTCCTGTTCAACCATTACAATAGCTACTTTGTTAACACTGAGAGAATTAAGTTGACCTTTGTGCTCACCAACCGGTGTCTTGTCTGCTCTTATTCCCTTGTTTTTTTCTTTTTTATCCTTATCCTCCTCTCTTGCCTCTTTTATATATGTATATATATATATATATATATTATTTTTTTTAATTCAGTTTTTTTGTACTTTTGATCCATTTTTTTTTGACCCAATATGAATTTTGAATATTGTGAATAATAAAGAATTGACACACGTATGACATTTAATACCACTGTTTGTATGGTTTTTTTCCTCTTTGTTGTACACCATTTATTTTGCATTTATTTTTGTATTTATTTATTTCTGTATAGTGCTACTGAGGAAGGTCCACATAGGACCGAAAACGTTTTTGTTACGCACATGAATAAATTTTTCTTCAAATCATCTTGGGAGTGCCTTGTATACTTCTCACTGTTTGGCTTTGGAACCTGAAGTGCACCCAATATCTCCTAGACGCATATATAGGAAGTTCCATTCTCTCTTGCTCTTATTACAACCAGATATTTGTCAAATGGCATTCTAAGGCGGTTTTAAAAAGGTTTTCTAACTGATTTTGATGTATTTTATTGTATTGTATTGATGTATGTGATGTATTCTTATTTAACTGTATTGATGGAAATCTTTGCAAATTCAAAACAATGTTGGTACATCGTCACAACATCAATCAGCTTGCATCTGTTAGTCTCCCAAAAAGTAATTTTTTTAAATTTATTTGCTACAGGAAGCACCAAACCCATTTTGTAATATATTTGGCTCTGGACTTTAAGGCTATGTGTCCACGGTAGAATGTACCTGCGGATTTTTCTGCATGAAAATCCGCGACTTTCGCGGCAAATCCGCACCTTTTTTTGCCGCGGATTTACCGCGGATTTGCCGCGGATTTTGGTGCGGATTTTTTTTTTTCCCAATTCTAAAGCCAAAATCCGCACCAAAATCCGCAACAATAATTGACATGCTGCAGATTTTTCCGGATCAAAATCCGCGGCAAATCCGACGCGGAAAAATCCGCAGCATGGACACAGCATTTCCAAAATGCCATAGAAATGGCTGGGAAGTGCCGCTGCTGCAGATTTTCGGAAAATCCGCGGTAAATCCGCGGCAAATCCGCGCAAAATCCGCAGCGTGGGCACATAGCCTAAAAGTTGACATAAATCCTGCTTCCTCGAGCACAGCTGTCGTAATAAAGGATGTCATTTGGAGAGATAAATTGTATCTCATAATTAGTGATATGTAAAATCGGACAGTAAAAGTCCGGATTTGCGCGTTTAAAAGTATCTGGATTCCAGACCCGGGCCCGGAAGTCTCAGTAAACTCCATCTAATGATCGGGGTCCTCTACTCGGGTAATAAGAAAAAAAGTAAAGAAAAAATAAAGACATAAATAAAGTAAGTGGCGCATCATTCTTACAAGCCTCTGGTGTGGCTAAACCTGCTCCGGTGGCTACCCATTCACTTCGGGGGCAGCACATTAAGCTCATGCATATGCACTGCTTTCCCAGCCCATCAGTGTCTATGATTGGTTGCAGTCAGATGTGCCCCCAAGCTGAGTGGCAGCGTGTCTGATGCTTCCAATCACAGACCCGGTGTTACGGGGTTAGCAGATTGAGAGATAATAATAAATTCCCAATCGCAACCCGGGGTCCACCGAACAGAGATGGTATACTGCAGCTAGTAGCCCAAAGGGCAAGGCGGACACAAGAGCTATAGGCAACTGTAGATAAACACCCACTAGTCTGTTGACAGCATACAGGGGTATGAGTGAGACACTATAACATGTGTTGACCTCACAGAGGTTATGCAAATTAAATAGAGAAAGTCGCTATAACCAATGTTGACCTCACAGAGGATACGCCAATAAATAATTCAAAGTAGGAGCTTGAATACCACAGGCTTCTGTCAACAGGCCACCTGCCTAGGCATCCTGTCTAAGGTGTGAAGGATCCCTCTCACAGAACCAGGTCACGGCTTGAACGGAGCCTGCCTGGGCAACCTGTCTAAGATGTGGAGTAACCCTTTCACAGAACCAGGTCACAGTGTGAACGGTACCTGCCTAGGTGACCTGCCTAAGGTGTGGAGTAACTCTCTCACAGGACCAGGTCACAGCAATAGCGCTCAGTCAGACATCCTCATTCCCTGAGGCAAAATATGTGATAAGTGCGCCCCCATGTGCGCTGGCAGGAGGATTTAATAACCTCAGCACCGACCCAAACGAGGGAGTCAGCCATCCTCAGATGAACAATCCCGAAAGGCGTAGTCATCAGGGAAGGCGTCCGTGGGCCAATCGGCAAAAGACACGTCAGTAGGACAGCTTATGAAAGACAGCCAATCAGGACATGCAATGTCACGGACATGCTCAATAGAGTCCTTTCCGGACTTAAATTCAGAGAGAGTGTAAAATGCCCACACATGCTCAGGTGAACAGATTTTCATCCTTAGTCTCTGACTGAGGAGATTCTGCCCGCGCATACTCAGTAGTCTGCACACAAGACTTAAGGCCGCTTTACACGCTGCGATCTTGCTAGCGAGATCGCTAGTGTGCGTACCCGCCCCCATCGATTGTGCGTCACGGGCAAATCACTGCCCGTGGCGCACAAAATCGCGCGGACCCGTCACACTACTTACCTGCCTAGCGACGTCGCTGAGACCGGCGAACCGCTTCCTTTCTAAGGGGGCGGTTTGTTCGGCGTCACAGCGACGTCACTAAGCGGCAGGCCAATAGAAGCGGAGGGGCGGAGATGAGCGGGACGTAACATCCCGCCCACCTCCTTCCTTCTTCATTGCCGGCGGCCGCAGGTAAGGTGAGGTTCCTTGTTCCTGCGGTGTCACACATAGCGATGTGTGCTGCTGCAGGAACGACGAACAACATCGTACCTGCAGCAGCAACGATAATTGGGAATAGGGGGGCATGTCACCGATTAGCGATTTTGAACGTTTTTGCGACGATTCAAAATCGCTCATAAGTGTCACACGCAACGACATTGCTAACGCGGCCGGATGTGCGTCACGAAATTTGTGACGCGTCACGCTTTAGCGATGTCGTAGCGTGTAAAGCGGCCTTTAGTCTCAGGCAGCTCACTAACAGCCTGAGCATGTGCCATAGAGGCATTACGGGACTTAGAACCAGACACTGGCAATTCACCCTGCGCATGCACCGTGGGGCCCTCCCCGGACTTATCATCTGGCCATGGGAATTCAGACTACACATGCTTATTGGCTGGCACTCCATACTTAGACACGGAGGAGAGAGCAGCCAGCTGGACAACCTGAAGCAATGCCAGAATTCGAGGCCGGCGCCCAAATGGGTTAGAAACCACAGAAGGCAGTCTCCGGCATCGGCGACACCGGTGTTTAACACCTGGTCTGCGGGTCTATAGCGTGCAGTAAAAATAAATGAAAAAATTGGGATAGCGTCCCCCCATATTGTGATACTCAGCGCTGATAAAGCATACAACTACAGGCTGCAGCCCCCAACTGTGCGCTTGTCTTGGATATGTATCAAAATTAGAGGAATCATATACGGCTTTTTTTCTTTTGAATTTAAATAAATAATTTTTTAAAAAAATTTGATGTGCGGTCCCCCTCAATTTGATACCCAGCCATCATAACACTCGACAGCTGGGGGCTGGTATTCTCAGGCTGGGGAGACCCATGGTTATTGGGAGCTCCCCAACCTAAAAATAGCTGCCTGAAGTCGCCCAGGTTTGTCAAATCCATTAGATGCGACAATCCCAGCACTTTGAGCCAGGACAAATCGTGAAGAGCCGGGTAATAGGGGTAAAGAAAGGTTAATCGCAGCCCATAACTGCCAGTAAGCACTAGAATAGCAATGGGGAGGGTCTACAAGATCACCCACTACTAATCTGTAAGTGAAAGTAAATAAACGCAAACACCGAAAAAAAACCTTTATTTGAAATAAAACACAAAAAAACCCACCCTCTTTCATCTCTTTATTAACCCCCAAAACACCCCCGCAGGTCCAATGTAATCCACACGAGATCTCATGACAATTCCAACTCTGCTACATCTGGAGATCACAACAAGCGCCATAGGATATGACTGCCCGCTGTGAGATCCAGGCAGAGACTGAGCTGTGATGAGCAGTCACGTCACTCAGATTAGTTGTTGTCACAGCTGGAGGTTCCCACGGTCTTCCACCTGTGATCGCAGGTAACCTGACCCCAGGTGACCGCAATGAACTTTCACGGATTTCACAGACCTGCATCTCTACGCAGGAAACTGCATTTCTTTTGCCAAGAGATGCAGATTGGGTGCGGAAATGTTTACATTATATTCCTGCACCCAATCTACACCTCCTGGCAAAAAACACACGACTACCGCATGCGATATGATGCGGTAGTGATGCACTTTTCTTGCCAGGAGGTGTAGATTGGGTGCAGGAATATGATGTAAAAATGTCAGGACGAAATCTGCATTTCTGGGCAAAAAAAAATAAATCACAAAAACTGTTTTGATGGTGTTTCGGTGCAGTTTTCTTCCAGGAGGTGCAAATTTGGTGCTGAAATGTCTGCACCAGACTTGCACCTACTAGCAGAAAACTGCATCCAAACAACAAGAAAATAGTTGTGCATTTTTTTGCCAAGAGATGCAGATTTGGTGCTGAAATTTTTACATCGTATTCCTGCATCCAATCTACACCTCCTGGTAAAAAAAAAAAACACATCACTACCGCATGCAAAAAATCTTCTGCCAGGAGATGCAGGTTTGTGAACTTAGTGAAAATTAATTGATGTTACCTGGGGTAAGTGTTGTGAATTTCCAGTTTGGGGCTCCCTCTTGTGGTCAGTGCTGGCAGTGCAGTTGATGTGTGGAATGAAAGCCACACACCTGTGGAGGACTAGCAATCAAGGTCATATTGGGCTATTTAACTGAGTAGTTTTCTCTTGTTACTTGCCGGTGGTCATTGTCTCCTGTGTGTTACCAGCTCTGCTCACTACCAGAACTCCTCTCAAGTAAGTGGTCTTTGTACCTCTGCTGTCTGTTTTTCACTTTCTTGTTGTTTTTTTATGCTTTAATACTAATGCTTGATTCCTATTTTGTCTGTGTGAAGTTCTTGGTGGAATGGGATCATTCCCTGCTGGGAGTGTCTGTATACTTAGCTCCATGATTATGCAAGGTATTGTGTTTGTCATGCTTGGTATTAATTCAGTCCCTCATCTGTATTTGTGTTTTTGGATTCCAGTAACATCAGAGTGCTGATACAGCTAGGGAGAGGTTGTGTGACCTCAGGATTTTTCCATATCAGAAGTGCTGATATATATTAGGGTTTTTACGGCTGCAGACAGTTGCTCTCTTCTCTCCTTTCCTATAAAGATAGTTTAGGCCTCACCTTTGCTGAAATCTGTCTTTTATAGCTTTGTATTGTGTTTTTCTATATCACCATAGCCTTTACATGTGGGGGGCTATCTATCTTTGGGGACCGCTCTGAGGAAGATTAGCTTTCTTATATTTCTATCTGTGAGATTATTTAGTTCTCCGGCTTTGTCGAGCCGTCTAGGTCATCGTAGGCACGCCCCACGGCTACTTCTAGTTGTGTGTCAGGATTAGGTCTGCAGTCCGTTAAGGTTCCAGCCACTCGGCTACCTTTTGAGATTCCGCATTTTTTGATCCTCCTCGGTCCCTGAATCATAACAGGTCAGGTTACCTGTGATAACAGGTGAAGTACTGTGGGAAACTCCAGCTGTAATCTCCAACTTAACCTCACTGATGTCACCTCTGATCGCGGCTCAGTCGCTGCCTGAACCTTCAGTAATGTACCAGTGCTGGAAACATCGTAGGACCTCGTATGAATTATGTTTGACCTGGATGGGAGTTTCGGAGCTTAATAAAGTGGTGAAAGGGGGTGTTTTTTGTTTTATGTCAAATATAAGGATTTTTTGGTGTGTGTGTTTACTTTTTACTTACAGATTAGTAATGGGGGGTCTCCTAGACCCTCCCCCTATTACTATTCTAGGGTCTAGTGGCAGCTGTGAGCTGCGATTAACCCCTCATTACCCTGATTGCCACTGCTCTAGGACAAATCGGAAGAGGTGGGTAAAGTGCTGGGATTGTTGCATCTAATAGATGCGACAATGCTGGGCAGCTGCAAACTACTATTTTTAGGCTAGGGGGGCTCCCAATAATTATGGGTCTCCCCAGCATGAGAATTCCAGCCCCAGCTGTCGGGCTTTATGATGGTTGGGTATCAAAATTGGGGGGCACCGCACGTGTTTTCTAAATCATTCATTTACATAATAAAAAAAAAGCCACATGCAATTCCTCTTATTTTGATACATAGCCAAGATAAGCGCACGGCTAAGGGCTGCAGCCTATAGCTGTATGTTTTATCTGTGCTGGGTATCATAATATAGGCGGACCCTACCCCAATTTTTTTTTTATTTATTTTTATACAACAATAGATGCAGGTACTGTCTGTGATTGGAAGCAGTTGGCTACCAATGAGTGTGGGGGCACGTCTGACTGCAACCACAGACGCCCTGAGTGGGGAAAGCAGTGCATAAGCATGAGCTTAATGTGAGGCCCCGGAAGTGAATAGGCGGCTGCAGAGTTACAGTTACATCCGCGCTGGAGACTCGGTAAGGATAGCGTACTTGCTCCTATCCCCCTATCCATTCTACCACCATTTTTAATCACTGGATTCTGGTCCCATTAGACCAGAGGTAGGGAACCTCCGGTCCGCGGGACGCATGCGGCCCGCCATGACCATTTATGCGGCCCCCGGGAAGATTCCCGTGGGAAGCAGTCTTGCAGGCCCTTTAAATCCACACACTGCTGCTTGTGCGCACCAATGTGTTCTCCCGTCGGCCAGTGCCAACGTGACCAGGACTTTGTGGGCGGGTCCCACAGCTACCTCACAGCTTCCAGCGTTGTGTGCCCGCCCCCTGCACTCCGGAGCTCTGTGCCCGCCTTCTCCTTCTGATGCTGTGTGCCCGCCCCCTGCAATCCGGAGCTCTGGGCCCGTCTTCTCCTTCTGATGCTGTGTGCCCGCCCCCTGCCCTCCGGAGCTCTGTGCCCGCCTTCTCCTTCTGATGCTGTGTGCCCGCCCCCTGCTCTCCAGAGCTCTGTGCCCACCTTCTCCTTCTGATGCTGTGTGCCCGCCCCCTGCCCTCCGGAGCTCTGTGCTCGCCTTCTCCTTCTGATGCTGTGTGCCCGCCCCCTGCTCTCCAGAGCTCTGTGCCCACCTTCTCCTTCTGATGCTGTGTGCCCGCCCCCTGCCCTCTGGAGCTCTGTGCCCGCCTTCTCCTTCTGATGCCGTGTGCCCGCCCCCTGCTCTCCAGAGCTCTGTGCCCGCCTTCTCCTTCTGATGCTGTGTGCCCGCCCCCTGCCCTCCGGAGCTCTGTGCCCGCCTTCTCCTTCTGATGCCGTGTGCCCGCCCCCTGCTCTCCATAGCTCTGTGCCGCCTTCTCCTTCTGATGCTGTGTGCCCGCCCCCTGCCCTCCGGAGCTCTGTGCCCGCCTTCTCCTTCTGATGCTGTGTGTCCAGTGCCTGCACTCCGGTGCTGTAAGTGCGATGCTGCTGTGAGTCCAGCGCCGGCCCTCTGCTGCTATGTGCCCTGTCGAGTGCTTTGTGCCTCCCCACCCCAGTTCTGTAAACCCTCTCCCCCAGAGTTGCATGAAACCCTCAGCGCAGTGTGCCCCCAATATCCTGTGTGCACCCCCCCAATCCTATGTGCAGCCCATCACCCAGTCCGGTGTGCACCCCCCATCCTGTGTGCAGCCCCCCCAGTCCTATGTGCAGCTCATCACCGAGTCCTGTATGCAGTCCATCACCCAGTTCTGTGTGCACCCCCCCATCCTGTGTGCAGCCCCCCAGTCCTATGTGCAGCCTATCCCCCAGTCCTGTGTAAAGCCTCCCAGTCCTGTGTGCAGCCCATCACCCAATCCTGTGTGCAGCCTATCCAAGTCCTGTGTGCAGCCCATCCCCCAATCCTGTGTGCAGCCCATCCCTCAATCCTGTGTGCAGCCCATCCCCCAGTCCTGTGTGCAGCCCATCCTTAAAGACCTGTGTGCAGCCTATCCCAGTCCTGTGTGCAGCCTGTGTGCAGCCTACCCCCATTCCTGTGTGCAGCCCCCCAGTCCTGTGAGCAGACCCTCATTAGATGTCTGTGCTCCCTCCAGTGATGTCTGTGCTCCTTCCAGTGATGTCTCTGCCCCAGCCCCTCTTGTGGTGTGCATGACCCCAGCCCCTTCTTGTGGTGTGCATGACCCCAGCCCCTCTTGTGATGTGCATGCCCCCAGCCCCTCTTGTGATGTGCATTCCCCCAGCGTCTCTTGTGATGTGCATGCCCCCAGCGTCTCTTGTGATGTGCATGCCCCAGCGTCTCTTGTGATGTGCATGCCCCCAGCATCTCTTGTGATGTGCATGCCCCCAGTGTCTCTTGTGATGTGCATGCCCCCAGCATCTCTTGTGATGTGCATGCCCCCAGCGTCTCCAGTGATGTGTATGCCCCCTGTGTCTCCAGTGATGTGTATGCCCCCTGCATCTCATGTGACTTACACATCACATTGGAGATGCTGGGGGCATATACATCAGATTGGAGATGCTGGGGGCATTTACAGGTCCCCAGCCCCTTGTGTAATTTATGTGCCCCCAGTGTCACATGTGAATGATATACAGTAGTCTCAGCGTCTCCTATGTGATGTATATACAGCAGTCCCAGAGTCTCCTATGTGATGTGTATGCCCCCAGTATCTCCTTTGATGTATATACAGCAGTCCCAGTGTCTCCTATGCGATATATGTACCTTCAGCCTCTCCTGTGATGTATATACAGCGACTGTTATGTGATGTATATGATTTACCAATCTTATCACAAAGAGTTGACTATGCACCAGACGGAGACAAACCTGAAAAACCAGTTGCAAGAAGAGACATGATTAGTATCACCAAACATCACAGCCGCACCAAAGAGAAGTCGCTCCGGCCATCACAGTAGGGGTGAGTTAATTAATTGTTTCACCAAATATAGCAGGGTAATTTAAACATTGATAATTTTGTCTAGCCCCCGAAGGTTGGTAGAAATTTCCAAATGGCTCCCGGCAGAAAAAAGGTTCCCCACTGTGAGGCAAATCCCGGGATATGAAGATGAATTATGACTCCAGTCATAATCTCTCATCACTCCCTGGCAGTGCCCCCTCCCTTCTTGTTCTCAATGTCCAGCATCTGTGAAGGTGTTACACCTCCATGGCCATGTCCTGTGATATGGAAATGAGGTGGTGTGGGAACAATGGACACAGGATGACTCCCTGCCGTCACCCTGTAACAAGAGTTGTATCTCATTAGCAAGGCTATGGAACTAGCTAGACAGAACGACTCCAGTAAAAAATGGTTCATATCTCGCAAGCCATATTTCCGATAAATATGGCAACCATAAAAATGGTGTCTCCGCATGCGGACGATGCCGGCACACCCTTTTTATGGGAGCAGGACATTGGGAAATGCCCCAGGCGTGATATCAGCCAATGGGGAACTGGCAGACAGGTCATGAGTCCCCTCGTTCTGTAGCTAAATTCATAACTGTCACAATGAGAGCATTGGCGTCCGCCTACGACGCTCCCAGGCAAAGTTATGGCCATATTCCATGTTGTGGATATTGTCCATAACTCAAGCCAGGGGTGGAGCAGTGCTCCCTCTGAGGTCACTAAGGTAGGAGGGGACCTGGATCTGCCCAGGTTGATAACCCTACTTCGGCCATTTTCCAGTGTTCTTTTCGCTGGGGGCACGTGTAGGAAACATCTGTGGGAAGGATCCTAGAAACCTGGGTACAGCGCCCCCCTGTGGCCAGACGCAACAAGGTAACTGCTGGAACTGTGTATGCCTGTTTGTAACCCATGCTTTGATTGTAACTGTACTCTGACATATGTATATTCTGTAGATTCCCTATTGTATATATTGTAGTTTCTAGTGTGCTTTAGGCTGATTAAATTATATAATTAATCTTGGGCTGTTCTGTTATCTCGATCTTGAATCCCACGTCTGTGTGTTCGGCTAATAGTTACCGTGAAGCGGTTGGTGGCAGCGAGTTTGTGCCAAGGATTATTGTGGGGAGGCCAGTGAGATTCGGGGAGATTTTATATATTCCGCCCGCGGAGGTCGGGGGAATATATACCCTACTCTCACCGGGGACCCTTCAAAAATCGGCATAAGTAGTATAGCGGCCTCCTTGCTTATTGTCGGGCAATTCCATAATTGGCCTGACTATAAGAGGGGCGCTAGAGAGCGCGTCACGTGCTCTGTCTGTCGGTCGGGAGGTATAAAGGAGGGGTGACCCCCACTTGTTACCCCCCGATGGTGACGTACTGGTAGCCAGCGCGGGGGATTTCTGAGTGACCCCCCGGTGGTTTGTGACATATTGGTGGCATAGCGGTGGGATCGAGATAATAGTGTGTGTGAGTGTGAGACCCATACTCCCAGACACTAAAGACTGCCTGCAGCAGCTGTGGCTGCTGGGGTCTTCAGACTAGCTCAACACTAGAGTGTCAGAGTGCAGATACTGTAAGGTGTGTGGAGGCATCAGGTGTCAGTTCTGTGTCAGTGACCAAAAGTCTGCAAGAATGGCTGATGGCACCAGGAGCAGAGCTAGGCAACTGGCCAATGCTAAAGCAGGAGCCGAAGAGAGGGAGGACGGTGCTGTGGGCAGTAATGAGGAGGTTGCCCACGAGTCCTCCAGGAGCTCGACGCCAGAAAACCGTTCTGCAGAGGACAGCGCACAAGCTGGCAATTATGGACAAGATGAGGAGCAGCTCACCCAAGGTTCCTCAACGAGCCAGATGCCAGCCCTCCGCTCTGAAAGGGACAGTGAATCGCCTAGCTCTGCAGCGTGCCGCAGATCACCACGTGCCATTCCACCGAGCCTGGGAGGCTCGGATAGCCTTCTTCAAATGGCTATGGCCCTTCTCCAGGCTGGAGACCAGAAGGGCTACAAGGAACTCCTGGCAGAGCGCAGGGCAGAGCGGCAGGCAGCGCGTGACGCTGAGGCTGCGGAGCGGCATGCAGAGCGTGAGGCTGCGGAGCGAGAGCGGCAGGCAGCGCGTGAAGAGCGAGAGCGAGAGCGACAGGCAGACCGTGACTACCAGCTGCAGCTAGCTCAGCTCCGGCCCTCATCAGCCACACGTGACCTTCGAGACACCAAACTTCCAAAGGTCCGTGTTGAGGACTTCCCAGTGCTGGAGAAGGATGGAGACTTGGACTCTTTCTTGACTGCTTTTGAACGGACTTGCTTGCAGCACCATCTGAACAAGGACCAGTGGGCCAAATACCTGACCCCCCGTTTAAGGGGTAAGGCCCTGGATATCCTTGGGGACTTGCCTGCTGAGGCAGATCAGGGCTACGACACCATCAAGCGGGCCCTGATCCAACAGTACAACCTCACTCCGGAGTCCTACCGCAAGAAGTTCCGGAGCCTACAGAAGGGACCAAAGGACTCCTGGGCTGACCACCGGCGGGCACTTGCCCGAGCTGCCGACCACTGGACCCAAGGCCTGCAGCTTTCCACCGGACCGGAGATCCTGGACTTGTTCATCACGGAGCAACTCTTGTGGAACTGCCCTGAGGATCTCCGCCAGTTCATCCGAGACCAGAAGCCAAAGGGGTCCACGGCTACAGCTGCCCTGGCCGATGACTACACCAACAATCGGGCGCCTGAAGCCAGGAGAGCAGCCACCAGCAGCACCTGGAGAGGGGGTAAGATGAATTCTGCGACTGCCCCACCTGCCCCTAGACTGCAGGGGGTGTCCCCCTCAACTCCCCTCTCCAGGCCCGTGGCAGAACCAAGACGGTGCCACCAGTGCAACCTACCTGGACACTTCAAGGCCATGTGCCCTCAGCGTCCCAAGGCCCCGGCTCCGTCCCCGTCCCAAGGGCCGCCCAAGGTGTATTGTGTGGGTGGGGGTGGTGGTAGGTCCCTGGACAGCTTCCAACCTGTCACCGTCGGCCGGTCTGTGACCATAGGACTGCGAGACAGCGCCTCGGAGGTGACTCTGGTGCGGCCTGAGATGGTGTCCCCCCAAGACTTGATCCCTGGAAAAACCCTCGCTGTCTCCGGGATTGGAGGCATTGACCCGGCGCTGCCTGTTGCTGACATTTATGTGGACTGGGGCGCAGGGCGAGGGGTGAGGGAGGTGGGGGTAACTGATCGGATCCCTGCAAACGTGCTACTTGGGACAGATTTGGGGCAGATAACCTCCCAGTTTGGGCCCCCCCCAAGGGCTGAACCTTCAGCCCGTACTGACATGACTCCTAACAATGTTAATGTGTTATCTATGAATGATGTAAGGGAGGAGGGAGTGAACTCTGATATTTCTGCTTGCATAGACACCATAGACACACACTCAGCTGCAGCTGTGACAGGGGAGGGGGTCAGAGAAAGGTGTGACAATGCCTCTACAAGTAACCAGCCTGTGAGCTGGGATCTGTTGCCCTCTGCAGGGATAAGCAGAGAGCAGGGTGCTGCAGGGGGAGGACCAGTGTGTGGGGTGGGGGCTACCACAGCAAATGTGGGGTCCCCAGAGATTTCACAGCGGGGTTCTGTTGCTGCAGGAGGGGAACAGGCAGGTGAGATTGGGGCCGGTCCAGGAGCGGAAGTGCTCCCAGGTAAGATCTCGGTGCATGGTTCCCCCACAACCGGGGTGTCAGGAAGCCAGGTAGGTCTGCCTGAACCGGCGACTTGGTCAGGAACGGAGGAGGAGCAGGCACGACCCACGGTCGCAGCGGCTGTGGCCGCTGTCACCCGCAGTGGGAGTGCTGGAAGCCAAGGGGCCTCCCGGAGGTCCGATAGCTCTTCCCCTTCTGACCAAGTGGCAGCCGAGTCAGGTGGAGGCCAGGACACAGGTCCCGGGGTACTGACTGAAGATGTGACAGTCTCGTCGATTCTGGCCACATCTAGTCAGGGGTTTCAGGCAGCGTTAGAAGCTGACGACAGCCTGAAAGCTCTTAAGGAGCAGGCGGCACAGCCTCCCTCGGACTCGGACCCGGAGCGAGTGGTCTGGGACCAAGGACGGCTGTACCGGGCCACGGTCCAGCAGGGTTCACCGGAGGCGTGGCCCAGGGACCGACAGTTGGTGGTACCCTATCCGTTCCGGACGGAGTTGTTGCGGATCGCCCATGAGATTCCGATGGCCGGACACCTAGGGATCGCTAAGACCAAGGCCAGGTTAAACCAGCATTTCTACTGGCCAAAAATGGGGGCCGATGTGGCTGCCTACTGCCGTTCTTGTGAAACCTGTCAGAGAGTGGGGAAGGCGGGGCCACGCCCCAAAGCCCCACTGGTATCTCTGCCAATCATCGATGAGCCTTTCAGGAGGGTGGCTGTGGATCTGGTCGGCCCGCTGGCCATCCCCAGCAGCTCCGGGAAACGCTTCATACTGACGGTAGTGGACTATGCCACCCGGTACCCAGAAGCAGTGGCCTTGTCGTCCATTCGGGCTGACAAGGTGGCCACCGCATTGCTGGAGATTTTCTCCCGAGTGGGTTTTCCCCAGGAAATGCTCACTGACCGGGGGACCCAATTCATGTCCCAGCTGATGGAGGCCCTCTGTAAGCAAGTCCAGGTGCGACATCTGGTGGCCAGCCCGTACCATCCACAGACTAATGGCCTGTGCGAGCGGTTCAATGGCACCTTAAAGCAGATGCTTAAGATGTTGGTCGACTCCCATGGGCGTGACTGGGAGCGGTATCTCCCACACCTGTTATTTGCTTACCGGGAGGTTCCACAGGCCTCAACAGGATTCTCACCGTTTGAGCTCCTGTACGGGCGACGTGTGCGGGGCCCCCTGGCTCTGGTGAAAGAGGCTTGGGAAGGGGATTTGGCCACCCCTGGAGTGTCGGTTATCGAGTATGTCATGCGCTTCCGGGACAAAATGCAGGCCTTGACGCAACTGGTACACGACAATATGGCTCAAGCCCAGGCCGATCAGAAGCGTTGGTACGACCAGAACGCTTGTGAGAGGACCTACCAAGTGGGTCAAGAGGTGTGGGTACTGGTCCCCGTACCACAGGACAAGCTTCAGGCAGCCTGGGAAGGCCCATACCTCGTGTACCAGCAGCTCAACCCTGTGACGTACCTGGTCACCCTGGACCCTGCCCGTGGAAGGCGGAAGCCCTTCCATGTGAACATGATGAAGGCACATCATGAGCGGGAGGCATGTGCGCTCCCCGTGTGCAACCTGCCCGAGGAGGGAGAAGCGGAAACCCTCTTGGATATGCTAGCCCAGGTTAGGGCAGGCGGATCCATTGAGGATGTGGAGGTTGGCCACCAGCTCTTGGAAGACCAACGGTCCCAGCTGTGGGCCACCCTCCTCCCCTTCCGGGGGTTGTTTACCAACCAGCCCGGAAGGACTGACTTGGCTGTCCATCACTTGGACACTGGGGATCATCCCCCGATCCGGCGTTCAGCATATCGGGTCTCCCTGGAGGTGCAGCAACACATGCGCCAGGAGATTGACGAGATGCTGAAGCTGGGGGTGATCCAGGCATCCAACAGCGCTTGGGCCTCGCCTGTAGTCCTCGTCCCTAAGAAGGACCGAACCACTCGGTTCTGCGTGGACTACAGGGAGCTCAATGCGGTCACGGTCGCCGATGCGTACCCAATGCCACGCATCGATGACCTGCTCGATCAGTTGGCCGGGGCTCAGTACCTGACCATCATGGATCTGAGCCGGGGATATTGGCAGATCCCCCTGACTCGCAAGGCCAGGGAACGCTCTGCCTTTATTACCCCATTTGGACTGTACGAGTCCACGGTGATGCCATTCGGGATGAGGAATGCCCCTGCCACTTTCCAGCGGATGGTCAACACCCTGCTCAAGGGACTTGAAGGGTACGCGGCCGCGTACCTGGATGACATTGCCGTCTTCAGTCCCACCTGGGAGGACCACCTAGAGCATCTAGCACAGGTGCTCAGGCGGATCCACCGGGCAGGTTTGACCATCAAGCCGGGAAAGTGTCAGCTGGCCATGAGCGAGGTCCAGTACCTCGGTCACCGGGTAGGCGGGAGAACACTGAAGCCCGAGCCTGAGAAAGTGGAAGCCATCGCATCCTGGCCCACCCCCAGGACCAAGAAGCAGGTGATGTCCTTCTTGGGGACCGCTGGGTACTATAGGAGGTTTGTTCCATGCTATAGTAGCCTGGCAAAGCCCTTGACGGACCTCACCAAGAAGAAGCTGCCCTCTGCAGTCGATTGGACAATGGACTGCGAGACAGCCTTCCGGGCCCTAAAGGACGCCCTGTCCAGCCCGCCCGTGCTACAGGCAGCCGACTTCACGCGGCCGTTTGTAGTACAGACCGACGCCAGTGACTTCGGCCTCGGTGCGGTGCTCAGCCAGGTGGACTCTGCGAGCCAAGAGCACCCAGTCTTGTACCTGAGCAGGAAGCTGTTACCAAGGGAAGTTGCCTATTCCACGATGGAGAAGGAGTGCCTGGCCATAGTGTGGGCCCTGCAGCGTCTGCAACCCTATCTATACGGGCGCCACTTCATCGTGGAGACGGACCACAATCCCCTCAGCTGGTTGCACACCGTCTCTGGGACGAATGGGCGATTGTTGCGATGGAGCCTTGCGCTCCAGCAATACAACTTCACCATTCGCCACAAAAGGGGCCGTGACCACGGTAACGCAGACGGGCTGTCCCGACAAGGAGAGGTCGCGGACGGGCGCACGGGGGAACACCGGAGTGTGCTGCCCCCTAGCGCCCTCAAAAGGGGGGAGGTGTGAGGCAAATCCCGGGATATGAAGATGAATTATGACTCCAGTCATAATCTCTCATCACTCCCTGGCAGTGCCCCCTCCCTTCTTGTTCTCAATGTCCAGCATCTGTGAAGGTGTTACACCTCCATGGCCATGTCCTGTGATATGGAAATGAGGTGGTGTGGGAACAATGGACACAGGATGACTCCCTGCCGTCACCCTGTAACAAGAGTTGTATCTCATTAGCAAGGCTATGGAACTAGCTAGACAGAACGACTCCAGTAAAAAATGGTTCATATCTCGCAAGCCATATTTCCGATAAATATGGCAACCATAAAAATGGTGTCTCCGCATGCGGACGATGCCGGCACACCCTTTTTATGGGAGCAGGACATTGGGAAATGCCCCAGGCGTGATATCAGCCAATGGGGAACTGGCAGACAGGTCATGAGTCCCCTCGTTCTGTAGCTAAATTCATAACTGTCACAATGAGAGCATTGGCGTCCGCCTACGACGCTCCCAGGCAAAGTTATGGCCATATTCCATGTTGTGGATATTGTCCATAACTCAAGCCAGGGGTGGAGCAGTGCTCCCTCTGAGGTCACTAAGGTAGGAGGGGACCTGGATCTGCCCAGGTTGATAACCCTACTTCGGCCATTTTCCAGTGTTCTTTTCGCTGGGGGCACGTGTAGGAAACATCTGTGGGAAGGATCCTAGAAACCTGGGTACAGCGCCCCCCTGTGGCCAGACGCAACAAGGTAACTGCTGGAACTGTGTATGCCTGTTTGTAACCCATGCTTTGATTGTAACTGTACTCTGACATATGTATATTCTGTAGATTCCCTATTGTATATATTGTAGTTTCTAGTGTGCTTTAGGCTGATTAAATTATATAATTAATCTTGGGCTGTTCTGTTATCTCGATCTTGAATCCCACGTCTGTGTGTTCGGCTAATAGTTACCGTGAAGCGGTTGGTGGCAGCGAGTTTGTGCCAAGGATTATTGTGGGGAGGCCAGTGAGATTCGGGGAGATTTTATATATTCCGCCCGCGGAGGTCGGGGGAATATATACCCTACTCTCACCGGGGACCCTTCAATAATCGGCATAAGTAGTATAGCGGCCTCCTTGCTTATTGTCGGGCAATTCCATAATTGGCCTGACTATAAGAGGGGCGCTAGAGAGCGCGTCACGTGCTCTGTCTGTCGGTCGGGAGGTATAAAGGAGGGGTGACCCCCACTTGTTACCCCCCGATGGTGACGTACTGGTAGCCAGCGCGGGGGATTTCTGAGTGACCCCCCGGTGGTTTGTGACACCCACCCCTGCATTAGACAATAGGGATCGGCGTGCAGCCAGATATCTGGAATCAATTCCGGGACGGAAACATTTTTTGTTTTTTTAAAAGTCCGGTCAGTCCTGCCAATCCCAGATATCTGCATATTCGCCTATCACTACTCCTAACACTTTACAGGAAATGCTTGGATTCAGGAGTTGTATGTATGAAGGAAGTGGTTTGGGAGGAAGACTTAAAAGGTGGCAAACTGACTTTGCCATTTGAGCCACAGATACCAGGCGATTGCAATTTAAACTTTTTTGCTTGACAATGTTTGCATATTACGTCTATTTTACTTATTACTTATTATTTACTTTCAGATGTGGCCTATAGGCCTGAATTGGGTCAAAGTGAAATGTTTCCAAACAAGTCAGCCGTGCTATGGCTTTGCTTACGTTGAATACATCATATGTGTTCATTTTCGCAATGTTCATTCTTTTGTTCACATGGTTCCGCATCCCATGATTCAGCCTGTCTTATCCGATTTTCTTGAAGATGACAATACCAAAGTTCAGATGTTTCAGCTTTCCTTGATTCAGCCTGTCTCATGAGTTTCTCCTGAAGAAGACAATTCTATTGTCCAGATAATTCGGCTACCATTGATTCAATTTGTCTCATCTGTTTCCTTTCAAGCCGGGACTTGCATTGTTCAGTTGTCTAAGCTGTTTGAGAAGGTTTTGCTTTCTTAGCATTTGGATTAACTTGCCCAACATATGGTTTGCTTTAGGCGGCATTTTAAAAAACAGTCCATAGTATTATGACCCTAAAGCGGGCTTTACACGCTACGACATCGCTAATGCGGAGTCGTTGGGGTCACGGAATTCGTGACGCACATCCGGCCGCATTAGCGATGCCGTTGCGTGTGACATCGATTAGCGATTTTGCATCGTTGCAAAACAGTGAAAAATCGCTAATCGGCGACACGGGGGTCCATTCCCAATTATCGTTACTTCAGCAGTAACGAGGTTGTTCCTCGTTCCTGCGGCATCACACATCGCTGCGTGTGACGCCGCAGGAGCGAGGAACGTCTCCCTACCTGCCTCCCGGCCGCTATGCGGAAGGAAGGAGGTGGGCGGGATGTTACGTCCCGCTCATCTCCGCCCCTCCGCTGCGATTGGGCGGCGGTTCAGTGACGTCGCTGTGACGCCGCACGGACCGCCCCCTTAGAAAGGAGGCGGTTCGCCGGTCACAGCGACGTCGCCGGACATGTAAGTATGTGTGACGGCTCTGGGCGATGTTGTGCGCCACGGGCAGCGATATGCCCGTGTCGCGCAACAGATGGGGGCGGGTACGCACACTAGCGATATCGGGACCGATATCGCAGTGTGTAAAGTAGCCTTTAGTATTCACCTCACAGAGATCCAATAAGAGAATCCAGAAGGATCTCAAATTTCAGTTCGGAAAATTGCCTCACAGTCAGAAAATTATAGTTATCCATAGCACTTAATCGGAAATCAGCTTTCACTTTATCTCAGTAGCTTCAATCCTGACAGCTGAACTCTGGTTGCTAAAAGCAACCAGAACGATCTTACTGTGAGGCAATTCTCATAAATGAGGCTCCAGTGACTTCTATACTGGTTGTTGATAGCGGTTTCTATAATTGCAGACTTTAGTGCAACTTAACAGGTTTCCCCACCTTAGTGATTATATGGTTTCTACCGCTCTTTTGGCGTCGTAGTTTTAATTCTGTAAGACCATTTGGGCAAAAATTGTGTCAGCAGCTTCAATGCTGAGAGCTGCAATCCAGTTGCAATAGGCAAACAGAACAATCTTACTGTGGGATTATTCTCATAAATGAGGGCCCCAGTTACTTGTGCACTGTGTTACGATGTCGGCACTCCCATCCCAGGAGTGCTGATGCTCCCCTCAGCTCATCTCTACTGTACCCACTTCTTCTGTCCGACCCCGTCACCTTTTATTCACATGACAGCATCTTCGCTCCTTGTGTGTTAAAGACGCCGACAATTCCCGGCTGTCCCCGCTTTCTTCACGCTACCTGGTCCCGAAGCCCGTGCATGCGCAGCAGGGTTCTCGCGAGCGCGCCAAGGGCGCGGCTGCACGGTTTTCCCTTTTCTTAAAGGGCTATCGCGACTTAACCGAAGAGTGTCTTTCGGTCCCCCCCCCATTAGGCACAGTGTATATAAGGCATCTTCCACCATTGGGAGGTGCCTGTTCAAAGTGTCCCCGTAGCTAGTCTCCCTGTGCTAGTTGTCAGGTCCTCGTGCTATTACCTGCAATTCGTATTGGTCTCCAAATGTCTCTTTTCTGTCTAGTTCTGCCCCTGTACCCACCTGTGACTTTCCTGCTTTCTCCAGTCCCTGCAACCTCCTATCGCATGCTTGTGATCACCAGCACCAGCCTGTTCTGGACCACACCAGCCTGTTCTGGACCACACCAGCTTCTGCCTCATTCGCTTTGGTTCCTGGTCTTTGTTCCGTGGCGCCAGCTGCTGAGGTATTGGGATCCCCCGGGGCTGCCTCCTAGCGGTCACTTATCTGAGGATGTAGTGGTTGTAGTGAAGACTCTGTGGCCGCTCAGGTCCATTCCTCTGGGTCACTGAACAGTACCATTGGAACCCCTTCCTCCTTGTCCGGGTACCCGTGCATGACATACCAGTTGTTGACAGCCATGGCTATAGTTACAGACTTTAGTGTGAATTATCAGGTTGCCTCATCTTAGCGAATATATGGTTGCAGCCCCTTGAAGAGTGACTCTTTGGGCACCGTTCCTTTAATTCTTTAAACTCTTTGGACAAAATTGATAGTTTTGTATTCAACACACAGACACAAAATTTTTCCTTTAAATTCAGAGGGGGAAGCAAATCTCATGAAGGGAGGAGATTTCTAGTTATAATGTTCAGAGTATTTTTAGTCTGGTGGTAAAGACAAAGGCCGTAAATGGTGTGCACACAAGTGGGGAAAATGAGGTACCAGTGAATGGGCCTAAAAGACCGACTCCAAGTCACAGAGAACCACTGCATACTCAAAATAGAACGCAATATTTATTTGTAATTTTTCAGAAAACATTGTGAACAAAAACGACCATCTGACGTTGAGGCCCAAGAGGTCACAAGGTCACTAAAATAAATAGAAATGATATACAATAAATATACAAAAGTATTTACAATATGCACAAACGAAAAGTATAGATGTATTAGTTCATAAGTAAAATAAATAAAACCAATAGTAAATAATAAATAGCCCATGTGAAGGAATAGATCTGGCATAATGGTACAGAATACCATGTAGTGCCAAACACATGCTGAAGGTATATTGAATAACTAAAATATTCGTATGATGGAACATGATAAAATATGGTGTGATATAAGGTACAATAGGTGTTATATACCATGGATATAGTCACACACATATATAGTGGGTATGGAAAGTATTCAGACCCCTTTAAATGTTTCACTCTTTGTTTTATTGCAGCCATTTGTTAAATTCAAAAAAGATCATTTTTTTTTCTCATTAATGTACACTCTGCACCCCATCTTGACAGAAAAAACAGATGTAGAGATTTTTAAAAATCTAGTAAACAAGAAAAATTGAAATATTACATGGTCATAAGTATTCAGACCCTTTGCTCATACTTAGTCACATGTTGTCCATCTCCTTGAGATGGTTCTACTCTTTCATTGGAGTCCAGCTGTGTTTAATTAAACTGATAGGACTTGATTTTAGAAAGGGACACACTTGTCTATATAAGACCTCACAGTTCACAGTGCATGTCAGACCAAATGAAAATCATAAGGTCAAAGGAACTAACCAAGGAGCTCAGAGACAATTGTGGCAAGGCACAGATCTGGCCAAGGTTACAAAAGAATTTCTGCATTACTCAAGGTTCCTAAGAGCACAGTGGCCTCCATGACCCTTAAATGGAAGAAATTTGGGACCACCAGAAATCTTCCTAGACCTGGTCTTCCAGCCAAACTAACAATCGTGGGTGAAGAGCCTTGGTGAGAGAGGTACAGAAGAACCCCAAGATCACTGTGGCTTGGCTCCAGAGATGCACTAGGGAGATGGGAGAAAGTTCCATAAAGTCAACTATCACTGCAGTCCTCCACCAGTCGGGCCTTTATGGCAGAGTGGCCAGACGGAAGCTTCTCCTCAGTGCAAGACATATGAAAGCCTGCATAGAATTTGCAAAAAAACACATGAAGGACTCCCAGACTAAAAGAAAAAAGATTTGCTGGTCTAATGAGAGGCATACACAACTTTTTAGTGGTAATTCAAAGTGGTATGTGTGGAGAAAACCAGGCACTGCTCATCACCTGCCCAGTAGTGAGAGCATCATGCTATGTGAGTGTTTTTCAGCTGCAGGGAAAGGACGACTGGTTGCAATTGAAGGAAAGATGAATGCGGCCAAGTACAGAGATATCCTGGAAGAAAACCTCTTCCAGAGTGCTCTGGACCTCAGACGTGGCCGAAGGTTCACCTTCCAACAAGACAATGACCCTAAGCACACAGCTAAATTAACAAGCGAGTGGTTTCAGAACAACTCAGTGACCATTATTGACCGGCCCAGCCAGAGCCCTGTCCTAAACCCAATGGAGCATCTCTGGAGAGACCTAAAAATGGCTGTCCACCACCATTCACCATTCAACCTGACAGAACTAGAGAGGATCTACAAGGAAGAATGACAGAGGATCCCCAAATCCAGGTGTGAAAAACATGTTGCATCATTCCCAAGAAGACTCATGGCTGTACTAGCTCAAAAGGGTGCTTCTACTCAATACTGAGCAAAGGGTCTGAATACTTATGACCATGTGGTATTTCAGTTTTTCTTGTTTAATATGCAAAAAAAATTACATTTCTGTATTTTTTTCTGTCAAGATGGGGTGCAGTGTGTACATTAATGAGAAAAAAATGAACTTTTTTGAATTTACCAAATGTCTGCAATGAAACAAAGAGTTAAATAGGCCTGAATACTGGGGTCATTGTCCTGTTGAAAAATAAATGATGGTCCAACTAAACGCAAACCGGATGAAATATCATGCCGCTGCAAGATGCTGTGGTAGCCATGCTGGTTCAGTACGCCTTCTATTTTGAATAAATCCCCAACAGTGTCACCAGCAAAGCACCCCCACACCATCACACCTCCTCCTCCATGCTTCACGGTGGGAACCAGGCATGGTTCAACTTTTCTGCGTCGCACAAAGACACGGTGGTTGGATCCAAAGATCTCAAATTTGGACTCATCAGACCAAAGGACAGATTTCCACTGGTCTAATGTCCATTCCTTGTGTTGTTTAGCCCAAACAAGTCTCTTCTGCTTGTTGCCTGTCTTTAGCAGTGGTTTCCTAGCAGCTACAGTATTTTACCATGAAGGCCTGCTGCACAAAGTCTCTTAACAGTTGTTCTAGAGATGTGTCTGCTGCTAGAACTCTGTGTGGCATTGACCTGGTCTCTAATCTGAGCTGCTGTTAACCTGTGATTTCTGAGGCTGGTGACTCAGATAAACTTATCCTCCGCAGAAGAGTTGACTCTTGGTCTTCCTTTCCTGGGGCGGTCCTCATGTGAGCCAGTTTCTTTGTAGCGTTTGATGGTTTTTGGCACTGCACTTGGGGACACTTTCAAAGTTTTCCCAATTTTTCGGACTGACTGACCTTAATTTCTTAAAGTAATGATAGCAACTCGTTTTTCTTTACTTAGCTGCTTTTTTCTTGCCATAATACAAATTATAACAGTCTATTCAGTAGGACTATCAGCTGTGTATCCACCAGACTTCTGCACAACACAACTGATGGTCCTAATCCCATTTATAAGGCAATAAATCGCACTTATTAAACCTGACAGGGCACACCTGTGAAGTGAAAACCATTTCCGGTGACTACGTCTTGAAGCTCGTCAAGAGAATGCCAAGAGTGTGCAAAGCAGTAATCAAAGCAAAATGTGGCTACTCTGAAGAACCTAGAATATAAGACATATTATCAGTGGTTTCACACTTTTTTGTTAAGTATTTTATTCCACATGTGTTAATTCATAGTTTGTTTGTTTTTTAAAACATCTTTTTTATTCAAATTTTTAAACATAACAAAAAAAATTAAACAGTCAATTCCATGGTCAAATAGTAAACATCAGCATACACGAGATTGATTTGTTCGTCAATGCAACTGTAAATCTTGCAAAGGAAGAAAAAATAAAAAGGTAGTATCACAAACAAAGAATAAGAATATGAGTGTGAACCCTTCCACAATTAGGTTCTTGCAATGGTGTCGACTACAACCTCCATATGGTACATGCTAAGTGTCTAATGATGGTCCCAAAACCCCCAACGTCCCTCCCAGGTTTTCCAGACAATACCATTCTGTATGGCGGAAAGGGCTAATTATTTTCAGGATTTCCTGAGGGCTATAATGAAAACTAATGAATTTTTTCCACAGCGGAAAAACTTTTCCTGCTGACTTTTCTTTACTCCTTTCTGCTTCTATCAGTTCCAGTCCCAATAGATGTTTCATTTGAGATATTATTGCTCCCATTGATGGAGTGTTTGGTTTAGGCCACTCACTAAAAGCCCGAAGAGCCACCACTAAAAATGTGTGAATGTTTCTAGGAATCTTTGCTTTGTCTACCATACTCTGAGATTCAGATTCGGGGGGCGTAATTGGTGGAAGAGCAGAGCCTGTGGTGTTTGTGGAAGTTTCATTCCCCAACATGCTTGAATCTGGTCCCTTACTCGCTTCCAATATGTTGTTACTTCTGTGCACTCCCACACCCCATGCCACAGATTCGTAAAGGGCACTCCACACTTAGGACACGCTGTAATCCGGCCAAGGCAGCTATGGGAAGGCAAGATGTTAAAGCCATACAGCGCTGTGTGCATGAGTTTGAAATAAGTATCCCTCCATCTCTCACACAAGATGGATTTTCTCACTCGTTCCCACCCTTGTAATATTGTCTTCGCTATCTCCTCATCTCCTGTCCACTTCTTCCATGTTCTGAACATTTTGCTCTGTTTTAATTTAACAAATTTGTGCCTCATAGTGCTGTACAATGAGGTGATATTCGCCATTTGGGTGCGCGGGCCTATACTGTCATCTAAGGCATGAGAGATAGATTCCCTCTCCAACTTTCTGAGTCTGGACTGACAAAAAGAATGAAGCTGCAGGACCTGCATGAAATGTTTCTCGTGTATCTTGAATTTGTCCATAATTTCTTGTGGAGATATCCACCGTTTTTCCTCCCGGCACATAATGGACCCCACTGTCTGTAACTGATCACAGCTCTGATCAATGACCCTCTTAATTTCAGCTCCCTGGGGGAACTCAGGGTGACCAAATATTGGCATATGTTTGGAAACCAGAAAGGGAAGCTGAAAGGCCTTCCTCACTACCTTCCAACATATTATGGTGTCCCTTAGTAAAAAGGAGGATCTCACTATCTTTGGCAGTTTAGCTTGTCTAGTGTGGATAAGAGCGATCAGATCCCAAGGGGCGGCTAACTGTCATTCTAGATGGGTGTTTGAGTAGCAACTAGTGTCGTGTATCCAGTCCAATACATGTCTAAATAAAGAGGCTATATTATAAGCACGTATATTTGGAAAATTAACCCCGCCTTCACTTCTCAGTAGCATCAGTTTTTCTAGGGCAATTCTGGGTCTTTTACCTGTCCAAATAAAATGTGTAAAGGTCTTCTTCAGTTTATTTATGTCTAAATGTTTTAAAATCAAGGGTAGGGTTTGCAAGGGGTATAGGAGCCTGGCAAAGCTAACCATTTTAACCGGGTGACATCTACCCAAAAGAGATATTGGTAAGTGATTCCACCATTGTAGTTCCCCCAATATTTTACCTATAAGGGGGGTGTAGTTAAGGGAATAGAGTTAATCTGGTCTCCTCCCTATCTTTATCCCCAAATACGTTATGTATGACTTTGAGACACGTAGGTCCAGACCTAGCTTGACCCATTGCTCCTGAAATATTTTGTCTCCTAATTCTAGAAGTTCACTTTTGTTGATGTTAATCCTGTACCACGAATATTCACTGACTTTATTCATAAAGTCAAAGATCCTCCTCAGCTACTCTAGTGGTCTTGACACAAAATGTATGACGTCATCCGCAAATAGAGCAATCTTAACTTTATCTTTGCCTACTCTGATTCTGTCAAATAGAGCTGACTCCTCCATAAATCTAGCAAAGGGTTCCATGGCCAGGTTGAACAGCAATGGTGACATTGGACACCCCTGTCTGGTCCCCTTGTGCAAATGAAAAGAATCAGAGAGGAATCCTGGTGTGTGTACTCTAGCTGTAGGACTATAGTATACACCATCCAAAAATGTTCTAAATTTGCCTTTTAAATTGAACGAGTCCAACGTCGCTCCCAGCCACTCCCAACTAACATTATCAAATGCTTTCTCTGCATCAAGAGGTAGGAGGGCTGGTCTGTCTCCTAAATACTGCTGTCGTCCTACCTCCTCAAGCACTGTCAAGACTTTTCTTATGTTTTTAACTGCAGCTCTTCCCTTAACAAATCCCACCTGAGCTGGCTTCACCAGTTGGGGAAGCACCATTGCTAAGCGGTCGGCCATTATTTTGGATATAATCTTTTGGTCTACGTCAATAAGTGAAATAGGGCTATAGGAACCAGCCTCAAAGGGGTCTTTGCCATGCTTTAGAATTACTTTGATATACGTCTCCTTGGATCTACCTGGAATATCTCCTGTTGTCAAAATGTTGTTTTAGTAAGTAGTCAATACAGGGGAAACCTGTTCCTTGAGTGCTTTGTAAAATTCCCCACTATACCCATCAGGACTGGGTTCCTTTCCATTTTGAAGATGACGTATAGGTTGCTTCACCTCTTCTTCCATTATGTCTGCATTAATTACATCCTGCTGCTCCTGCGTGAGTTTAGGGAGAGATAAGCTTTGGAGGAAGGCTCTACCCTCTGTCGTATTTGTGTGTGAGAGTTTGTATAGATCTTTATAAAAGTTTTGTAGAGTTGAACTTATTTTTTTGGGATCAGAGGTTACCTTTCCTTGTCCATCTTTTATTCTGACTATGGGGAATACTTGCAAACATCCCTTTGCCAATTTCACCAGAAGCTTACCCGCTTTGTTGCCGTATCTAAGGCTGCTTTCACACATCAGGTTTTTGCTGTGCTGCACAGTCCGGCGATTTTTAGTAAAAACGCATCCGGTTATTTTTGCCGCCGGGTGCGGTTTTTCCTCATAAACTTTTATTAGCGCCGGATTGTGCTGCATGTACTTGCAATTGATCCGGTTTTTGCTGGTTGTGGCAAAAATCGTCACTCCGGCGGCCGCACAGGACGCAGAGAGGAACGTTTTTTGCCAGCGGCAAAAAAACCCATAGCGCCGGGTGCGGCGCTGCGCGGCATGGTGCATAATGAAAGTCTATGCGCCCCGGATCCGGTGGGATCCATCAAACGCCGGAAGCATGTACCGGTTCCAGTTTTTACTTCTGAGCATGCCCAGAAGTGATATAAATTCATTGCTTGTCAGAAAATCAATCACTCACTCACTCTCTCTCTCAAACTCACTCACTGACTCACTCACACTCACCCACTCAACAATCACGGGCGCCGCGCTGCATGGCTGTCACACTCTGGCAGCTTCTCCTGATTTGAAAATGCCGGCCGCCCATTATTCAATCTCGTATTCCCTGCTTTTCCCGCCCACCGGCACCTAGGATTGGTTGCAGTCAGACACGCCCCCATGCTGAGTGACCGCTGTCTCACAGCAACCAATCACAGCCGCCGGTGGGCGGGTCTATATCTTGCAGTAAAATAAATAATTAAAAAAAAAACGGCCCTGGTGCGGTGGCAATCGGGGTAATAAGGGGTTAATAATGGCAGCCGTCTATGAGACACCCCCAATGATTAACCTGTAAGTGAAAGTAAATAAACACATACACCCAAAAAAATAGTTTATTTGGAATAAAAGACAAAAAAACACCCTCTTTCACCATTTTATTAAAATCCCAAAACACCCCTCCAGGTCCGACGTAATCCACAGAGGTCCTGCAACGCTATCAGCTCTGCTACAAGAAGCTGACAGGAGTGGCCGTAGAACACCGCCGCTCTCTATCAGCTCCACACAGCAACTGAAGGGAGTCGCGCTGTCAGCGGTGTCGTCACTGAGGTAGTGCCGGTATATGTGCGGTGATGATGCGTGCAGGAGTGCCGGTTTATGTGCAGTGATGGTGCGTACAGGAGTGCCGGTGTATGTGCAGTGATGGTGCGTTCGGGAGTGCCGGTGTATGTGCGGTGATGGTGCATGCAGGAGTGCTGGTGCATGTGCAGTGATGGTGCGTGCGGGAGTGCCGGTGTATGTGCAGTGATGGTGCGTGCGGGAGGGCCGGTGTATGTGCGGTGATGATGCGTGCGGGAGGGCAGGTGTATGTGCAGTGATGATGCGTGCGGGAGTCCCGGTGTTTGTGCGGTGATGGTGCATGCAGGAGTGCCGGTGTATGTGCGGTGACGATGCGTGCGGGAGTGCCGGTGTTTGTGCAGTGACGGTGCATGCGGGAGTGCCGGTGTATGTGTGGTGACGATGCGTGCAGGAGTGGCGGTGTTTGTGCAGAGACGGTGCATGCGGGAGTGCCGGTGTATGTGCAGTGATCATGCGTGCGGGAGTGCCGATGTATGTGCGGTGAAGATGCGTGCGGGAGTGCCGTTGTATGTGCAGTGATGATGCGTGCGGGAGTGCCGGTGTATGTGCGGTGATGATAAATGTGGGAGTGCCAGTGTATGTGCGGTAACGATGCGTGCAGGAGTGCTGGTGTATGTGCGGTGACGATGCGCGCGGGAGTGCCGGTATTTGTGCAGTGACGGTGCGTGCGGGAGTGCCGGTATTTGTGCAGTGATGGTGCGTGCGGGAGTGCCGATGTATGTGCGTTGACGATGCGTGCGGGAATGCCGATGTATGTGCGGTGATGATGGGGGTCTCTCTCTCAGCCTTAAAAAAAAAAACAAAAAAAAAAAAAACCGGACCTGTCACATCAGTTTTTACACAATCTGAGACGGATCCGTTCCATCAGGCACAAACCGGATTGTGCCCGATTGCAAAAAACTGATGTGTAAAAGCAGCCTAAGTAATTCCACCTCTTGCCTAGATCTATACACCTGCTCCCTCCTGTCTATCCACGTCTCAAACTCTTGTGTGGTCAGTTTCCAATGTTCTCTGTTTTGAGTTGAGGGGTTCTGCAGGAACTCTGTATAGGCATGTCTGAGTTTTGCACTCGATTCAGAATACCCCTCCTTCACTTTTTTCTTAAGGGAAGAGACGTACATTAAAATTCTGCCTCTCAGCACCGTCTTTGCCGTGTTCCAAAACAGTTTCATCTACGTGTTCTCTGTTGTCAGATACAAACTCATCCCACCAGCAGCGCAATTTGTCATTGAATCCCTCGTCCTTTGTCAGGAAGGCTGGAAACCTCCATATAAAGTCTGTTCCCCTGTCCGTCAGTTCCATACCCACTGGGGCATGATCTGATATAACCAAATCAAAAATTTCGACCGACTTCAACCTGAGTAATAGACTCTCAGAGGTCAGGAGGTAGTCAATTCTCGAACAGGACTGGTGGACATGGGAAAAGTGAGTAAATTCTTTAGCATCAGGATGCAGCCAGCGCCAGACATCCCCCAGCCCAGTCTGATTAAGTAGAGAGGTGAGTGTGTTCTCCTCTCTCTAGGGAGTCCTACCCTGACTCCTTCTATCTTCCTCTATCCTATGTACCGTATTAAAGTCACCTCCAGTAATTATCAAGGGAGAATTATCCATGACAATTTTTATCTCTATATCCTCAAAAAAGGATTTGTTTGAACCGTTAGGGCCATAAATGTTATATATAGAATAGGTTTCTCCTCCATGGGCTATAGTGACCCGTACCTATCTCCCCTGGCCATCACACTCCTGAGACAATAATTTAAAAACAAAGTTGCGGTGGAACAAAATCACTACCCCTGCATGTCTACCCTGTGCTGCCGATCCCACTACTGTCCCCACCCAGAATCTATTAAGCCTGAAAAAATCCTCTTCCCTTAAGTGAGTCTCCTAAAGTAGGACAATGTCTGGGGAGAATCGTTTAAGGTGCCTCAGTATCTTAGACCATTTGTTTGGGGATCGTAGACCCTTTACATTCCAGGAAATGACAATCATAGGAGTCCCTGTTAGTTTTGGTTACTACCTGTTACCAGATACTTGAGGAAGGGTTAACAGCATGCGGAGTCTGTCTGTGACTCCTGAAAGAAGAAAGGTGTTAAAAAAAGAACAAGAAATACACAAGGAAATATATCCTAGGGCAAAAATAACTCTAAATTCGAAATGCACTGTGGTGTGTTCCGAACTGCGCACACCACGAGAAGTGCTATGGACTTCACTTTTTTCTGAAATTGGGAAAGTGGTTGATTACACAAGCATATTAGAGAAAAGGTCCAGTCACACTAAGCAACTTACCAGTGATCCCAACAACGATAGGGATCGCTGGTAAGTTGCTAGGAGGTTGCTGGTGAGATGTCACACTGCGACGCTCCAGCGATCCCACCAGCAACCTGACCTGGCAGGGATCGCTGGAGCGTGGCTACACGAGTTGCTGGTGAGCTCACCAGCAACCAGTGACCAGCCCCCAGCGCCGCGTGGAAGATGCTGCGCTTGGTAACTAAGGTAAATATCGGGTAACCAACCCAATATTTACCTTGGTTACCAGCGCACGGAGCTACACGTGCAGAGAACAGGGAGCAGCGCACACTGAGCGCTGGCTCCTTGCTCTCCTAGTTACAGCATACATCGGGTTAATTACCCGATGTGTGCTGCAGCTAAATGTGCACAGAGCAGGGAGCAGCGCACAATGCTTAGCACTGGCTCCCTGCTCTGCTAGCTACAGCACACATCGGGTTAATTAACCCGATGTGTCCTGCAGCTACATGTGCACAGAGCAGGAGCCGGCAGCACAGGCAGTGAGAGCGGCGGATGCTGGTAACAAAGGTAAATATCGGGTAACCAAGGACAGGGCTTCTTGGTTACCCGATGTTTACTGTGGTTACCAGCCTCCGCAGAAGCCGGCTCCTGCTGCCTGCACATTTAGTTGTTGCTGTCTCGCTGTCACACACAGCGATCTGTGCTTCACAGCAGGACAGCAACAACTAAAAAATGGCCCAGGACATTCAGCAACAACCAACGACCTCACAGCAGGGGCCAGGTTGTTGCTGGATGTCACACACAGCAACATCGCTAGCAACATCGCTGTTACGTCACAAAAGTTGTTCGTTAGCAGCGATGTTGCTAGCGATGTTGCTTAGTGTGACGGGGCCTAAACTCAACCTGCACCACATGAAATGTAGGGAATATCAATCAGGACGACATCCGTGTCCCCAAACTATCCCCTCCCAATTTGTCTAAACAGACCACTCCACCTCCTCCCCCACCAAATCACAGGACACATCCCCAGATGGGGATAGAGATGATGTGAACAAGCGTCCTCTGGCATGGCGGGCCCCACATGACATAACATATCCCATTCCTGGCCCCTCCTTCACCAACCCCCACTTCCTCTCCTCCCAAAAAAAGTTAATTCATTCATTATCTTGGTATCATCTCACAAACAGCTCGGATAAGAGTCCAGACCGTTTTAAGGGAAAGTGGGTAAGGGTATATACTACATCACCATTCACAAGTTATCACTGGGTTGCTTCACCTATTATGATCTGTTGACCTCTGGGATTTCAGTGACATTGTTCGGTTGTCCCCCTCTCAGTCTCCTCTTCTCTCTGCAGATTTTGCCGTTTGCAGTATTTTTTCAATGTCTCTTTCGGCGTCCCTTGCCGAGTTGTAGACAATGTTGACACCATCTTTTTGGAAAATCCTCAGTAATGCTGTGTACTGAAGTGTGAAGCTCTTCCTAGCTTGATGCAGAGACACACATATTTTGCTGAACGCTCTTCTTCGCTTGGCCACATCTGCAGAATAATCCTCGAACACAAGAAGTTTCATTCCTCTTATGATCAATGGTTGGGTTCTCTTTCTGTAGGCCCTTATTATGTCAAACTTGTCGTTGTAGTCCAAAAATTTCATGATCACTTGGCGTGGTCTTGTCTGATCACCAGATTATTGGGCACGGGAGCGCAGGTCTGGGCCCATCCTGTGAGCCCTTTCGACTCTACAGCCTCTATTAATTCCCAGAGCCACCGGGAGATCTCTTTCACATAAGCGTTGAAGTTCGGCTACGGGAACCGCTTGAGATAGCCCCACCATTCTCAGGTTGCTCCGCCTGGACCTATTCTCGAGATCTTCAACCTTGTCTACTAGGCGTTTCGTTTCTGCGACCGTTTCCTCTAACTGTGAGGACAGTTGCTTGTTATCTTCTTCCAGGGATGACACTCTCTGTTCCAACTCCTCTATCTGTCCTTTATGTTTGTTTAATTGCCCCTGAACGTTGTGGAGGGCATTCTGGATAGCTTTCTCTATAGTTTTCTGGATCTCTGGAATGATATATAAGAAGGACATAGCTGAACTGGAGAGGGTGCAGAGAAGAGCCACCAAGATTATTAGAGGAATGGGTGGGCTGCAATACCAAGACAGGTTATTAAACTTGGAGTTATTTAGTCTGGAAAAACGAAGGCTTAGGGGGGATCTAATCACAATGTATAAATATATGAGGGGACAGTACAGAGACCTTTCCAAAGATCTTTTTACACCTAGGCCTGCGACTGGAACACGGGGGCATCCGTTACGTCTTGAGGAAAGAAGGTTTAATCATAATCACAGACGAGGATTCTTTACTGTACGAGCAGTGAGACTATGGAACTCTCTGCCGCATGATGTTGTAATGAGTGATTCACTACTAACATTTAAGCAGATACAATCAAAAATCTCTGAGTGATAGATGGAAAATATAATAATAATAAATTACGGCCACTCCACAATAACATCAATAGAAGGAAGGAGAAAAGGAGTACTAGATGGCCAACCATATAGTCAACAAATATCAAGACCATTGTCAATAAAGTATAAAATCTAAAGTTTATTAGACATATTTTCAGACAATGGTAAAATCATGATAGTAGAAAAAGACATAGTAAATAGGAGGTCAGTCCCAGAAAATCATTCCCAATAAACAGGAGGACATCAGCCCAATATGGTAAAGGTATATACATACATGGGTAAGCAGCACCCTAAAAATGTGGCAGAGGTAATCCTCTTACCACAGATCCAATAAAGTGTCTATTGAGCAAAGCTGCTTACCCATTAGAAGGTGCAAGTGCTAGGTCAGTGCCAGGGCAGGAGTCCAATACCAGTGGGAGAAGCCCCAAGTGGCTTCTCCCACTGGTATTGGACTCCTGCCCTGGCACTGACCTAGCACTTGCACCTTCTAATGGGTAAGCAGCTTTGCTCAATAGACACTTTATTGGATCTGTGGTAAGAGGATTACCTCTGCCACATTTTTAGGGTGCTGCTTACCCATGTATGTATATACCTTTACCATATTGGGCTGATGTCCTCCTGTTTATTGGGAATGATTTTCTGGAACTGACCTCCTATTTACTATGTCTTTTTCTACTATCATGATTTTACCATTGTCTGAAAATATGTCTAATAAACTTTAGATTTTATACTTTATTGACAATGGTCTTGATATTTGTTGACTATATGGTTGGCCATCTAGTACTCCTTTTCTCCTTCCTTCTATTAACATTTAAGCAGAGCCTGGACGCCTTTCTTGAAAAATTTAATATTACCAGTTATGTATATTAGATTTTATGACAGGGTATTGATCCAGGGAACTAGTCTGATTGCCGGATGTGGAGTCAGGAAGGAAATTTTTTCCCCATTGGAACTTGTTTGTCACATTGGGGTTTTTTTTTTTTTGCCCTCCTCTGGATCAACATGTTAGGCTACGGGTTGAACTAGATGGACTTAGAGTCTCCCTTCAACCTTAAAAACTATGATACTATGATACTATGATATTAGCTGCAACCTCTGTTGCCATTGTTTTAAAGTCTACCATTTGCATGTGTGTGTCAACTTCTTTGTTGCTGTCATTAGAGTGTTCGGCAGATTCACTCACAAAGGCATTGTGAAGCGGTTGAGATATATCAACAGGGGCTTGTTCTTCCAGGGGGCTCGGTGCCATTTCTTCCTCCCCTTCGCTGCTGGGCCTGTCTCTTACGCGAGAGTAGTCCATTTTTTGTGCACTATGTAGGAGGTATCGCTCCATAAAGCACAGGTCTGTAAGTTGCAAAAGCACCGTCCCTTTAACGAGGGGAGACAATAAATTGTAGTGTGAGGGTCTTAGTATATGAGTGGCTTAAGGCCCTGTCACACACAGAGATAAATCTTTGGCAGATCTGTGGTTGCAGTGAAATCATGGTCATATTGTTCCATTTGTACACAGCCACAAACCTGGCACTGATTGTCCACAATTTCACTGCAACCACAGATCTGCCGCAGATTTATCTCTGTGTGTGACAGGGCCTTTACTGTCAGCTCCTTCAGAAGCCAGCAATCAATTTACAAGATGCAGTTCTCTATGATGGCCACTAGAGGGAGGCATTGTCCTGCAGATGGCTCTGTGTGAGATGCACTATATTGTTTCACCCAATAGATGTCTCACTTCCTGCTTCCTGGGGATCCAGCAGTCGGGCAGGCTGAATTTTGAAAGAGAGAAAAAAAAAAGGATGTTTCTCACCCAGAAAGCTCTCTCCTGCCTGCGTCAGTGCTCACCATGCAGCTTTCTCTCCCCTCCAGACCTCCAGCAGTCCTCAGGACTCTCTCTTCAGCACAGTTGATGGCACTACTTAACACAGTCTAGGGGGGCAGAGGGACACCAGCGAGGACCTCAACCAGTTCAGTGATCCGTGCTACCCGAGGGGGAGAGCGTGGACCACCCAACCTACCCCTGATCCAGTCTCTGTCCTTGGCCTCAGCTCCTAATGGCAGGCTCCAGCCTAGCACTGCTGTGCTCTGTCTTCCTCACTGTAATCTGGCCAGAGCGAGGGATATCAGCGGCAGTCTCTACAGCAGGAGTCCTTGGTCAGAGGATCCTCCGGTCTCTACCCCAGTGCGTCTGCCAGACCCTCAATCTGTCTCTCACCCAGCTTTTTCTCAGGGAGTCTCTTACAGAGGCAGCTATCCCCCAGCAGCTGTGTCTTTGGGGTTTCGGATGGGCACAGATCCATCCCTGATTCTTAGTATGATCTCTTGCAGGTGCAGGAGCTCCTCACCACATATCCTATATCCTCAGCGCCAGAACAGGAAGTCCAATTCATAGTTTTGATGCCTTCAATGTGAATCTACAATTTTCAGTCATGAAAATAAAAACTTTTTGAGTGAGAAGGTGTGTCCAAACTTTTGGTCTGTACTGTATGCATGTATGTATGTCCGCTAAAGGAATCCTCACCGTCGCATTTACAATCACAAAATTTTGCACAGACACCCAATGTGACTCAGGGAACGTCAAAGACTATGTTTTGATGGGACAATTTAACCCCGCACTTTACAGTTACTCTCCTGCCTCCATTAAAGTGATTGGAGCTGTGAGCTACAGGTTATTATTAGCAGCTGTGAGTGGTTGCTATAGGAACAAAATAAACTGTTAGTATAAGAAGCTTATGTGTGAGGTAATAATGTTGGTGGGGAGACGATAGAGAGAGAGACAGAAAGAAATAGACGGGCGGGGAAAGAGACGGGCGGGGAAAGAGACGGGCGAAGAAAGAGACGGGCGAAGAAAGAGACGGGCGAAGAAAGAGACCGGCGGGGAAAGAGACCGGCGGGGAAAGAGACCGGCGGGGAAAGAGACCGGCGGGGGAGAGGAGGGGAAAGGGACAGGCGGGGAAAGGGACAGGCGGGGAAAGGGACAGGCGGGGAAAGGGACAGGCGGGGAAAGGGACAGGTAGGGAAAGGGACAGGCAGGGAAAGGGACAGGCAGGGAAAGGGACAGGCAGGGAAAGGGAAAGGGACAGGCAGGGAAAGGGACTGACTGACAGTGAGATAGAGACAGTCAGAGAGAGAGAGAGAGAGACAGACACAGAGATAGAGAGAGAGACAGAGACTGATACAGAGACTGATACAGAGACTGATACAGAGACAGACAGAGACAGACAGAGACAGACAGAGACAGACAGAGACAGAGACAGACAGAGACAGACGCAGACAGACAGAGAGAGATAGACACAGACAGACATGGATAGAGACAGACACAGAGACAGACAGATACAGACAGACCGAGACAGAGACAGACAGACGGGGCGACAAATGGGGCAACAGACGGTGAGACAAACAGACTGGGAAAGACAAAAAGACTGGGAGAAACAAACAGAGACTGGGAGAGACAAACAGAGACAGACAGAGACTGGGAGAGAGACAGAGAGAGACAGTTACTATCCCGGGCAACGCTTGGGTACTACAGTTAGTAGATTATACAACTTCATACATCACCATGGGTCCGCATGCTCCATACATTAATATAACCACAGGTACAGACAAATCATATTCTTATATTCATACATACATCATTTCACACTATACCATAATTACAGTCTCATACAGTTTATTACACATTATAATTTCATTACATCCTCACATAATTCATATTAACCTAACTATCCATTCTAGGTGTCTCTCATACAGCACTACATAACAGTCTTAAGGGCACTTTACACGCTGCGATATCGCAAATCTCTGCCCATGGCGCACAACATCACTTACACCCGTCACACGAACTTACCTTCCCTGTGACGTCGCTGTGGCCGATGAACCACCTTCTCTCTAAGGGGGCGGTTCGTGCGACGTCACAGCGACGTCACATGGCAGCCGTCCAATAGAAGCGGAGGGGCAGAGATGAGCGGGCGGAATATCCCGCCCACCTCCTTCCTTCCTCATTGCCGGTGGACCCAGGTAAGGAAATGTTCGTCGTTCCTGCGGTGTCACACATAGCGATGTGTGATGCCACAGGAACGACGGACAACCAGCGGCATGCACCACCAACGATATTATGAAAAGGACGTGTTTTGACGTTTTTGCGATCGTTGATCGTCGCTCCTAGATGTCACACGCTGCGATATCGCTAACGACGCCGGATGTGCGTCACAAACACCATGACACCAAAGATATATCGTTAGCGATGTCGCAGCATGTAAAGCGCCCTTTAGGCTAAGTTCACACAGGGCATCGTTTGCTGCGTTTTTGAGGTCACAAAGATGCACCAAAATGCATGCATTTCCTTCTTCCAGCAAAGTCTATGAGATTTTGATTTTGCTGTCCACACTAGGCATCTTTTATTGGCTGAATCTTGGCTGCGTTTTTCAAGATGCAGCATGTCCATTGTTTTTGCGTTTTTACCGTGTTTTTGAGCCCGTCCAGTCAATAGATTTGCGCGGTAAAAAAAAGCATTGCGTCTCTGATGCGTTTTTTGCAGAGGTGTGTTTTTGGTGCATTTTAAGATGCACTCAAGATGCACTGACAAAAAGATGCCGAGTGTGAACATAGCCTTACACATACATTCCTATATTATCCCACACTTCCACCGCATCACCAAGTTGCGTTAAACACAAAGGGCTTTACAATATATACACTGCTCTCCTGACCGACGCCTATGAGACACACAGTATTCTGCAGACCCAAAGACACTATTGCGCATGAGTGCTGGTCACCATGGAGACTCTGCATACAACCACCACACACAGTGCCAGCGCACATCGGAGTTATGCAGCAAACAACTTCCGGGTCGGCTGGGACAGATGTATTTATACTATATTGTGGCCATTCTCAGTACGCATGCACATTCGCACACTCCACTTCCAGGTCCCGCAATAGCCCAACCATATAAATCATCACATCCCCTACAATAACTGCATAGGAGCAAGGATAGGTACGGGAGTGCCTCTTATCAGCACCATACAGCTATGTTTACACTATATATGACTTAGTGGAGATCACTCGGGAACACCGTTAATTACTGCGCTGCTGGAGATACGACAAACATCCAGGAAATGTGCAAGGTTCAATGTGGTTTAATTCAACGCATTTCAAAGTGTTACCCTACGTCTGCTTCAGAAAATCCACTAGTATGACAGACAACAGTAGGGCAGCTATTCATAGACTGCGCTACTGTTGTTGTCTGTCATACTGGTGAATTTCCTGAACAAGAATGGGGTAACACTTTGAAAGGCGGTGAATTAAGCCACCTTGCATTATACCTGTCCTGGATGTGTGTCGTATCTCCAGCAGCGCAGTAATAGTACTACATTAACAGTATTCTCGAGTGATCTTTAGCTTCTTTAGCACTTGGACTCTGCAACAGTTAGTTACAGGTTTTTTTTCTGGTTGTGTGATACAGAACCTAATAAGGTGAGCACATTCCCTTATTACTTTTATTCCTTGTTACTAGGTAAGACCTTTTTGCGCTCTTTACCCTCCAGCTTTTTACGTAACTTAGTGGAAAATTACATGGACACTTTTACTAGTCTACTTTATAAGGCCGAGCATTTACCTAGGCATTTTTCCATTACTTTACTGCAGGGGTCCCCAACCCGTAGCTTGCGAGCCACATGTGGCTGGTCTGCTTTTCCCATGTGGCTTGCCGTCAGTCAAGCAGTCAGCTGCATGGCTTCCTTCAGTGGCATACCATCAATAGAGGCAGGCCACACCAGCACTGTGTGTGCTTTTACTTTCATCATTCCCATCAGGGGCGGGCTGCTCATAGACCCCATGGGCCGGTCACCAAGCAGCTGATTAAGGCTGCTGGGGGCTGGAACTGCTGTATATCTGCAGGCTGGCCGCAACACAGAGATGCAAACTCGCCCACACTGCGCGGCACCTTCTGAAGAGGAGGGAATGGCTAGGCAGCATGTTCTTCCAGTCGGAGAGCTGTGAACGATGCCATGAGGAAAATAGCCAAATCAGGAGAGCGGGCGGAGTTTATTCAGTACAGCATGAGAGAAAGAAAAGATGAAAAGGAAAGCAGTGCAGAAGGAGCAGAGGCTAGAGCAAAACGCAGAGCAAAACACAAAGCAGTGCACAACACAGAGCAGTGAACAACACAGAGCAGTGCAAAACACACAGCAGTGCAAAACACACAGCAGTGCAAAACACACAGCAGTGCAAAACACAGAGCAGTGCAAAACACAGAGCAGAGGAAAAAGGGAGAAGGAGCAAAAAAGAAGGAGCGAAGACTAGAATGAGCAGAGCAAACAAGAAGCGGAGAATAGAAAGAAAAAGCAGAGGACATCATATGAACACAGCCAGGAGTACCCACAGGAAGTGCAGCAGGGAGGCTGGAGCCACTAATGATCTCTCACATCAAAGGAGCAGGTGAGTATTATAATGTACAAATGTCTGCCTGTAACACTACAGAAACCCTTCTGTGCTGTGACATTACTGTGTGTATTATCCCTGTGCTGTGACAATGCTGTATTATCCCTGTGCTGTGACATCGCTGTGTGCATTATCCCTGTGTTGCGACATCAATGTGTATTATCCCTGTACTGTGACATCACTGTGTGTATTATCCCTGTGTTGTGACATCACTGTGTATTATCCCTGTACTGTGACATCACTGTGTGTATTATCTCTATACTGTGACATCACTGTGTATATTGTCCCTGTACTGTGACATCACTGTGTGTATTATTCCTGTACTGTGCAGAGTTTTACTATAGTTACTAGGGCTATAAAGGGGGTCATAATTGTTATTATATGGGGGAGACAGAAGTAAAAATGTATATTGTGTAAGCTGTGACGTTCGAGTATCCCAGGGTGCATTGTGGATTTTCATACGAAGTTTCATCACAGAGGAAGTAGTAAAAAAAACAAAAAAAAAAACACAGTAGTTATGGAAGCAGAGGGAATTTTTCATTAACTTATATCAGAAAAAAGATTGGGTTATGACAGAAATTTAGGAGTAAAGTAAAATTTAGTTTTGGACCACCTCTTTAATGAATCAGAGCCAATAAGTATAGGCCGCTTATCAGGGGCCACTGCTTTGTGATTGCCCCCAGACCAAAACTTGCTAGCCAGCCCCTGATTCCCCGCCAGGCTGAGTGTCAGACTGTTAGTGCCGTGTACACTGCAGTGACCCAGAAGCTCCTCCTACTCTGTTGCTCCTTTCTATGGCTGAACTTGCATGTACACGACACGCTCCCCTGGGTGACGGAGCTTAACAGCAAAAGAGAGGAGCTTTGGAGGCAGGCAGGCGGGTGGGCAGAAGCAGCAATTGGTTCTACTGCTCGAGAGCAGTTCAGCACGGCGTCGGCACCCAGCAGAGACTCAGATGGGCGCACTGCATACAGTCACAAAACAGAAGCACAGGCCCACAGCACTGCCTAGCCTCTGCTGATGGAGCCTGGCCCTGTAATAGTCTGCTTACTGGACTGGTAGATGTATAGCTTGGCTAGAATAAATATTAATTCATAATGTGTGCATATGCTGCAAGTAACTTGTATGCCCCTACTGGCCCCGAGAAACTTGTATGTCCACCCCTGCAACATGTAAGCCGCCCCCATTACCTTGTATGCCAGCCCCCAGTGACATGTATGCTGTTTATGTTCAATCTATTTTTATTAGGTATCTTTTCAGAATTACAAAAATCATCATGAGCTTATATTGAAAACATTTACAAATTTTCAACACATAAATGTAACAAACTGTTTAGTTATGTCCTTTTGTATCCTAAGACACAAATCCTGCTGTCCATTCCAAACCTCCCCAACGTGTCCCTGTGACCTTCTTTAGATTAGTTCAATCAGTGCTAGGAATGTAGCTAAAAACAACTACATATGAATTCCCTGGGTCACTGGGACAGAATATCTTATGAAATATTATACCGTTCGTCACTTCCACAGAGATTAAGACTTCATCACAACATTAGATAAGACTGAGTAAAGAAGAACAGTGTGAAAAATACAGATAAGAGAATAGAGAAAGCAGAGGGGGGTGGGGGGGAGGGGGGGAAGGGGAAGGGATAGAAGTCACCCGGGGTCAAACCGAAGACCCTTTTCCTACTTCCATATATCCCCGCATAGGCGGGTGTCCCAGCCACACCATTTCAAGGTCTCTCACAGTAGCTTATGGAAATCCGTGGAGTCATGGAAACTCATCCACTCTTTCCATGTTGTATAGAACTTGTCTCTATATCCAGAGAGGTCCGCCGACATTTCCTCCATTCTGTAGATATCGGTCATTTCCGAATACCATTCTGTGATTGGAGGAATTGTGGTCGTTTTCCAATGTCTTGGAATTACCGAGTGGGCGGCTGTTATGCAGAATCTCAGGATGTCTTTCTTGTGGTAAGAGATTGATTGTGGCAAAAGGGAAAGTAGGGCAATTTTAGGAGAACTCACCACCTGTCTCCCAGTTATGAGTCGGTAATTGTCAAATACCTTCCTCCAAAAGGGTTGTATCAACTGGCACTCCCACCAGATATGAATCATGGTGCCCGTCTCCTTGTTACATCTCCAACATACTTGGGAGACCTGTGGGAAGATCGCATGAAGCTTTGACGGATATTGATACCACCGTGTTAATATTTTATAATTTTTCTCTTGTGCAGAGCATGCTATTGACATTTTGTGGCTGAATAGGAAACCTTTCGCCTACTCCTCACGTGAAATGGTCTCCCCCAGATCCCGTTCCCAAGCCAGCTGGTAGTTTATCTTTTCGGCTTCACCATGTCTGATGAGGACCTTATATATGAGGGAGATAGCATCCGGGGAGTCCCCCCTTCTGAACAGTTCCTCCATTGGAGTAAGAGTTCTGCGGATCAGGCCCTCTGCCTCCCGTGTAGCGATAAACGACTGCAGCTGTATGTACTCAAACCACTGCGCTCCTCCACCCATGGGCCGCAACCCGATATCCTGAAAGTCAGGCAGCTTACCATCCACGAGAATGTCTCCGACTCGGGTGTCCTCCACCGCCCTCCATCCGAGAAAAGCGCTCTTCCGATAACCAGGACGGAAAGAAGGGCAAGAAAAGAGAGGAGACAGGGGGCCTAGAGTGTTTAGTGGAGCAAATTTGCTTGATACTGTATGCCAAACTTTCAGGGTGTCTTTTGTGTATTTCGGTGCCGGAGCTATCATGGAAATGTCAGGTAATGGTATCCAGGGAAGATGTCCCAGAGGGACTGGAATATCTGTCTGTTCTATCTGTACCCATTGTTTATTTTTGTTTTGGAAAGTCCAATCCAGCACACGGACCAGAGCTGAGGCTTGGAAGTACGTTTTAAAATTAGGGAGTCCCGCTCCCCCCTCCGCCTTCGGGCGAGTCAAGGAGCGCAACCCAATCCGGGGCCTTCTCCCCCCACACAAAGCGCACCAAAGCTGAGCGTAGGCTCTGGAAAAACCCCCCCTGGAGGTATTATAGGGACAGTTTGATAAATATATAAAAAGCGAGGTAAAATATCCATCTTAACTACGTTCATCCTACCGAACCACGATAGTCTCAGTCTATTGTAGGACGAAAGATTTTTAATTGTTCGGTTTAGCAGGGTTTGATAGTTGAGCGTATATAATTTTGATAAATCTGCTGGAATATATACCCCCAGATATTTCACCGCCTCAGGTTTCCACTTGAACGGGAAATTGGAAGCAATCCGACCAACCTCTGACTGGGGCAATGAAATATTCAAGTCCTCCGACTTAGAAAAATTGACCTTAAAATTACTTAAGTGGCCAAATCGTTCAAGTTCCTTCATCAATGATGGTAGGGAAGTGTGTGGTTGGCTGACGTATAATAGTAAATCATCTGCGTACAATGCCGCTTTATGATGGACTGAACCACATCTTATCCCCTGGATATCATCGTTTTTCCTAATGGCATTCGCCAAATGTTCCATAACAATTACGTATAGCAGAGGGGACAAAGGGCACCCCTGTCTGGTCCCATTCTGTATGGCAATGGAGGAGGACAACATACCATTTATCCGGACCCGGGTAGTCGGACCAGAGTATAGCGCAAAAATTTTTTTGTAGGAACTTTGGACCCAATCCCAATTGGTCCAGAGCTGCTTTCATAAATCCCCAGTGGACCCTGTCAAAGGCTTTTTCTGCTTCGATGGACAATAAGCCCATGGGGATTGCTTCAAGCTTGGCTTTCACCACTAGAAGACCAGTCTTGATGGTATTATCCCTGGCTTCACGGCCTTTGACAAAGCCCACCTGATCCGTATGTATACTCGGAGGCAGCAGGGGCGCCAGTCTATCTGCCAATATCTTAGAGAAGAGTTTAATGTCAATGTTCAGCAGAGATATGGGTCGATAATTTGCAGCATGTGCTGGGTCCTTCCCGGGTTTGGGGATTACACTAATGTGTGCCTCAAGGGTCTGAGGAACAAATCCGACCTCTCCATCCAAAGAATTGAATGTTCTGGCCATAATTGGGGCCAACTGCGCTCCGAACAGCTTATAAAAAGCCGGAGTGAATCCATCCGGTCCCGGACATTTACCAGAGGGGGTGTGTCGAATAGCGGCACTGATCTCTGTTTCCGAAATGTCCTCCTCCAAAGCCCCAGCAAGCAAGACATCCAGAGGGGGAAGGGCAGTATCTCTTACATATTTTCTCATTTTTTCCCCTAACTCCGTAGGGGCGAGGTCCGCAAACTGTCCCTTGATGTTATATAACTTGTCATGATATGATTTGAAGACTTCAAGGATCTCCCCTGGATCGTGTGTGTTCCTGTCTCTCTGTGTCTTAATATATGGAATGTATGAAACGGCAGCCCTAGGATGCAGCAGGCGTGCCAGGGGGCGTCCGCATTTATCTGCTGCTTCATAATAGAATCGCTTCATACGTTCTCTCTGATACAAATACCTCCGGTCCAGAAGGTTCTTAAGTGCGGCTCGCTTTTGAATAAGGTCCGCCATGTCCATTGGGGCGAGCGTCTGCTTATGCCTAAGCTCCAATCGGTGAATCTGCTGCAATAATCCGTTCACCTCCTCTGTCCTTTCTTTTTTAAGTCTGGAGCCATGCTTAATCAGCACTCCCCTCAGGACGCATTTCAATGTTTCCCACTGGACCGGAGGAGATGTTGGATCTCCTTTATGTACCTGAACGAAGGACTCTATTGTGTCCTGCAACTCTTTCTGGCATATGTTATCTTTGAGAAGATTGCTATTTAGCCTCCATGTCCATGGGCGCTGGGTGATGGGGAGAATCTGTAGGGACAGGTAGATTGGGGCATGGTCAGACCAAAATATGTCTCCAATTTTAGCTATCGGTTGCCAAGAAAGGGCTCGCTGTCCCACCAGAAGGAAGTCAATTCTAGTGTATGTGTTATGTGGAGGAGAGAAGTAAGTATAGTCCTTACCCTGTGGATTCAGAATGCGCCAGATGTCAATCAGTTGGAGGGCGTGGAGGTCCCGCCTCAAAGAACCCATCTCGCGATGCCGACCTGGGCCCCTCCCAGAGGAGGAGTCTACTGCTGGATTTAGGGTAAAATTAAAGTCCCCTCCAATAAGCAGCGTCCCCTCTGCGAAGTCCGCCAGTGTCTTCAGGAGAGATCTGCACGTAGAAACCTGGTTATTGTTTGGAAGATACCAATTTGCAATGCTAAACACCGTATTGAAGACCCTCAATTTGAGGAACACGTATCTACCTTGGCTATCTATGCATGTGTCAATGACCGTATGCGCAAGCTGTTTATGTATTGCTACTGAAACTCCCTTAGACTTAGCCTCTGGGTTAGTACTGTGGTACCATACGGGGTAAAATCTATCTTTAAATGCTCGTATATTGCCGGTTTTAAAATGTGTCTCCTGCAATAGGAGGATTTGTATCCTCTGCTTGTGCATGGAGTAAAGAACCTGCGAGCGCTTCTGAGGGATATTGAATCCCCTTACATTGAGTGAACATAATCTAAGAGCCTGCATTTCCCCGTCTACAGGTCCCCCAAGGAAAAAAAAAAAAAAAGGGGGGGGGAGGAGTGGTGGTGGTGGTGGTGTGTAGGGAGAGAGAGAAGGAAGGGTAGTACCGCTACCAAGTAGGGTTAGCGATAAAAAGGGAACTAGTTATAGGTGGGAAGAAAGAAGGGAGGAAAGAAGGAAAAAGAAAAAAGGGGAAAAAAGGAGGAAGAGAAAAGGAATAGGAAAGAGAGAAAAAGAAGAGGAAAAAGAGAAAAAGAAAAAGAGAGGCCCTCAACAACAGTATCAGGCAGCGATCGTGGGGTCAGTATAACCTACACCTGCTCGCAGCGTGTAGAACCCCGGTGGGGAGTAGACTTTCAACAGAGGCCCGTCTCCCCCGAACTGGCCCCAGACCCCCTAAAATGAAGTATTTAAATCTAGAACAATATTTGATGACGACACACCTCCATCCCACTTATCATTGAAATTCAAATAACTGTTATTATTTAACTAGAAAGACATCACAATAGCTATTACGTTCCTGACATTGATGACTCAGGTCATAGCTTGGCCGGTATAAACTCTAAGTTAACTCTAAACTGGCCTGCGAGATCTCAATTCAACAATATGTCCAGACTAGAAAGGACTGAAAGATCTCACTCCCCCTCACGTTCCGCCGGTGTCATCTCCACTACTTTCTTTCGCTGTGGGCCCCGATTTCTCCTGCGAGTATTCTCTCGTCGCGGGAGAGGGTTGGTGCTTGACTCTCCGGGGAAACTGTGTACTCGTGGCCACTCCTTGTCCGGGATATGGACGACAGGTAATCCAAGGGCTGCACAAAAGGATGGGAGATCCAGTAGAGAATGGAGCACATGAAAACCTCCAGCATGTCGGACCTGTAATTTAAAGGGGAATCCCCAAGAATACAGAATATTTCTCTGTCGTAGAATGTCCAGTATAGGTCTTAGGGCCCTGCGCTTCTGTAGAGTGTGCCTAGACAAATCTGGAAGTAATTGGACTGGTGTATTCTTAAACATAACAGCGTCCCTTTGCCTAGCTTTGGCCAGGATTTCTTCCTTCTTTTTATACTTATGTACTCTACAGATTACATCCCGAGGATTAGCATTTTCCAATGGTCTGGGGCCCAGTAATCTATGTGCTCTGTCCAATTCCAGGTGGGTATCCCTTGGTAGGTCCAGAATGGAGTTGAACAGACGTCCCAAGGAAGCATCCAGGTCCTGGGGGGCTATGAACTCGGGGATACCCCGTATCCTGATGTTATTACGTCTGCCCCTGTTCTCCAAATCGTCCAATAGGTTCGTCAGGTTCTCTATTTGGATAGCTTGTGCAGCTAGTGTCTGTGCCTGTTGGGAAAGCTGTGCAGACATAGCAGCTGAGCATGTTTCGGAAGTTGTCATGTGTACGTTTAACTGCTGCATTTCTACTTCCATGGACTTAGACTCTGCTTTGTATGAAGCCTCCATTCTGGTGATGTACTCCTCCATTTCTTCTCTAGTTGGAATAGCTCTGATACGGGCTTTAAGATCATCCCAGACACATATTTCTGGTCCCCCCTCCCAGTGTCTCCATCTCCCGGACTGTGTGGAGGAGACCTGAAGGCAGCTGGCATCTTTCCCCTTTCAGGGGATGAGAGGGTTTCGTTTATATAGGAATCCCCCAGCGTGTCCAAGGCATTTACAGGGGGTCTCCTTTCCATCTGTTTAGGCTGGGTAATAGAAGGAGCTGAGCTTATAGGGGCTTCCAATGAGCTATGTACATCAGTATTAAATGGATCATCCCTAAGGCACTTGACCCCTAACTGCTCTGCACTGAGCAATGCCTCCCTGTAAGTCTCCATTGTCTCCTGCGCAGAAGGCACTATGTGGGGGATGTCATTATTATATTCTTGCTGCTGATTACCCGTGTAGGTCTGTTGGGCTGGCTTTAACATCAGGGGTTTCCCCAGTGCCTTACCCCCATCCTGGCCGTCAGCGCCCTGCTCTGCGTTCAGCTCCGTTTCATCCCGGTCTCTCGGGTGGTGAGTCCCAGGTGCTGCCGCTGCCACCATGATGTGAGTGGAAGGGGTCCCCCTGGGCTGCACTTCCTCACCGCGTCCGAGCCTGTCACCGCCGCTGCTCCGCTCTCCCATCACCGTCGCCGTCTGTAGGGCCCTGGGCAGCTGAGGCTGTGTGATAGTGCCGCTCTCCTCCATGCTGCCGGGTAGCGTGGATGTCCCCAGGAGTGCTGCGGCCGCCATTTTAGGTGGGGATGAGGCTCGGCCTGGTCCGGTGGAGCTCCTAAGATATCTTGTAATGCGCGCAGGAGCCGGCGTCCGAAGTTCAGTTTTTGCCCTGCCGCTGTTACTCTTTCTCTTAGCCGGCATTGGCTGTTGTATAGCCGGGTGTGTGTCTCTTAAAATGGGCCTAGGGCCTGTCCGGGCCTGAGAGCAGGGAAGAGCAGCGTCCTCATTCCTCCATTGCCAGGCTCCGCCCCCCATGCTGTTTATTATGTTAATATTTTATTGTATTTTTACTTTTTTTTTTATCCGGGGAGGGGGGAATTCAGACTTTTGCTATGGGGCCTGTAACGTTGCGGGGTTCGCACAGGATCACAAAGCAGTGACCTAGTACAGTCCAATTCAAACGGCTTTTATTCAGCGCTTGAAGATAACAGGCAACCATAGATGTCCTTCGGCAAACAGCAAACAGAAGGTACCGGTTACCATGGGAAACGGCTTCGCCAAGTCACTCCACAATGCGACAGCAGAATCCACAGACCTGTAATTTATAGTGCCTTGCGAAAGTATTCAGCCCCTTGAATTTTCCAATTTTTTCCCACATTTCAGGCTTCAAGCATAAAGATAAAAATTTTAATGTTATGGTGAAGAATCAACAACAAGTGGAACACAATTGTGAAGATGAACTATATTAATTGCTTATTTTAAACTTTTTTAAAAAATAAATAACTAAAAAGTGGGGCGTGCAATATTATTCGGCCCCTTTACTTTCAGTGCAGCAAAGTCACTGCATAACTTTATTGAGGATCTATGAATGATCCAATGTTGTCCTAAATGACTGTTGATGATAAATATAAGCCACCTATGTGTAATCGAGTCTCCATATAAATTCACCTGCTCTGTGATAGTCTCAGTGTTCTGTTTAAACCGCAGATAGCATAATGAAGACCAAGGAACACAACCGGCAGGTCTGTGACACTGTTGTGGAGAAGGTTAAAGTTGGATTTGGTTACAAAAAGATTTCCACAACTTTAATCATCCTAAGGAGCACTGTGCAAGCGATCATATTGAAATGGAAGGAGTATCATACCACTGCAAATCTATCAAGACCTGGCCGTCCATCCAAACTTTCATCTCAAACAAGGAGAAGACTGATCAGAGATGCAGCCAAGAGGCCCATGATCACTCTAGATGAACTGCAGAGATCTACAGCTGAGGTGGGAGAGTCTGTCCATAGGACAACAATCAGTTGTACACTGCACAAATCTGGCCTTTATGGAAGAGTGGCAAGGAGAAAGCCATTTCTCAAAGATATCCAGAAAAAGTGTTGTTTAAAGTTTGCCACAAGCCACCTGGGAGACACACCAAAAATGTGGAAGAAGGTGCGCTGATCAGATGAAACCAAAATCGAACTATTTGGCCACAATGCCAAAAGATATGCTTGGCGTAAAAGCAACACAGCTCATCACCCTGAACACACCATCCCCACTGTCAAACATGGTGGTGGCACCATCATGGTTTGGGCCTGCTTTTCTTCAGCAGGGACAGGGAAAATGGTTAAAATTGATGGGAAGATGGATGGAGCCAAATACAGGACCATTCTTGAAGAAAACCTGTTGGAGTCTGCCAAAGACCTAAGGCGGGCTTTGCACACTACGACATCGCAGGTGCTATGTCGGTGGGGTCAAATTGAAAATGACGCACTTCCGGCATCGCATGCGACATCGTAGTGTGTAAAGGCTCGATGATATGATTAACGAGCGCAAAATCGTCGTAATCGTATCATCGGTGCAGCGTCGGCGTAATCCATGATTACGCTGACGCGACAGTCCGATGTCGTTCCTCGCTCCTGCGGCAGCACACATCGCTGTGTGTGAAGCTGCAGGAGCGAGGAACATCTCCTACCGGCGTCACTGCGGCTTCCGTAGGATATGCGGAAGGAAGGAGGTGGGCGGGATGTTTACATCCCGCTCATCTCCGCCCCTCCGCTCCTATTGGCCGCCTGCCGTGTGACGTCGCTGTGACGCCGCACGACCCACCCCCTTAATAAGGAGGCGGGTCGCCGGCCAGAGCGACGGTCGCAGGACAGGTGAGTCCATGTGAAGCTGCCGTAGCGATAATGTTGCGACGGGGGCGGGCACTATCGCGCTCGGCATCGCAGCATCGGCCTGCGATGTTGCAGCGTGCAAAGTGCCCCTAAGACTGGGATGGAGATTTGTCTTCCAACAAGACAAAGATCCCAAACATAAAGCAAAATCTACAATTGAATGGTTCACAAGTAAACGTATCCAGGTGTTAGAATGGCCAAGTGAAAGTCCAGACCTGAATCCAATCGAGATTCTGTGGAAAGAGCTGAAAATTGCTGTTCACAAACGCTCTCCATCCAACCTCACTCAGCTCGAGCTGTTTGCAAAGGCAGAATGGGCAAGAATTTCAGTCTCTCGATGTGCAAAACTGATACACACATACCCCAAGCGACTTGCAGCTGTTATCACAGCAAAAGGTGGCGCTACAAAGTATTAACTTAAAGGGGCCGAATAATATTGCACGCCCCACTTTTCAGTTATTTATTTTTTAAAAAAGTTTAAAATAAGCAATACATTTTGTTCAACTTCACAATTGTGTCCCACTTGTTGTGGATTCTTCACCATAACATTAAAATGGTTATTTTTATGTTTGAAGCCTGAAATGTGGGAAATGGTTTAAAAATTCAAGGGGGCCCGAATACTTTCGCAAAGCACTAACTCCACACAGGCTGGCGTACACCAAGCTCCCTGCTCTGCAACTAACAAAACAAACTCTGCCCCTCCCAAACCTTTGCAGGAACTTTTAAATGAAATCAGTGGTCATGAGCCGTATCCAAACCCCGGCCTGGAGGGAGTAGACTAACCACGGTCTAGTACTCGAATATGTTTCTGTGTGCATTCTGGGGGATACATACCGTCCTTCATATATGAGTCCCCCCACAACCTCACAGGCCCAATGATTTCTATGTATGCCCCTGGCTTCCTTCTGTATCTGGAGGTAACCGGCAGACTAATACAATGCCGCTTGTGTAAGAAAGAAGGAGGGGCAACGACTGCAGAGCTTGAGCTACGCTGGAGCTGCTTTCTCTTCCCTCTCCTGGTTGCTGATAAGATTACCCTGCTCTGGGCTGCTTCCTCCTGGCAGATGACGTTTCCTTCTCAGGGTTACTTCCACCTTCTCTCCCTGTTATCTCCTGCATGCTGCACAATCCCGCCCTGGAGTTTTATGCAGCGCCATCTTTTCTTCAGTGTCCCAGCTGCCTACTCCTGTTCGGTAGTATAGTTTGGGAACTGATAGACAGTATACAAACTTTTTATGGCATACATGACTTGCACATCCTATAGTAAGAAAGCAGTGCATGTATGTGCATTTATTTCAGTGAATGGCAACCATTTAAAGGGGATGTCCGGGCGTAAGCTGAAAGTCTGCAGTCACTATGTGACTGCACACTTGTGAAACCTCCTACCACATGCACTTCACACTGTGAGGATTCTCCAGTGTCAGTGTAAGGGGTGGACGGACCCCTTACAAGGAGGCGCAGTTTTCCCCCCTGAAGATACCCCACGCTGGGGTAGATAAAGCTGTTAATATTGATGTTTATGATCAATTGTGTTTTTACTGTATAGATGGGTTTCCCCTAGTGGCCGGGTGGGACGACTGTCCCCATAGAAACAGTGCAGGAGAGAGGAGGAGCCGGCAGCCTGAAGGGGAGGGAGAGAGAGTGCTGTAAGGGAAAAAGTTTTGAGTTTGAGGGAGTTGATTCCGGGACGGGGGAGAAGGAGCAACGGGGGCAGAGTGTGGGAGCTATGGTGGCAGCTAGCGAAAAGAAAGAAAAGGAAAGTGTCTTAAACGGTGAAACAGAGTTGTGTGGGTCAAATCTGCGGTAGCCGGAGCGGGAGCCCAGGTGAAGGAGACTAGAAGTAGCCGGGCAAGGTCCCCTGAGGAGAGAAGACAGGAGCAGTTTTTCCCCGGCAGGAATTGTAGTTGCGTGTTACAAGATCCGTGCATTGAGTCTGTTGTGAAACTCTGTGCAATAAAAATGTCGTTTGGTTCAACTGATCTCCGCCTGCAAAGTCTTCCTGCGTCTGACAGCGTGCTCTCTTCCACCACACTCTGCCCCACAAAACAATCCCCTGTCCCAAAAGTGACAGCTGAGCCGGGGGTTAGCCTGATAGAAAAAGGGGCCACGACTACAACCCCCGAGGCACCCCCGGCACCCCATTACATGTGGCGTAGTCGGCAGGATGCGGACTATCTGCGGGGGATCCCGTTCCCTGAATGTGAAGACCAAGTGGTGCCTAAGGCGTTGGACCAGGCACAAGATGGCGCTAAGATGGCCGCCGTCTTCACGAATACAGCGAGCGCGCGAAGAATTGGCGCCAAGCGAAGAATCCTGAGCTGGCCGGCGAAGAAAAAGAAGTACATAGTGCGCCGCCCAAAGAGGGGAGGTGCTGGCCCCAAGATGTTGCTGAAGACATGTGAAGAGGGCGGCGTTACAGGAAAAAAAGAAGTGTCGCCTATGCTGGGCCGATTTGATGTGCGAGACTGGGGGTGGAGTGTATACAAGAGCGGGAAAAGAAGGTCCGCCTCCACCTTCCCCAGCATCTCCACCGTCCCCGGCGCCATTACAGGAAGGGCTGCAAGAGACACCGACTCAGCGACTGACTCTGAGTGAGATGGAGACCCAGACAAAGCAGAAAGCTGCAGCGGGCGCGCTGGTGGCAACCAGCCTGGGCAGAGGACGCCCGAGGCAGACTGCAGCAGAGGAGGCACTCACCATTAAGCTACCTGCTGTGCCAGGAGGTCCGGAGCGGCCCGCAAAAGTAACGTGGGTCACTTCATGGGATGCCGTGACCGGTGAAACATCCACTGAAGTCCGGGCCACCTACAAGACGCAACTACAGCCGGGAAGCGAAACCCTGGAAATACCCCTCCAGAGTCCGGAGGTGGTTACGCCAGTCAAGGTGGGACCTCCAGCCCCCACAGAAGTTCCGGCCCCGGGAGAGCAACATGCCCCGGAGTTAGAGGAAGATGAGTGGGGATTTTTCTGGGAACCGGTGAAGCCGGCGCCCCTGACCCGACGACAGTCCCCGCCGCCTGAAACAGATCCGGTGCAAGAAAGGTTACTGGCCGAGACCGTGGCCCGTGAGATGATGGCCGGTCCCCTTAGCGAAGAGTTTGATCGGCAGTGTACCGTTGGCACCGTGGTCAAGTTCAATCAGGCAGAAGGCTACGGGTTCATTGAAGACGACGAGTCCGGGGATCATTTTTTTTATAACCGGGTCAATTTGGACATTGAAGGGTTACCTCAACGCCTCCATACACTATACCCGGGGGAGAAAGTAAAGTTCCGGAGAGAAGTAGGATGCCGAGGCCTGTTTGCCGTGGGAGTGACCCGGATGCCCACTGCCCAGGAGGCCGCACAGTGGCAACAGGAGATTGAATGGGAAGAATGTCAGTACCGGAGACGTACACAACAGAGACCGGTGCTGGCTGAGACTTGCCGGCCGAGAAACACGCTGGCGGTGTCGCCAGAAGTCACTACAGGACTGATAGCTGAGCCGGAAAAGGAGACGCCGGCGGTATTGGCGATTCGTCAAAGTATGGTGACGCACCCGGTGGTCGTCGTTGGAAGTCCACAGCCGTCCCGTCCAGCTACCCCGTCACCTCCGCCAGGAGCCGAGGGGCCAAAGTCGGAGCCAGAAGAATCGGAGACACCGGTTAACTATGAACCGTTCCGGAGGCTGCGCCGCTTGCCAGGTCAGTCCCTCTCCGATTATGTGAGGGCCCAGCGGGCCGAATGGCTACGAGCTTACCACCCCGTGTGAATTCCAGCGACCGGAGGTGGGGGACATATCTGTGCTGAGAACCGGTGAAGATTTATAGTTTGTAACCACGTTTAAGTTACCGAGCCCGGAAGGAGCCTGATGCCGGACTGTGCAAGGACTCCCTCTGTGATGTTGAAGGAGACTTTTATTATCTGTGCTCCCTGCCTACAAAGACCGGGAGTGCTGTGAAAGCCTCCGGGCAGAAGACCAGCAAAGACCGGGAGCGCCTGTTGAAGTCCTCCGGGCAAATTGCCTACAAAGACCGGGAGCTCCCTTGGAGGGACTCCGGGCGCAGAACTTGTGCGCTCAGTGGTTGTTTTTTTCATGAAGGTTTTAAAGTTTTATCAAAGTTTGCCTTGCTGCTAAGATTGTGTTTTACAGGTGCGAGCCTTGCCGGGAGGCTAAGGCGAAAAGAGAGGAGGAATGTAAGGGGTGGACGGACCCCTTACAAGGAGGCGCAGTTTTCCCCCCTGAAGATACCCCACGCTGGGGTAGATAAAGCTGTTAATATGTTTATGATCAATTGTGTTTTTACTGTATAGATGGGTTTCCCCTAGTGGCTGGGTGGGACGACTGTCCCCATAGAAACAGTGCAGGAGAGAGGAGGAGCCGGCAGCCTGAAGGGGAGGGAGAGAGAGTGCTGTAAGGGAAAAAGTTTTGAGTTTGAGGGAGTTGATTCCGGGACGGGGGAGAAGGAGCAACGGGGGCAGAGTGTGGGAGCTATGGTGGCAGCTAGCGAAAAGAAAGAAAAGGAAAGTGTCTTAAACGGTGAAACAGAGTTGTGTGGGTCAAATCTGCGGTAGCCGGAGCAGGAGCCAAGGTGAAGGAGACTAGAAGTAGCCGGGCAAGGTCCCCTGAGGAGAGAAGACAGGAGCAGTTTTTCCCCGGCAGGAATTGTAGTTGCGTGTTACAAGATCCGTGCATTGAGTCTGTTGTGAAACTCTGTGCAATAAAAATGTCGTTTGGTTCAACTGATCTCCGCCTGCAAAGTCTTCCTGCGTCTGACAGCGTGCTCTCTTCCACCACACTCTGCCCCACAAAACAATCCCCTGTCCCAAAAGTGACGGCTGAGCCAGGGGTTAGTCTGATAGAAAAAGGGGCCACGACTACAACCCCCGAGGCACCCCCGGCACCCCGTTACATCAGCGCCTGGTAATGTAACCCCAAGTATGCGATATACATACTCCCAGTCACATTGCGACTAGATGTGTGCGGCCTCACTCAATGCAAGTATATTGAGCATGCAGGAAACAGTCTAATGTCCAATTGTGGTCAGGCATATGCTTACCGCATACTTGCGGACACATTACCAAGCGCTGACACTGGAGAATCCTCAGTGTGCAATGCGTGTGGTATGAGGATTCACAAGTTTGCAGTCACATAGTGAAACAGAGGCTAGTGTGCACACCCGGGCATATGCCGAGTCCTGGACAGGTGGGAGGTCCACTAGCTGTCGTCAAGGTGACTGCATGCGTATGGCTGTCATTAGTTACAAGCCAGATTTTGAAAGACTGGCAGAAAATATGCAAAGTCAGATTTCACACTGAACTATTAAGTTGAATGTTTTCAAGTTTCACTGAATTGTTGAAGTTCTATACGCTTGTTTACAGTTGTTTCCTGTGTTCTACTGCTAAATTGGCTGACTACGTCTTCATCTCATTAATGTGGCTCTCGACCAACTTGCGCAGTAGAATGTGGCTCTCAAGGTAAAAAAAGGTTGGGGACCCCTGCTTTACAGGATATACTCCTTCATATGCCTAATTCCCTGACAGAATTCCTATCATAGGAATGACATATTACTGGGCCTGTATTCTAATTTTTGTTAAATTACTTACCTGTACCATCTCTATCCCCCATAGGGACATCAGCATTCCTTACATTTCACACCAGACATCCTTACCCAGGACTACTTGTGTCAGGTATAGATTTCCACACACAATGTAATTACCAGTTTCCTCTTTCCTTCATTCCCATTCCAAGCATTTGAATGATATTATCCAGAGTGATATGTTATTTGTATAGATATGTATGTATGTGACTATATCCATGGTATATAACATCTATTGTACCTTATATGACACCATATTTTATCATGTTCCACGGTACGAATATATTAGTTATCCAATATACCTTCAGCATGTGTATGGCACTATGTGGTATTCTGTACCATTATACCAGACCTATTCCTTCACACGGGCTATTTACCATTGGATTATTCATTTTACCTTATGAACTAATACATCTTACATCTATACTTTGCACTTGTACATATTGTAAATATTTTTGTATATTTATTGTATATAATTTGTATTTCTTTTAGCAACATTGTGATCAAGGCACCTAGAGCCGAAACGTCAGACAGTAGTTTTTGTTCACAATTTTTTCTGGAAAATCACAAATAAATATTGCATTCTATTTTCAGTGTGCAGTGATTCTGTATGGTGCTAAAGACAGGCGATTCAAAATTTCACTCAAATCGGGGGGGGGGGGGGGGGTTGGACTTTGGTTTTGCAATCAATGGGCTACCTCACACAGATTTTTTTGCATTGCCCAGAACAGTAACTGAGTGTTTGGAATCAAAGAGCATCTCTGCTGAGCCTCTGCTTCTACATTTCCCATGAAGTAGAGTGGACAAATTTGAGGTTCTTTTCTTTGTAATGGAAGCAGTGAGACAATTGAATGGTAAGTTTGTCCTTGAACATGGGGAAAAATGCAGCTGAAAAAATTTATCTTGTTGCACTAAATGATATCATTTGGAAGCAGGAGTTGCACTTCCTGATGTTGTCCAAAAAACGCGTTGATGTTGTAGGTGGTGGCCGTCATCAGACTTTACTATACTCATGAGGTCTCCCCTGTAGCATATCATACAAGAACAAAGTAAAAGTGTAAACGCAGCGCTGTACACAGGTAGTAAGGTAGTCTTGTTATTTTGTTACATACATGGCTGAAAGTGTTGGCACCCTTAAAATTGTTCCAGAAAATGAAGTGTTTATCCCAGAAAATTATTGCAATTACACGTTTTGTTATGCACATTTTTTTTCTTTTGTGTATTGGAACAACTGAGGAAAAAAAAAAAGGAAAATTTGACATAATTTCAATCAAAACTTCAAAAATGGGACATACAACTTAATATTTGGTTGCACCTCCTTTGGAATAAATAACTGCAATCAATGGTTTCCTGTAACCATCAACAAGCTTCTTACACCTCTCAACTGGACTTTTGGACCACTTTTTAGCAAACTACTTAAAGTCTCTGATATTTGAAGGGTGCCTTCTCCCAACAGTAGTTTTAAGATCTCTCCACAGGCATTCAATGGGATTTAAATCCGGACTCTTCAGACTTCTTCAACACTTTGTTTCACATTGGAGTGCTTCTTAAATTATGTTTCTGGTGTAATTCTTCTCCTGGAAGATCCATGACCTAGGACACATACCAAGCTTTCTGACACTGGACACTACACTGCAACCAAAATTCATTGGTAATTTTCAGATGTCATGCTGGTTTGCACACAGTCAAGACACTCAGTGCCAGAGGTACCAAAACAACCTCACATCTTTGAGCCTCCACCATATGTGACTGTAGGTACTGTGAGGCAGTGACAGGGGTAATATTTGAAGACCGCTATGTGTCCCCCAGAATGTGTCTGGAAACCCTCTGAGTTTGCTATAGCTATTACGGGGAGTATAGCACAAAGGGTAACAGGGAGACAGCTCCCTCCTCCCAGTCCAGGTTTTGTAGCAATCCTCATGTCCAGCATTTTAGTTTAAATTTTGCAGAGCACATCAGGGTGTGTCTCAGTTGAGAGCCAGGCTTGTTGAAGCTAACACATGCTGTGTGAGCTGAGCTGGCTCTGTGTGGAGTGAACACAGGCCAGGAGTGTGAGCCTAGGAGAACCCTAAGGTAACAAGACTTTTGATACAAAGGATTTGTCTATATGCACCGGCTGTGCTCCGGAAGAGACTATGACTGTGGGAAATTGGATCTATTTATGCTGCAACAATAAATAGACTGTTGGTGTGAACACGCTGCTGCCTCACAATTTTGCCCAAGCAACGCTGCTACCTCACATTATGGTGGAGAATGCGGGCATGGCAGACTGGTTGCTAAGGGCAATGGCCTAGGAGGTACTTCCTCGGAAAAAATGTTTTTTGGTTTTTTTTTACTGACTGTTTGCGGTGAATTGGCGGGTCCACGAAGCTTGCGTCCATTGCAGCCTGGTTGCTAGGGGCAACAACCCAGTTATCACATGTTTTTGATCAAACCTGGGAAGTTACAGTTTAACTCAGCAGTCACCATGGAGGATCTTATAAAGCAGCTGGCCCAGTCTAGTGCTCAACTACAGCAGGCTTTTGCACAAACCAATGCTCACCAGTAACAGGCTAATGCTCAGCAGAAACAAACCAATGCCCAGCTCCAGCGGGCGTTAGTTCAGGAACAGGAGACAAACAGCTTGCTGACTCAGCAGCTTGCAGCTCTGAGTGCACTCCCAGCGGTAACTCCAGATCATCCAGTCCCTCCTGCGGCCCAGGACAGAGTAAAGGGGGCTTTACACGGTAGCGATATCGCTAGCAATTTCTAGCGATAGCGACCGTGTAAGTACCCGCCCCCGTCGCGCATGCGATTGTTTGTGATCGCTGCCGTAGCGAACATTATCGCTACGCAGCATCTTACATACTTACCTGGTCGGCGGCGTCGCTGTGACTGCCGAACAATACCTCCTTCAAGGGAAAGGGACGTTCGGCATCACAGCGACGTCACCGCAACGTCACTAAGCTGCCGGCCAATCAAAGCAGAGGGGCGGAGATGAGCAGGACGTAACATCCCGCCCACCTCCTTCCTTCCTCATTGGGGCTGGCGGCAGGTAAGGAGACGGTCCTCGCTCATGCGGTGTCACACATAGCGATGTGTGCTGCCGCATGAGCGATGAACCACAACGCAAAACAACCATTACCGATTTTTGACTTTGGGACGACCTCTCCATGGTGAACGATTGTCACCATTTTTGAGGTCGCCTAAGGTCGCTGGTAAGTATTACACGCTGCGATATCGTTAATGACGCCGGATGTGCGTCACTAACAACTTGACCCCGGCGACCAAACATTAACGATATCGTAGCGTGTAAAGCCTCCTTAAGAGCGGCACTTACGAAGATGAGTGCAGAGGACGACCCAGAAGCTTTTCTCTCCGTGTTTGAGAGGACCGCTGAGCGAGAGAAATTGTCTATCGACCGTTGGACTGACGTCGTGGCCCCGTTCTTGGTAGGTGAACCCCAAAAAGCCTACCTGGATCTCAAGGACTATGGCACACTGAAAGGTGAGATCCTTGCACGAATGGGGGTTAACACTTATCTCCGGGCCCAGCGAGTGAATCAGTGGTCCTTTGTGGAGGGAAAACCTGCACGTTCACAGGCCCATGTCTTACTGGACCTTGTGAAAAAAATGGCTCCAGCCGGAGACCTTGAACCCCGGACAGATGATTTAGCGGGTGGTGATTGAACCGTTTGTGCGGACTTTGCCAGCCCCCATTCAACGGTGGGTGGGCCAGGGGGATCCCGGTACCCTAGACCAACTAGTTAATTTGGTGGAACGCTACACAGCTACTCAGGAGTTGGTCCGGGACTCTGCTTCACGGCGGGCACTCCGTAGGGATACGCCCCCTTCACAGTTGGTGAAAGACTCCCGTCCCTCCTCGGGTGCTACCTTGTTTTCAGCCCTGGCAGAGAGTAAACCCCAGACTAAGGTCAGCCGGAGTCCCGGTTCCCCAAAATCGGACACCCAAAACAGGGACACCTCTGCTGTTCTGTGCTGGCGGTGCCATCAGCTGGGGCATATGATGGCACAGTGCCCACTCACATCAGAACCCATGGACTGCCGGTACGCTCGACGGGAATAATTGTATGACCATACTGTTTGTGCCGTAAGCACTGTTACTATGCGGGAAGAGACCCATCTCTGCAAAGTACGTGTTAATGGCTATACAGCAGAGGCTTTGTTGGACTCAGGAAGTGTTGTGACTCTTTTACATGCCTCCTTGATCTCCGGGGAAAACCTCAAGGGACATAAAGTAGGGGTACTTTGTATACATGGAGACCTACGTGAATACCCTATGGAAAGAGTCATCATTGCTACCTCATGTGGAAAGGTTCAACATGAAGTGGGGGTGATGAAAAGACTTCCATATGATGTTATTTTGGGAAGAGACTTGTCCCTGTTCTGGACATTATGTGGGAGGCGGCCCAGCCCTCCGAGGTATATGATAGAACAAGGCCCTGATCCCGACTCAGGGATACCTGCCGTAGGGGTCACCAGTATAGGGAAAGAGTGTAACCCTGCCAGGTTCCCTCTAGAGGTAATGGCAGGAGAGGTTGAGCCACCCGAGGCAATACCGGAGTTGAACGTGTCTCCAGATAATTTTGGAACAGCACAGGTACGGGACCCCACATTGGCTCTAGGACGTGGAAATGTACAGGCAATTGATGGGATCCCCCAGCGGCCTGGTGCCAAGCTGGAAACTCCCTACATGGCTCTAAAGCGAGAGTTGCTCTATCGGGTTGATAAAATCCGGGGGTAAATAGTGGAACAGTTGGTGGTCCCTCAGCCATTCTGCCGTCAGGCCTTGGAATTGGCTCATAACCGCCTAATGAGTGGGCACCTAGGTGAAGAGAAAACGCGGGAACGCATGTTTCAGCGGTTTTACTAGCCAGGGATCGGCGCAGAAATTAAGAGGTTCTGTGAGTCCTGCCCCGTTTGTCAGTTGACCGCATCCACGCACCGCTTCCGTAGTCCTCTGATACCTTTACCCATTATAGAGGTGCCTTTTGAGCGGATTGCCATGGATCTGATCGGACCCATTGTAAAATCAGCCCGTGGTCACCAGCACATCCTGGTAGTGATGGATTACGCGACGCGTTATCCGGAGGCCGTTCCACTGCGTCACACCTCGGCGAAGCTTATTGCTCGGGAGTTGTTTGCTATGTTCTGTCGCGTGGGGTTACCCAAAGAAATCCTGACCGATCAGGGCACTCCCTTTGTCTAAAATTATAAAGGAACTGTGCAAACTCCTTCAAATCAAGCAGCTACGCAAGTCAGTGTACCATCCCCAGACCGATGGTCTAGTAGAACGTTTCAATAAAACTCTGAAGGCTATGTTGAAAAAGGTGGTCTCCATAGAGGGGAAAGATTGGGACATGTTATTGCCCTATTTAATGTTCGCTATCAGGAAGTCCCACAATCTTCCACCGGGTTCTCGCCAATTGAGTTACTGTATGGCAGACATCCGCGGGCACTGATGGATATTGTTAAAGAAACTTGGGAACAAGAGCCCACCCCTCACCAAGGGGTTATCAAGCCACAAGTAAACAAAATCGAAGCCATTCAAAACTGGCCTCGTCCCCTTACCACAAAACAGGTAAGAGCCTTTCTGGGTATAATGGGGTATTACCGACGATTCATACCCAATTTTGCTGGAAGGCCGGTGCCTTTGACCGATCTCTTAAAAAAGAAGAAGACGGTCATGGTCCACTGGAATACACAAGCAGAGGAAGCCTTTCAGGCGCTAAAGGTAGTCCTATGTGATCAGCCTGTCCTTGCCAACCCTGACTTTCAAAAGGAGTTTATAGTACAGGCAGATGCCTCTGAGGTGGGTCTGTGTGCAGTTCTGTCCCAGGAGGTAGATGGAGAAGAGCACCCGGTCACCTATTTAAGTAGAAAACTCACCCAGCAGAGAACTATAGCATAGTGGAGAAGGAGTGCCTGGCCATAAAATGGGCTCTAGAATCCCTACGTTACTACCTGCTGGGGCGACAGTTTTGCCTGGTGACAGACCACTCCCCTTTGGTCTGGATGAGGACTGCCAAGGAGAAAAATGCTAGAGTCACCAGGTGGTTTCTCTCCTTGCAGAACTTTCACTTTTCTGTGGAACACCGGGTTGGTAAGTTGCAGGGCAATGCAGATGCCCTCTCCAGGGCCCCCTGTATGTTGGCGAATGTTCAACCCCGCCCGTTTGAACTGAGGGGGGGAATATGTGAGGCAGTGACAGGGGTAATATTTGAAGACCGCTATGTGTCCCCCAGAATGTGTCGGGAAACCCTCTGAGTTTGCTATAGCTATTACGGGGTGTATAGCACAAAGGGTAACAGGGAGACAGCTCCCTCCTCCCAGTCCAGGTTTTGTAGCAATCCTCATCAATCCTCATGTCCAGCCAGGGGCGTAACGACCGCGGTCGCAGCGGTCGCCATCGCGACCGGGCCCGGGCAGTTTGGGGCCCGCGGGGACCCGACAGATCAGCAGCCAGCTCCTCTCAGTGAGAGAGAAGCTGCGCTGATCTGTCACAGTGCACGCGCCCACTATATGACCCGCTGCCGCCCCCGACACCGGGCCCTCCTGCCCGATGTCAGCGGCGGCACCGGGGCCCCCCTCCCCCGTCACCGCGCACAGTAATAATGAAGCATAGAGCGGCCAGCGCCGCTCTGCATCATCATACTCCCCCTGTGCCTGCGCGGTGACGTCACTCCTGTGCGACTGCTGTGCTGAGTGCACAGAGCGCAGGGAGGGAGGACGCCGACCGGAGCACCGGGAGAGAGAGGAGGACGAGCAGCAGTGGAAGGAGGAGAGCAGGGAGTACAGCAGCAGTGGAACAAGGAGACGTCAGGACAGAGCAGCAGTGGAAGGAGAAGATCGGTGAGTACTTGTTTTTTTTTTTTTTTATATATATATAGTGAGTACACGGTGGTCAGAGGCCTGGGGTGGGGAGGCTGCATGATACTGTACATGGAGGCCTGGGGTGGGGAGGCTGTATGATACTGTACATGGAGGCCTGGGGTGGGGAGGCTGCATGATACTGTACATGGAGCCTCCATGTACAGTATCATGCAGCCTCCCCACCCCAGGCCTCCATGTACAGTATCATGCAGCCTCCCCACCCCAGGCCTCCATGTACAGTATCATGCAGCCTCCCCACCCCAGGCCTCCATGTACAGTATCATGCAGCCTCCCCACCCCAGGCCTCCATGTACAGTATCATGCAGCCTCCCCACCCCAGGCCTCCATGTACAGTATCATGCAGCCTCCCCAACCCAGGCCTCCATGATGGAGGCCTGGGTTGGGGAGGCTGCATGATACTGTACATGGAGGCCTGGGGTGGGGAGGCTGCATGATACTGTACATGGAGAACTGGGGTGGGGAGGCTGCATGATACTGTACATGGAGGCCTGGGGTGGGGAGGCTGTATGATACTGTACATGGAGGCCTGGGGTGGGGAGGCTGCATGATACTGTACATGGAGGCCTGGGGTGGGGAGGCTGCATGATACTGTACATGGAGGCCTGGGGTGGGGAGGCTGTATGATACTGTACATGGAGGCCTGGGGTGGGGAGGCTGCATGATACTGTACATGGAGGCCTGGGGTGGGGAGGCTGCATGATACTGTACATGGAGGCCTGGGGAGACTGCATTATACTGTACATGGAGGCCTGGGGAGGCTGGCAGCATTATTATAGATGGAGGCCTGGGGAGGCTGGCAGCATTATTATACATGAGCCCTGGGGAGGCTGGCAGCATTATTATACATGAGGCCTGGGGAGGCTGGCTGCATTATTATACATGAGGCCTGGGGAGGCTGGCTGCATTATTATACATGGAGGCCTGGGGAGGCTGGCTGCATTATTATACATGGAGGCCTGGGGAGGCTGGCTGCATTATTATACATGGAGGCCTGTGGAGGCTGGCTGCATTATTATACATGGAGGCCTGGGGAGGCTGGCTGCATTATTATACATGAGGCCTGGGGAGGCTGGCTGCATTATTATACATGGAGGTCTGGGGAGGCTGGCTGCATGATTATACATGGAGGCCTGGGGAGGCTGGCTGCATTATTATACATGGAGGCCTGGGGAGGCTGGCTGCATTATTATACATGGAGGCCTGGGGAGGCTGGCTGCATTATTATACATGGAGGCCTGGGGAGGCTGGCTGCTATATTATACATGGAGGCCTGGGAGGCTGGCTGCTATATTATACATGGAGGCCTGGAGAGGTTGGCTGCATTATTATATATGGAGGCCTGGTGAGGCTGCATAATAAACATGAAGGACACCTTATACATTGAATATAGAGGTGTAATATACATAGAGGTCTATGAGGCTGCATTATACTGGAGGTCTATAGGGCTACATTAAAATGGAGGTCGGGGGGGGGGCTGTATAATACAAAATGAAGGGACACCTTATACATGGAATATAGGGGTGAATTATACATGGAGGAGTATGGGGCTGCATAATACCATCTGAAGTTTTATGGGGTTGTGTTATAATACATATAGGACTATGGGGGCTGCATTATAATATATGGAGGACTATGGAGGCTACCTTATACATGGACTATGGAAGTGCATTATAAAACATGGAGGACTATGTGGTGCAGTATAATATATGGAGAACTATGGGGTGAATTTTAATACATGGAGAACTATGGGAAATGCATTATAATTGAAGGGCTACTTTATACATGGAGGATTATGGGGGTGCATTATAATATATGGAGGGCTATGTATCTGCATTCTAATATATGAAGGGTTATGTGAGACCCTTTATACAATTATTTGGAAGGCTATGTGGGGGCTGTTATAGTATTTTGAGAACTTTATACAGGGGGGACAAAGATACAAGTATGGGATGGAAATGTTTTGTGCTGAGGGAAAAAGGCTCTTTCCCTCAGCAGCCAACTTTCCCATGCTCTGCTATACATCTCTCAGCACCCAGCTTTCCCATGTTCTGATATACATCTCTCAGCACCCAGCTTTCCCATGTTCTGATATACATCTCTCAGCACCCAGCTTTCTCATGCTCTGATATGGGAAAGCTGGGTGCTGAGGACAAGATAAATATCAGAACATAGGAAAGCTGGGTGCTGATAGAGGGATTTCAGGGTGCTGTGGGTGAGAGCCAAGTGTCAGCGTCATTATCCTGTACCCCGAGTGTCAGTGTCATTATCCCTTACCCCATACCTCCCAACCGTCCCGGATACAGCGGGACTTTCACGCTTTACGTTGTTTGTCCCGTTGCCACGATCGGGACGGCCGGCTCCCGGGCTCCGCCCACCCACTCTCTCTCCGCCTCCCTGCTTTTCCCTCCTACCATCCCAGTAGACGTGGCATAACAGAGAGGAGCGCTGCCTGTGCTGCTGCTGGTACAGTAAAATCTCCCCAGCGCTGATTTCCCTCCCTCCCCCCCCTCACCCCCGGCCGGAGCCTCTCTGTGCGGTCGGCCGGCCGCCTGTCTGTGCGGTCGGCCGGCCGCCTGTCTGTGCGGGCGCCCCCCGGCCGCCTGTCTGTGCGGGCGCCCCCCGGCCGCCTGTCTGTGCGGGCGCCCCCCGGCCCCCTGTCTGTGCGGGCGCCCCCCTGCCGCCTGTCTGTGCGGGCGCCCCCCTGCCGCCTGTCTGTGCGGGCGCCCCCCTGCCACCTGTCTGTGAAGGCGACCGGCCACCTCACTGTGTGGGCGACCGGCCGCCTCACTGTGGCTCCCTGCGTTTCCATGCTGGAGGCCCGCCGGCTGCCTGCGTGTCCATGCTGGAGGCCCGCCGGCTGCCTGCGTGTCCATGCTGGAGGCCCGCCGGCTGCCTGCGTGTCCATGCTGGAGGCCCGCCGGCTGCCTGCATGTCCATGCTGGAGGCCCGCCGGCTGCCTGCGTGTCCATGCTGGAGGCCCGCCGGCTGCCTGCGTGTCCATGCTGGAGGCCCGCCGGCTGCCTGCGTGTCCATGCTGGAGGCCCGCCGGCTGCCTGCGTGTCCATGCTGGAGGCCCGCCGGCTGCCTGCGTGTCCATGCTGGAGGCCCGCCGGCTGCCTGCGTGTCCATGCTGGAGGCCCGCCGGCTGCCTGCGTGTCCATGCTGGAGGCCCGCCGGCTGCCTGCGTGTCCATGCTGAATGGGTGTGGATGGGGAGTGGATATGGGCGTGACTGTGAAATGGGTGTGGTTAGGGGGCGTGGCCTAAAAATTTGCCGCGGCAAATAGACTGTTGGTGTGAACACGCTGCTGCCTCACTGCCTCACGTTTTTGCCCAAGCAACGCTGCTACCTCACAGTACTCTGTTATTTTCTTTGTAGGCCTCATTCAGGTTTTGGTAAACAGAAAAATTGTGTGCTTTATTAAAAAATTCTATCTTGGTCTCATCCATCAACAAGATGCTTTGCCATTAGGATATTGGCTTACTCAAGTACATTTTGGAAAACAGCAGTCTAGCTTTTTATGCATCTCCGGCCATACAGTTTCATTTCATTGAAAAGTTGACAGATAGTTCAGTGTGCATCAGTGTCAGTGTGAACTATCATAATAGCTTAAATTTCTTTGGAACTTGATAGTGGAACCATCCAAAACATCTTGCATTGTAACTAGAGTTGAGTGAGTATCTAACTATTCATACTCGCTATACTCATAACAAGTATTGTCTACTACTCGCATATTCGTTCCGAATAGTGTGTGCAATGCAAGTCAATGGGGAAAAACTTGCAAAGTAACGAGTAACCCGAATGCCATACTGTTCATGCGAGTAGCGAATATTGCGTAATTTGGGTTCCTCGTTACATTGCCAATTTTTCCCCATTGACTTGCATTGTACATGCTATTCAAAATAAATAAGCGTGTAGTAGACAGTGATCGTTAGGAGTATAGCGAGTATGAATAGTTAGGTACTCGCTCAAGTCTAGTTGTAACCTTTCATATATTTTTATCTGTCATACACGTCTCTGGAGATTAGCTACAGTGCTATGGGTTTTAAACTTCTTGATTTTGTTGCGCACTGAAAACAAAGGATCATCAAGATCTCTGAAGATGAATTTTTAACCTTCAGATTGTTGATATTCTTCAACAATTTTGGTTCTCAAGTCCTCTGTTCTATTTTCCGCTTTCTTTTCCCCATGCTTAGTGTGGTACACACAGACACGTAAAACAAGGATGGAGTCGACTTCTTCCTTTTTAACTGGTTTCAGGTGTGATTTTCAAATTCCTCCACCTGTTACTTGTCACCAGTGAGTTTGAATGAGCATCACATGCTTGTAACAAAGTGGTTTACCCAAAATTTAGAAAGTACCAACAAATAATGTCAGGCCCACTTTTGGGGTATTATGAGAAATTATGTTCAATTTGCCTTTTTTCTCTGTTTTTTTGTGTTGTTCCAATACACACCAAGGATTATTTCCTTGTGTACATGTGTATGAAAAAAATGCATGATTGCAATAATTTTCTGGTAGAAATACTTCATTTTCTGGAACAATTTCAAGGGTGTCAACACTTTGGGACATGACTGTCTCAAACAATGAATACATGGCTCAGACTAAAGGCCGCTTTACACGCAACGACATCGCTAAAGAGATGTTGGTGGGGTCACAGAATTCGTGAAGTACATCCGGCCTCTTTAGCGATGTTGTTGCGTGTGACACGCAGGAGCGACCGTTAACGAGCGATAATACTCACTACATCGTTGCTCGTTGACACGCTGCTCTATTCCCAAATATCGTTGCTGCTGCAGGTACGATGTTGTTCGTCGTTCCTGCGGCAGCACACATCGCTATGTGTGACACCGCAGGAATGAGGAACATCACCGTCCCTGCAGCCGCCCACAATGAGGAAGGAAGGAGGTGGGCGGGATGTTCGTCCCGCTCATCTCCGCCCCCTCCGCTTCTATTGGGCGGCCGCTTAGTGACGTCGCTGTGACGCCGAACGAACCGCCCCCTTAAAAAGGAGGCGGTTCGCCGGTCACAGCGACATCGCTAGGCAGGTAAGTAGTGTGACGTGTGTTAGCAATGTTGTGCACCATGGGCAGGGATTTGCCCAAGACGCACAACCGGGGCGGGTACGCACGCTAGCAATATCGGTAACGATATTGCAGCGTGTAAAGTGGCCTTAAAACTGATCACCAAGGCCAACATCATACATATGTTGTAAAAATCGGGCCAGTTAAATCTGTGCCTTTTGTTATCATGGATGGGTTGCTTATAGACCAGAAAAGTTAAGGTTGTGGGGTTTTTTTTCTCTGCACAGCTCATTTGCACTAGCACATAAGATGATCACAGGTCAGTGTGCTTCAATTGTGCAACACACTGAACAAAATATGGCCATTTGAACTAGGTCCAATTGTAGTAGATCTAGTGCTGCAGAAATTCAGCTCACATCTTTTGCATGAAGCTCTGTTCTGTATACAGTGGAACCTCGCTTAACATAACCCAGTTAGCGAGTATTTCGCCTAACGAGCAAGGCTTTCTGTAAATTTGTAACTCGGTTTACGAGAAAGCCTTACTGAACGAGCAAAATACTCACCACACACACTTCCGGTTCCGTACATCCACCGCGCTCTAACCCGCTCTTGCAGTCCACACAAAGACACACAAACACACACAAGCATGCACAAACACACACAAACACGCATGCACACACACATATGTTCACCTTACCTTCCGTTCCCTCGCCGGCTTCCTGGAACTTGCATGTATCGGGTAACCAAGGCGACCGATGCCGGACCTTCAGCTCCCAGCGCGCTGACGACAAAGGCAGGAGCCGCTTGCCTCTGATTGGCCAGCGCGCTGCCTTTGAGTAGCGGCTGACAGAGGAATGTCCTCCCTCCACAGGATGTGTATCCGCTAACCATCGTGACGAGGGAGGAACTTCCCCTGTCAGGCGCTACTCAAAGGCAGTGCGCTGGCCAATCTGAGGCAAGCGGCTCCTGCCTTTGACGTCAGCGCGCTGAGTGCAGAAGGTCCGGCTTCGGTCACCTTGGTTACCCGATACACGTCTTCTACGGGCGGACTGCAAGTTCCAGGAGACCGGCAAGGGAACGGAAGGTAAGGTGAGCCTAATCTGTGTTTGTGCATGTGTGTTTGTGCGTGTGTGGAATGGTACAATAGTGCACCAGGATGGGACATTTAACGAGTTGTGGAACGAACTGTCTGCATTGCAATGATTTCCTATTGGAATTCTTGCTTTGCTGAACGAGTAACTTGGTTAACAAGCAAACTCCCAGAACGGATTGTTCTCGGTAACCAAGGTTCCACTGTACTGTGGGGGAAATCAACATGTGCTTTTATACTAGAAAACTGCAAGACATTTTTACACAACGCTTAGCTGTGCATAACCACATCCTACCAGGTTTACCAGAATTTACACTTTATAAGCTTATAGTAGATTTCTGATTCTCATGCACAGATGGCTATTATATTACTCCATTGGCTCTTCTTTACAAGGAAATGTCAGTCTTGATGAACAGGCTTCTTTACTACTAAGTTTGAAGCGTCCCAAAGGGGCGAAGTTGCACTACATTGTTTACATGAAGTCAAGGCCAGAGATTTGAGAGCTGATGGAATATAAACTTTATAACCTACTCAGGGCATTCACAGAAACAAGCATTTTGTGCATGACAAAAGTGTTTTATCATTAACCCCTTCATGACCATCCGATTTTCTTTTTTTCTACACCCTTATTTAGAGAGAGACGTAACGTTTTTATTTTCCCATCAATATAGGCATGTGAGGGCTCGTTTTTTTACGGAACCACTTGTAAATGAAATCATGAGTTTTACCATATAGTGTACTGGAAAAAAGCACAAAAATTCCAAATGCAGAAAAATAGCAAAAAAAGTGTGATTGCACAATTGTTTTTGAGATATTTTATTCACTGTGTTTACTGTATGGTAACACTGATGTGTCAGTATGATGCCTCAGGTCAGTGCGAGTTCATAGACAACAAACATGAATAGGTTTATTTTTATCTAAGGGGTTAAAAAAATCTGAATTTTCTCAAAAGAAAAGTGGCGTACGTTTTGCGCCAGCTTCCGCAACTCATGTTTCGGGATCTATGGCTCAGTGACAACTTATATTTTGCGTCTCGAGCTGACGTTTTTAACGTTAACATTTTTGCGCAAATGCTATGTTTTGATCGCCTGTTATTGCATTTTTTGCTAAATTTGTGCCGACCAAAAACGTAATTTTGGTGTTTGGAATTTTTTTGCAGCTACACCGTTTACCGATCAGATTAATTGATTTTATATTTTGATAGACTGGGCATTTCTGAACTCGGCGATCCCAAATGTGTGTATATTTTTTTAACCCTTTAATTTTCAATGGGGTAAAAGGGGAGTGATTTGAACTTAGTTTTTTTTATTTTTCAAATTTTTTTTAACTCTCTTTTTATTTTACTATTCCTCCTAGGGGACTATAACGATTAGCAGTCTGATCGCTCTTCCATATCTGCTGATCACAGCTACACAGTAGTGTCGGGTGGAGAGTAAACGGAACACCGCTACAGCTATTATAATGCCGCTGTGATATTTTCACAGTGGTATTTAAGGAGTTAACGCGGATTTGCTCGTACCTGGTAGGCACACGTCAGCTGCATAAATCAGCTAACATGTGTGCGAATCCCCCCCCCCCCCCCCCCCCCCCGACTGCCCACGGCAGCTGGAGAGAAGGGGGGGGATTAACACTATGCCGCTAAGACATAATTTAAAGGCCGGGGTCGTTAAGGGGTTAAAGTCAAATTAAGTAGTGCTCTCATGATGTATTAACCTAGAACACCCAGCAAAAGACACGTAGAAGTACAAGTAATGCACAGTGGCATGTGTACAGTCCTGCTCATCATTATTAGCCCCCATGAAGTTGATGTAGATAATGTGGAATATCTCCTGAAAAAAATGAATCAAGTGAAACAGCTTTTTTGTATGAAGCACTTGTGTTAAATCCAAAAGAGCAAATGATAAACAACAATTTTAAACAAAAAACAATGGGAAGGAAAAATAATAAAAACACAAAGCTTGATGTGACAACAGTATTGGCACCCTTCACATTAAATTAGTATGGAAACACATTTTGATTTGCTTGTGGTAAAATAAAAAATGAGAATCACTTGTGATAAATTGTCGGTGCCCATGTGACATGAATTAGCCAATAAATGAGGACTTGAGAGTTTTAAAAAAAAATCACATGGTAGGCACTGTTCCTTTATCACAATGGTGAAGACAAAGGAGCAGTCTAAGGACACCAAAACTGCAATTATTGGCAAACACAAGACTTCCATAGGGTATGAGGCCATTTCAAAAGACCTTGGTATCCCAGGTTCAGCAGTGCACAATGTTAAGCCATTTGCCAAGCATGGAACCGTCAAGAACCTCCCTGGACGTGGGGGAAAGAGGAAAACTGACAAGAGAGGTCTTCGAAGGTTGGTGTGAATAGTGTAAAAAAACACCACATCAAACTTCCAAAGACCTGTAGGCCAATCTTGAACAGTTTAAGGTCATGGTTTCAAAAAGTACCATAAACCGCACACTAAACCAAACAAAGCTTTATGATAAAAGGTCAAGGAAGAAACCACTGCTGAAGAAAATACAGGGGTGATTGTGTGTGTGTGTGTGTGTGTGTGTGTAGCACAAGGTCCCCATCAGGGGTGATTGTGTGTGTGTGTGTGTGGCACAAGGTCCCCATCAGGGGTGATTGTGTGTGTGTGTATGGCACAAGATCCCCATCAGGGGTGATTGTGTGTGTGTGTGCATGTGTGTGGCACAAGATCCCCATCAGGGGTGATTGTGTGTGTGTGTGTGTGTAGCACAAGGTCCCCATCAGGGGTGATTGTGTGTGTGTGTGTGTGTGTGAGGCACAAGGTCCCCATCAGGGGTGATTGTGTGTGTGTGGCACAAGATCCCCATCAGGGGTGATTGTGTGTGTGTGTGTGTGTGTGTGTGTGTGTGTAGCACAAGGTCCCCATCAGGGGTGATTGTGTGTGTGTGTGTGTCACAAGGTCCCCATCAGGGGTGATTGTGTGTGTGTGTGTGTGTGTGGCACAAGGTCCCCATCAGGGGTGATTGTGTGTGTGTGTGTGTGTAGCACAAGGTCCTCATCAGGGATGATTGTGTGTGTGTGTGTGTGGTACAAGGTCCCCATCAGGGGTGATTGTGTGTGTGGCACAAGGTCCCCATCAGGGGTGATTGTGTGTGTGTATGGCACAAGATCCCCATCAGGGGTGATTGTGTGTGTGTGTGTGTGTGTGTGTGTGTAGCACAAGGTCCCCATCAGGGGTGATTGTGTGTGTGTGTGTGTTGCACAAGGTCCCCATCAGGGGTGATTGTGTGTGTGTGTGTGTGTGTGTGTGTGGCACAAGGTCCCCATCAGGGGTGATTGTGTGTGTGTGTGTGTGTGTGTGTGTGTGTGTGGCACAAGGTCCCCATCAGGGGTGATTGTGTGTGTGTGGCACAAGGTCCCCATCAGGGGTGATTATGTGTGTGTGTGTGTGTGTGTGTGTCACAAGGTCCCCATCAGGGGTGATTGTGTGTGTGTGTGTGTGTGTGTGTGTGGCACAAGGTCCCCATCAGGGGTGATTGTGTGTGTGTGTGTGTGTGTGTGTGTAGCACAAGGTCCCCATCAGGGATGATTGTGTGTGTGTGTGTGTGTGTGTGTGTGTGGCACAAGGTCCCAATCAGGGGTGATTGTGTGTGTGTGGCACAAGGTCCCCATCAGGGGTGATTGTGTGTGTGTGTGTGTGTGTGTGTGTGTGTGTGCGTAGCACAAGGTCCCCATCAGGGGTGATTGTGTGTGTGTGTGTGTGTGTGTGTGTGTGTGGCACAAGGTCCCAGTCAGGGGTGATTTTGTGTGTGTGTGTGTGCATGCATGCGCCACTGCATGTGAGTACCTGTGTGTGTACCGGTGATACTGTCTGCAGGGTTGTGTATCTAATCCTATCCTGTGTGATACTGTCTGCTGAGTCGTGTATCTAATCTTCTCCTGTGTGATACTGTCTGCTGAGCTGTGTATCTAATCCTCTCCTGTGTGATACTGTCTGTACGGCTGTTTATCTAATCCTGTCGTGTTATACTGTCTGCTGAGCTGTGTATCTAATCCTGTCGTGTGATACTGTCTGCTGAGTCGTGTATCTAATCCTAGGTTGTCTGATACTGTCTGCACGGCTGTTTATCTAATCCTCTCCTGTGTGATACTGTCTGCAGGGCTGTCTATCTAATCCTCTTTTGTGTGATACTGTCTGCTGAGCTGTGTATCTAATCCTGTCATGTGATACTGTCTGCTGAGCCGTGTATCTCATCCTATGTTGTCTGATACTGTCTGCACGGCTGTTTATCTAATCCTCTCCTGTGTGATACTGTCTGCAGGGCTGTGTATCTAATCCTCTTCTGTGTGATACTGTCTGCTGAGCTGTGTATCTAATCCTATCGTGTAATACTGTCTGCAGGGCTGTGTATCTAATCCTATCGTGTAATACTGTCTGCAGGGCTGTGTATCTAATCCTATGTTGTGTGATACTGTCTGCTGAGCTGTGTATCTAATCCTATCGTGTGATACTGTGTGCTCAGCTGTGTATCTAATCCTATCCTGTGTGATGTCTGCAAAGCTGTGTATCTAATCCTCTATTGTGTGATATGGTCTGCACGGCTGTGTATCTAATCCTATCCTGTGTGATACTGTCTGCAGAGCCGTGTATCCAATCCTATCGTGTCATACTGTCTGCTGAGCTGTGTATCTAATCATGTCCGGTGTGATACTGTCTGCTGAGCCGTGTATCTAATACTCCTGTGTGATACTATCTGCTGAGCCGTGTATCTAATCCTATCCTGTGATACTGTCTGCACAGCTGTGTATCTAATCCTCTCCTGTGTGATACTGTCTGCTGAGCTGTGTATCTAATCCTATCCTGTGTGATACTATCTGCTGAGCTGTGTATCTAATCCTATCCTGTGTGATACTGTCTGCTGAGCTGTGTATCTAATCCTCTCCTGTGTGATACTGTCTGCTGAGCTGTGTATCTAATCCTATCCGGTGTGATACTGTCTGCTGAGCTGTGTATCTAATCCTCTCCTGTGTGATACTGTCTGCTGAGCTGTGTATCTAATCCTATCCTGTGTGATACTGTCTACAGAGCCGTGTATCTAATCCTATCATGTGTGATAATGTCTGCTGAGCCGTGTATCTAATCCTATCGTGTAATACTGTCTGCAGAGCTGTGTATCTAATCCTCTCCTGTGTGATACTGTCTACAGAGCCGTGTATCTAATCCTATCATGTGTGATAATGTCTGCTGAGCCGTGTATCTAATCCTATCGTGTAATACTGTCTGCTGAGCTGTGTATCTAATCCTCTCCTGTGTGATACTGTCTGCAGAGCCGTGTATCTAATCCTATCCTGTGTGATACTCCTGCTGTCCTTGGTGACACTTTAGACATTTCTGGTCACCAGGAAAATGGCTGTGCATTGTGTTCTTACATGTCATTCTCTGTTATCTGTTGTAAACACTCAGATTAGGAGGGGGAGGCGTGTCATCACACACAGGAGAGCAGACTCCGCTCACTTTACGGCAGGCTGTAATCTGAGCTTTTTATACAGTGGAAATTCAGTAGGATTTCAGAAGCTGCTCCCCCTAGTGTTAACAGTGGAAAATATCAAACTTTTTAATTTTTTTATATTTTGCACAATTAAAAAAAAATAATATTTAAACAAAACATTTAAACATTATTACTTTCCATTTTTTCAGTTATTATTATTATTTATTTTTTTTGACGATACCTTCCCGCAGGATGGAGGATTCATAATGCTGTGGGGTTGTTTTGCTGTGGCTGCTACTGGAAGACTTGCCTGTTTCACAGGAATCACGAAATTAGAGAATTATCAAGAGATTTTAGAGCGAAATATCCTACCCAGTGTAAGAAAACTTGGTTTGAGTCAAAGATCATGGGTCTTCAAGCAAGACAGTGACCTAAAGCAAACATTCAAAAGTACACAGGAATGGTTGAAAAAAAAAATATGAACCTTTTAAAATGGAAAGCAATGAGTCCTGACCATTTGGAAAAAGAACCCTGCAAACATTCAAGAGCTTGATCAAACTGCAAAGAAAGAGTAGGATAAAATACAAGCTGAGAAGTGCAAGAAGCTTACAGATAACTACAAGAAACATTTGGAGGCTGTCATCAATGCCAAAGGGTGTGCAAACAAGTATTAATTAGGGTGCCATTATTGCAGCACATGTTGTTTATTTGGTGTCTTCTTTAAAATTGCCACATGTAAGTTGACATACAATGCTTTATTGTTGTATTACTATGGACCAATAATTAAAAAATTCTGAGGATATAACTTTGGTAGATTTCCATTTATTTCTGAAGATATTGTACAATCTATGAAAAAAATAAAGTGGTGCCAATAATGGTGAGTAACACTGTATACATCAGCTTACTTCATTACTTTAGTAATGTCATTACCTTGCTATTTCTTCACGATGTGCAGTCCAATCACGGATATAATCTTCCTGTTCTTTGGCCTTATGTTTAAATGTTGACACATTTTGAGCTCCAGCCGGTGCTGTTACTGTGCTATTTCCATTAACATGTAACCTCTGAACCTTAATTGTTGGAGAGGCACGTAGCTTTGAGGGTTTAGGAGAATTACGGTTTGTTCCAAATTCATCTTCAGAAGTAGAAGCATACTCTGGAGGTAAACGTCTCCAGCGGGTATTGACTGTGAATTTGTAATGATAGAACAAATTGTTTACACTATACATAAAAATGGACAAAAAACAATCACAAATATAGTAAAAAGCACAAACATAAGAGTAAAACTAAGCTTAATAAAGCAACATAATCATCTACAATGGGTACGGAAAGAATTCAGACCCCTTTAAATTTTTCACTCTGTTTCATTGCAGACATTTGATAAAATGAAAAAAGTTTTGTTTTTTTTCACTAATGTACACTCTGCACCCCATCTTGACAGACAAAAAAAATCAGAATTAGAGAAATTTTTCCAAATTTTTTAAATAAGAAAAACTGAAATATCACATGGTCATAAGTATTCAGACCCTTTGGTCAGACACTCATATTTAAGTCATATGCTGTCCATTTCCTTGTGATCCTCCTTGAGATGGTTCTACTCCTTTATTGGAGTCCGGCTGTGTTTAATTAAACTGATAGGACTGGATTTGGAAAGGGACACACTTGTCTATATAAGACCTCACAGTTCACAGTGCATGTCAGACCAAATGAGAATGATAAGGTCAAACGAACTGCCCAATGAACTCAGAGACAATTGTGGCAAGGCACAGATCTGGCCAAGGTTACAAAAGAATTTCTGCAGTACTCAAGGTTCCTAAGAGCACAGTGGCCTCCATGACCCTTAAATGGAAGAAATTTGGGACCGCCAGAACTCTTCCTAGACCTGGCCGTCCAGCCAAACTGAGAAATCATGGGAGAAGAGCCTTGGTGAAAGAGGTAAAGAAGAACCCCAAGATCACTGTGGCTGAGCTCAGAGATGCAGTTTGGAGATGGGAGAAAGTTGCACAAAGTCAACTATTACTGCAGCCCTCTACAAGTCGGGCCTTTATGGCAAAGTGGCAAGACGGAAGCCTCTTTTCAGTGCAAGACATATGAAAGCCCTCATGGAGTTTGCAAAAAAACACAAGAAGGACTCCCAGACTATGAGAAATAAGATTCTCTGGTCTGATGAGACGAAGATAGAATTTTTGGTGATAATTCTAAGTGGTACGTGTGAAGAAAACCAGGCACTGCTCATCACCTGCCCAATACAACGCCAAAGTATTTCTCTACGTTGGGGTCCCTAGCTTGTGTGTGTCCTCTCATGCAGTTAAAAAACTTACCGTGTATGGGAAGCTGAGACCCAGGCTATATATACGTATCATGTGGATTGGCAATAGGTGTGAGTGGGGTGGGTTCACAAACCAAAAACTACTAACAAATAAGGAATAACGTTTGGAACTCCATTCTATGTCTGAACTGTGTGCAAAAACCTAAAAAAAAATCACTATATGGAGATAAGGTATGCACACCAGTGACTATGCAAGGGGAATACATGTAATAGCAGAAACTGCTGTGTGAATACTGACATGAAAAATTCAATAGCTATATGTAAGAATGAAATGTGAAAAATGGAACCTGCATTACTGCCATGAATATATGAATGAAGAGAAATTTAGCTACTGAATTGATCAATGCAATAGAGCCCCAACACCACCTATTGCCAATCCACATGATACGTATATATAGCCTGGGTCTCAGCTTCCCATACACGGTAAGTTTTTTTAACTGCATGAGAGGACACACACAAGCTAGGGACCCCAATGTAGAGAAATACTTTGGCGTAGTGTTGGGGCTCTATTGCATTGATCAATTCAGTAGCTAAATTTCTCTTTATTCATATATTCATGGCAGTAATGCAGGTTCCAATTCTTACATATAGCTATTGAATTTTTCATGTCAGTATTCACACAGCAGTTTCTGCTATTACATGTATTCCCCTTGCATAGTCACTGGTGTGCATACCTTATCTCCATATAGTGATTTTTTTTAGGTTTTTGCACCCAGTTCAGACATAGAATGGAGTTCCAAACGTTATTCCTTATTTGTTAGTAGTTTTTCGTTTGTGAACCCTCCCCACTCACACCTATTGCCAATCCACATGATACTTATATATAGCCTGGGTCTCAGCTTCCCATACACGGTAAGTTTTTCAACTGCATGAGAGGACACACACAAGCTAGGACCCCAACGTAGAGAAATACTTTGGCGTAGTGCTGGGGCTCTATTGCATTGATCAATTCAGTAGCTAAATTTCTCTTTATTCATATATTCATGGCAGTAATGCAGGTTCCAATTTTCACATTTCATTCTTACATATAGCTATTGAATTTTTCATGTCAGTATTCACACAGCAGTTTCTGCTATTACATGTATTCCCCTTGCATAGTCACTGGTGTGCATACCTTATCTCCATATACTGCCCAATACAATCCCAACAGTGAAATATAGTGGTGGCAGCATCATGCTATGTGAGTGTTTTTCAGCTGCAGGGACAGGACGACTGGTTGCAATTGAAGGAAAGATTAATGCAGCCAAGTACAGAGATATCTTGGAAAGAAACCTCTTCCATAGTGCTCTTGACCTCAGACGGTCGAAGGTTCACCTTCCTAAGCACACAGCTAAAATAACAAAGGAGTCGCTTCAGAACAACTCTGTAACCATTCTTGATCGGCCCAGCCAGAGCCCTGACCTAAACCAATTGAGCATCTCTGGAGAGACCTGAAAATGGTTCTCCACCAACGTTCACCATCCAACCTGATGGAACTTGAGAGGATCTGCAAAGAAGAATGGCAGAGGAACCCAAAATCCAGGTGTGAAAAACTCAAAAGCGTGCTTCTACTCAATACTGAGCAAAGGGTCTGAAAACTTATGACCAGGTGATATTTCAGTTTTTCTTGTTTAAAAAATTTGCAAAAATTTCCACATTTCTGTTTTTTTCTGTCAAGATGGGGTGCAGAGTGTACATTAATGAGAATTTTTTTTTTTTTTAATTTACCAAATGGCTGCAATGAAACAGAGTGAGAAATGTAAAGGGGTCTGAATGCTTTCCGTAACCACTGTATATTTATCCTTAAAGAAGTTGTCCAGTTACCAAAACAGATTTTTTTTTTCTCATAAATCTTGCCAATATGTGCCTCTCCACTCATCTATTATGTTACTTCAGCAATATTACCTTTTATCGTGCTCTAGCAGCATATCCTCATTTCTGGCTCCAGCTCTAATGGGGTTAATCTCTCTCCTGACTTCCTGGGTTCAGTTACTACAACTCCCATAATTCTTAGGACTGTATCTCTGCTCTCCACCCAAAGGCTCTTCCCTGCCTCTTTCCTGTGAAAGCACTGAGAGCAATCACAATAGAGACAGCACAAGCTCCCAGCTCTGCACAACCAGGGGAAGAAAGCGTGTATCTTCTGCTTGTTCTCATATAGTTCATAGTGTGTGTGCGTGGGTGCATGTACAGAAATTATGATTAGGTTGCTTTCACACATTAGTTTTTTGGCATCAGGCACAATCCGGTGTAAAAACTGATGCAACGGATCAGGCGAAAAATCGGAGCAGTTGCATCAGTTTTTTCCATCAGTTCCTTCAGTTTGTGGATGGATCGGTTGTGCTACTGAGCCTGCTCAGTAGAAAAAAACGGAATCAGTCACGTTGTATGCCGCTTTACGACGGATCCAGCGCCCACAGGCTTTCATTGTACATGACGACGGTACATGATGACGGCGCTGTCCGTTTTTTTTGCGATGCCAAAAAACGTTGCATGCTGTTTCCTTTCCGGCAGCTGGATACAAATTTTGCTTGATCCGTGCACAATGGATGCAACACAAGGGCATCAGGCACAATCCGGCGCTAATACAATTCAATGCGGAAAAAAATGGATCTGGCTTTATCCGTTTTTTCGCTGGATTGTGCCTGATGGCAAAAAACTGATGTATGAAAGCAGCCTTAGCCGACGCAACATGTGAAAAAAAAAAATAATTGTGGAAAAAAAATGATGGGGTCATGAGCCTTTTGCCTAGCCTCTGTGTCGACCGTATCATCCGTGTGGCATGCATTTTGCAGGCTACTTTCACATCAGCGTTTTTTTGCCTGTAGGCAAGAAAACACAAACCGTAAATGACCGGACCCTGTGGATTAAATGTGCAGCGCATGCAACCGCAATTGTTATTTTACCGGATCCTTCTGCAGTGGGACACAGAATTTATCGGCCGACACTGGAGTCTGCTGAACTCTTGATCTCACAGCCCGCACACGCTGTGATGGATGCAGGTTAACAGCAGTCACTACCTGCTGCCGTTCACATGTGACCGTGTGTCACAGAACAAGTAAATCGGCCGACACTGGAGTCATCTGATTACTTCTTCTGCTGGCTGTGTGGTCAGGAGTAGGGATGAGTGAGCAGCAAAGTGGTCTGGCACTTGATGGGTGAAGCCCATGTCGAATTTTTTTTTTTTTTTTTAAAAATTCATTAAAAAAAAAAAACACAAACACATAACCCTAACCCTAGGGTTAGGGGTAAAAAAAACCCCAATGCGTGGGCTCCCGCTGCATTTTCTATTGCTAAGCGTAACCCAAGCAGCTACCGGCTGCTAACCCCCACTGCTTGGTGTTACCTCTACTGGCAATGGAAAATCCAGGGAAGACCTTTTTTTTTTTTAAAGTTTTTGCCTAAAACAAACAAAAAAATGACGTGGGCTTCGCCATATTTTTTGTATGCCAGCCAGGTACAGCAGGCAGGTATGGGCTGCCCCCAACCCCCAGCTGCCTATTTGTACCCAGCTGAGAACAAAAAGTATAGGAAAGCCCTTTTTTTTTAAAGTATTTCATGAATTTCATGAACTAATAAAAAAAAAAAATGACGTGGGCTTCACCCATATTTTGTGTCCAGCCAGGTACAACTAGGCAGCTGAAGATTGGAATCTGTAGTGCAGCGTGGCCCAAGCTCTCTGCCCCCCCCCCCCCCCGCTGCGAATTGCAGTCCACAACTGCCCCAAAAAATGGCGCTTTAATCGAAGCACCATCTTCTGGTGCTGTATCCAACTCTTCCAGTGGCCCTGGAAAAAGACACCACACAGAGAAAAAATACTTTATTAGAAATAAATACACAGACACATTAGGGACTCCCTCTTTATTACTCCCACTCACCCCTCCACGATAGAGATTTCTGTACTGACAGAGAGAAAAAAAAGAGAGAGAAAAAAGAGAAAAAAAAGAGAGAAAAGAAAAAAAAAGAGAAAAAGAGAGAAAAAAGAGAAAAAAAGAAAAAAAAGAAAGAAAGAAAGAAAAAAGAAAAAAAGAGAAAGGAGAGCAAGAAAAAAGAAAGTGCAAGAAAAGAGAAAAATGAAAAAAAAAGAGAAAAAAGGAGAGAAAAAGAAAAAAAAGAGGAAAAAAAGAGAGAAAAAAAGAGAGAATAGAGAGAAAAAAGAGAAAAAAAAACAAAAAAAAGAGAAAAAAGAGAGAAAAAGAGGGAAGGGAAAGAGAGAGGGAAGGGAGAGAGAGAAGAGAGAGAAGAGAGAGAGGAGAGAAAGGTGCTCTGTTACATGCTGTGCTGCATGTCACCACCTTGCTGCACTCTGTGACTTGTTGTGCAGGTGAGTGGAGACAGATGGTCCCATGCAGCACAAGTCACAGTGTGCAGTAACTTGGTCCCACGCAGCACGACAGGTGACAGAGCAGAGCGGTGACATGCTCTGCTCTGACACATGCGGTGCTGCATGTCACCAGCTTGTCAGTCTCTTGCTGCGTCCTGTAGTGCTGGTGGGAGGAGCTCATGATCACACTTCCCGACACCGCCCGTTCTCCTGACATCGGAGCAGAGTGGGCGGGTGGAGAGTGAGATTAGATACTTACGTGACAGGGGGTGGGGGGTTTCAGCTGAAGAAACCCCCCCCCTGTACTCCACACCAGGCCTCACCAATCTGCCAGACACTTAGCACTCTTCACCGCTCCACACTGGCGTCCCGTGCCATCCTCCGGATCCTCCCCTCGATGCTGGGCTGTGACGTGCGGTAGTCCACAGCCCACACGTCACAGCCCAGTCAATCAATCTGACTGGCGCCAGCATCCCCTGACGTAACGTCCAGTTTGAGAGCACGGAACTTGACGTGACGTCAAAGGATACTAGCGGCCACAGCACCAGGGGGTCATGTGACTGGAACTGAGCATGCAGGATAGCGCCGCTCAGTGCCAGAATTGCAAATAGAGGCCAATGAAGGAAAAACCTAAAATGGTAAGTTACACTCATATAGAAAATAAAAAAATGGGTGAACCACCCCTTTAACCCCTTAACGACCGCGGGCCGTAAAATTACGTCCTAAATGACATAATCTTACTGCCCGCGGTCCTCCGGCGGCAGCATGCCGCGATCGGCACACATCTCAGCTGATTTTCACAGCTGAGATGTGTGCCTGCTAGGCACGAGCAGAATCGTTATCTGCTCGTGCCGATTAACCCCTTATATGGCGCTGTCAATACATGACAGCGCCATTATAAGCGCGATTGCGGTAAGCATTTACTTACCGCCCGAAACCGGAAGTCACGTGACGCGATCACGTGACTCCCGATAGTTGTCATGGTAGCACAGGGTCATGTGATGACTCCTGTACTACACATGACTTGGTTTCACTTTCGCTGTGCCCGGGGCACAGCAAAAGAGAAAGACAGCGTATCTGCTGTTTACAGCCTTCCAGCTGTGATCAGCAGATACTGCAGAGCGATCGGAATGCTGATCGCAATAGCCCCCTAGGGGGACTAGTAAAATAAAAAAAAAAAGTTAAAAAATAAGTTTTAAAAAATTAAAAAAAAACAAAAAAACCTAAAAGTTCAAATCACCCCCCATTCGCCCCATTGAAAATTAAAGGGTTAAAAAAATAAAAAATATACACACATTTGGTATCGCCGCGTTCAGAAACGCCCGATCTATCAAAATATAAAATCAATTAATCTGATCAGTAAACGGCGTAGCGGCAAAAAAATTCCAAACGCCAAAACGACGTTTTTTTGTCACCACAACTTTTGCGCAAAATGCAATAAGAGGCGATCAAAACGTAGCATCTGCGCAAAAATGGTACCGTTAAAAACGTCAGCTCAAGACGCAAAAAATAAGCCGTCATTGAGCCTAAGATCCCGAAAAATGAGAACGCTACGGGTCACGGAATATGGCGTAAAACGTGCGCCACTTTTTTCGGACAAACTTCCGATTTTTTTTAACCCCTTATATAAAAGTAAACCTATACATGTTTGGTGTCTACGAACTCGCACTGACCTGAGGCATCACACCCACACATCAGTTTTACCATATAGTGAACACAGTGAATAAAATATCTCAAAAACCATAGTGCTATCGCACTTTTTTTGCAATTTTTCAGCATTTGGAATTTTTTTGCCATTTTCTAGTACACAATATGGTAAAACTGATGGTTTCATTTAAAAGTACAGCTCGTTCCGCAAAAAATGAGCCCTCACATGACCATATTGACTGAAAAATAAAAAAGTTACGTCTCTCAGAAAAAGAATGGCGAAAAAAAAAACGGAAAGCGAAAAATCGGCCGGTCGTGAAGGGGTTAATAAACATTTTTAAAGTACAACAGGTTGTGCAAAAGCATTTTACATGGAGCATGAAATCTGCAAGCTCCAAAAACATAGTAAAAATAAATTAGTATGGAGTGATTTTGATTCTCACTTGCATTGCAAATGTGAGGGTAATTATCATATTTTTTGAACTATAATATGATGAGAAAAGATCTTCCTAAAAAGTGGGTTTGTTTTATAGTCTGGAAGAAGCTTCCTGTGAAGGAGGAGAACGCTGACAGCGCTTCCTTCCTGATTACAGAGAACTGCACAATGCTGAAGTTTGTTTCTTATTCCTCCAGTTTCTTATTCGGCCTAAATCTTGGTTTCTTATTCAGCAGTTTATTTGATATTGATTTCTGTTATTACACAGCTTTAATAACAGAAATTAAAAAAAAAAATCACAATAAGATACACTGCAGTGAGAGATAGTGATGTGAAAACACCTAAAACCAGCTTAAAAAATTATAAAACTGGCACAAAAGGTAATCAAAGTCAGTTCCGAAGGGCATTATTGAAAAAGTTAAATGACTTTGGGCCACAGATCTCATATGGAAAACACTGAGATAATGCCTCACAAAAAATTCAGGTCACTCCAGCCTGGCCCAATTGGGTTCTGGGCATCAGAACTGGCATCAAAGTGGACAAATAGCCAATTTTCACAGAGTTTAATAAGTAACTGGTGTTAAGGGTTAAATAACTTTGGGCCACTGACCCCCTCTAGTATTACATAGACAGTGATGCCCTGGATCAAATTCAGGTCAGTCCAGCCTGGCCCAAAAAGGTTCTGGTCATGAGCTCTGGCAACAAAGAGGACAGGCAGTCAATTTTGATTATTTGAATAAGTAACTTGTGTTTTTATAGGGTTAAATGATTTTGAGCCACTGATCTCAACACCAATACATAGAGACTTATGCCCTGCAACAAATTGACTATTTTCTCACTGTGATGCCAGTTATGGTGCCCAGAACCCATTTGGGCCAGGTTGGAGTGACCTAAATTTGATGCCAAGCATCACTTTCTAATTGTGTTGTGAGATGAGTGGACCAAAGTAATTTAACCCCTTAAAAACACCATTTACTTATTCAAATCTGTGAAAAATGGCTATATGCCTACTTTGATGTTAAGTGTGATGCCCAGATCCCATTTGGGCCAGGCTGGAGTAACCTCAATTTGATGCAGGGCCACTACTTCTGTAATGGTGTGAGATCAGTGATTTAACCTTTGAAAAACACAAGTTACTCATTCAAATCTGTGAAAATTGGCTATTTGCCCAATTTGATAGCAGTTTTGATACCCAGATCACATTTGGGCTATGCTGGAGGGATCGGAATTTGATGCAGGGCCATGTAATGGTGGTGTGAGATCAGCGCTCAAAAGTCCTTTACCCCTTTAAAAACAACAGTTACTTATTAAAATTGTGAAAATTTGATGGGTTCTGGGAATCAGAACTGACATTTGGGCCAGCCTGGAGTCACTTTAATTTTATAAGGGACATCACTATCTGTGTAAGGCCCGTTTCACACGTCAGTGAAAGCACAGACGTTCTTCACTGACGTGTAAAACACGCACATGTCCCTCCGTGTGCCGTGATTCACGGCACACGTGGGTTGTCTAAGTGCAATCCGGGCTCCGTTCTCTGTGGTCCGTGATTGCACATAGAGATCAACTCACCTGTGCCCGCTCCCGCTCTCCTTGGTGCTGAACACTCCCACGGTGCAGCATCTGGCCGGCGCTGACCCCCGCAGCAGCTGCTTCCGGGTCGGCTGTGTCGTGCATTCATGAATATGCACGACAGTAATGAGCCGGCTCAGAAGCAGCAGGCAGAACAGGCTGCAGAGAGTGTCGCTGGAGCCGGGTGAGTAAAAATGATTTTTATTTTATATGCAGGTTTTTTTCTGGCACGTGTTTCATGGATCACACCACTGCGTGGTCCGTGGGACATCAGTGATGCCAGAAAAAAATGGACATGTCTCCGTGCGGCAATCACAGACACGCGTGTACGCCGCACGGAGACACGGTCAGTGAAAAATTACTGATGTGTGAGCAGACCCATTGATTATAATGGGTCTGCATATGTCAGTGATTCTGGTACGTAGAAAAAAAAAGCACAAACGTACCAAAATCACTAAAACAGGCCTTACAGTGAGATCAGAGGCCCAAAGTCATTTAAGCCCTTTAAAAAAACACTGATTCAAATCTGTGAAAATTGGCTATTTGCAAACTTGATGTCAGTTCTGATGAATAGAACCCATTTGGGCCAGGCTGGTGGGACCTGAATTTGATAGGAGGCATCACTATCTATGTAATGGTTGTGTAAGATCAGTGGCGCCAGATCATTTAACCCTTTAAAAACTCTAGTTACTTATACAAATCTGTGAAAATTAAAAATAGGATGCCAGTTCTGGTGCCCAGAGCTCATTTGGGCTAGGTTGGAGTGAAAAGAAGAAAAAAATACTCCAGCTTCCGGAATAATATAAAATCTTGTGTAAGCTTTATTTTGATGGAGGTAAAAAATACTTATTATAATGACAAAATAGGGAAGCCATGTGCGGCAAAGCGTTACGAATGCTACCTGCATTCTTTGTCAAGCCTGAGTAAACGAATGTTACCCATAAGCTTTTAAACTCACTCCTACCAATGAGTTTAATCAGAAAAACACGTGCTATCACAGGGTAGATAATATACAAAACACACGATACAAAATATTCCACAAAAAGTGAACAAAGAAAATTATACACAAGAGAAAAAAAAAAACACCATATATGCATGAACATACAATAATTTTTTTTCTTTTTTTTTTCTTTTTACATATATTAAAAAAGATCACATAAAACACTCTTTTTCCGAGATGTGCATGCAAACATTATCTACCAATATTTAATAATGAAACATGACATCTCGTCTCATATTAAGATGATTGGGTATTCTAGTTCCCAAATGAAATATCCAAAAGGCCTCACGCGTGAGAACCTGATGTTGGATATCACCACCACGAGGAGAGATTTTAACTTTTTCCAAACCAAAAACACACAAAAAATAAGTATTGCAAATATGATGTGAAATAAAATGCCTAGATGCTCATGAAAGATTTCTAGCTGGAATAACGGTACCTTTGGAATTGTAAATATCCCGGATATGTTCATTAAACCGCACCTTAAAGGGAACCTGTCAGCAGAAATTTCCCCTAAAACCTAACAGATTCCCCCTCTGCAGCTCCTGGGCTGCATTCTAGAAAGGTCCCTGTTATTATTGTGGCTCCTTTCTGACCAAAAAAAAGAGTTTATAAAGAGGTACCTTTTTGGCTTCGGATTCTATAAATCTGACACGGGGGCGGGCAGCCTGATGGCCGTTATTCTGCCCCCTGGTCCTGTATGCCGCCCCCATCGCTGATTTCCATACTTTTGGACGCCGCCCACTGCTCCAGCCATCCCCGCGCATGCCCAGTGCCAGTCTCACGGGACTGAGCACTGTGACTGCTGGTGACATGTGCGCAGGCAAGTGATTATGGGCGGGACTGTGACTGTTATCAGCAAGTACCCGCCCATAATCTCGTGAGCGCGCAAACCTCTCCAGCGTCACACTGTGCTCAGTTTAGATGCTAGACTGTATGGGCTGCTTCCAGGGATGACGTCCCTTTGTCACGTGATAGGGGCGTGTTCAAAATACTATCACGTGACAAAGGGATGTCATCCCTGGAAGCAGCCCATACAGTCTAGCATCTACACTGAGCACAGTGTGACGCTGGAGAGGTTTGCGCGCTCACGAGATTATGGGCGGTTACTTGCTGATAACAGTCACAGTCCCGCCCATAATCACTTGCCTGCGCACACGTCACCAGCAGTCACAGTGCTCAGTCCCGTGAGACTGGCACTGGGCATGCGCGGGGATGGCTGGAGCAGTGGGCGGCGTCCAAAAGTATGGAAATCAGCGATGGGGGCGGCATACAGGACCAGGGGGCAGAATAACGGCCATCAGGCTGCCCGCCCCCGTGTCAGATTTATAGAATCCGAAGCCAAAAAGGTACCTCTTTATAAACTCTTTTTTTTGGTCAGAAAGGAGCCACAATAATAACAGGGACCTTTCTAGAATGCAGCCCAGGAGCTGCAGAGGGGGAATCTTTTAGGTTTTAGGGGAAATTTCTGCTGACAGGTTCCCTTTAAGTTTTCTCACTATACAGCCAATATAAAGTAAATTACAACTGGTGCACTTAATGCAATAAACCACATTAGTGGTTTTGCAATTAATGTATCTAGAAATAGGATATGTGGCAGTTTCACCAGTGTTAGAAAATGAACTGCACAGCATGGCAAATTCACATGTGCGATTCCTGGCGTTCGGACTTCCTGCGATACTTAGGGGTTAAAATAACCCCCAGTTACAAAACAATATATCAAACAAATTTCCCACCCTTGATTCGAGACGTTGAAAATACCCTAAAGAAATGGTCTTCCCTGCAGATCTCTTTTCTAGGCAAAATAGCCACAATTAAAATGTCAATAATCCCGAAATTTCTGTACATCTTCGAAACACTTCCGGTACGAGTCCCTATGGGGGTGTTGAAAAGAGTCCAGTCAATGCTTATGCAATTCATCTGGCACTCGGGGAGACATCGCATCCCAGACTCAGTATTGTGCGCACCACGTTCAAAAGGGGGTCTATCGTGCCCGAATCTTATACTCTATTATTATGCCTCTCATTTACGTACTCTGGCCTCTTGGACAAACCTGCCAGCATATAATAAATGGACAGAGATTGAGAAGCTCTGGATGGCACCTTTCCACCCAAGCTCTCTAATCTGGGGCCGCCCTAGTGAAACTCATTCGAGAGATCTTTTAGGCCCAATGGCATTTATAAGGGAGCTGTGGCGGCAGTGCAGGATAAAGTTCCAACTGGCAACGCAGTCTTCCCTACTCACTCCCTTCCTGTTCACTCCACACTTGACACAGGGCATGAGCCCGGGGGTGGTGGGGCAGTGGGTAAAGGCGGGCTTGTACTGTTTCCGTGACATTGTTAACCCAGTCACCTTAAAATTAAAGACATTCTCAGACCTACGACACCAGTATAGATTACCTCTCTACCTACATTTCTCCTACCAACAGATTACGCATTTCTTCTCGACCATCAGAGGGCAGATGGCGTCATGTCATCCCTCACCTTTTGAGGCCCTCTGTTCGGGGCGCACCTCAACTAAGGGTCTGATTTCAGCCATCTACAACATACTGTCAAGAGGGAACTCTTTAGAGATAGTTAAGCACACATACATGAAGAGATGGGAGGGCTGGATCGGCCGACCTATATCGGAAGCACTCTGGTCGGTGATATGGGCTAGGACATTTCGGTCCTCAGTCAGCACTCTCTACAAGGAGAATCAAGTCAAAGTCCTTATGACATGGTATCACACTCCAGAGCTTCTGCATAAGTTCAACCGTTCCTATCCAGATGAATGTTGGAGATGTGGACATGGGGGAGCTTCTTTATATCATATATTCTGGACATGCCCAGCTATCGATGGTTTTTGGGAGGGAGTGGAGTCCCTGATGGGTAGATTGGTGGGTAGAGATCTGAGTAGGGATCCGGTGGTATATCTACTAAATGCTCTCCCTTCGTCTTTAAGCAAATCTGAATTAAAGCTTCTCTTGCATATTCTCACCGCTGCCAAATGTCTAATATCATTATTCTGGAAGAGGGTGGCTCCGCCGTCAATCTCGGATCTTTATGCTAGAATAAAAGATGTTAGAAATATGGAGAGGTTGACGGCCCAGCTTCACAACACAATGGATGGATTTGTAAAGATATGGTCTCTGTGGGATGATTTTGGAAATACGTTCCAGATTTGAGCCCAAGTACGTGGTATTGATTTATTTCCCCTTTTCACAGCCGAAGTGTGCTGGGGGATTCCCCCCCCTCCTTTATCTTTCTTCTACTCGATACTATATCTGTTTATTCCATAGTGTATTTAATGGCATACCTGGGAAATGTTTTCTTTACATGTCTATCTGTTTCTGATTTATTGTAAAACTTGTTTAAAATCTTTTTTCAAAAATAAAAAGTTGATTAAAAAAATTCACATGTGCGGCACCGTGAAGTACCGCACCTAAAAAATCCTTTGTGGTTAAGCCAAGTAGAAACAGGTTTTTTCTTTTTTTACAAAAAAACTGGGGAAAAGAATGTTGCCTAACGAAGGTGCTGGAGTGACCTGAATTTGATGCAGGCCATCACTATCTGTGTGACAGTGGTGTGAGATCATTGGGCCAAAGTTATTTAACCCATTAAAAACCATCAAATTCAAATCTGTAAATATTAAACTGTCTGCCCACACTGATGCAAGCTTTGATGCCCAGATTGAACTTGACCGGGCATGAGTGACCTAAATGTGGGGCGCAGCATTACTTTGTGTGGCAGTGGTGTGCAATCAATGGCCCAAAGGTCATCTAATCATTTAAAAAAAAAAAAAAAAAGTTGCTTATTCAAATCGTAAAAACTGACCATCTGCCCACTTTGATGGCAGCTCTTATGGCCAAAATCAGTTTGGACTAGGCTAAAGTCACCTGTGTTTGATACGGGGCATCACTATACAACGTGCAGAATTATTAGGCAAGTTGTGTTTTAGAGGATATTTTTTATTTTGGTCAACAACTATGTTCTCAATCAACCCAAAAGACTCATAAATGTCAAAGCTTAATATTTTTGGAAGTTAGTGTGGTTTTTTTTTTAGATTTGGCTATTTTAGGAGGATATCTGTTTGTGCAGGTAACTATTACTGTGCAGACTTATTAGGCAACTTAATAAAACCAAATATATTCCCATCTCACTTGTTTATTTTCACCAGGTAAACCAATATAACGGTACAAAAGTTAGAAATAAACATTTCTAACAGGCAAAAACAAAACCCCAAAAAATGAGTGACCAATATAGCCACCTTTCTTTATGATGACACTCAACAGCCTACCATCCATAGATTCTGTCAGTTGCTTGATCTGTGATCAACATTGCGTGCAGCAGCCACCACAGCCTCCTAGACACTGTTCCGAGAGGTGTACTGTTTTCCCTCCCTGTAGATCTTACATTTTATTATATTAGGGACCACAGGTTCTCTATGGGATTCAGATCAGGTGAACAAGGGGGCCATGTCATTATTTTTTCATCTTTTAGACCTTTACTGGCCAGCCACGCTGTGGAGTAGTTGGATGCATGTGATGGAGCATTGTCCTGCATGAAAATCATGTTTTTCTTGAACGATATCGACTTTTTCCTGTACCACTGCTTGAAGAAGTTGTCTTCCAGAAACTGGCAGTAGGTCTCGAAGTTGAGCTTCACTCCATCCTCAACCCAAAAAGGTCCCACAAGTTCATTTTTGATGATAACAGCCCATACCAGAACCCTATCTCCACCTTGCTGGCGTCTGAGTCGGAGTGGAGCTCTCTGCCCTTTACTGATCCAGCCTCTGGCCCATTAAGAGTCACTCTCATTGCATCAGTCCATAAAACCTTTGAAAAATCAGTCTTAAGATATTTCTTGGCCCAGTCTTGACGTTTTATCTTATGTTTCTTGTTCAAAGGTGGTAGTTTTTCAGCCTTTCTTACCTTGGCCATGTCCCTGAGTATGGCACACCTTGTGCTTTTTGATACTCCAGTAACGTTGCAGCTCTGAAATATGGCCAAACTGGTGGCAAATGGGATCTTGGCAGCTTCACGCTTGATTTTCCTCAATTCATGGGCAGTTATTTTGCGTCTTTTTTGCCCCACATTCTTCTTGCGACCCTGTTGGCTATTTGCCATGAAACGCAAGTTGGAGTAGGACAACATGTAAAAAAAAAAGTATCATGTGATCAAAATACTCATGTGCCTAACAATTCTGCACACAGTGTATACAGGGCCGCCATCACGGCATGACAATCATGACTGATGTATGGAGCCCGGTGAAGAGGAAGACCCGGCCAGGGCCAGAGGTAATTAGCTTTATTAAGCCCCAGGCCACACCAGAGGGGCCTGGACGTGTTGCTTTGGTCACTACACAGGGCTAATTTGTATGCAAAGCACTTCAGGGGCATCACATGCAAATTAGCCATGTGGTAGAGGCAATGTCAGCGGGACAGAGCAGGGAGCTGTTGCATCATCCCATGGCCCAACGTGCAACAGCGTGATGAGATCATCACTCTGCGACCTCACCACACTGCTGCAAGCAACACAGAGCTGTGGGGGTGGTGAGGACGCGGCAGTCAGCAGGGAAAGGTAAGCGGTCCCTAAGGTGAAGAAAGGAGTGGGACGATCGCCGGGGATGGTAGGGGGGGCCACTGACCCCAGCCTCTGCCTTGGGTCCGCTGGATGTGCATTGGAGGCGCACATCCAGCTGAAATGCATCGTGGGTCAGAGAGGATGCCATGCGACATGGGAGCTAGTGAGGGAGAGTAAAATGTTTTAGTTTTGTTTTTTTATTTTAGTGGCAGACAAAAATATACCAGGAAGGCCCCAGGAAGGGGACATATATACCAGAAGAAAGACATATATACCAGGATTTGGACAGAAAAAAGATGGGGGCATATATAAAAGAATGTGCCCAGGAGGGCGATATACTTTACATACCAGGGTATATATACCAGGAGGGGCCAAGGATGGGACATACAGTATATATTAGGATGGGGACAAATAAACCATGATGGGGACATACATCCCAGGAGGGGCCTATTAAGGGGACATATATACATTTGAAACCAGAAGTTTACATACACTAAAAAGACAGGTCTGCCCATTTTTCTCATTGTCTGACATGAAATCATAATAAACCTTTCCCATTTTAGGTCAATTAAAATTAACAAAATTAATTATATTTGCCAAATGCCAGAATAATGAGACAGAGAGAATGTTTTAAGGCATTTTTATTACTTTCTGCAGTCAAAAGTTTACACGCATTTCATTAGTATTTGGTAACTTAAACTGTATGAGTAAAGGTGGTGTCACACACAGCGACAACGACGTCGCTGCTACTTCACCATTTTCTGTGACGTAGCAGCGACGTCCCGTCCCTGTGTGACATCCAGCAATGAGCTGGCCCCTGCTGTGAGGTCGCCGCTCGTTGCTGAATGTCCTGCTTCATTTTTTGCTCGTTGCTCTCCCGCTGTGAAGCACACATCGCTGTGTGTGACAGCGAGAGAGCGACGAACTGAAGCGAGCAGGGAGCCAGCTTCTGGCAGACTGCGGTAAGCTGTAACCAAGGTAAACATCGGGTAACCAAGGGAAGCCCTTTCCTTGGTTACCCGATATTTACCTTCGTTACCAGCGTCTGCCGCTCTCACGCTGCCTGTGCTGCCGGCTCCCTGCAAGGGTTTGCTTATTAACCCAATGTGTACTCTGGCGTGCAGGGAGCCAGCGCTAAGTGGTGTGAGCTGGTAACCAATGTAAATATCGAGTAACCAAGCCCTTGGGTTACCCGATATTTACCTTAGTTACCAAGCGCAGTACCGCTTCCACCCGTCGCTGCTGGCTGGGGGCTGGTCACTGGTGAGATCTGCCTGTTTGACAGCTCACCAGTGACCATGTAATGACGCAGCAGCGATCCTGATAAGGGTCATGTTGCCCGTCGTGATCACTGCTGCGTCGCTATGTGTGAACCCAGCATTAGTTGAATTGTTTAGGATATCCTTCCACAAGCTTATTACAATAGTTGGTAGGAATTTGGGCCCATTCTCCCTGACAGAACTGGTGTAACAACCATGTTTGTAGCTTGCACCTGCATTTTCAGCTTTGTCCATAAATTTTCAATAGGATTGAGATCAAATCTTTGTGATGGCCACTTCAAAACATTGAATTCTTTATCCTTAAGTCACTTTGTAACCAGTTTGGCAGTATGCTTCGGGTCATTGTCCATTTGGAAGACCCATTTCCGCTCAAGCTTTAAGTTCCTCGCTAATGTCTTGAAATGTTGCTTCAGTATTGCCACAATCTCCTTTCATCATGATGTCATCTATTTTGTAACGTGCACCAGTCCCTACTGCAGCAAAACAACCCCACAACATGATGCTGCCACCCCCCGTGTTTCAAAGTTTGAATGGTTTGTTCTTAGGCTTCAAAGCTTCTACCTTTTTCCTCCAAACGAAATGATGATCATTATGGCCAAACAGTTCAATTTTACTTTTGTCAGACAACAGGACATGTCTCCAAAAATTAAGGTCTGTATCCTGTGTGGATTTGCAAACATTAACCTGGCCTTTTCAAGTTTCTTTTGGCGTAATTGCTTCTTTCCGGCAGAGTGGCCTTTCAGCCGATGTTGATACAGTACTCTTTTCACTGTGACTAATGACACAATCTCACCTTCAATCTTCACAAGGTCTTTTGCTTTTGTTCTTTGGTTGATATGCACATGTCTGACCAAAGCACATTCATCACATACACAGAACCTGTCTCCTTTCTGAGCAGTGTGATGGCTGGACATTCCCATCTTGTTTGTATTTGCATTTAATTGTCTGTACAGATGAACAAGGCACCTTCAGGTATGTGGAAACTGCACTCAAGGATGAACCAGACTTCATAACAGTGGTGGTTCAGTATAAATCAAATCATACATGTATCGCTATTAAAGTGCATGTGCCTATATTATCATTCATTCTGAACCAACCACAGGAAATCCTATGCAGCGATAATATAATCAGAACAGTGGTGGTTCAGTATACATCCATTCACTCATATATCACTATTAGGCTATGTGCGCACGTTACGTTTTTTCCTGCAATTTAATTGCGTTTTAAACTGCACCGTGTCAATGACAAAATGCATGCGCTGTGCTTCCCCAGCAAAGTCTATGAGAAGTCAAAATTTCCATCCGCACGTTGCTTTTTTTAGGCAGCGTTTTGTTTGATAAATATTTGTCAAAATTGTTGCCTAAAAAAAGCAACATGTCACTTCTTCATTGCGTTTTGTGAACATTTTCCACTCATTGAAATGAATGAGAGGTGTCAAAACGCAACCAAAATGTTTAGCTGTGCATTTGCACTGTATTTTGGTTGCATTTTGTATGCGTTCTGGTCAACAAAAACGCAGGTCTCTCTCTCTTTGTCAGTCTTGGTCTTTCTCTCCCACCTTCATACACTCCGATCACAGGTATGGCTGTCACACTGCTCCCACGGCCTCTCCTGCAAGTGCTGGCTGCTCATAAGGCTCATTTCATTTATTTCACTCGCCCACCGGTGCCTATGATTGGTTGCAGTCAGACACACCACCACGCTGAGTGACAGCTGTATCACTGCAACCAATCACAGCCGCCGGTGGCCGGGTCTATATCGTGCTAATAAATAATAATAAATAATATAAAAAAAAGCGTGCGGTCCCCCCAATTTTGATACCCAGCCAAGATAAAGCCACACAGCTGAGGGCTGGTATTCTCAGACTGAGGAGACCCATTTTGTTGGGAGCCCCCCAGCCTAAAAATATCAGCCAGCAGGCACCCGGATTTGTCGCATCCATTAGATACGACAGTCCCGGGACTTTACCTATCTCATCCCGAATGCCCTGGTGTGGTGGCAATCGGGGTAATAAGGAGTTAATGGCAGCCCATAACTGCCACTAAGTTCTAGCTTAGTGATGGCAGGCGTCTATCAGACACCTCCCCTATCACTAAACTAAATAAAAGTAAATAAACACGAACACAGAAAAATCCTTTATTTGAAATAAAAGACAAAAACTCTTTCACCACTATATTAACCCCAACACAACCCTCCAGGTCCGATGTAATCCGAATGAGGTCACTTGATGCTCCCAGCACTGCTACATCTGATACTCACAGCAAACGGCTATAGAGCAAGACTGATCACTGTGAGCTCCACGCAGAAACTGAAGTGAGTCGTGCTATCAGCGGTGAGGTCACTTAGGTTACCCGCGGCCACAGCTGGAGTCCTCCACCTGTGACAGAAAATCACCCGAGTGACTGAAGTGAGCAGAGTGATCAGCGGTGCCCTCACTCAGGTGATTTCCGGTCACGGCTGGAGTCCTTCACCTGTGTCGGCAAATCAAGCCGCGACACAGAGACAGAGCCACGCAATGACAATGAACTCGGATGAACCTCTGACGTCACAGCTGCGGGCCCCGCACTACCGCCTGTGTCGCAGCCCTTACGTTAAAAGTTTACTAGAGTTCATTCTCATCGTGCGGCTCTGTCTCTGTCTGCTGTCAGTGGCCAGTCATGCTCTATAGTGCTGCTGTGACATTAAAGGAATGTAGCAGAGCTGAATCACCGTGGGACTGCACCGTTAAAAATGCATCCAAAATGCATTTAAAACAAACAGATTCAAAATGCATGTGTTTTGGATGCATTTATAATGTAAAACGCAGTGTTTACAGTTGTCATAGTCTGCCAGAGGGTGCATTTTTTTGTCACATCAAGAACGCAGCATATGGACATACCCTTAAACTGCCTGTGCCTATATTGGAATTCATTGCCTGAACTGACCACATAATTTCTATACCTCTCAAGAAGTGTACCCACAAAACCCACCTCCTCCCACACCATCAAGACCCCTACGTACGTTTCGCTTTCTTGAGATTAAATGTGACCTATAATATAATCCACTTCCTCGGGGGGGGGGAAGCAGTGTGTTTCAGGTGTGCATTGAAATATATCCACAAGTGTGTCTCTAATTAACGCAGATGTTGCCAATAAACTTATCAAACGCTTCCAAAGACAGGACATAATGATATGGACTGTCCCATACTGTTTAAAAGGCATAGTACTCCGTGTATATAACCTTTTGACTGTGCATAAAGTAATACAAATGTCTTAACAGTCTCTCGCTCTCTCATTATTCTGACATTTCGCAAATATAAATAATTTTGGTAATCCTAATTTATGTCAGAAACTGAGAAAACATGCATGTGTCTTTTTAGATAGTGTATGTAAACTTTTGGTTACAACTGTACCAGGAGGAGGACATATATTACAAAAAAGGGACAAATAAGATGGGGACATACCAGGAGAGGCCCAGGAAGGGGACATATATACCAGGAGGAGGAGATATATGCTAGGAAGGGGACAAACCACAATCGGGATATATATACCAGGAAGGGCCCAGGAGGGAGACATATATGTATATATAAACTTGTTTTTTATTGATACAAAAAATATAAGGCTGACATAAACAAAGTTTGAAAACCTACCATCTATTGACTTACTGCCACAATACCTCTAAGGTGAGGCTCTACAGCTAGGTATTGAATATTTTATGATTATCTGCGGACACTGCCTTGTTTAAATACTTACTAGAAGGTGGCCCGATTCTAATGCATTAGGTATTCTAGAATTTATTGTGTAGTTAATGTATGATTTTTGTTTTATATATATATATATAGATGTTGTTGTGTGTAGTTGCCAAGTGTTTGTGTAGGGCGCTGTAAATGTTCTGGGTATTGTCTGGGTGTGGGGGTGTGTGAGAGCAGTGTTGTTTGTGTGTTGCGTTGTTTGTGTAGCGCTGTGTGTCTGCAGCGTTGTGTGGGTGGTGCTGTGTGTGTTGCGCGGTTTGTGTGGGTGTGTGTGTTTTGGGGGGAGGTATGGTGTTGCGCAGTGTGTGCGTATATTTGTGTGAGCCGCGGTGTTTGTGTGTTGGGTGTTGTGTGTGCGGCGTTGTCTGTGTGGGTGTCTGTGTAGGGCGGTGTTTGTGGTTCCCAGTGTGTGTGTGGTGTGTTGTGCAGTGTGTGTGTGGTGGTGTGTGTTTTGGTGGGAGGTGTGCACCCCCATCGTGCTCCATCCCCTATGCTGCACACCCCCATCGTGCTCCATCCCCCATGCTGCGCACCCCTATAGTGATCCATCCTCCATGCTGCACACCCCCATCATGCTCCACCCCCCATGCTGCACACCCCTATCGTGCTTCATCCCCCCATGCTGCACACCCCCATTGTTCTCCATCCCCCATGCTGCGCACCCCTAAGAGAAGAGTATAATAGGAGCACTATAATAGGGTGAGTATAATAGGAGGAGTAGTCCTAGGGAGAGAGGAGTATAATAGGAGGAGTAGTCCTGGGGGATAGGAGTATAGTAGGAGGCATAGTCCTAGGGGGAGAGGAGTATACTAGGAGGAGTAGTCCTAGGGAGAGAGGAGCATAATGAGAGAAGTAGTCCTGGGGGGTGAGGAGTATAATAGGAGGAGAAGTCTCCTGGGGAGAGAGGAGTATAAAAGGAGGAGTAGTCCTGGGGGGAGAGGAGTATAATAGGAGGAGTAGTCCTGGGTGGAGAGGAGGATAATAGGAGGAGGAGTCCTGGGGAGAGAGGAGTATAATAGGAGGAGTAGTCCTCGGGGGAAAGGAGTATAATAGGAGTAGTCCTGGGGAGAGAGGAGTATAATAGGAGGAGTAGTCCTGGGGAGAAAGGAGAATAATAGGAGTAGTAGTCCTGGGGTGGGGAGGAGAGGAGTATAATAGGAGTAGTCCTGGGGGGGTGAGGAGTATAATAGGAAGAGTAGTCCTGGGGGGTGAGGAGTATAATAGGAGGAGTCCTGGGGGGAGGAGTATAATAGGAGGAGGAGTCCTGGGGTGTGAGGAGTATAATAGGAGGAGTAGTCCTGGGGAGAGAGGAGTATCATAGGAGGAGTAGTCCTGGGGAGAAAGGAGAATAACAGAAGGAGAAGTCCTGGGGTGGGGGGGAGAGGAGTATAATAGGAGGAGTAGTCCTGGGCAAGTGAGGAGTATAATAGGAGGAGTAGTCCTGGGGGGTGAGTATAATAGGAGGAGTAGTCTTGGGGGGTGACGAGTATAATAGGAGGGGTAGTCCTGGGGGGAGAGGAGTATAATAGGAGGAGTAGTCCTGGGGGAGAGGAGTATAATAGGAGGAGTAGTCCCGGGGGGAGAGGAGTATAATAGGAGTAGTCCTGGGGGGGTGAGGAGTATAATAGGAAGAGTAGTCCTGGGGGGGTGAGGAGTATAATAGGAGGAGGAGTCCTGGGGGGAGGAGTATAATAGGAGGAGTCGTCCTGGGGGGTGAGGAGTATAATAGGAGGAGTAGTCCTGGGGAGAAAGGAGAATAATAGAAGGAGTAGTCCTGGGGTGGGGGGGAGAGGAGTATAATAGGAGGAGTAGTCCTGGGCAAGTGAGGAGTATAATAGGAGGAATAGTCCTGGGGGGTGAGTATAATAGGAGGAGTAGTCCTGGGGGGAGAGGAGTATAATAGGAGGAGTAGTCCTGGGGGGAAAGGAGTATAATAGGAGGAGTAGTCCTGGGGGGAGAGGAGTATAATAGGAGGAGTAGTCCTGGGGGGAGAGGAGTATAATAGGAGGAGTAGTCCTCGGGGGAGAGGAGTATAATAGGTGGAGTAGTCCTGGTGGGAGGTATCTAATAGGTGGAGTAGTCCTGGGTATAGGTGCCCAATGTGTGCGGGGGGAGGTGTATAGGTGCCTGTGTGCTGGGGGGAGGTGTATAGGTGCCCAATGGGTGCGGGGAGGAGGTGTATAGGTGCCCAACGTGTAGGGGGGTGGGGCCAAGTAGCCAACATGTGCGGGGGGCGGGGCCGAGCAGCCAACGTGTGCGGGAGGCAGGGCCGAGCGGCCAATGCGTGCGGGGGCAGGGCCGGGCCAATGCAGCGGTTGTCACTGTAATGACGTCATTTTGGAGCAAGACAGACAAATAGACTAAGGCAATTATATATATATAGACTAGCTGTAGTACCCGGGCGTTGCCCGGGATAGTAACTGTCTCTCTCCCAGTCTGTCTGTGTATCACTGTCTGTCTGTCTCGCTGTCTGTCTCTTTCCTTGTCTGTCTGTTTCTATATATCTGTATTTGCATCAGTCTGTCTGTCTCAATCTCAGTATCTGTCTGTCTCTCTCTCTGTCTCCTTGCCCGGCCGTCTCCTTGCCCGGCCGTCCTCTTGCCCGGCCGTCCCCTTGCCCGGCCGTCTCCTTGGGCGTCCGTCTCTTTCCAGGGCGCCCGTCTCTTTCTCCGGCTGTCTCTTCCTGTCTGTCTGTCTTTTTCTGTCTCTCTCTATCCGTCTATCCTATCTTATACTAACAGTTTATTTTGTTCCTATAGCAACCACTGCCAGTTGCTATTTATAGCCAGTAGCTCCCACCTCCATTCAGTTTAATAGCAGCAGGATTTTTGCAGAGTAACGGCATATACACACATACACGCACACACACATACACTGAGTTTTATATATTAGAATGGGCAATCTATTATCAGTGGCCTGATACTTCATTGTGGATAAGTACAGGATTATGTCCATCCTCTTATTTTATTTATTCTTTTTCTCTTGCCAATCATGTTAAACCTTTGTTTTTGTCAGCTCGATATGTTTGGCATCAATAAAAGCTAGGTTTATATATATATAAATAGCTGTATATGCACATTTTACTATTTACGCTCAGTTTACCATGCAGCTTTTTCCTCTCATGTTACAATTAGACAGAGAGGCAGTGTGTAGGAGGATATTATGAAGAGGGGCAGTGTATGCAAAGGGATATTATACAGAGGGGCAGTGTGTGGGGGAGAGATTGTACAGAGGGGCAATGTGTGTGTGTGTGTGTGTGTGTGTGTGTGTTGAGATATTATACATAAAGGCAGTGTGGGAGAGAAAATGGAAAGGGGCAGTGTAGAGGGAGGGTGTATTATGGAAAAGGGCAGTGTAGGGGGTGTATTAATTTTCTGAGGGAAATACTTCATTTCCTGGAATAATTTTAAGGGGAAGGTGTCGTCAAAAAAAAAAAAAAGAAGAAATTTCAATAACTGAAAAAATGTAAAGTATTAATGTGTTAATGTTTTGTTTAAATATTATTTGTTTTTAATTGAGCAAAATATAAAAAAAAATTAAAAAGTTTGATATTTTCCACTATTAAACACTAGGGGGACCTGCTGCTGAAATCCTACAGAAATCCCACTGTAGAAATAGCCTGGATTACAGCTGCAGTAAAGTGGGCAGAATCTGCTCTCCTGTGTGTGATATCACAGCCCCCCTCCCAACTTGGGTGTTTACAAAGAATAACAGAGAATGAAATGTAGGGACATAGTGCAGAGCCATTTTGTTGGTGACCACAAATGTCTAAAGTGTCACCAAGGACAGCAGGAGTATCACACAGGATAGGATTAGATACACAGTTCAGCAGACAGTATCACACAGAATAGGATTAGATACACAGCCCTGCAGACAGTATCACACAGGATAGGATTAAATACACAGCCCTGCAGACAGTATCACACAGGATAGGATTAGATACACAGCCCTGTAGACAGTATCACACAGGATAGGATTAGATACACGGCTCAGCAGACAGTATCACACAGAAGAGGATTAGATACACGGCTCAGCAGACAGTATCACACAGGAGAGGATTAGATACACAGCTCAGCAGACAGTATCATATGATGGGATTAGATACACAGCTGTGCAGACAGTATCACACAGGATAGGATTAGATACACGGCTCAGCAGACAGTATCACACAGGATAGGATTAGATACACGACTCAGCAGACAGTATTACACAGGATAGGATTAGATACACAGTTCAGCAGACAGTATCACACAGGATAGGATTAGATACACAGCCCTGCAGACAGTATCACACAGGATAGGATTAGATACACAACCCTGCAGACAGTATCACACAGGATAGGATTAGATACACAGCCCTGCAGACAGTATCACACATGATAGGATTAGATACACGGCTCAGCAGACAGTATCACACAGGAAAGGATTAGATACACAGCCCTGCATACAGTATCACACAGGAGAGGATTAGATACACGGCTCAGCAGACAGTATCACACAGGAGAGGATTAGATACACGGCTCAGCAGACAGTATCACACAGGAGAGGATTAGATACACGGCTCAGCAGACAGTATCACACAGGAGAGGATTAGATACACAGCTCAGCAGACAGTATCATATGATGGGATTAAATACACAGCTCAGCAGACAGTATCACACAGGATAGGATTACATACACGACTCAGCAGACAGTATCACACAGGATAGGATTAGATACACAGGTGTGCATACAGTATCACACAGGATAGGATTAGATACACAGGTGTGCATACAGTATCACACAGGATAGGATTAGATACACGGCTCAGCAGACAGTATCACACAGGATAGGATTAGATACATGGGTCAGCAGACAGTATAACACAGGATAGGATTAGATACACAGCTCAGCAGAAAGTATCACACAGGATAGGATTAGATACACAGCAATGCATACAGTATCACAAAGGATAGGATTAGATACACGGCTCAGCAGACAGTATCACACAGGATAGGATTAGATACACAGCCCTGCAGACAGTATCACACAGAATAGGATTAGATACACAGCCCTGCAGACAGTATCACACAGGATAGGATTAGATACACGACTCAGCAGACAGTATCACACAGAATAGGATTTGATACACAGCCCTGCAGACAGTATCACACAGGCTAGGATTAGATACACAGCCCTGCAGACAGTATCACACAGGATAGGATTAGATACACAGCTCAGCAGACAGTATCACAGGATAGGATTAGATACACAGCTGTGCAGACAGTATCACACAGGATAGGATTAGATACACAGCCCTGTATACAGTATCACACAGGAGAGAATTAGATACACGGCTCAGCAGACAGTATCACACAGGAGAGGATTAGATACACGGCCCTGCAGACAGTATCACACAGGATAGGATTAGATACACAGCCCTGCATACAGTATCACACAGGAGAGGATTAGATACACGGCTCAGCAGACAGTAACACACAGGAGAGGATTAGATACACGGCTCAGCAGACAGTATCACACAGGAGAGGATTAGCTACACGGCTCAGCAGACAGTATCACACAGGAGAGGATTAGCTACACGGCTCAGCAGACAGTATCACACAGAAGAGGATTAGATACACGGCTCAGCAGACAGTATCACACAGGAGAGGATTAGATACACGGCTCAGCAGACAGTATCATACAGGAGAGGATTAGATACACAGCTCAGCAGACAGTATCACAGGCTAGGATTAGATACACAGGTGTGCAGACATTATCACACAGGATAGGATTAGATACACAGCCCTGCATACAGTATCACCGGTTCACGCACAGGCGAGTGTGGGGGAAGGGGAGTAGGGTGAGCGGGGGGGTGTTTTTGGAGAGGGTAGCAGCGGCGGTACTCACATGCAGAGGCACACAAACACACACACAGCAGCGGCGGCGCAGTGGTGGCGGGCAGAGCGGGGGCTGTGTAGAGCGGAGGGAGGGAGTGTCATTGGAGACGGTAATGGTGGGGGGAGGGGCGGCGTTGGCGGCGGCAGCAGCAGTAGCAGGGGTTGGGTAGAGCAGAGGGATTGGGTGTCATTGCAGACAGTAACGGCGGGGGGGGGAGGGGAGGGTAGGCGGCCCGTACTTACACATCCCGGCGGTTAACAGGAGTAAAGTGGAGCAAACAGCATAGCTGTGAGCTCCACAATGATGGCACCGATATCCTCCCTCTGCTGTGATCTGGACAGCCCAGGGGGCGCATCCAGGTCACAGCAGACGCCTACTGTAACGTTACTAAATGGGGTCGGATCCCGACCACTGTTCTCTATGCACAGGGGCTGCCATGAAGGAGTGAGTTACTGTCGTTACACACACAGCAAATCCAGCATGGCAGCCCCCAGTGCCATCAGTAAAATTAGAATTAAATAAAAACTAAATAAGCGGTGATTTTAATTTTGTATTAAAAATACTTGATTTCATAATCACTATTATTAATACAAAAATAAAAAAACGCGACACCTTCCCTTTAAGGGTACTAACAGGTGTGTGTGTGTGTGTGTGTGTGTGTGTGTGTGTGTATTATATATAACATATATTTTGGTGGCAGCACTGACTACAGGGCTCGGGCGGAAAGGAGTGCCATTTGATCTTTGGGGCACAGGCTTTCTAAGAATTGTTTGCGGACTCAAATTTGTAGAGCCCCAGAAGTGCCAGAACTACAAACTCACTCACGTGACTAAATTTTGGAAACCCCACCCCTCTGGAATATCATTTATGGGTGTAGTGATGACTTAGTGTCTGTTAAACACCTATGGTGTCAAACGCAATGAATGTTTTAGAATTAAAAATTGCAATTAGGACCTTGTCATGACCAGTGCATTGTAGTGCCCACTTCGTGCTTCTGGAAACCTACATCCCGAAAATTAAAGCGGGCTCTTCTCATACAACAATGCCAAACATGTGGATGCTTACTATGGTTTTAGGCACATTGTGGTGCTCAGAAGGGAGGGGTGCATTTGGATTTGAGAGCGCAGGTTTGGTTGGCTTTTTTTTTTTTGAGGTGGGAGTTGTGGCATTTTTCAAGAGCTGGGGTGTTACCAATAATGTGGAAGTCCCGTATATTTCCATTAAAAAATGCCGGACTTGGGTGGGGACTTGTATTTTTGTGGGTTGAGTTGAATGCTATTTGGTGGCGATTTTAGTACAGAACTTGTATTTTGGATCAACTTTCATTTATCCTATGCTCTATGCTGAACACTTACATCAGGGTTTCCATCTTATATGATTCAGGTAAAACCCCCAACGGATTCATTCGCTTATGAGACAGCAGAGTTACTCTGGACTCTGTATACCAGTGTTTGTTTTTTCAAAGGTGAACAAAACTGTTCATGACCGCACTTTTCTGCAGGCCTAAAAAGTACGAGTAAAAGATGGTGTCACACAGAATATTCGGACACTTCCTACTCAGAGTGTTACAGATGGACACGGTTACACCACAGGCCAGACGAGAGTTCAAGGTGACTCCCTTTGCCTCATTTCAGTGAATTTTTTGTTGGGAATTTTTTCTGTTTTTCAGAAATTTAGGGTACGTTCCCACAATCCACAAACGTCATGTCCTGGCTGCGTGTGTTCTACTACAGAGACGCAAGTGTTCTCATCAGGAGAACACAGTATCCTTGCCCGTGATCAGGGTCGCTGCAGACTTTCACTCTGCTCTCCCTGCAGAGAACACTCACCGCTCTGCAAGCATAAATTGACATGCTGCGGCTCGGGAAGCTGCTCTACATGTCAGTTTACGCTGAGGAGAAAAGAGGCACAGTGGGCATGAGATTTCAAGAAATCCCATCAACTTTGCTTGTAAAGCTCAACACAACGTTTTGGACACAGCGAAAACTCGCTGCATCAAAAATAAAAATTATTCTTACCATTAATTTGGTTTCTAGGAATCTTCCACGACCGCATAGGAGGTTGCCTTTCCACGTCCTAATAGGGACAGGAAGTACAAAGAGGTTAAAAGGACCCTCCCACCTCCCATTAGCCAGTGTCTTACAAAGAACCCATAGCACATGAGTAGCATGTAACACATTCCAGGAAATAGAGGAATAGGGAGGGAATTAAGTGCTGTCATGGAAGGTTCCTAAAAACCAAATTAACGGTAAGAATAATTCTTATTTTTCTAGTCATCTTCCATGACAGTATAGGAGGAATACTAACGAATTAATACCTAGGGATGGGGGGGGGGGGACTACAGCCTGCAGGACTTTCCTGCCAAAAGCCAAATCCCTGTTGGAATCCAGGTCCAGGTGATAATGCTTCGTGAAAGTGTGTAGCGAAGACCAGGTAGCTGCCTTGCAGATCTGCTCGGGAGAAGCCCCTGCCCGTTCAGCCCAGGAGAAAGAGGTAGATCTGGTGGAATGTGAAGTAAATCCAGTCGAGGGTGACAGATGCTGGTTGGCATGATACAGTTGGCTATAGTGATTTTAGTCAGGTCTAGATAGTGTACCACCATCCTGCGAACATCCAAAGAAAGGAATATTTCCTCCCCTGGAGTCTGGGGATCCTGACAGAAGGAATGAAGACTGATGGATTGGGAGCGATGGAAATCCGAGACAACTTTGGGAAGGAATGAAGGGTACAGATGAAAGACAATGCTGTCATCTCTGATGGTCAAGTATGGTTCCCGGATGGATAAGGCTTGAAGCTCCAAGCAAAAGTAATTGCAACAAGAAACGCAGCCTTGTGAGAGAGAGACCGTATACTACAGGATGACAGAGGTTCATAAGGAGACAGAGAAAGCCCATTCAGGGCCACATTGAGGTTCCAGGAGGGTGTGAGGACTCTCTGTCGTGGACAAATTCTACTAATGGACACCATAAATTGGCGGATCCAGCGATGACTTGCCATATCTGCATCAAAGACGGAACTGAGAGCCGAAACCTGCACTTTCAATGAGCTGGGCTTAAGGCTCAAGTCCATTCCATTCTGGAGGAAGTCTAGTATTTGGGATATGTCAAGCTGGAGTGGGTCAGGCAGACGAGAACCACACCAGGAAGAGATTCTCATCCAGAATTTATTGTAGATATCGTTAGCAACTGGTTTACTTTTTTTTTGCAAAGTGGCCACAACTTTTTCAAAAAGGCCCTGGGCCTCAGAAGCTAGGCAGCTAACTTGAGCCTTTGAGGATCCGGGTGGAATAGAGGACACCGGGATAGTAAGCTGGGGTATGGACTCAGGAGGATTGGGCCGGCGACTTTGAGAGCCATGATCAAGTTGTACCAACTCCTCTTCGGCCACAGAGGAGCTACCAGGATAGTTGGGACTCCATCCTCCCTGATCTTCCTCATGGTTCTTGTAAGGAGAAGGATAGGCGGGAGAGCGTAAGCCAGACGAAAGGACCAGTCCCAGCAGAAGGCATCCACCCCTACCGAGTCGTCCCGTGGGTTCAGGGAGAAGAATTTTGCAACCTTTCGATTCCCATTTGACGCAAACAGGTCAATCCAGAGTACCCCACCTCGCCACCAGGGAGCAGAACACTGCTTGGTCCAGGTTCCACTCTCCTGGGTGAATATCTTGGCGACTTAGGAAGTCCGCTTGAAGATTCAAGGGCCCTTTAGGTGGACTGCGGAGAGGGACAGCAGGAATTTCTCTGCCGAAAGGAAAATCCGGGAGGACACGGACTTCCAGGCGCCGGATATTGTACCGCCCTGATGACGGAGATGCGCCACCGTTGTGACATTGTTGGAATAGACTAAAACGTGAGATCCCCTGACGAGATCTTGTGCTGCCAGGAGGGATTCCTTGACAGCCCTCAGTTCCCGGTAGTTGGAGGACCGGGAGCTGATGTTACGACTCCAGACACCTTAAAGTGGGGTGTTGGCAACCATAGCCCCCCACCCCCTCTGGCTGGCATCTGTCGTCAGTGTAAACAGAGGCGTCTGGGTCCATGCAACCCCCATGAGCAGGTTGCTGGGATTCAATTAACCACCCGAGGAGAGACGAGGTGACACTCCCTGACAGGCAAAATCTTTTATTCAGGAAAGCAGGGAGTCTGTCCCAATGTGACAGGATATGATCCTGAAGACAATGAGAGTAAGCTTGGGCCCACATGACTGATGGAATGCAGGACATCATTAATCCCAGAGCCGACATAGCTGCTCAAAGGGTGGGAGATGCTTTCCGATGTAGAGCCGATATCTTGGAGAGAAGGGTCAACCTTTGGTACTTTGAGAGAAAGGATGCCTGCTTGTCGGACATCACCAGCGGAACAGCACCCCAAGAAATCATTGTGTAGAAGAGGGTTGCAGCTGAGACTTTTGGAGAATGGGGATCCAGCCCAAGGATTGAAGGATGCTCAAAGACCTCTCCACATGGCTCCTGAGGGTCTGAGCGGGGAGAGCAAATTAGAAGGAAGTCGTCCAAATATGGCACCTGACAGATGCCTTGAATCTTTAGGAAGGCAACTACCTCTGCCATGATTTTTGAGAAAACCCTTGGGGCTGAGGTGATCCCAAAGGGAAGTACATTGAAGTGAAAGTGAAGGAATTCTCCCTTGCACAGAATTGCAAATTTGAGGTACTTCCTGTGGCGAGGATAAATGGGCACATGGAAGTAGGCATCTTTCAAGTCAATCGCAGCCATCTGGTCGTGCAGCCCTATCAATGGAATCGCCAATTTTATTGACTCCATCTTGAAACAATGGTATCGAACCTGTTGGTTGAGACGTTTCATATTGATTATAATACAAGCGTCTCAAGACGGCTTTCTGACCAAGAAGGGGCAGGAGTAATGGTCTACCGGGGAAATAACATTTGAATGTAGTAATCTCTGTAATTTTGAGTAAAGGAGATTCTGGGCACCCTGTGAAGACCGGGCAGTGACTCGGAGGCCTGGTGGAGGGGGGACCTTAATTCTATTAGGTGACCCTCTGATATGACATTTAGCACCCACTGACAGCTGGTGATAGTCCACCATTGGGGAAGAAGTTTCGAGAGTCGCCCCCTCACCAGAACCAAGTCATTGTTTATCATGCTGCTGACGCTGCTGCTGGGAAGGGATGAGGATATTTTTCCCTCTATCCTTTTGGTTGCCCCACCGACCTGACTTTCCTTTCCCCTTGGGCTGGGAGGTCTGAGGCACAGAGGGCGAAAAGGCCGTTTCCTAGGGGGTTTTTGCTCTGGAAGAGCCTTCTGATGGAAATGGAATCCAGCGCTGGGCCAAAAACCAAGTCCTCTTTAAAGGGGAGAGAGAGGAGCCTCATTTTGGAAGTGGAGTCACCCCTCCACACTTTCAGCCACAACGCCTGTCTGGCAGAGTTGGACAACACCGAAGTCCTGGCTGCCAGGCGGACTGATTCTACGGACGCACCTGCCGGAAAAATGGTTGCCTTCCTGAGCAAGGGAAGGGAATCTAGCAGAGCATCCCTAGGGGTACCCTGAGAAATATGTGATTCCAACTGGTTAAGTCATTTGAGCAGGAACCTGGAGACACAAGTGGAGGCAATATTTGCCTGAATGGTAGAATTCGAACCTCCCACTCCCGTCTTCAAGATTTCTCACGAGCTGCGCCTATGCTCTGAAACACACTACCAAGAGAAATCCGATTAATTCCCAACATCCACACATTTAAGCGGGCCCTAAAAACACATTTCTTTAGACTAGCCTATCAACTCACTGCACTGATCTAATCTAGTCCCTTTCTGCCCTTCAAAAAAAAAATTTAAAAAATTTACTTCCAGTTCTTGTCCCCTGTACCTGTATAAATTCTCACTGACGGGTTCATGCAGCTGCATTTCAATACCCTATTAAATCGATGGCTGGGGGGCGTGGCCTGGCCATGGAGGGATAAAGACGTGCGACACCTCAGCTCCTCAGCCGGCGCGGGGATTCATCTAATCAGAGCAACAATACAGGATCCCTAAAGTGACGAATGGGTAACAGACGGAGGAAGGAAAACCCCCAGCTCACCGCGTCCCGTGCAGGCACCCCAGGTCAGAGCATTCGCCGGTATATGGTGAAGACAGCGGCAGCAGGGCTCGATACCAATATGGCCGACGCTGCAATAACCACCAGAAGCAGCCGCGCGTCCTGCAGGGAGATGGCGGCGGCTGCAGAGATAGAGGCAGCTGAGCGGGCGACGCGGGCAGAGGAGGCAGCGGAGCAGGAGGAGGCAGCTCGGGGAGCGGTGAGTGCGGGCCAGCACAAAGATGACGGAGCAGGTGGGGCGGCCGTGCTGGGAAAGCAATATGGCGCCGAGACGCCGGAGCCAGGAGAGCAGACAGGCAGCGTGGGAGGGTACCGTCCACTGCCTGAGGAGAAGCGGTCTGAGAACATAGGAGAGGAGGGGGCCAAAGCAAGGAGCAGTACGGAATATGCAGCAGGCACCCAAGCTCAGACACATCTCATGCTGCAACCTAATATAACAACAGTGACTTTCCCAGCCCCTGGTAAATCCCCAAACACTGACATGTCACTAACCACTAGTCAGGAAGGGGTGCAGGGGGGCCATGATATTAGCCAGATATGGCGGGCCATAGGGGAACTGAGTTCTCATATTAAAAACATCCCCACAAAAAAGGATATGGAAGAATATATATTCAGATTAGAGAATTCATATAAGGCTGAACTATCTGGAATCAAAGATGAAGTACAGCAGCTGGGGGAAAGAGTCACAACAGCAGAATCCACAGTACAGGCATTGTCAGTAAAGGCAACAGAACAGGAGGCTGGATATGCATCCCATACTATACAACTTCAGTACTTGGCAGAAATGCTAGATGATGCAGAAAACAGAAACCGGCGTAACAATATTAGAATACGCGGCATTCCGGAGTCGGTTGAATATACAGCCTTGGATGGGACTTTATGCCACATTTTCAAGGACATACTGCATGTACCTATAGATTCTCCACTGGAACTAGACAGGGCTCATAGAGCGCTGGGCCCTAAAGCAATAGATCCAGAGTTCCCCAGAGACGTTATATGCAAAGTACACAAGTATAAGCTGAAGGACAATATTATGGCCCAAGCACGGAAACTTGACAATATCTCATTTAAAGGGCAAACGATTCTTATTCTGCCTGACCTGTCCAAGTGGACACTACAGAAGAGAAAGGCCTTGAGACCTTTATTGGACATATTATGTCAACGGAACATTCAGTATACTTGGGGCTTCCCATTCCGCCTGAGAGTCCGGAGGGCGGGAAGGATGCACGTCCTCAGTCACCCTGGGGGCATACCTGCGTTCACCGCAGCCCTCCAAATTCCATCAGTGACGATTCGGGACTGGCCATACCTACCTCCGGGGGCCCCCGGAGTGGACCCTCCCAGAGAAGCCCCCCAGAGAAGGCGGAGAGAGGCTCCTATGGATCTCGGCTAAATATGGAGTATCACTAAGCGGAAAAAGAGACCTTTGCGTTTTCCTAAAGATAACTCAGGAACAGGACATTTTGGTGGAAGTTTGGAAGATGACTCATTGTTATAGATATAGTTAAAGTCAAACCGAATATAGGAGTTCTGATATGAAAAGGGAATAATATCAAGATATAGTTTATAATATAGTATGGGGGAGACAGAGAGGTTTATGGAGTAGAGACATAGTAATACATGTAAGACCAAGTCCAAAATCGTTTAGGGACTAACATAGTTAATACAGTTGGGAAATGTATGTAGAGATAGAGAATGCAGATCCGCGCCGGTGGGGAGCAACTCTCCCTGGAAAGTCTACTGCACTTGAGGGGGCGCTATACCGTGCTGGACAAGGTATAGTTAGATACAGCCTCCCCCAACAAAGGAGGTGGACTGGGACATCAGGACATAGTTGCTGGTGCCTTAGTCCATCACCACTTTCTTATACTTGAGAACAAAATTTTCTTTCTTTTTTGTTCTCTTTCTTGGTTTTTCTAATACTCTTTTTTACTTCTATATCCATTTACTTTCCTTCTTTTATTTCTGGGCTACCGTATATCTTTTGGTATAAGTTTTTCAAGAATCACACTTAATCTAACCCTTTCTGATAGTTTTTCCCACCCATTCGTATCCTTTCCTTGTTGGTATAATAGCTAAAATAGAGATGGCGGAACTAAAATTTGGATCTTTTAATGCAAAGGGCTTTAATACGCCACAAAAAAGGAATCAAATACTAGCTGAAATGCACAAACAGAAAGTCCATATATTGCTCCTTCAAGAAACACATTTTAAAGTGGGCCATGTCCCAAACTTGAGAGATCGTAACTATGTGACATGGTTCCACAGCGCCAGTACTGAATCCCGGGCAAATGGGGTATCGCTTGCCATACACAGAAACCTGCCTCACTCTATTCTAGACACGAAACAGGATGCAGAGGGCAGATACATTATAGTTAAAATGCGGATATCTGATACAGTGTACACAGTGGCGGGATGGTACGCCCCTAACACAGGGCAGACGATGGCATGCAGGGCCTTTTTACAGGTTCTATCAGAGTTTGCAGAGGGAATAATGATCTTGGGGGGTGATTTTAATATGTCTTTGAATCCATTGGTAGATACTTCGGCTGGAAGGAGCAGCATTCCCAAGAAGCGACTGACCTCCCTAAAACGAGACATACATCAGATGCAGCTCAATGACGTGTGGCGCAGCATGCACCCTACGGGTAGGGACTACACCTTTTATTCCGCCCTTCATGATTCGTATAGCCGCATAGATTTCTTTCTAGTGAGCCAATGCGTCTTGGCCTGGAGGCCAGACCCCTCGATTGGAAGCATCATTTGGTCCAATCACGCCCCCATCTTTTTGACTTTTTCTCCCCCAGACGGTCGGAGGCGTGAGTGGACATGGAGACTCAATGATAACCTGCTTAAAGACACAATATGCATGAATGATATCAGGGAGTCAGCTGGGGTCTTCATGTCCTCTCACGAAACAGACCCCACTTCGATGCCCATGCAATGGGAGGCATTCAAGTGCGTGATAAGAGGGGTGCTGATAAAGCATGGGGCACGCATCAAAAAAATAAGGAATAGCCGAATAAAATAATTACTAGACAGGATCCATGGGTTGGAAATGGCACACAAGGAAGGAAGGTTGAGGGAAACATTGGTTGAACTCACAAAATGCAGGGAGGAACTTAGATCTATGCTGAATGAAAGATTTCTCATATACCGTAACCATTATAGGCGCTTTCTTTACCAGCACTCGAATAAATGCGGCAGATCCTTGTCTAATCTTCTACATCCCCGTAATCTTACAACATTTATACCCAGTCTGCGGAGGCGGGGGGGAGGGGAAACGAGCAACCCGACAGAGATCGTGGAAAACCTGAGGGGCTTTTACTCGGAACTGTATAACATCCGAGGGAGGTTCTCTGACATGTCACCACAGAGGTTGACTGAGCGCATCGAGAGATATATGGCGGACACTGCCTTGCCAACTTTGAAAAATGAGGAAGTACGACAACTGGACAACCAGTTCTCGGAGGAGGAAGTGGGGGAGGCAATTAAGAATACCCCAAATGGAAAGAGTCCGGGCCCAGACGGATTTTCCCCCACCTTTTATAAAACATTTTGAGAATTGCTTACCCCATTTCTAACTAAGGTCTTCAATGCAATCTCAGAGGAAACTCCCTTTGCGGCTCAGTCACTGGAGGCCCATGTCACGGTCCTCCGAAACCCGGCAAGGACCCCACTATAGTATCTAACTACAGACCAATATCGCTACTCAATATAGATATAAAGCTATTTTCCATGATCCTGTCGAACAGGCTGGCTCCCCTTCTCCCCTCCATCATTGACACAGACCAAGTAGGATTTATACAGGGGAGGGAAGCGCGGGATAATGTCAACAAGACTTTGCTGCTTATAGCCCATGCCAAAAAGACGAACCAGCCCCTGGGTATATTATCAATAGACGCAGAAAAAGCGTTTGACCGGGTACATTGGGACTTCCTGAGGGCGGCATTAAAACAGATAGGGATGGGCCCTGGTTTCTTGAACAAAGTACTGGCCCTCTATACCTGTCCTTCGGCTAGGATAAAGGCAAATGGCTTTTTGTCACAGCCGATTCAAATCAGAAATGGAACAAGGCAGGGATGCCCTCTTTCCCCGTTACTATATGTAATCATAATGGAACACCTTGCCAATGCGATCAGGAGAAGTCCCAATGTACACGGCATAAACGTAGGGGGGAACATGTATAAGACGGCATTATATGCGGATGATTTGCTGATATACGTATCTCAGCCACATATCTCTTTCCCATCTTTGATGGCGGAGTTCCAGAGATTCGGGGACTTAAGTAATTTCAAAGTTAATTGCTCGAAAACGGAGGCCTTAAACATCACTCTGCAGCCCCATGAGGTTTCATTAGCTAAAAGCAACTTCCCATTTAAATGGCAATCCAAAGCGCTGAAATACCTGGGCATAAGCGTCCCTGCAGATGTGGGGCTATTGTACGCTGAGAACTACTTACCACTTCTGACACGGACAGTCAAAGAGCTTCGAGCATATCACAAAAAACCCTTATCTTGGTTCGGTCGAATAAATACGTTCAAAATGGATATCCTCCCGCGTTTTTATATATATTTCAAGCCGTCCCGATTCTCCCCCCGGCTGGGTTTTTTCGGACCCTCAGATCCGCCCTGACTCAATTCGTCTGGGGTCACTCCAGAGCCAGAATAAAATACCATACGCTCACACGGCACATTACCGCGGGGGGCACTGGACTCCCAGACCTGCGCAGATACCATAGGGCGGCGCTGATGGTCCGAATGTTCGACTGGCATTTTAATGAAAAGATTAAGAAATGGGTCACACTGGAACAGGAAAGTTCATCAATCCCTTTAAAATATCTACCTTGGCTGGGATCCAGGGAAGGGGTGAGGTTGTCCTCGGCGAATTTTCTTATTAAAGCCACTCTGAGGACATGGGACCAGGTAAAACGGAGTGGGGGTTTGGTGGGCTGCCCTTTTCTCCTTGCTCCCATCATATCCAACCCAAAATTCCCCCCGGGAGTCGGTCGGGCCAAATTTTTGAGGTGGAATGCGCAACAGGATGGCAGGATTTACCATACCCTTAGGGGGTCAAAATTGAGATCCTTTGAGGAAATGCAAAACATAGATCCCCCTCAGAGGTGGTCTTGGATGGAATATAGGCAACTCAACTCGTTTGTTAAATCTAAAATGCAGGAAATGGAGGGCACATCAGAGGTATTAGCCTTACCTTACGAAAAACTATTTATGCAGGACTCTATACCCCCACATCTGATGTCGCTTATATATAAGATGATAGGTCAAGCTGTTCCCTCTGCGAGCTCTGATCCCCAATATATGACAAAGTGGGAAGAAGAAATGGAGACGACATTCACGGACACAGAAAAGCGGAGAGCATATATATTTACTCATAAAATGTCAATTGCAGGGTACACAAAAGAGAAAAATTATAAGATTCTATCAAGATCGTATCAGTATCCGACAAGGTTGCATAGAATTTTTCCTTCTGTTACGGAGATGTGCTGGCGATGTGGAACAACCAGGGGCACAATGTTACATGTATGGTGGCACTGTGCTAAAATTAAGCCCTTTTGGGTGGTAATCTTTCAAACATATACGAAAATAACAGGGGTAGAAATTCCTCAGACCCCACAAATTGCCCTACTGTCGATGCTCCCCGGGTCCATTAAAGCCCAAAAGGGGGATATTCTGCGGTTCTGTTTGGCGGCGGCAAGGGCAGTGATACCCAGGCATTGGAGATCACAGGAGGCCCCGTCCTTGAGGGAGTGGACACAGGAATTTGAGCATATACAACACATGGAGGAATTAATGGCAGAGGCAGAGGGTTGTAATGAGAGATTTTTGAAAACTTGGACGCCATGGATTATATTTAAAGGCTCAAACGAATATCAGACACTTTTTTAGAGGTGTCTTCGGATTATAAACGGTTAGTAGAAAAGTGAAGACTAGCCCCATAGATGGCGTTTCCCCCCTACCCCCCCACCCCCAAGCCCTTAAAAGGACTACCATTCCCATTTCCCCTTTTGTCTTCTTAGCTAACTTTTCTATTTCACTCCTGACCATTCTTCTTCTCTCTTTCTCTTTCTTCCTTTTAAGTTCTGGTTAATGGAGAAGGGACCCGCACGAGTTGGGAAATAGTCTATAGAACAAGAAGGAATTGACGGTTGTTATATGTATTTTTTTTTTTTTCTTGAATATAGATAGAACGGAATGCAGGGTTTGATACAGCGCCTTAAAGACTCTAAGTTACAAAGTTTAAGATGTAATAGAAATGCTATTCAGATAATGGCGCCGCACGGAAAGATATTTGTATACCCTTGGTCGTTTGTATGTTTTTCCTATATGTTTTTCCTTATTTTCTTTTTCTCAATAAAGAAAGATTATACATTAAATCGATGGCTGGACCATATATGACAAGCTTTTCTCCCCCCATTCACCTTTTGTGTCTCCCCTATTTCCTCATAGAATGTAAGCTTACGAGCAAGGCCCTCACTCCTCCTGGTATCTTAATTTTGTTATTTTGTATTGTCTCATATTGTCTGTACATGTCCCCTCTTAATTGTAAAGCGCTGCGGAATATGTTGGTGCTATAGAAATAAAACTTATTATAAATAAAACTTATCATTATAGAAGAGGACTCCTCCCAAGATCTTTTCATAACGCTTTCGATTTTGCGGTCCATCTGGTCCCTAAGTTGGGAAGTATTCTCAAAGGGGAGTGCCGTCTTCTTAGACACATGCGCTACCTGCACATCCACCCTTGGGACGTCCCAGTGCATTTCATTTTCCTCCAGGGGGAACCTGTGTCTGAGATCGCTCCGGAATAGTTTTTCAGGAAATTCCCATTCCTGAGAAATAAGATTCAAGATGTTGGCATGGACTGGAAAACCAAAGCTGTGGAGTCGGTAAGCCAAACCTTCGACTCAGACTCCGACTCCTCAATTTCACTTGCACCGACTCTGACTCCGACTCCACGACTCCGACTCCCACATATATTGCTTATAGTTAAGTGAAAAATTTATTGTAGTACAATGTGAACATCAGACATTTAATCATTTTTATGATACAATAATCAAGATATTTAGATAGAACATAAAATATACTTATTGAAATACAACTTTAGAACACAAAAAACTGTAATAAATTGTAAATATGTTCTACAATACTGTAATATACAGTAGATTACATATATATCTTGTGTGTGTATGTATAATATATATATATATATATATATAGATATATATATATATATAGATATAGATATATAGATATATATACATATACTGTATATATATATATATACATATAGTGACTGGGTATGCGACAGAGCAGTGAGGGACAACAGGCCAAGGAACATTCCAAAGGGCTTTATTGGAACCACAAAGATAAAGCACCAAACAAATATAAATCCTTAAAGTCTGCAAGGAGTCCACAACAACACAAAAGATCCAGGGGCACCGCCTGGTATTCCGATGCCAGGGAAAATAGGGCAATGGTCCTTATATGAGTTCTTTGAGTCCAACAGGGGGAACAATAAAACACAATCCCAAGTGGCCACTGATCTCCAGTCTGTAACAGTCCATACACAGGCCCTAGGATCCAGCCTCAGCTAGAGATCCTAGTGCTTCTCCAGCCGAGATCCAACTAATCTAACATGGGTCTCTCTTGGGATCAGCACCTTAGGTGGGCACACCTCCCCCTAGACATCTGATACATGAATGGACTTTAGACTCCTGGCTCTGTTCTGTTTACCAAGTTGTGGTTGGAGAAGTCCCATGCTGAAAAGAACAAACAATCCCCCAGCAGAAGCAGCACAAAGGACAGACAGACTATTACACCATGAGCACAGGCAGGGGAGGGACACGCTATTACACACACACACACACACACACACACACACACACACACACACACACACACACATTATATATATACATATTGTATTACATATTTACAATTTATTACAGTTTTTTGTGTCCTAAAGATGTATTCCAATAAATATATTTTATGTTCTATCTAAATATCTTGATTATTGTATCATAAGAATGATTAAATGTCTGATGTTCACATTGTACTACAATACATTTTTCACTTAAATATAAGCAATATACTAAATATTATTATTTAGTATGTTTTTGTTGAAAACTGTGTTTTGCCACTTACATAGTGTATTACATAGTGTTTATATATATATATATATATATATATATATATATATATATATATATATATATATATATATATTATATATAACACTATGTAATGCACTGTGTAAGTGGCAAAAAACAGTTTTCAACAAAAACATACTAAATCACATTTGTGCAGTCTATGAATTTGTTGCAAGAAATAGAATTGCTTCCATCAGATCCTCCTTCATGGATGACCTCAAATCTGACCTAATAATTTTAAGGCTAGAGAACAACCTCTCTACAGTAACTTAGGTTGGAGGCAAAGCCGTAACCACATGGGCAACATCTCTAACAATTTCCGGATATAAAGGAATTGCCTCATGCACAGTCAGTTTTGATGAACAGTTGAATTTTTCTATTTCTTTGAGAGCAAGTGAAACATTTTACTGAAATATGGTCAATCTGCTGCTATAGGAGACGATGTGAAATCTTTTTCCTTGCGGCAACACTTTGCTGCTCCATGTCATCCAAATAATTGTCAAAGTTAAACCCCTCATCTGTTGAGGTGAAGATAAGGCAGCAGTAGCACTGTCAGGCCCCAAGTCCTCTTCCGCCTGGCAGTCCTGTAGCCGCTCATCCTAACTGCTACCTCAGTCACAGCTTATTTTCCTTTAGTAAGCTGTTGATCATCAAGCAGTTTTTGATGACTTGGGTCCACATAAACAGCTGCCAGAAGAATTTTATTTTCCAATAGCTGTCTCTCTCTCCGTTTCATTGAAGCAGAAATGCCATCTGCGATTAATCCTCCTCTTTGGGACAGGCAAAATAGCAAGTTCTTCCACTCCCTTATGAAAATGCCGGGAGTTAAATCCTAAATCTTTAGCTTGTAATTTTTTTAGTCACGGTAAATGGGTGATTAAGCAATTCCTTCAATTCAGCCACCTGTGTCCATTGACCTTCATTTAAGGTTACTTGAGGGTTCACCATATCTATAAGAAACGATTTTAGTGCAAGCAATCGCTCAGTCATTAAATAAGTGCTGCCTCACTGAGTTGAGCAACAATTGCCCCTTTCCCAGCACGTCTCTTCAAGATGGAATCAATTTTAGGGGTTCTGGCGGCAATAACCAACTTCCTCACTTTTCCAATCAGATTTCCAGCATGTCCGTCCAGTTTCACACATCCAGATTTTGGCCGGTTTGGCGGATGTGGCGCAAGCCAGTACAGTACGAAACAGTGCAGTGGCAGCGCCACAACTTTCGGGTCACATGCTCCGGACACATGAAAGCATGTGACCGTCGTTTATCGCACTGCCACTGTACTGTATACACTGTACTGGAATGCGCCGCATCCGCCAAACCGGCGAAAAGCCGGATGTGTGAAACCGGGGTCCCTCTTGCAGACTATCTCTTATTGCCAGCTGCAGCGTGTGCACAACACAGTGCATGTGATGAATATGAAAGTGTTTTGAAGCAGCTTCAACAAGATCATCTAATCCTAAAGTATCATTTTGCTGTTCTTCTGTTGTAATATCTGTTTGTTTCTCAAACAGCACTGTGGCTCCATCTCACACATACTAAATCCTAAATGTTCTTCTAGCTGTTGTTCATTACTCTCATTTATCAGTTTAGTTATACTTTTGTTTGAAGCATTGTCCGTTACAATAGCAAGAACCTGTTCTTTTTTGCGTTCCTAATCTTGCAGAACTTTTTCCACTAAGGCCTGGAGAAACTGGCTGCTGTGATGAGCTTTACTATTTTTTACTAACAATTTCTTTCTTGTCACAAACATATCGAACATTGATGGCAAAATAATTCAGTGAAATGCAGTGACTCTGGGCATCCCAGCAAAGGCAATGGGTTTCAAGATAGGACATTCAGACACAGCGTTTTGTGAGGATCCTCACAAAGAATGAGCATGTCAGTTTGTGGCGTTTTTCTAATCTGCCTTTGTTATTGAAAGCATTATTTATGAGCTCAAAAACCTTTCAGATGATGCGTTTTTTTTAAAAAGCCGATCTGCTTTTGCAGCTGAAAAACGTATCCTCAAAAAACGCAGCAAAAACGCTGTGTTTGAATGTAGCCTTAGATCAGGAATAGAACAGACATTTATAGGACATTTCATACGTTTCCCAAATTCCTATGAAATAATTTTCATCACACTCTGCATTGCACTACTGTCCCCAATTTATTATATATTTTAGGAGTCGGAGTCGGTGCATTTTATACCAACTCCGACTCCACGACTCCGACTCCACAGCCCTGCGGAAAACCGACTTGTTTTGCCGATTTCAGGCCAGCAAACATTTCATCTTGGACTGAAGGAAGGACGTGCTCCTCTTTCAAGCCCATAGTGCTCCGAACTGCCCCAACGAGATCTCCCAAATCATCAGAACAGAATAAGAATGTTCGCAGTTCAGTCCACCCGGAGGACAAGGCCTTATTAGGTCTATCAGAAGCTGAATCAAGATCCTCCTCATAATCTCATGGGGCTGTTTGGAGCTTCCTCTTCTTAGGTGAGGAAAGACTAGATGTAGGGAGGGAGGCTAGTGAGGCTTGTATCTCCTACTACACCATGGACCTCAACTCATCCACTAGGGAAGGCTGTTCAGTCCTAACAATATGGTCCGTGCAACTCTGGCAGAGCGTTTTATCCCAAACCATAGGGAGTTTTCTTGCACAAACTGGGCATTTGTTAGATTTTCCAGTCTTACTAGGGGCAGCCTTGTCTTCCTAGAAAAAAACATAGTACAAGGGAGCCATCAGTAACAGCCTGCATATCAGCCATAAGGGACCCACCCCCCCACACACTTTCTGTGGCAGGGGGAACACTGGGCTCTGCAGATACAGGGGAAGACATGTCAACACAATCACTATTACCGTGGTTCAGATGTCTACAGGGCAGATTTTATGTAAAAGGCCTGCCCTCCAGTGTCAGAAAATTGTTCCCCGCCTCCACAAAGGGAGCGCGTGACCCGGAAGTCCCACCCATGGCAACACTTCTGGGCCACGCAGGACAGCGCGTGCACAGGAGGTGGCAGGCGGGCTCATGGAGGTCGCTGGCCGGGGAGCCCACATCGCCCCTGAGGGGATCCGTAAGGCAGGAGCAGCGCCCCCCCCACCAAAGGTGAGCGGAAGCAGCAGGAGGAGGAGCAAAGCCCGACCAACACTGCCCAGCTGTCAATAAAAAAAAAAAAAAAAGGTATACTGTAGTTCGCCGACCACTACAGCGTGAGAAAAAAGTAAACCTCTCCAAGCCCCATGGGGACAGGAAAGACACTGGCTAATGGGAGGTGTGAGGGTCCTATTAACCTCTCTTGTACTTCCTGTCCCTATTAGAACTTGGAAAGGCAACCTCCTATGCTGTCGTGGAAGGTGACTAGAGAAAACTACTATTCCTAATTTTGGGCACGCACCCTTACATATAATCCCCAGTATAAGAATTCAGCATAGAGTGTAAGATAAATATGCCATACTGTGATCTTTGGGAGGCAGAATGAATAAATCAACAGCAGTTGAAGTATGGGTTTATGTATTTTTTTTCCATTCACTGTGTGGTAAAAGTGATTAGGCGGCTTTATTCCTCTGGTCAGTACGATTATAGAGATACCAGATTTATTTTTTTCAATCAATCACTGAATTCCAAAGGCTGTAGTTGTATTTTTCTGCCGACAGAGTCATGTGGGAGCTTATATTTTGCGGGATGAGTAGGACTTTTTGTTGGTATAATTTTAAGCCACATAATATTTTGTGATCGCTTTTTATTCTGCTTTTTGTGAGGCAGAATCAAGTAGAAACAGTAATTCAGGAATAGGTTTTGTTTTCTCTAAGGCTAGTTTCACAGCAGTGTTTTTTTGTGTGCAGGTAAAATAACGCAAAGCGCATTTGACCGAATCCTGTGCATTCCAAGTGCACTGCATGAAACCACAAGTCACCGGATGTTATTTTACCAAATCCTTGTACTTCTACTTTTTATGGCTGCTGAGATGCATGCAGCGGGACACAGAATTTATCGGCCGGCACTGGAGGCAGCTGATCGTGAGTCAGCTGAACTCCTGATCTCACAGCCTGCACACGCTGGATGGATGGATGGATGCAGGTTAACAGCAGTCACTGCCTGCAGCTGATCACGTGTGACCGTGTGCGGGCTGTGTGGTCAGGAGTTCAGCTGAATTCAGATCAGCTGACTCCAGTGTCGGCCGATTACTTGTTCTGTGTCCAACTGCATCCATCGCAGCATGTGCGGGCTGTGGAATTCAGCTGAATTCGGCCGGCACTGGAGTCAGCTGATCTGAACTCCTGACCTCATAGCCAGCAGAACAGGTAATCAGATCAGCTGACTCCAGTGTCAGCCGATTACTTGTTCTGTGTCCAACTGCATCCATCACAGAGTGTGCGGGCTGGAGTTCAGCTAAGTTCAGTTCAACTGACTCATGTGCCGGCCAAACTCAGCTGACCTCACAGCCCGCACACGCTGCGATGTGTGGTCAGGAGTAGAGATTAGTGAGCAGTAAAATGCTTGGGTGCTTGATTTGTGAAGCCCATGTCAATTTTTTTTTTAAATTCATTAAAAAATAAAATAAAAGCCCCAAACACATAACGCTAACCCTAGGGTTAAGTGTAAAAAAAAAAAAAAAAAATATGTGTGGGCTCCCGCTGCATTTTCTATTGCTAAGGGTAACCCAGGCAGCTACTGGCTGCAATGGAAAATCCAGGGAAGCCCTTTTTGTTTTGTTTTTTTTTAAGTTTTTTTACCCAAATGCTGAAAAAAATAAAAATGATAAAAATGAGGTGGGCTTCGCCGTATTTTCGTATGCTAGCCAGGTACAGCAGACAGGTACCGGCTGCCCCCAACCCCCAGCTGCCTATTTGTACCCACCTGGGAACCAAAAATATAGTGAAGCCCTGATGTGAAACCAGCTTAAGCCGCTCACCAAAATTCTCTGAAGCTCATGTGGGTTTAAAATGCTCCCCATATCACTAGATCAATTTCTTTGAGAGTAGTTTCTGCAATACGGTCATTTTGGGGAGTTTTCTGCTGTTTTGGCACATTGCAGGGTCTGCAAGTGGTGCCTGCACACTATTCCAGATAAATCTGCACTTCAAAAGCCATATAGCGTTTTACTCCCATCTTTGCCATGTGTACAAACAGTAATTTTCAACCACAGATGGACTACTGCCAGGTTTTGAAGAATTTGATGTACATATTATGGGGTAAATTTTCTCCTGCTACCGTCGTGAAAAAGAAAAATTTGCATCTCAATTTCATAAACTTTTGAGAAGCACCTGAAGGACCAAAAAAAAGTCACTATACCCGTTTAAACTCCTTCAGAGATGTAGTTTTCGGGGCATGGCCATGCTCTAGTACTGATCAGACACACACTCAGAGCTCCATGGATACTTTATCTAAATCTTGCCAAAACCATACGCAACACCTCCAGAAAAAAAAAAAAAAAACAGAACGGCCCATCCAGCTCTAATAAGGGGTACTACAGATGGGAAAGGTTTTTCGGAGGAGAAATCCAACCTGAAGCAGCGTTGGAACTGACCAGAAAGACCCCGCACTTCCCGACGCTCTGTGGTGTCGTCGTTCATCTTAAGTGACTGGTGCATAGTGGAGCAGCGCTAAGGGGATGGAGTGAGGGGCCCTGGATAGAAAAGCAAGCTACTCACCGGAGCACACAGAGCCCTGTTGACTGTCCCAGCGGTGATCCTCGGGGTGTGCAGAGTAGAGATCACATCCCAAAGAGGTGCAGGTAGCGAGTCATTCTCCTAGGTCCTGGTACCGGGAGCTGCGTTCCTCGCGACGCTCTTCGGCAGGATGAGCACACAGGACAGGTGGTGGCAAGCACTGATACGGAGAGGTGGGGACACAGGAGATGTAGGTGCAGAGCGAGCGGGCCGACGGCACTCAGGGCAGAGCTGGCGGAAGGATGAGAAAGATGTGGGCCTCCAAAACTGCAGATAGGGCCACACAAAATGGTGGTGCTTGCAGCGGGGAAGGTTGGCAGAACTGCAATACAACAGAAAGAGGTGGCGGCCCATCTTGAGAAATATGCTGGCACCCCTCCCCCCCAAGGGGAGTGTGGGGGTTGAGAGAATAGGGGAGACTGTCCCCTCAAGATCAGCACTATATCCAAAGCCAGGGTCCCCATGAGTCACAGAGCACACAATTGGAAAATAGGGTGACAGATATACACAAAGAGGCCCCTATGCAGAGACCTACTTCTCCTCATCATGAAGGTGCACAACAACCCCTCACATAGATGGAGCCCCTAGTCTTAATCCCTCAGTGTAATGGCAATCCCCAGCAATTTACAGCAGCAGCAGGATCTTCTCTGAATGGCGATGCTCTTCAACCTCCTCATCAGGCAGGGCCTTAGGCACATAAACTTTGCCATAATGAAGATGTACAACAGCCCGTCCTTCAACATGGGAAACCCACTCTCGCTGATGTCATGGCAATTATCGGAATTTGCAATACTTCCCTTAATAATATCACATTCCAAATGGGCTGCATTAAAGAGGAAGTGATGATTGTGAGACGACATTAGGAAGCAGGCAGAGAGAACCATGGCCTTAGAGGAAATAGTGAGTGAAATGGACGGTGTATTATGGGCTATGAGGAAAGATGTGTAAATGCAGAGTAGAACCAAGGATGCTTATCATGCAAAGCAACATAACCTGGAGAATCGCCTCCACAGGAATAATATTCATACAGTTGGGATCACTGAGAAGGTTGAAGTCACAAAGTCAGAGGAACTTTTGAAGAATGGATATCAAAGACATTTGGTAAAGACACGCTAACACGTTATTTGCCATTTAACGTGCCCATAGAGTCCCTACAAGACCTTTCTCCCAGGGAGCTCACCATGCACAATACTTATAAAAAATAGTCCATTACGAGAACAGAGATATTATATTTAAAGCGCCAAGGAACATCCTGGATTTATCCATGGGTGGGCAAAGACAGTCGTTCTTTCCTGAATACTCAACGGAAATTCAAAGAGGACCAATTCCTTGATACTAAGCACAGGCTATGAGAATTGGAGGTACCCTACTCCATGCTCTACAATGCCAGGCGCAGAGTGCTAGCAATGAACTCCACTCACTTCTTTGACTTGCCGAAAGATGCTTTGGCCTGGCTTAAAAATAACAAAAGACACATCGAGGACGCAAGACCCAGAAGACGTTCCCCCATCTGATAATTCAGACTTCCAGATATGTTCGCTCCTGAATAACGCTTACCCTGTGCTCAGGGAGGGGGGAGATCCTACGGAAGCAGTCTCTTTGGAGGCTGTCCAGAAGACAAAGATATTGAGGATGTTCCCTTTACACCTGTCTGATCCCTACAGTCGAACAGCGTACTTCTAGATGTCTGCCTGAACTTGAGACTTCTACGTGTTCTGACATGATCAGTCACCTGAGGTCGATACTGGTCTACGGGCTATCTTCTACACTTCCCAGTCTCCTACTTCGCCCGTCTCCTCTTTCTTATTGCTTTCTATATCCTCTTTCTTCCATTCAGGTCGGTTATAATTAATTTTCATGTGGACTGATCTGGGTCAATATGCTATACTGTTTCTATAGGTTTACTCAATGTAATAGAGGGATGGGAGTTCAGACCCTGGTCAATGGTCTCTCAGTTTAGTGCAGTTGGTATACGTTCCCAACAGGGCATCGATCTATTGACTTTGATGGTGGTATTTGGTCTCAACTCCTACTGGTGAGGAGTACAATTGGTGGACCCCACTATCAACATAGTTAAAGTTATGTTAGCTCAGTTAAAGGGGGGTACATTATATTTAGAAAAGTAAGCTTGATGCAAATAATTTACCAGGAGACACGCGATTAAAGAGTTTCTAGATAACTGTGGGTTTTTAGGAATCAGAGTCGCTCTAACTTCAGGCCGCTTTACACACTGCGATATCGGTACCGATATCGCCAGCGTGCGTACCCGCCCCCATCGGTTGTGCGACACGGGCAAATGTCTGCCCGTGTCGCACAACATCGCCCGGACCCGTCACACTACTTACCTTACCTGCGACGTCGCTGTGACCGGCGATCCGCCTCCTTTCTAAGGGGGCGGTTCGTTCAGTGGTACAGCGACGTCACAGCAGCGTCACTGAACCACCGCCCAATAGAAGCGGAGGGGTGGAGATGAGCGGGACGTAACATCCCGCCCACCTCCTTCCTTCCGCATTGTGGCCGGGAGGCAGGTAAGGGGAGGTTCCTCGTTCCTGCGGTGTCACACTTACCGATGTGTGCTGCCACAGGAACGAGGAACAACTTCGTTACTGCTGCAGTAACGATATTTGAGAATGGACCCCCATGTCACCGATGAGCGATTTTGCACGTTTTTGCGACGATGCAAAATCGCTCATAGGTGTCACACGCAACGGCATCATTAAAGCGACCGTATGTGCGTCACAAATTTCGTGACCCCAACGAGATCACTTGAGCGATGTCGTAGTGTGTAAAGCCACCTTTACTCAAAAAACAAATGGCGGATAGTACGACAGTGCTATCGTGAAATGTGAGGGGAATTAATGATACTGTGAAACGTACAGAAAGAAGAAAATCCAGCACTCGTGTCCAAAAATTGTATAAAATCTTGCTTTTTTATTTAATTCATAATAAAATGGAAATGTATCATATCCATAGAGTATAAAAAATCCCCATACAGATGAGATGAGATGTCAGGGGGGTACGCGTTTCGAGCTACATGCTCTTAATCTCAATCCAAGGTGGATTGAGATTAAGAGCATGTAGCTCGAAACGCGTACCCCCCTGACATCTCATCTCATCTGTATGGGGATTTTTTATACTCTATGGATATGATACATTTCCATTTTATTATGAATTAAATAAAAAAGCAAGATTTTATACAATTTTTGGACACGAGTGCTGGATTTTCTTCTTCTTGGAGTTTCACAGCCGGGCCGGCTTCACCGTGCACCTGTCTTCTATGGGAGTCTCCATGATGTCTGGGTGAGCTGATTCTATTCCTTTGTTTCCTTGTGAAACGTACAGCTATGCTAAATTATGTGAAATCTTTTCCATCGGCTATCATCTGTTTGCAAGAGAATAAAGGGGGCTTTACACGCTGCGACATCGCTAATGTGGAGTCGTTGGGGTCACGGAATTTGTTACGCACATCCGGCCGCATTAGCGATGTTGCTGCGTGTGACACCGATGAACGATCTTGCATCGTTGAAAACGTGCAAAATCGCTCATCGGTGACATGGGGGTCCATTCTCGATTATCGTTACTGCAGCAGTAACGATGTAGTTCGTCGCTCCTGCGGCAGCAGACATCGCTATGTGTGACGCCGCAGGAACGAGGAACCTCTCCTTACCTGCCTCCCGGCCGCTATGAGGAAGGAAGGAGGTGGGCGGGATGTTCCGGCCACTTATCTCCGCCCCTCCGCTTACATTGGGCGGCCGCTCAGTGACGTCGCTGTGACGCCGCACGAACCGCCCCCTTAGAAAGGAGGCGGTTCGCCGGTCACAACGACGTCGCCGGGCAGGTAAGTATGTGTGATGGGTCTGGGCGATGTTATGCGGCACGGGCAGCGATTTCCCCGTGTCGCACAACAGATGGGGGCAGGTACCCACGCTAGCGATATCGGGACCGATATCGCAGCGTGTAAAGTAGCCTTAACTTAACCAAAGGTAGGACGCGTATGTTAAAAGCACTGTGGATTGGCCAGACTTTCCATGCAACTTAGGCTGCTTTCACACTTCCATTGTTTTGCATCAGTCACAATCCATCGCCTTGGGGAAATACGGTATCCTGCAAAATATTTTGCAGGATTCTGTTTTTTTCCCCAGACTTGTATTAACGACGGATTGCGACTGATGGCCCGGTGTTGCATCCGCTATGCGACTGATCAGTCATGGAATGACTGACTGCTGGGCGAAAGTAAAGCAGTATGTAACGTTTTTTGTAGTGTCAAAAAAACGCAGTACACAGGATTCAGTCGGCATCCGTCGTTAGTTATAATGGAAGCCTATGGGCGCCTGAATCCGTCCAATCCGTCAAATGACGGATTCTGGCGACGGTTCCGTCTTTTAGCAACAAAGCATGCTCAGATGTGTAAATTCCTTTCTGGTTAGAAAATCTCTCTCTCTCTCTCTATCGGTCGGTCTCTCCCACTCTCATACTCACCGATCACCGACATGGTGCTGCTCGGCTGTCACACTGCTCCGGCGGCTTCTCCTGCTTTTGAAAATGCCGGCCGCTCATTATTCCATCTCATATTCACTGCTTCCGCCGCCCACCGGCGCCTATGATTGGTTGCAGTGAGACGTGCCCCCACGCTGAGTGACAGCTGTCTCACTGCAACCAATCACAGGCACCGATGGGCGGGTCTATATCGTGCAGTACAATAAATAAATAAAAAATGAATTAAAGAAACGACGTGCGGTCCCCCCCAAATTTGATACCAGCCAAGGTAAAGCCACATGGCTGAAGGCTGGTATTCTCAGGATGGGGAGCCCCACGTTATGGGGGGCCCCCCAGCCTAAAAATAGCCAGCAAATGCCCATAATTGCCGCATCCATTAGATGCGACAGTCCCGGGACTCTACACGGCTCATCCAGATTGCCCTGATGCGGTTGCAATCGGGGTAATAGGGAGATAATGACTGCCCATAGCTTCCACTAAGTCCTAGTTTAGTGATGGCAGGTGTCTATGAGACACCACCCATCACTAAACTGCAGTGAAAGTAAATAAACACAAACACCGAAAAATCCTTTATTTGAAAGACATAAAAACATCCTCTTTCACCACTTTATTAATCCCCAAATACACCTCCAGATCTGGCGTAATCCACACAAGGTCCCACGACACTTTCAGCTCTGCTACATCGGAAGCTAACAGGAGAAGCTGTAAAACACTGCCGCTCCCTGTGAGCTCCATGGAGCAATTGAAGTGAGTCGCGCTGTCAGTGGTGATGTCACTCAGGTTACCCACGGCCACAGCTGGATTCTGCCAAGTACAAACTGCTACAATGGATCAGTGTTTTTTTTAAGGGATCTGTGCCATCAGTTGTACCACAATCTCCAAAGCATCAGTCACATCAGTCACAAAATGGATTGTGACTGATGCACAATAACGGAAGTGTGAAAGCAGCCTTATTCAACCTTTTCAAGGGGGTAAGTGTGCTAATACACAAAAATGTGCCCATTATTTGCCACTCAGTCAAAATAGACACAGAAAGGAGGTATATATGTATGCTAGCCCAACTAGCTGGGAGTACTTTTGTCATAGAATCATTATAGGTACAACCTCCATACACGGGGAAAGTTCTACAAGAGATTCTCCAATTTGTAGCAGAAACGCCGTCAATGACAATTATAATCCTTGGGCACTTTAATAACACTATAGATGAGAAAAAGGACAAGTTTAAAAAAAAAAAAGAAGATGGGGGGGAGGGACTGACCCCGTTTGGGAAAGTGCTTTCTGAGGTTCACCGGTTACACCTATGGAGACTTCGTAATCTGAACCTGAAGGTATATTTCTGCTTCTCTACTTCCTACGCCTCTCTCCCCAGGATAGACCTGGCCCTTGGTAATACTCAGATGGCCAAGATGATACAGTCAATTGACTATCTACCCCTATGTCAGATCATATCCCATTCCACCTAACTATTCAACTGGGCATACAGGAGGAGGGTGCCCCTATTCCTTGTAGATTTAACCCCTTTTGGCTCTTCAATTTCTCTAAACATAGTAAAATTCCGCAGTTGTTAAAAAAATTATTTCGTACTAATAGAGGGTCGGCCCCTGTAGCAACGGTTGGGGACACAATAAAGGCATTTCTTAGAGGCTTCCTAATTAAGGAGGTAAACTGCATTAAAACCGCTTCGAAGTCATTTGAACGAATTTTGAGAGTGGAGGCGCAAAAAAGATAGACCAGGTGCAACTTAAGCTAGCTCAACATATGCTGACAAAAGCCAGCGATAATTTATTTTTTAAAAAACAAACCTATTTTCAGGTATGGGAAAAGGCGAGCTATCTTTTAGCGGTCATACTGAAGGCTCAACAGGGCATGTCCTTCATTCCAGAGATGAGAAAACCAGACGGGGCATTAACACACTCAAACAGAGAAATCTTGACAGTCTTTAGCAAATTCTTTGCAGGGCTTTATCAGTCTAAAGTATCCCCCTCAAAAGAGGCACTACACTCCTTCATGACACCACAAAGAATGTCAACTCTCTCTGACAAAATTCCAGGAGTTGGACGCTCAAATTAGTCTGTAAAAAGTTGAGTAAAGGGGGCTTTACACGCTACAACATCGCTAATGCGAACTCGTTGGGGTCACTGAATTGGTGACGCACATCCGGCCGCATTAGCGATGCCGTTGCGTGTGACACCGATGAGCGATTTTGCATCGTTGCAAAAACGTGCAAAATCGCTCATCGGTGACATGGGTGTTCATTCTCAAAAATCGTTACTGCAGCAGTAACGAGGTTGTTCCTCATTCCTGCGGCAGCACACATCGCTCCGTGTGACGCCGCAGGAACGAGGAACCTCCCCTTACCTGCCTCCCGGCCGCTATGCGGAAGGAAGGAGGTGGGCGGGATGTTACGTCCCGCTCATCTCCGCCCCTCCGCTGCTATTGGGCGGCCGCTAAGTGACGTCGCTGTGACGAAGCACGGACCGCCCCCTTAGAAAGGAGGCGGTTCGCCGGTCACAGCGACGTCGCCGGGCAGGTACGTATGTGTGACAGGTCTGGGCGATGTTGTGCGGCACGGGCAGCGATTTGCCCGTGTCGCGCAACAGATGGGGGCGGGTACCCACACTAGCGATATCGGGACCGATATCGCAGCGTGTAAAGTAGTCTTAAGCCCTGTCCACAATGTTCACCAATAAATCCTCTTAACGGATGGACGCCCTAGTGAGGTCTTTAAAGGGAATCTGTCGCCCCCCATTGATAGTTTTAAACTATTAGGGTATGTGCACATGCTGCATTCTGGCTTGACAAATAAACTGCAGCGTTTTGACAACTGTAAACACAGCGTTTCACAAAAAAATGCATCCAAAACGCATGCATTTTGCATGCATTTTTGACAGTACGGTCCCACACGGCTCTGCTACATCCCCTTAGAGCATGGCTGGCTGCCAGACAGAGCCGCGCGATCAGAAAGAACTCGGATGAACTTCACCCGACTTCATTGTCATCACGCGGCTCTGTCAGTGTGCCGGGGCCTGATTTGCGGTCACCGGTGAAGGACTCACCAGTGACCGCAAATCCCTCGAGTGACTGAAGTGATGAGCCGCAAGATCAGCGGTGCTGTCACTCATATTACCCGCGGCCAGCTGGAGTCCTCCACCTAAGATCGCAAATCACCTGAGTGAGGGCACCGCTGACAGCGGCTCACTTCAGTCACTCGGGCGACTTGCTGTCACAGTTGGAGGATCCAGCGGTGGCTGCAAGTAACCTGAGTGAAGTCACCGCTGATAGCGCGACTCACTTCACTTGCTGCGTAGAGCTCACAGAGAGCGGTCGTGGTCTGTGGCCGCTCGCTGTCAGCTTCCGATGTAGCAGAGCTGAAAGCATCGAGGGACCTCGTGTGGATTACGCCGGACCTGGAGGGCTGTTTGGGGATTAATAAAGTGGTGAAAGAGGGTGTTTTTTTTGTCTTTTATTCCAAATAAAGGATTTTGGGGGTGTATGTGTTTATTTTTTTTTAATTACAGATTATTTATGGGGGGTGTCTCAGACGCCTGCCATGATTAACCTAGGACAGCTATGGGCTGCCATTAACTCCTTATTACCCCGATTGCCACTGCACCAGGGCAATTCGGGTTGAGCCGGGTAGAGTCCCGGGACTATCGCATCTAATGGATGCGGCAATTTCGGGTGGCTGCTGGCTGATATTTTTAGGCTGGGTGGCTTCCCATATTGTGGGGCTCCCCATCCTGAGAATACCAGCCTTCAGCCGTGTGGCTTTACCTTGGCTGGTATCAAAATTGGTGGGGATCGTACGTCGTTTTTTTTTAATTATTTATTTATTTTACTGCACGATATAGACCCGCCCACCAGCGACTGTAATTGGTTGCAGTGAGACAGCTGTTACTCAGCGTGCGGGCTCGTTTGAATGCAACCAATCATAGGTGCCGGTGGGCGGGGGAAGCAGTGAATACGAGATGGCCTAATGAGCAGCCGGCATTTTCAAAAGCAGGAGAAGCCACCGGAGTTTTGTGTCAGCTGTGCAGTGCTGCGCCGGTGATCGGTGAGTATGGCAATGCAGCTCTGCTACATGCCCGCTGACAGCAGACACAGACAGAGCCGCACAATGAGAATGAACTCGGATGAACTTTTCCCGACTTCATTGTCATCCCACGGCTCTATCTCTGTGTGCTCTCATGAACTCAGATGAATCTCTGAAGTCACAGCCAGGACACAGGAGTCCGCAGCGGTGACATTAGAGCTTCACCCAAGTTCACTGTCATCATGCGGCTTTCTGTGTCGCGGTCTGATTTGCGATCACAAGTGAAGGATTCACCTGTGACCGCAAATCAGCTGAGCAACTGAAGCGAGCCTCGCGATCAGCGGTGCCATCACTCAGGATACCTGCGGCCACAGCTGAAGTCCTTCAGCTGAGACAGTTGGAGGACTCCAGCTGTGGCCGCGGATAACCGGAGTGACGTTACTGCTGACAGTGCGACTCACTTCAGTTGCTGCGTGGAGCTCACAGTTAGCAGTCATGCTCTACGGCTGGTCCTGTCAGCTTCCAAGGTAGCAGAGCTGAAAGCATTGTGGGACATCGTGTGGATTACGCCAGACCTAGAGGGCTGTTTGGGGATTAATAAAGTGGCGAAAGAGGGTGTTTTTTGTCTTTTATTTCAAATAAAGGATTTTTCGGTGTTTGTGTTTATTTACTTTCACTACAATTTAGTGATGGGGGGTGTCTCTTAGACACCTGCCATAACTAAGCTAGGACTTAGTGGCAGCTATGGGCTGCCCTTAACTCCTTATTACCCCGATTGCCACTGCACCAGGGAAATCGGGATGAGCCGGGTAAAGTCCTGGGACTGTCACATCTAATGGATGCGGCATTTCCGGGTGGCTGCTGGCTGATATTTTTAGGCTGGGTGGCTCCCCATAACATAGGGCTCCCCATCCTGAGAATACCAGCCCTCAGTTCTGTGGCTTTACCTTGGCTGGTATCAAAATTGGGGGGCACCCCGTTTTTTTTTTTAATTATTTATTTTACTGCACGATATAGACACGCCAACTGGCGGCTGTGATTGGTTGCAGTGAGTCAGCTGTCACACAGCGTGGCAGCTTGTCTGACTGCAAACAATCATAGGCGACGGTGGGCGGGGGAAGCAGTGAGTATGAGATGGAATAATGAGCGGCCGGAATTTTCAAAAGCAGGAGAAGCTGCTGGAGCAGTGTGACAGCTGTGCATTGCCGTGCCGCGTCGGTGAGTATGAGAGAAAGAGAGAGCGACCGACCGACAGAGACCAACCGACAGAGAGAGAGACCGACAGACAGACAGAGAGAGATCAACATGATAGAGAGAGAGACCGAAAAACCTGCGTTTTGTTTGTCAAAAAAGCATGCAGAATGCAACAAAAATGCAGTGCAAACGCACAGCAAAACATTTTGGTTGTGCTTTAACACACCTCATTGATTTTAATGGACATAAAAGAAGTGACATGCTGCTTTTTTAAACACATCGATTTTGTCAAATATTTGACATCCAAAACGCTGCGTTTAAAAAAGCAATGTGCGCATGGAATTTGCTGACTTCTCCTAGACTTTGCTGGGGAAGCAGAAAGCATGCATTTACGCTGCTGTTTTAAATGCTGCGTAAACGCTGGAAAACACGCAATGTGCGCACACAGCCTTAGGCTGTGTGTACACACTGCATCTTTGTGGTGACCACAAGGACGCACGTTTTTGGCCCAAAAAATGCTCCCTCAGCATGCATATCTTGCTGTGTTTTACTGCATTTTTTCCTAGTGCATTTTTTTAAGTAAAAGCTATTGACTGGAAGGGCTCAAAAACGCTGGCAAAAACGCAGAAAGAATTGAAATGCTGCATCTTTGTGATCACCACAAAGACGGAGCCCAAAAAAAAGCTGCAATGTCGTGACAGCAAAAATGAAATCTCAGACTTTGCTGGGGAAGGAAATGTATGCAGTTTTGGGATCAAAACTGCACCCAAAAACGCACAAAAACGCAGCAAAATTGCAACGTGCGCACAAGGCCTTACTATGGGCATACAGGTAATAGGACGTTGAAAGTAGTCTTACCTGTATGACTCTTAGCAGATGTCTTCTTCAAGAAATGTTACTTTAGATCAACATATCCAAATTAGTCCTTTCAGGCTACTGAACGTTTGCTGCCCAGAAGAAATCCCTGCCTCCATGCTTCATTATCATTCATGTCACCTCCTCTTTCTCTACTACCTATAGATGTTAAAGTTCTTGATAAGGTCCTGGCTAATAGACTATCTAGTGTAATTACATCTCATACACCCAAACCAAACGGGTTTTATACATCAACGGCAATAAATATTAGGCGACTCTATTTAAAACTGACAACTACCGTTAGAGGACAACCTCTTCAGAGCGGTGATTTTAGTAGACGCAGCCAAAGCATTTAATAGTTTGAGAGGTCGCTTCCACATTGGGTTTTGGTGAAAGGTTTATTTCCTGAATTTAGCTCCACTACTCAGCCCCAAAATCAAGTAAGTAAACGAGTTACTGTCAGACGGATTTCCCATGGGTAGAGGGACTACACAGGGTGCCTGTTGTCCCCACTATTGTTTCCAGGTCCCACCCTGTCCTCCCCCAGTACCTCCTGCAGAGCAGAGTCCCCTCCTTCTCGTTGTCGTCTGAAACGATGGTGGGCGCATGTGCAGAGAGTTGGCTCTCAGCTAGCAGTGATACTGCAGTGAAGTCAGTTTGGTGACATCACTGATGTTACTGCAGTTCTCACTGCCCTCAATGTGACCTTGGGAGTGTGCTTCTAGTAATGATAATGAGATCACTGCAGTCACACTCCTCACATGACGTGACTGGACATGGGCGATGCATTCTCCAAGTGTGCCCCCCACGTTCTGGAAGACTGAGTCGTCATGGAACTTCCGAAATTGATTATGGCGAAACGAATTATTTTTTTCTCCAAGATTTTTTTTCTTTCAACAAATTGGTGAAAGAAGGAATGTGTTGGGGAAATTTTAAAATAAATTAATTCGTCTTCATTTTTTTTTTACTGACTGGGTTACTAATGTTGGGTATCTCATAGATGCCTTGGCATCACTAACCCCTGGACTTGATGCCAGCTGACATTTCACAGCTTGCATCAACCCCTTATATTTGCCACCACACCAGGGCAACAGGATGAGCTGGCATGATGCACCAGGATTGGCGCAACTAATGGTTGCGCCACTTCTAAAGCAGCTGAGATCTGCTATTTTTAGGCTGGGGAGGGCCCAATAAACATGGCCCCTCACACCCTGAGAATACCAGACCCAGCTGTTTACTTCCATTTTTTTTTTAATTATTTCTAAATAAAAAAGTTAAAAAAACCGCATTGGGTACCCTCCAAATTGGATCACCAGCCAAGGGGAAGCTGCCAGCTGCAGTCTGGAGGCTGCAGCCACCTGCTTAAACCTAGCTGGCTATAAAAAAAAAGGGGGCACCCCACATAATTTTTTTTTTCTTTTCATTATTTATTTACTTTTTGGCTAAATAAATGGCTAGACACCCTTTAGTGCCTCATGAAAGTCACTAAAGGGTGCAGGTGTATAAAATGTAGGTGGTGGGACATTTTATATGTATTTGATATCTATATCGATCATAGCTTTTTAGGCTCCGTGTCCATGATTAGCAGAGTGTTTTCACTGCATCCAAAAAGCTGCGTTGCACATTACAAGCACAGTGCATGGATTTTTAGAAATATCCTGCCCAATGTGCTTTTTTACCTCTGTAGCATAAACTGACATGTGGCACGGCTTTCTGAGCCTCAGCATGTGAATTTATGCTGTGGAGACTAGAGAGTTCTACACGGTGAAAAAAGAGCTAAAGTCCACAGCGGCCTGAGCCCAGATCGTGAGCAAGGGCAGATGCGTTTTCCTGTGGACAACACTCGAATCTCCGCAGGAGGGCCAGAACTGTGTTTCACAGGCAATGTTGCTGGATAGTAGGCACATAGCCTAAAAGTGAGAAATTTGATGCTACAGCAACAATTTTGTGAAGTACCCGTGGGTTCAAAATGCTAACTATACTCTTGAATAAAATTCTTGAGGGATCTAGCTTTCAAAATAGGGTCACATGTGGGGGAGCTCCACTGTTTAGGCCTATCATGGGCTCGTCAAACGCAACATGGCGTATACTAATGATTCCAGTTAATTTTGCAGTAGAATGGGGACTCCTTCCCTTCCAAGCCCTGGAGGGGAGGGTTCTGCTATATAGGTACCTGAGGGTCCCTGCAAATGACACATGATGCCAGCAATTTAATACAGCTTTTCCAAAATTCAAATAGTGCTCAGAGCCCTACAGTTTGTCCAAACATAGGTTTTTGACCACATGTGGGGTATCCCTACACTCATAAAAATTTGGGTAAGAAACCGCGTGGTTAACATTTTGGTGTTGCCTCTTGAAAAAGTGAGAAATATGGTGCTAAAGCAACATTTTTGAGGAAAAAAATGAAAATTTTCAATATGGCGACCTAAGGTTATCAAGTTCAAGTTCTGTAAAGTACCTGTGGATTTAATATGCTCACTATACCACTGAATAAAATCCTTGAGGGGTCTAGTTTCCAAAATGGGATCACATGTGGATGAGCTCAACTTTTTAGGCCTATCAGGGGCTCTCCAAACCTGACATGGCGTTCGTTAACGATTCCAGCAAATTTTGCACTCAAATGGCGCTCCTTCCCTTTTGAGCCCTGCCATGCGCCTAAACCAGGGATGGCGAACCTTTCACAGGCAGAGTGCCCAAAATGCAACCCAAAACCCAATATTTCTTCTTGCGAAGTGCCAACATGGCAATTTAACCAATTTTACAGGGTGGGCCATTTATATGGCTACACCTAAATAAAATTGGAATGGTTGGTGATATCAACTTCATGTTTGTGGCTCATTAGTATACGGGAGGGGGGAAACTTTTCAAGATGGGTGGTGACCATGGCAGAAATTTTGAAGTCTGCCATTTTGGATCCAACTTTATTTTTTCCAATGGGAAGAGGGTCATGTAACACATCAAACCTATTGAGAATTTCACAAGAAAAACAATGGTGTGCTTGGTTTAAACCTAACTTTATTCGTTCATTAGTTATTTACAATTTTATGACCACTTATAAAATATGTTCAAAGTGCTGCCCATTGTGTTGGATTGTCAATGCAACCCACTTCTCCCATTCTTGAAACACTGATAGCAATACCGCAGAATAAATGCTAGCACAGGCTTCCAGTATCCATTGTTTCTTATGCTGCACATCTTGTAACAGCATAGACAATTGACTTCAGATGATCCCAAAGATAAAAGTCTTAGGGGGTCAGATCGGGAGACCTTGGTGGCCATTCAACTGGCCCATGATGACCAATCCACTTTCCAGGACACTGTTCATGTAGGAATCACATAGTCATAAGGTGGCTTTACACACTGCAACATCGCAAACGACATCGCTGTAACGTCACCGGTTTTGTGACATAATAGCGACCTCCCCAGCAACATTGCAGTGTGTGAAACACATCAGCGACCTGGCCCCTGCTGTGAAGTTGCTGATCGCTACAAATCGTTCAGGACCATTCTTTGGTCCTTTGTTTCCCGCTGTGCAGCATGATCGCTAGAAAGTCTCAGTGTGTAAAGGGGACTTTACAGCGACTTCGTTAGCGACTTCCCTTTCAAAAAGCTGCTTTACAACGTCCCCAATGACTAGCTAGGTCGTTCTGCAGGTCCGGATCGCTGTTGCGTCGTTGGCCAGGTCTGCCTGTTTGACAGCTCACTAGCGACTCACCAGAGACTTTGCAGCGTTCCCGGCCAGGTTGGGATCGCTGGTGGGATCGCTAGAAAGTCTCAGTGTGTAAAGTGTAAGGTCCGAGCATTCCTACATGAACAGTATCCTGAAAAGTGTATTGGTCAACGTGGGCCAGTTGAATGGCCACCAAGGTCTCCTGATCTGACCCCCTTAGACTTTTATCTATACAAGATGTGCAGCATCTGAAAAAACGGATACTGGAAGCCTGTGCTACAATTTCTTCTGCGGTATTGCTATCAGTGTGTCAAAAGTAAGAGAAGAGGGTTGCATTGATAATCCAACACAATGGGCAGCCCTTTGAACACACTTTATAAGTGGTCATAAAATTGTAAATAACTAATGAACAAATAAAGTTATGTTAAAACCAACCACACCATTGTTTTTCTTGTGAAATTCTCAATAAGTTTGATGTGTTACATGACCCTCTTCCCATTGGAAAAAATAAGTTGGATCTAAAATGGCCGACTTCAAAATGGCCGCCATGGTCAGTACCCATCTTGAAAAGTTTCCCCCCTCCCATATACTAATAATCCACAAACAGGAAGTTGATATTACCAAGCATTCCCATTTTGTTTAGGTGTAGCCATATAAATGGCCCACCCTGTATTATGTAAACAATTGATTTTAAAATTACCTTTGCAGTCTTCTCTTCAGCAGGGGGCATCAAGCTCATGCGTGCTTACCACACATTGAAGCTGAACCACTCCCACTGCCTTTTTCAGGCACAGCAGATAGATAGAGATAGATAGATAGATAGATAGGTAGGTAGGTAGATTGCAAATTCTATAAGATTCCACATCTACATTTCAAAGTGTGAACATCTCTAAATCCCATAAAGACAAAAGAGTTGCTCCCCTCCTCTTTCATTATGTAGTAATGTCCCCAATCTTGCACTAATTTCCCTTTTCCTGGGCCATTTCTTGGTAAATATGTCCCCCATCCTAATATATATTTCCTACATTCTGGTACATTTGTCCCTATCATGGCCCCCAAGCTGGTAAATGCCTTCCATCCTGGTAATTGTCTCCCATCCTGGTACAGCCGTACACAGTTTAATAAAAAAAAAAAACAAAGAAAAAAAAATAAAAACAGATACTCACCTTCCAACACCCTGCTTCACCGCCAGGCCCTCATTTCACGCATGGCCACAAGACGTAATTACACCGGCGCTGCTTACGCTCCCAGTGTCTTCTAGGCAACAGGCCTGTGGCATACGAGAGGAGTGTTGGAGCAAGGAGAAATGTCTCCTTTTCTACGACACAACTTTGAACTGCTGGCGCGATCGTGTCAGCAGTTCAAAGCTGCTAAGGCGACAGTGCGCGTGCCGACAGAGAGGGCTCTGCGTGCCCTCTGTTGCACACGTGCGATAGGTTAGCCATCATTGGCCTAAGCAGTTGATTTCCAGCACATAAGAGGTATCTGCATACTCAGGAGACATTGCACAATAAATTGTATGCTGCATTTTCTAATGTTAGCCTTAAGTGAAAAAAAAAGTTATGCGGTGGATGTAACAATTTTGTGGTAAAAATGTATTTTTTTTTATTTTCACAGCTCAACGGTGTTAAATTCTGCGAAAGTTCAAGGTGCTCACCAAACATCTATATAAATTCCTTGAGGGGTCTTGTTTTCTAAAACGTGTTCATTTGTGTGGGGTTTTGTTTAGGAACCTTAGGGGCCCTACAAATGCAACATGGTGCCCGCAATCTATTTCAGCCAAATTTGCTTTCCAGAATTCAAATATTGCTCCTTCTGTTCCGAGCCCTCCCATTTGTCCAAACAAGGGTTTCTGACTACATGTGGGCTATCAGGAAGCTCAGAAAAGACAGGGTAACAAATTTTGGGGCCTATTTTGTGCTGTTATTTCTTCTATAAATTAATATATTGGGGCTACAGCAACATTTTTAAGTAAGATGTTAATTTTTGGGTTTTTTTTTCATTCCACATTGCTTTAGTTCCTGTGAAGCACCTGAAGGGTTAATAATCTTCTTGGATGTGGTTTTGTGCTGTTTGAGGGGTGCAGAAATTTATAATGCACTTTTGAAGTATTTTCTGTCATCTAGGCCCATCAAAGTCCCTACAAATATGATGTGGTCCCTAAAAAAATGGTTTTGTAAACTTTGTTGAAAAAAATTGGGAAATTGCTGATAAACTTTGAACCCTTATAACTTCCTAATCCCCAAAAATGTGTTTAAAAAATTGCGCTGATGTAAAGTAGACATGTGGGAAATGTAATTTATTAACTATTTTGTGTGACAGAACCAGGGCCGGACTGGGGCTGAAAATCAGCCCTGGCTTTTAAGAGCAGACAGGCCCACCTACTATGAAGTGAGAGTGAAGTATACTGTATTTTTCGCTTTATAAAACGCACTTTTGTTCCCCCAAATTTTGGGGGAAAGTAGGGGATGCGTCATATAATCCGAATATACGGGGCTCGGGGAGGGATTTATATATATACTAGAGTCCAGGGAAGGTGGGGGAAGCTCTGGAGTGCTGCTGGGGACTGGTGAAAGCTGCAGGAGAGGCAGCGGGAGATCTCCTGCTCACGCTCATATAATATGCACTGCCGCTGTCCATCACCGTGGTGCTGAAACAGCACTGCGGTGATGGGCTGGGGCAGCGGCGCATATTTTATGTACCTGTGCCGCCCTTTGATGGCACATGATCCCCTTGTGTTAGATATGGCCCCCATGCTGCTGCCCATAGTGAAATAAAAAACTCTTTATTTTCCCCCTCCAGCGCTGATCTTCCGGTGTCTCCTCGATCTCACTGCTGCCGCTATGATCAGGCATGCAGAGATGATATCACTCTTCTGTGCTGATCACATGACCGGCACCAAGAACCAGGAAGTGAAGGATCTCAGCAGCACGGAGGGAGACACGAAGGAGGACAGCACTGGAGAAGGTAAGGAAAGAGTTTATTTTACTATGGGCAGCAGCATGGGGGCGATATCTAACACAGGGGGAGGTGTGCCATCCATAGGGGGCCATATCTAACACAAGGGGAGGTGTGTCATCTATAGGGGGCCATATCTAACACAGGGGGAGGTGTGCCATCCATAGGGGGGCATATCTAAAACAGTGGGAGGTGTGCCATCCATAGGGGGCTATATCTAACACAGGGGGAGGTGTGCCATCCATAGGGGGCCATATCTAACACATGGGGGGGTGTGCCATCCATAGGGGGCCATATCAAACACAGGGGGACGTGTGCCATTACATAGGGGGCATATCTAACACAGGGGAAGGTGTGCCATCCATTGGGGGCCATATCTTACACAGGGGGAGGGGTGCCATCCATAGGGGGCCATCCATAGGGGGCCATCTCTAACAGGGGGACGTGTGCCATCCATAAGGGGCCATAGGCAGCACAGGGGGTGTGTGCCAACCATAAGGGGCCATGGGCAGCACAGGGGGACGTGTGCCATACATAGGAGACCTGTGCCAGCTGTAGGAGACGGGAGTCAACCATCTATAGGAGACCTGTGCCAGCTGTAGGGGATATGTGCCAGCAATAGGGGGCGTGTTCCAGCACAGGGGGCGTGTGTCATTAATAGGGGACGTGTTCCAGCAATAGGAGACATGTGCCAGCAATAGGAGACGTGTGCCAGCAATAGGGGACCTGTGCTATCAATGGGGGACATGTGGCATCACTGGGGGATGTGTGCCAGCAAAAGGGGGCTATATTCAATATAAGGGGGCCATATCCAGTTTAAGGGAACTAATTTTACATTGCGGGGGGCTATGAGGGACATATACCCTATATGATTTGTTAGATGGACACTGGCATTATAAGACTGGCCCCATTTAACATTAAAAAAAAAATTCTCTTTTCCTTCACCAAATTTGGGGGTACATCTTATAATCAGGTGCATCTTATAAAGCGAAAAATACGGTATTTGTTTGTTTGCGGATTCCCTGAGGTCTATAGCACAATTACAGCGTCCGAACTGCTATAAAGTCAGAATTACACGATATGTAATTTAAGTCGCCATACAGAAAATTTAGATTGTTCTTAAAGGGACTCTGTCAAGGGACAGGACTATATTTGTAATATAAACTTCAATGGTCTTTATTACATGCTGTCAAAAAACAATTGCAGATATGCTGCTCCCCTCACTACACACATACTTGTCTTTATTACAATTATGAGCACAAACAACCAGTCAAATGGATCTGGCAACATTAATCCCGCATACTCATCATAGGACAAAAAAGGAGTACAATGAGCACTAACTGGCCACTTGGAGAAAGTGGAGCTAAACCTTCAAATAGACGACATACTGTACGTAGCAGAGCCGAATGTAGAAGAAATAGGTGTCTCTCACCCCGATCCATATAAGTCCTTTAATTTGTTTGCTTAAAAATCATGGATGCAGCGCTGCCCGCATCCTCCTGCCTCTATGGTTTTTCATCAATCAAGATTTTATTGAATATTATAAAAGTATAAACAATCACTTTCCAAGATAAATAAAGACTTTTCTCCAATCTGTCATATAACTTAACATCTGGTCAAAGAAAACCATATTTCATTCAATAATGAAAACAAACATCTACATTTTTTATAGAAACATACGAGTCTGATTACTGAACCATGTAAGCGATTAAGAAACACAAAAGAAAGAGAAAAGAAAAAAGCAGAGTAAAGATATTAAGGAGAGAAAAATAGATAAAGAAGGGGAGGGAGAAGGCAGGAGGGGGATGGGAGGGAGATCCTAAGAATCTTACGTTAGACAATATGTCCCAAACCAAGATATACCTTTACCAGGAATAGAACTCTATTCAAAATGTGCAAATTGGGTGAATCCCGAAATAAAATCCAGCTCTGCCATACCATATAGTATCATTCTGGGTGCATCTCACTGTGGGAAGACAATCTCTCCATTCTGCTTAGGAAATCCATTTCTGATGTTACAGCAACGTCACCTTCAGCTCTTTACAACTCTTGGGCTGGCCGAGAACAGTGTCACTGTTCCTGCCCTGGGCATGCACAGTAAATCAATGAAGCTGCTGAACTTACAACCTCTTAGAAGCCACTAACTTACAGTCATAGGTGTATGGACGGAGCGATAAGTCATTTTATTTTACCTTGATATTATCATATATTTGTTTACCTTAAAAGGAAGGTGTTGTCAAAAAAGTTTTTTTTTTTCAATAACTGAAAAAATATAAAGTATTAATGTTTTAATTTTATGTTTAAATATTATTATTTTTAATTCAGAAAAGAAAAAAAAATAAAAGTTTCATATTTTCCACTCTTAAACACTACTGTGAGCAGCTGCTGAAATCCTGCTGTAGAACTACTGTAGAAGTAGCTCACATTACAGCTGCAGTAAAAGTGGGCAGAATCTGCTCTCCTGTGTGTGATGCCACACCTCCCCCTCCCAATCTGGGTGTTTCCAAAAAAATGAAAGTTAGTGACACAGTGCGGATGCCCCGCTGCTGGCTGTCTCCCTCCCTATCCACGCTGTTGGCAGTCTTCCTCCCTATGCCACGCTGCTGGCTGCCTCCCTCCCTATGCCCCGCTGCTGGCTGCCTACCTCCCTATGCCCCGCTGCTGGCTGCCTACCTCCCTATGCCCCGTGGCTGGCTGTCTCCCTATGCCCCACTGTATCCTGCGCCCCCATATACTTTGCTGCCGGCCGGGATCGGAGGTCCAAGGTGACATGCGGTGAGGAGGGGTGATGTGTAGTGAAGTACTGCTCAGGCTTCAGATCACCGCTTTCAGCCGCATGCACTCACCTGCGCCCCCGGCAGCCTGTCATGTTAGCGATCAGCGATCACAGTACCAGCAGCGGACGGAGGCCCGAGGTGAGCACACATGGGGAGGGGGGTGAGCGGCGGTGGTGTAAGCGGCGGAGCAGGAGGGGGGCTGAACGGCAGAGTGGGACTGGGTTCTGAACAGCAGAGTGGAACGGGGGCTAAGCGGTAGAGTGGGGGAGGGGTGTGTGGCAGAGTGGGGAACAGCACGCCAGGATCAGTTACGGTGCAATCACTGTTGCCTGGTGTCGGTACTCACCCCATCCATCCTGGCGGGTGACAGGGGTAAAGTGCAGGACACAGCATAGGCTGTGTGCTCCACAAAGATGGTGCTAATCTCCTCCCTCTGCTGTGATCTGGACAGCCCAGGGGTCGCGTCCATTTCACAGCAGACGCCTTTTCTCTATGTTACTAAACGGGATCGGAATCCGATAACGGTCTTCTATGCCCAGGGCGCTGCCATAAAGGAGGTGAGTAACTGTCGATTCAAACACCAAATCCAAGATGGCAGCCCCCAGTGCTTCAGTAAAACTAGAATTAAATAAAAACTAAATAAACTGATTTTAATTTTGTATTAAAAATACTGGATTTCATAATCACTATTATTAATACAAAAATAAAAAAAAACGCGAAACCCTTCCTTTAAAGGATCAAGATTAAAATATACTGACTATTGCTGGCATTTTACATGGGACACTTATGCTGAACATGGATACACTGCAGTTAGTTGTTAGTTAAATAGGTAACCCACTACCTATATTCCCTCTCATCCTAAGGAAAATAATAAGACCTATACTCATTTTTGGTGCTGGCACCGTTTTAGTGATGTCAGCTCTGCCTCTCCTGGGGCTCACATGACATTTGTCACACAATCCCTGTGGAAAATCAGTGCTGGCTTCACTCTATCCCCTGTTGGAAAAATCAATACATCCAGTGGAAGAAAGAGATGCTGCTCTCTCATTTCCTTCTGATGTCAATTACATCTGTAGGAGGGAAGAATGAGGCCAGCGCCGATTGGTCGCAGGGATTGTGAAACATATAAATGTAATGTGAGCCCTGGGAGAGGCAGAGCTGGCACCACTGAAATAGTGTTGTTTTTTTCTGGGGGGGGGGAGGGTGTGAAAACAGGGATTCAGAAAAGATTGTCTGGGTATTGTCTGATTGTCTGAGGAAAAGTTTTAAGAAGAATAGAAATGTGGTGAGAATGCTCTAAAAAATTCACTGGACTGGGCAAGTTATAGGTGTTATCAACTACCTGGACAATGTCTTTTTCAAATAAGGTTACCTCCCTTGTACTATACTCACGTTGTACAGAGACAGAAAAAGAAGGGGAATGAGAGAGAGAGACACAGACGGGTAATGAGAAGAGAGAGAGAGACAGACGGGGAAAGAGACAGACGGGGAATGAGAGAGAGAGACACAGACGGGAAATGGGAATGAGAGAGAGAGACAGACGGGAAATGAGAGAGAGAGAGACACACACAGAGGGGAATGAGAGACAGAGAGAGACAGACGGGGAATGAGAGAGAGAGACAGACGGGGAATGAGAGAGAGACACACAGACGGGGAATAAGAGAGAGAGACAGACAGGGAATGAGAGAGAGACAGACGGGGAATGAGAGAGAGACAGACGGGGAATCAGAGAGAGACAGACGGGGAATGAGAGCGAGAGACACACACAGAGGGGAATGAGAGAGAGAGACACACACAGAGGGGAATGAGAGAGAGACAGACGGGGAATGAGAGAGACACAGACGGAAAATGAGAGAGAGACAGACGGGGAATGAGAGAGAGAGACAGACGGGGAATGAGAGAGAGAGACAGACGGGGAATCAGAGAGAGACAGACGGGGAATGAGAGAGAGAGACAGACGGGGAATGAGAGAGAGAGACAGACGGGGAATGAGAGAGAGAGACAGACGGGGAATCAGAGAGAGACAGACGGGGAATGAGAGAGAGACAGACGGGGAATCAGAGAGAGACAGACGGGGAATGAGAGAGAGAGAGACACACACAGAGGGGAATGAGAGAGAGAGACAGACGGGGAATGAGAGAGAGAGACAGACGGGGAATCAGAGAGAGACAGACGGGGAATGAGAGAGAGACAGACGGGGAATGAGAGAGAGAGACAGACGGGGAATGAGAGAGAGAGACAGACGGGGAATCAGAGAGAGACAGACGGGGAATGAGAGAGAGACAGACGGGGAATCAGAGAGAGACAGACGGGGAATGAGAGAGAGAGAGACACACACAGAGGGGAATGAGAGAGAGAGAGACAGACAGGGAATGAGAGAGAGACAGACGGGGAATGAGAGAGAGAGACACAGACGGGGAATGAGAGAGACACAGACGGGGAATAAGAGAGAGAGACAGACGGGGAATGAGAGAGAGAGAGACAGACGGGGAATGAGAGAGAGAGAGACAGATGGGGAATGAGAGAGAGAGAGACAGACGGGGAATGAGAGGGAGAGACAGACGGGGAATGAGAGAGAGAGACAGACGGGGAATGAGAGAGAGACAGACGGGGAATGAGAGAGAGAGACAGATGGGGAATGAGAGAGACGGGGAATGAGAGAGACGGGGAATGAGTGAGACGTGGAATGGGAGAGACGGGGAATGGGAGAGACGGGGAAAGGGAGAGACAGACAGGGAATGGGAGAGACTGACAGGGAATGGCAGAGACTGACAGGGAATTTGAGAGACTGACAGGGAATGGGAGAGGCTGACAGGGAATGGGAGAGGCTGACAAGAAATGGGAGAGGCTGACAGGAAATGGGAGAGGCTGACAGGAAATGGGAGAGGCTGACAGGAAATGGGAGAGGCTGACAGGAAATGGGAGAGGCTGACAGGAAATTGGAGAGGCTGACAGGAAATGGGAGAGACTGACAGGGAATGCTATAGACTGACAGGGAATAAGAGAGGCTGACAAGGAATGAGAGAGACTGACAGGGAATGCGAGAGACTGACAGGGAATGAGAGAGACTGACTAACAGGGAATGAGAGAGACTGACTGACAGGGAATGGGAGAGACTGACTGACAGGGAATGGGAGAGACTGACTGACAGGGAATGGGAGAGACTGACTGACAGGGAATGGGAGAGACTGACTGACAGGGAATGGGAGAGACTGACTGACAGGGAATGGGAGAGACTGACTGACAGGGAATGGGAGAGACTGACAGGGAATGGGAGAGACTGACTGACAGGGAATGCGAGAGACTGACTGACAGGGAAAAAGACAGGCAGAGACAAACAGACTAGATTCACAGTTACACACACTATACATTACCTCATCTTGCAATTCCTGATCGGTGCAGAGCAGGAGAGGAGCCACTGGGAACTGCACGGAGGCTGCAGCAGCTGAACAACAGGACCTGCCACTTCACCGGTCATGTGATCAGGCACATGATTAGTCAGATGACCCGACAGGTCCTTCACCTCAGCCTCCGTTCTGGTCCAGTACATTTGCTCCCCTGCTCTGCACCGATCACATAGATCAGTGCAGGAAAAGAGAGGGCAGCTCTCTGTGAGCGAACCGTATGCAGGACTTGAGGCACACATCAGATGCAGTCTTCCCCTATTCCAGCCCGATAGCTGCATAGTGTCATCAGCAGACACAGCCTCACAAAGGCACAGTGCAGGTGGACTGCAACTAAAGGAGCCGGCGTCCCTGCAGTCTTAAATAGCTACTGGATGACCAGCCCCGGAGGAAAATGCTATGCTAACCCAGCCTGCCTCTGATAAAAGAGCTGCATGTGCATCCCTGGAGTGAGTAAGCGAGCGGCCCACTGCAGGCACCGGCCCATCTGACATTTGCCAGAACTGCTCTATGGCTAGTCTGGCCCTGGAAAGAACTTTCTGGTTTAAGGGCATAAAAATTAAAAGCTTGAAAATTGTGACAATTTCAAAATTTTGTCAAATTTACATTTTTTTTATAAATAAAAGCAAAAAATTTCGTCCTAAATTTACCACCATCATGCAGTACACTATGTCACAAAAAAACAAAATCTCAGAATCATCGGGTTCCATTAAAGTTATTACCTCAAAGTAAAAGTGGTCAGGGGGGCGGAGCCTGGACTGGGATGTGAGCGCACACAGGGAGACACTCTCCCTGCTGACTCACCGTGATACCGCTGGAGCCGCCGCACGGCTGACGATCATAGTGACACCGGAGGGCAGGGGAAGGTACCGGCATCCAGCAGGAGAAGTCTCAGCTCCAGAACTGGCAGCATGTCCAGGTGGCGACAGAGGTAAGTGGGAGCAGGGAGAGGGCCTGGATCACAAGAAGGCACCGAGGTCAGAGAGGAGGCGGAGAAAGCAAACACAGCCTGCCGGCGTCGCATGGAAGCGGCTGCAAAGCTTGCACAGTTTGCAAGACAATCAGAGGAACCTCTGGAGGAGCCCGGTAAGATGGTGGAGAAGAACGGGGAGGAGGAGGAAGATATGGAGGAGGCTGAAGGAATAGAGGGAGAACCAGGAGAAGACAAACAGGAGGAGGATTCAGGAGAACAGCAAGCAGCAGAGGAAATACAGGAGAACCCCACTATTAAGGATGTGTTTCAGGTGGTCTCCTTCTGCAAACAGGCCCTCACAACATTAACCCAGCAGGTGCTGGGAATACAGGGAGATATAGCTACTCTCAAAAAAGATCAGAAGAAAACTAATATGAGAACCAGTGCTGTGGAGGAAAGAGTGGGGGCAGCTGAGGATCATATAGTTACACTGCAAAAAGCAGAGAAAAAGTTCCAGCAGCAGATATCTGAGTTGTCCGCAAAAACGGATGACTTGGAGAATCGTTCCAGGAGGAACAATATAAGACTGGTTGGCATCCCGGAAGAAGAAGAGGGAAGAAATCCTACTGAATTCATAGAAACGTGGCTTAAAGAAAAGATTGGCGCTGATAATCTGACCAAGTTATATGCAATTGAGAGGGCACACAGAGTCCCAATGCAACCGCAACCATCTGGCAAGGGGCCCCGTATGATGCTGGCGAAACTGATTAACTACAGGGACCGGGATATTATTCTACGCAAGGTGCGGGATCTGGAGAACCTGACAATTGATGGACACCCAGTGGCTATATAACCTGACTACTCTGTACCGGTACATAAGCAAAGAATGCAATTTACAGGGGTAAAGAGACGACTCCGTGAGCTGGGGGTTAAATATTCCATGATGTTCCCAGCAAAACTTTGAGTAGCAGCACTGGAGAAGGTGCACTTTTTTCTTGATCCAGAGGAGGTCATGAAATGGATAGACATCAATGCAAGGAAGCTGCAAACAACAGGAGGATAGAAGCTGGCTATGAGTGACACTGCAATTTCGTGATTTTCCTGGACTACAGGACTGGCTACTCATAAGCATTTGCAAATGCTAGAGGAAAAGGAGACTTCATAAGCTCATTTTTAAGGCAGTGACTGTACACTCCCCCCCCACTCTTCCCCCCCCCCTTTCCCTTCCAGGTTAGTATTGGTGATCTCTTGCTCCTGTTCCTGAGTGTTAGATGGGGCAGGGAGAAGTTTCCTAACACTAAGCTGGACAATGACAGGAGGAGCGTAATAATTATTTTTTTCTTCTGGCCATGCGGCGACGATTGATAAATGCTTACGTTTTCAAAAATTCATATGTTAGCAGTTTACATTATATGATATATGCAAATGAAAACGAATACGTTGAAGGCGGGAGGTGAGTTAGGGGGTTCTGCTCACTGGGATGAGATAGGTTTGGTATGAGAGAAAAGGAGGAAGGAGGTTGACCGGTCTGGGAGAGACAGACATCATTCCCTATAAGGGAGTTAAAAATGTAAATCGGAGGTGGAGGAGTGTTTTTGGAATGGTTCTAAGGGGCGGGTTAGGGAAGGGAAAGACTCAGCGTACAAAGGGACAGGATGTTTGTTTAAAGATAACCAGTAATTTTCAACATGGGAAAGGAGATTAAAATATTATGTTGGAATGTAAAGCTGGTGTCACACTAAACGACAGCGACAACGACGTCGCTGTTACGTCACCATTTTCGGTGACGTAACAGCGACCTTGTAAGTCGCTGTTATGATCGCTGCTTAGCTGTCAAACACAGCAGAAGCAGCGATCATAACGTCGCTGTGCTACATGTGCAGAGAGCAGGGAGCCGCGCTTAGCGCTGGCTCCTTGCTCTCCTGCAGCACACATCAGGTTAATTAACCCGATGTGTGCTGCAGCTACATGTCACAGTTCAGAGAGCAGGGAGCCGCGCGCACTGCTTAGCGCTGGCTCCTTGCTCTCCTTGCTACAGTATTCATCGGGTTAATTACCCGATGCATACTGCAGCCACATGTCACAGTGCAGGAGCCGGCACTGGCAGCAAGAGCGGAGGCTGGTAACCAGCGTAAACATCTGGTAACCAGGGAAAGGTCTTCCCTTGGTTACCCGATGTTTACGCTGGTTACAGCTTACCGCAGCTGCCAGTGCCGGCTCCTGATCGCTTCATTTCGTCGCTCTCTCGCTGTCACACACAGCGATGTGTGTGTCACAGCGGGAGAGTGACGACCAAAAAATGAAGCTGGACATTCAGCAACGACCGGCGACCTCACAGCAGGGGCCAGGTCGTTGCTGGATGTCACACACAGCGACAGCGACGGGACGTCGCTGCAACGTCACAGAAAATGGTGACGTAGCAGCGACGTCGTTGTCGTCGTCGTTATGTGTGACACCAGCTTAAGGGGACTGTCAGATAGAGGTAGAAGAGACGCAATGATAAAATATATGCTAGACCAGAGGCCATCAATAATGTGTTTATTGGAGACGCATTTGACGAGCGAAACGACAAATATTTGAACAAGCGATGGGTGCAAAAGGTGTATCACTCTACTTTTTCTACTTATGCTCGAGGGGTCTCTGTGTTGGTCCATAGATCCGCCCTATATGAAGAAGTGGAGACATGGATAGACACAGAGGGACAATATGTAATGGTGATCTGTAAGTTGTATGGACAATTATTATGCATTACTGCTATATATGTTCCACCACCTTACACTAGTGTCAAAATTAGAGAGGTGAGAGAGCGTTCGGCTAAATGGGGGAATTTGCCATTCTTGTTGGCCGGTGACTTTAATAATTTCACAAATGCATATTGGGACAGGAACAGAAACTTACGGGAGGCGAGGAGGGACGGAGCAACAGCATTTGGTATCTTTATTCAAGAACTGGGGTTGGTAGACGTTTGGAGGATAAGGAATTTAGGGGTGACCTGTTTTTCCTGTCACTCAGCGAACCATGGTACGCTTTCCCGTATAGACCTGGCCTTGGGAAATGATCTGATGGACTCTGGAATTTCAAATGTTGAATATTTGGCTAGAGCAATATTGGATCATAGTCCAATACTGGTATATATTAAAAACGGGGAGTAGGGGAGAGGCTAACAAGAGAATGGAAGCTATATCCGGTTTGGGTAAAAAGTATTGACATGGACGGTATAGCCAGTGAGAGTCTGGAATATTTTACCCTTAATAGAGGTAGTGCAGATCCATTGGTAGTTTGGGACGCCATGAAGGCATACCTGAGAGGCCTTTTATTTAGAGACGTTTGCCGGTGTAAGTCTCGTAGTAGACAGGGGGAAATTGATTGCTTAGAGGCCTTGAAGGGAGCAGAAGCAGAGATGGTAACACAGCCCACACCAGAGAATAGGCAGAAGCTAAAAGCAGCTCAGGAAGAAGTTAATAAGGTGCTCGTATTGGAGAAAGTAGCTAGGAAGCAGGCTTTTCAAAAAGAGAACTATTATGCGGAGGGAGAATAGGTGGGACATCTGTTGTTGGTGGTGACGGCAGCCCAGAGACAATCATCCTTTATGCATTGCATTTGCACCACAGGAGATTTGGTTACGGAGTGGGTAGATATTCTGGACATGTTTGCAGCCTTTTATGAGGAATTATATTCCACTAGAGGGGAGACGAGACAGAGCGACCTAGAGACTTTCTTAGGTACAATGACATTACCCAAAATTACAGACAGAGAAACACAGTCTAGAGGGTCCTATCATACTTGAGGTGATAGAGAGAGCTTTGCATGGTATGGCAAATGAAAAAGCCCCGGGGGTAGATGGTCTGCCGGTGGAGGTATACAAATCTCTGGAAGAAATACTCTTACCCAATTTGCTGAGTGTCTTGGAGGAGGCAAGGGAGAGGTGGACACTGCCAGAGTCTATGAGGGAGACAATAATAACAGTAATACCTAAAGAGGATAAAGGTGGCTTTACAGGCTACGAGATCGCTAAAGCGATCTCGTTGGGGCTCACGGAGTCGTGACGCACATCCGGCCGCTTTAGCGATGTTGTTGCATGTGATACCTATGAGCAATTTTGAATAGTCGCAAAAATGTTCAAAATCGCTCATCGGTGACATGCCCCCCTCTTCCCAATTATCGTTGCTGCTGCAGTAACGATGTTGTCGTTCCTGCGGCAGCACACATCGCTATGTGTGAGGCCGCTGGAACGACAAACATCTCCTTACCTGCGTCCACCAGAAAAGGAGGAAGGAAAGAGGTGGGCGGCATGTTCCGGCCGCTCATCTCCGCCCCTCCTTTTCTATTGGGCGGCGGTTCAGTGACATCGCTGTGACGCTGAACAAACCGCCCCCTTAGAAAGGAGGCGGTTCGCCGGTCACAGCGACGTCGCAGAACAGGTATGTGTTACGGCAGCGATCACCACATATCGTCCCACCAACAGGGGCGGGTGCAATCGCACGCGGCATCGCTAGCCGATGCTAGCGATGTCGCAGCGTGTAAAGTGGCCTTAAGGATCCAAAACTCCCCAAATCATACAGGCCCATCTCACTGTTAACGACGGATGTTAACATTTTGGCCAAAGTACTCTCTAATCGATTAACAGAAGTGATATCTACCCTAATCAACCAGGATCAGTCAGGTTTTATGCCTAATAGATCCACGGCAAAAAATATATGAAGATTATACCTTAACATGAAACTGCCGGTGGACAATCCGGGACAGAGAGTAATAGCTTCATTAGATGCTCATAAAGCATTTGACAGTGTGGAATGGGGATATCTGTGGGGAGTGCTAAGACATATGGGATCTGGCCCTAATTTTATATCCTGGATATAGCTGTTATATACTAGACCAGTAGCTAAAATGAGGATTAATGGAATGTTGTCACACATGGTGGATTTACAAAGGGGTACTCACCAAGGATGTCCGCTTTCGCCTCTCCTTTTTGCTCTGGCAGTGGAGCCACTGGCGGCTGCTATACGGCAGAACAGAGACATAAAGGGATTTGTATATGGCCATCTAGAAGAGAAGAAAGCCCTCTATGTAGATGACATTCTATTGTTTCTGGGAGACCCAGGGGCATCGTTGAGCTGTGCCATGCAGGTGATCGAGTGGTACGGGGGGGATCTCTGGACTGACTATCAATTGGACCAAATCGAATCTGTTTCAGGTGGACGCGGGAGTGGATAGGTCGATCCTGGGTGATGAGGTCAACAGACTGCGGGTTGTGGACCAGTTGAGATATCTGGGCATTCAGGTATCCATGCCAATTGGGAACTACATTACTATTAATCTGGTCCCTTTGCTGAAGCAACTAAGAGTAAGATAACTGCTTGGAATAAGCTTTATTTACAGTAATAGAACGGATTAATTTTATTAAAATGCTGCTTATGCCCAAGATACTCTGTGTGTTGCACAATTCTCCTGTTTGGATCCCTCAGAGTCACTTTAAGAAGATTGATTCCATGTTCCGTGCTCTAATATGGAAGAACAAACAAGCCAGACTTAAACTCGAGACGCTACAGAGACCGAAGGATGAGGGGGGGGCTAGCACTACCCAATCCGGGAATATATTATCTGGCAGCTCAGAGTCAACATTTCAGGGGATGGGCAGATTTAGGGGTGGTGAACCCAGCATCCAGACTGTTAGGGCATGTTCTGCATCGGAAACCATTAGTGTTCGGACTGGAGGATGGATCATTTGGGAGAGTAGGAAAAACGAGCCCCACACTTCGCTTGATTAATAGAGGAAGATCAAGCAAATAAGAGGGATTACAGCAATAACTGAATTCTCTCCGCTGTGGGACAATGAGAACTGCTCTGAGATATACAAGATAGGCAAAATTAAGGAATGGGCACGTAAAGGTATATGGTATATGGGGCAAATTCCTAGCCAGGGACGTCTGAAATCGTTTACACAAATACAGGATGAGTTTGGGATATCCCCACTTGGGTGGTACCAGTACAAACGGTTGGCGCATGCAGTGGTGGCTCAGGGGGTTAAGCAATCATTGCTGGTACAGGCAGACCTAGTACTGAAATATGTGTGTAGTAGTGGACCCACAAGAGGAATCATATCTACTATATATAGGGACCTACTGCATACATATTTGCTTGATCACCCTGTAAACATTAGGATTAAATGGGAGGCAGAGATAGACGGGATCACTGATGAGGTAATGGGATATTGTTTTGGAATACATACCGAAATTATCAATGAGTGAACCAGCAAGATTATCCCACCTCTATGTGGTGCATAGGGCATATAGATCCCCGCTAATTACCGTATTTTTCGCTTTATAAGACGCACTTTTGTTCAACCAAATTTTAGGGGAAAGTATGGGGTGCGTCTTATAATCCGAATATACGGGGTTGTGTATAGATATTTCTACTAGAGTCCAGGGGAGGTGGGAGCAGCTCTGGAGCGCTGCTGGGGGCTGGTGAACGCTGCGGGCGGCCGCGTTAGATCTCCTGCTCCCGCTCATATAATATGCACTCCCGCTGTCCATCACTGTGGTGCTGAAACCGCACCGTGGTGATGGGCTGGGGCAGCGGCGCATATTATGTCTGCCTGCGCCCCCTTTGATGGCACATGCCCCCCCTGTGTTAGATATGGCCCCCATGCTGCTGCCCATAGTAAAATAAAAAAACTCTTTATTTACCTCCTCCATCGCTGATCTCCCGGTCTTCTGCTGCCGCTGTGATCAGGCACGCAGAGATGATTTCACTCTGCTGTGCCGATCACATGACCGTCACCGAGAACCAGGAAGTGCAGGAGATCAGAAGCACGGAGGGAGACATGAGGGAGGACAGTGCTGGAGAAAGTAAAGTGTTTATTTTACTATGAGCAGCAGCATGGGGGCGATATCTAACACAGGGGGATGTGTGCCATCCATAGGGGGCCATGGGCAGCACAGGGGGAGGTGTGCCATCCATAGGGGGCCATAGGCAGCACAGGAGGACGTGTGCCATCCATAGGGGGCCATGGGCAGCACAGGGGGACGTGTGCCATCAATAGGAGACCTGTGCCAGCTGTAGGAGACGTGTGCCATCTATAGGAGACCTGTGCCAGCTGTAGGGGATATTTGCCAGCAATAGGGGACCTGTTCCAGCAATAGGGGACGTGTTCCAGCAATAGGGGACGTTTGCCATCAATGGGGGACATGTGGCATCACTGGGGGACGTGTGCCAGCACAAGAGGGCTATATTCAAAATAAGGGGGCCATATACAGATTAAGGGGGCTAATTTTCGGATGGGGGGGCTATCAGGGACATATACCCTTTATGATTTGTTAGATGGACACTGGCATTATAGGACGGACCCCATTTAACATTAAAAAAAAAAATCTCTTTTCCTTCACCAAATTTGGGGGTGTGTCTTATAATCAGGTGCTTCTTATAAAGCAAAAAATACGGTATGTGTAAAATGGGATTGAGGAGTAACTCCGACTGTCCTAGATGTAATGGAGAAGGTGCCGGCATTTTCCACATGATGTGGATGTGCCCCAGATTGGCACCCTTTTGGATAACTGTTCTTAATAGAATAGAAGGAGCTTATAGATGTAAACTTCCCAAACATCCCCTGGTATGTCTTCTAGGTTACGTGGAGGAAATTAGAGTAGACAAGAATTTTAAAATAGTGATAGCCAGACTGCTGTATGCGGCAAGGAAAGTAATTGCCAAACACTGGATGCAGGGGGACCCATCGACTAAAGGGGAATTTGTCGTATATGTTAATCATATTGTTCGAATGGAGAGAAGCATATATGGGAAAAGGAAACAACTTGCACTTTTTGATAGATTGTGGAATCCGTGGTTGCAATATGGATAAATATTAGAGTTGGGAGATGTTGGGAGATGACTATGGGCAGAGATAGTTAGTTCTAAACATTCCAATATATGCTATTGAAGGGTTAAAATGTAAGATCTTTGATATTGATATGGATAATATGTACGCTGAGGGGGGGGAGGGGATGTTGGGGAGGTAAAGTTTGTAGTTCTGCTCATTATTGCTGAAAATATAACACAAGTTTTGTATATTTGGTGAAAAATAAAAATTTATCTGATTAAAAAAAAAAAGTAACAGTGGTCAGATTTCTAAAATTTAGCCTGGTTAGCGGGCGGTCCCGGATGTGGCTTGAGTGAGACGTGCGGCGCAGGAACTCCCCACGACAGGCTAAACATCAGTAAATTTGCAATAGCTGGCCTCTTAGTACGCTTCAAGCATGGTCCAGAGGTTGCAGCAGAAAACCCCGACCAAAACGGTATGTCTCACGCTGCTCTCTTTAGTTTCGGGACCCCTGGACATCTTTCCCCACCAGGAAGCGGCAACGGCGCGCTTAGGCAATATGATGGCCAAACGGCAGGAGACGTCGGAAGATGGCGCCGGCTCGTCCCATCAGAGGTGAGCGCTTCTGGACGAACACTCCATGCAACAGCTGAGAGGTATGGAGCAGTCTGCCATGGAAGCAGGGAGTACAGAAATAGCTACTACTGAGACATACAGCAGAGTTAGAGGTGGAAGGCGAGAGTGCAGAGGGAGAGAGCATACAGGAAGGGGAGGCCACTTTTATGGCCCAGCAGTCAATCTCAGCCTCAGAAATTAACCCACCACAGCCCCAGAGAAATAAAGCAAAAGCGGGGGATGGTAACCTCCCACAGGCACAGGGGTTAACAGAAGACTTTTGCATATTCGCTACCCCCTCTATGTCCAGTGTGAGGCAGTGACAGGGGTAATATTTGAAGGCCGCTATGTGTCCCCCAGAATGTGTCTGGAAACCCTCCGAGTTTGCTATAGCTATTACTGGGAAAGGGAGATGGATTCCTCCTCCCAGTCCAGGTTTTGTAGCATCCTCATGTGCAGTATTTGGTTTAAATCTTGCAGGGCACATCAGGGTGGGTCTCAGTTGAGAGCCAGGCTTGTTGAAGCAAACACATGCTGTGTGAGCTGGCTCTGTGTAGAGTGAACACAGGCCAGGAGTGTGAACCTGGGAGAACCTAAACAGATCCCTGCAGTTAACGGGGTCCTACTACTGCACTGCTAAGGTAACAAGACTTTTATACAAAGGATTTGTCTATATGCACCGGCTGCGATCCCGAAGAGACTTTGACTGTGGAAAACTAGATCTATTTATGCTGCAACAATAGACAGACTGTTGGTGTGAACACGCGGCTGCCTCACGTTTTTGCCCAAGCAACGCTGCTACCTCACACCAGATATGCCTTACCAGAAACACAATACCCCTCTCTCTCTCAGGTAGTTCGTCTTTATCGGGTGATGATGCACAAGGTGCACCAGACGATGATAGGAGATCTTATATAGATGAACTTCCCACAAAAGCTGACCTGCAGTCCTTGGTGTTGGAAATCAAAAAGGCCTGTCGCTCAGAAATAGCTAATGTCTGCCAAGATATTACATATATTGTCTAGAGAGTACAGACCCTGGAGGAGGACCATGATGAATCACAAACCTATATGGCCAAACTTGAAGATACCATACTGGCACAACATGACACCGTTTGTGAATACCAGAAACATCTAGAGGATCTAGTCATAGAGGGCGCCGGCATAACATAAAAATAAGGGGACTCCAGGAGCAATATAATGAAGAGAATTTACCTGTGATTATACAAGCTATCTTTAATAAGATCAGCCTTGACAAAGCGCACCGAGCCCTCAGACCAAAGGATGCTTCCCAGGCTACCAGGGATATTATATGCTGTGTTACGGACTATAAACTTAAAGAAGACATCATGATGCAAGCTAGTAGAATGCGCTCTATAGAGTTTGAGGGCCATCCTATACAACTCCTCCAGGACTTTTCCTGGGTCACTTTGCAAAGAAGGAGGCTGCTCCGACCCCTTATGGATATCCTAAGAGAGAAGGAGATCCTTTACAAGTGGGGGTTCCTCTTCAGTCTCACAGCCCAAAAAGATGGACGCTCAGCCACACGCAAGGTTTCGCCTGACATATCACACTTCTGTGAGAACCTGTGGCTCCCAATTCTGAAAATCAGTAATTGGGAATTCACTCCTCCACAGCCACCACCAGCAATATGGCACAGATCCTCTTCAAAGAAACACCGCTCGCCTCCATCACCGAAATCCACCAGACTAAAGGAAAGTAGACCCACTCACAAAAGATAAGAAGCAAAATACTTGGTCGCCTGAGACCTACAAGACATTTTATTTTGACCGCATTGAACATTCACCATAAGAAACGGCCCTGGGGAGCCAGTGGGGATAAAAAGTATTTAGTCAGCCACCAATTGTGCAAATTCTGCCACTTAAAAAGATGAGAGGCCTGTAATTGACATCATAGGTAGCCCACAACTATGAGAGACAAAATGAGAAAACAAATGCAGAAATTCACCTGGTCTCTGGTTTGTATAAAAAAACAAAAAAGAAGATCACTACTTAGAGCAAGATGGAATTGCAGCTGTATATTGCTCAGGCCAAAAGACTACTACTACTCCAGCAGGATACAGCTAAACCCCCACTAGGTGGAGGCAACACAGGTGCAGGTGGAGCCATTCACACTCACTTCCAAATATGGAGGAGGCGATTACTGGATGGTAAAACTGCACACTAATGGCTTGCATAGAGCACTGTTCACACTAGCAGATGCACAGTCACAAACCCGTAGCCTATTAGGTGACGCCCATACTATTAGATCAGGCGGGCTGCCAAGCCGTACCCTCACTGCGCGCTACGTAGGGACAGAAACTCTGATAGCAAGGCCTAACAAAAAGGGGCCTGGCTGTATCCTGTAGAAAAAACGTTTTTGAGGTTTTTCGTTAGCGTTATGGCCATAAGACGTAAGCCTACAACGCTCGTCACGGGAACGTCATGCTTGTAGGTCCCTACACTATATATAATATAAAAAAGCAAAAAAGAATATCATTACTTACAGCAAGATGGAATTGCAGCTGTATATTGCTCAGGCCAAAAGACTACTACTACTCCAGCAGGATACAGCTAAACCCCCACTAGGTGGAGGCAACACAGGTGCAGATGGAGCCATTCACACTCACTTCCAAATATGGAGGAGGTGATTGTGAAGTCTTCACAAGGTTGACCCAAGACCTTCATATGCTTCTTACGAAGCCAATCCTTCGTTGCCCTGGTGTTGTGCTTGGGATCATTATCTTTACTTTATCATAATCATTACTATTAATGTAAGACCCAGCCACATTTCACCTTCAATGCCCTTGTTGATGGAAGGAGGTTTTCACTCAAAATCTCACGATATATGGCCCCATTCATTCTTTCATGTACATGGATCAGTCGTCCTAGTCACATTGCAGAGAAACAGCCCCAAAGCATGATGTTGCCACCCCCATGCTTCACAGTAGATATGGTGTTCTTTGGATACAACTCAGAATTCTGTCTCCTCCAAACAAGGCGAGTTGTGTTTCTACCAAACAGTTCTACATTGGTTTCATCAGACCATATGACAATACTCTTCTGGATAATCCAATGTTCTCTAGCAAACTTCAGATGGGCTCGGACATTTACTTGCTTAAGCAGGGGACAACGTCTGGCATTGCAGTCCCTGGCGGTGTAGTGTGTTACTGATAGTAGCCTTTGTTACGGTGGTCCTAAGCTCTATGCAAGTCATTCACTAGGACCCCCATTGTGGTTCTGGGAATTTTGCTCACCGTTCTTGTGATCATTTTGACCCCACAGGATGAGATCTTGCGTGGAACCCCAGATCAAGAGAGATTATCAGTGGTTTTGTATGTCTTCCATTTTCTTATTATTGCTCCCACAGTTAATTTCATCACGCCAAGCTGCTTTCCTATTGCAGATTCAGTTTTCCCAGCCTGGTGCAGAGCTACAATTTTGTTTCTGGTCTCCTTTGACAGCTCTTTGGTCTTCATCATACTGGAGTTTGGAGTGTGACTGGTTGAGGTTATGGACAGGTGTCTTTTATACTGATAGCAAGGTCAAACAGGTGCCATTACTACAGGTAATGAGTGGAAGATAGAGGAGCCTCTTAAAGAAGTTACAGGTCTGTGAGAGCCAAAAATCATGCATGTTTTTAGATGACTAGATACCGTATTTTTCGCTTTATAAGACACACTTTTGTTCCGCCAAATTTTGGGGGAAAGTAGGGGGTGCGTCTTATAATCCGAATATACTGATTATATACTGAAGGGTCCAGGGGAGGTGGGGGCAGCTCTGGAGCGGTGCTGGAGGCTGAGGCAGGCTGGTAGAGACTGGTGAAGGCTGCAGCGGGAGATCTCCTGCTCCCGCTCATATAATATGGACTGCCGCTGTCCATCACCGCAGTGCTAAAACCGCACCGCGGTGATGGGCTGGGGGAGAGGCGCATATTATATGTGCCTGTGCTCCCCTTTGATGGAACATGCTCCCCTGTGTTAGATATGGCCCCCATGCTGCTGCCCATAATAAAAAAAAAAACTCTTTGCTTACCTCCTCCACCGTGTCTCCATGCTGCTGCTGTGATCATGCACGCAGAGATGTCACTCTGCTGTACCGATCACATGACGGCACCAAGAACCAGGAAGTGCAGGAGCTCAGCAGTAGAGTTGAGCGCGGCTCGCGGTTCGAGGTTCTCCAGTTCGCGGCTCGAGTGATTTTGGGGGCTGTTCTAGATTGAACTAGAACTCGAGCTTTTTGCTAAAGCTCGATAGTTCTAGATACGTTCAAGAACGGTTCTAGCAGCAAAAAGACCAGCTAATTCTTAGCTGGCTTTCCGCTGTAATAGCGTAAGTCACTCTGTGACTCACACTATTATGAAATTTCAGTGTATAGTGTGCGGGAACAGCGCATTCAGATCACTGCTGTATGGATAATGGCGATCGCCATTTTTTTTTTTTTTTCCTTGTCTTCCTTCCCTAAGCGCGCGCGTGTTATGGGGTGGGCCAGCATGTCAGCCAATCCCAGACATACACACAGCTAAGTGGACTTTTAGCCAGAGAAGCAACGGCATGTGTGATAGGATGTCCATGTCACATGTCACTGCATTATAAAACCGGACATTTTCCTCCAGCACGCCATTATCTGCCTTCTGCGTCCTTGGTGTCAGTCATCACTGGCGCAGCTCCTATCGCCGATACTGCTGTGTACGCTCCATACACAGCGCTGTACAGCATAGGGATAGCACTTTCTATCAGTCCTTTTAAGGGCTCATACCGGCAGGGTCAGAGCCATAGGTGACCGGTCCGTGAAAACAGAGTTTAACAGCTACACAAGATGACAGCGTCTGTGTAGCTAAGGTCAGGGATTTCCTCGCTGCATTTCCCCATTAGGAGGGATAGAAAGGCAGGCTTCCTTTCCTCTACCCAGAGACCCACAACCCTGGCACTGTATCCTCCTGCCCTTTGCACACTCAAACTCATTGTTACTAAGCCATTATACTAGCAAACACTGAGTGAACTTAGTGGCATCCTAAACGTGGCTGTTGGACTTCTGTATCGTCCCACAAGTGCAAACATATTTGCAGCACGTCTGCCTGCATTGCACACTCAAACTCATTGTTACTAAGCCATTATACTAGCAAACACTGAGTGAACTTAGTGGCATCCTAAACGTGGCTATTGGACTTCTGTATTGTCCCACTAGTGCAGAGATATTTGCAGCACGTCTGCCTGCATTGCACACTCAAACTCATTGTTACTAAGCCATTGTTCTAGCAAACACTGAGTGAACTTAGTGGCATCCTAAACGTGGCTATTGGACTTCTGTATAGTCCCACTAGTGCAAAGATATTTGCAGCACGTCTGCCTGCACTGCACACTCAAACTCATTGTAACTAAGCCATTATACTAGCAAACACTGAGTGAACTTAGTGGCATCCTAAACGTGGCTATTGGACTTCTGTATTGTCCCACTAGTGCAACGATATTTGCAGCACGTCTGCCTGCATTGCACACTCAAACTCATTGTTACTAAGCCATTATACTAGCAAACACTGAGTGAACTTAGTGGCATCCTAAACGTGGCTTTTGGACTTCTGTATAGTCCCACTAGTGCAAAGATATTTGCAGCACGTCTGCCTGCACTGCACACTCAAACTCATTGTTACTAAGCCATTACACTAGCAATTTATGCTGCCAGTTTAAGTGTCGTAGTTGCATTGTCAGGGATAATTATTGTTGTTTATTCTGCTGTTAATAAAGCTAGACCACCGCTGCAATCTACACCACATCTCAATTTTTACTATCACATTTTAAGTGCACAATCTTGTCGCAATCAACATGAGTGGCAAAATGACAGATGCTGGTGGAAAGGGGAAGAGGCGTGTTGTAAAAGGAAAAAAAAGGGTTTGTCCGTGGGGAAGGTGGCAAAGCTCCATTAACATCTGCTGAAGATAGACCATCTTCCAGCAAAAGTAAGATGTCTACTACTTACCGTGGACAATCCGATGTGCTCCCTTTTTTACGGACATGAACAACAGGAACAAAGGTAGATGATGGCCAAAAAAGGAAAATGCTTGAATGGATCTCAAGTGGTTCAACAAGTGCCCTCTCAGCCACCTCAACTACCGTATCCAAAAAATACCAGTCCTCTGAGTTGTCATCCCAATCAAACTTGCTTTCTCCCAACTGTGAAGTCTCTATCAGCCCTGCACAGTATGGTGGAACTGAGATGGCTGAGTCTGCAGAGCTGTTCAGTCACACTATAGCCTGGGAATCAGAGGTCTGCTCCCAAGCTACAGTGAGTACAGACCAGGAAATGGTCTGCAGTGATACCCAGAACCTTTGTGACTCTGATTCAGGCCGTGAGGACCAAGTTTCTGAGCATAATGTTGACCCTTTGTCACAAACTGTAACACCTGTGGTTATAGACAATGAGGAACATACTGATGACGATGAGACGCAGATACCAGATTGGGATGACAACTTAAATATTCGGTCAGGGCAAGAAGAGGCTCGGTCTGAGGGTGAGGGGAGTGCAAACACAACAATTGATGATGAAGTTCTAGATCCCACCTACTGTCAACCCACAGTCAGGCACTCGAGGAGGTCAACAGAGGCGGTGGAGGAGGATACAACCAACGACGAAGTTACCTTGCGCCTTCCTGGACAGAGTCGGAGCAGCGGTAGCACGTCTACAACTGCATCATCAGCCACCACTCTGCCTCTGAGCACTAGTCGGGGGGGCTCAGCAGGTCGCATGCCCTCTAAGCCTTGCCTAGCCTGGTCCTTTTTTTACATAGAAAAAGATCGCCCAAATTATGTGATCTGTAAAATTTGTCGTGATTCTGTTAGTAGAGGGCAAAACCTCAGCAGTTTGACAACTTCTTCCATGAATCGTCACATGAATAAATATCATATGTCCCAGTGGGAAGCTCACCGTGCTGCAATGCGGCCTAGCGGAGCGAACGATCCACGGCCTGCCCCTTCCAGTGCATCCGCGCGCTCTTCATCTTCTAGGACTGTGGGGACAGCTGTCACACCTGGTTTTCCACGCACAACTTCCACCACTGTAACCGCAACAGGCAGTTTGCTTGGTAGGTCGTCAGTTGGTTTGGAAGGGGAAACAAATGCGTGTGTACAGCACTCTCAGACATCGATAGCACCAACGTTGGATGAAGGCAACATCATGTCTCCGCCTGCACTTTCCTCACAAACCTGCATTTTTCCAGGGACACCCTACTCAACAACGTCTACACACAGCAGCCAGATCTCTGTCCCTCAGATGTGGACAAATAAAAGGCCATTTCCTGCGACCCATGACAAATCTAAGAGGTTGACATTATCCCTCTGTAAGCTCTTGTCTACCAAAATGCTGCCTTTCCGCCTGGTGGACACACAGGATTTTAGAGACCTTATGTCTGTCACTGTGCCCCAGTACCAGATGCCCAGTCGCCACTACTTCTCTAAGAAAGGTGTGCCCGCGCTACACCAGCATGTCGCACACAACATCACCGCTTCCTTGAGAAACTCTGTGTGTGGACGGGTGCATTTCACCACCGATACTTGGACCAGTAAGCATGGAAAGGGACGTTACATGTCGCTGACTGGGCACTAGGTAACTATGGTAATAGATGGTGAAGGGTCTGCTGCACAAGTCTTGCCGTCCCCACGACTTGTGTGTCAATCCTCTGTCTGTCCAAGTTCCGCCACTGTTTCTGCCTCCTCCACCTCATCTGTGTCCTCCACCTCCGCCCCAAGCCTGCCTGGTCAGGCCACCAGCGTTCTCACTGTGCAGAAGGAATCACGCACCCCTCATTACTATGCTGGCAGCAGAGCGCAACGGCATCAGGCGGTCTTTAGCTTGACATGTCTTGGGAATAGGAGTCACACAGCTGAGGAGTTGTGGTCAGTTTAATAAATGGTTGTCTCCACTCAACCTGCAGCCTGGTAAGGCCGTGTGCGACAATGCTGCAAACCTGGGTGCGGCCCTTCGCCTGGGCAAGGTGACACACGTGCCTTGTATGGCTCACGTGTTGAACCTTGTTGTCCAGCAATTTTTAACACACTATCCCGGCCTAGATGGCCTTCTGACCAGGGCACGAAAACTGTCTGCTCACTTCCGCCGTTCAACCGCCGCAGCTGAGAGACTTGCATTGCTCCAGAAGTCTTTCGGCCTGCCGGTTCATCGCCTGAAATGCAATGTGGCGACACGCTGGAATTCGACTCTCCACATGTTACAGCGACTGTGGCAGCACCGCCGAGCCCTGGTGCAATACGTCATGACGTATAGCCTGGGCCAACGAGATGCAGAGGTGGGGAAGATCACCCTGTTGGAGTGGTCTCAGATCAAGGACCTATGCACCCTTCTGCACAGTTTCGACATGGCGACGAATATGTTTAGCGCTGACAATGCCATTATCAGCATGACAATTCCAGTCATTTACATGCTGGAGCACACGCTAAACACTATTCGGAGTCAGGGGGTGGGACAACGGTTAGCACCTCTATGCCACAAACACAGCGTGGACTTGGTCCGCATGGCTGCGCAAGACACATGAGTGCTTTCTTGCTGCACTACCTCCAACATGACCCTCGTATTGTCAAAATTAGAAGTGATGATGACTACTGGCTTGCCACACTATTAGATCCCCGGTACAAGTCCAAATTTTGTGACATAATTCCAGCCATAGAAAGGGACGCACGTATGTGCATAGGACCAGGAGGACGGGTAGGCCCAGGAGGTGGATCCACTGGGCTGAACACCTCACCGAGGGCAAGGTGCTCGGTAGCCGGAGCACTACGGGTAGCAGGACAGTCCGTACAGAGGAGTGGAGTGAAGAAGTCCCTGGGACCACGGAGTCTCTGAGGGTAGTCCGGGTGACGGAGCTCAGGTTCGGAGGCCGAGATGATGTCAGGCAGAATCCGGAACCAACGGAGCGAGGAGGTGGGTCACCACACGGATCCAGGGATCGGAGATGGTAGGGACTGACGAGATGGCGGACAGTCACCGTTCGGGGTTCTGGAATCGTCAGGACCGGTTGGCGGGACAGGAGCGGCTCTACAAGAGAGATAGGTGAGTACGAGACAATGGCACAGGGAGACCTGACTCCTAGCTTAGCAAACACGAAGAACAGGCCCCGCCCACTTGGAAAGGAACCCCCTATATACCCTGTACCTGCATCTTCAATATCCTGTTGGAGGACGCTGGCCCTTTAAGAAAAGGTCAATGACCGCGCGCGCGCCCTAATGCGCATGCGCGAGGCCCGGGTGCCAGAAGCCAGAGCAGGATGTGGTGTACGGGAGGCAGGAGTGCCGGGCCGGCTCAGGACAGCAGATGGGCGCCGGTACCGGGGACCGGGTTTCCTGGAGGACGCAGGTGAGGGAGCATGGAGGCTTAGGAGCGGGGGACCGGGCAGCGTGGCACGGGAGCGGGGAAGCGAGGTCCGGGAGCGGGGCAGAGGAGCCGGGGAGCGTGGCAGGGGAGCCAGGGAGCGTGGCAGGAGAACCGGGGAGCGTGGCAGGAGAACCGGGGAGCGTGGCATGGGCACCGGGGAGCATGGCACGGGCACCGGGGAGCGTGACAGTATGCAGGAGTATCAGCAGAAGCTCTTACTCGATCTTAGCTCGGCTTTTCCACCAAACAACCGTGCAGGTGCAGGGAGTGAATCTCCCAGTTGTAACTTGACAAACGTGGGACGGTCTCGTCATCTTCAACAGTCTACCCGTACCAGTAGCACCCTATCTGGTGCTACTGGTAACAGCAATTTTATGGAATCTTTTCATAATTTTTTTAGACCCTCCTTTGCAAGGCCAACAGAGACAACAAGTCTGACACATAGTCAACGGCTAGAGAGGATGATACAGGAGTATCTGCAAATGAACATCGATGCCATGACTTTGCAAATGGAGCCTTGCTCATTTTGGGCTTCAAATCTTGAAAAATGGCCAGAGTTCTCCACTTACACCTTGGAGATTTTGTCGTGTCCAGCTGCCAGCGTTGTCTCTGAACGTGTCTTCAGTGCTGCTGGGTGTGTGCTGACAGATAAGCGCACGCGTCTGTCCAGTGACAATGTGAACAGACTAACGTTCATCAAAATGAACAAGTCCTGGATCCACAAGGAATTTACTACCCCTGTATCATCCTGGGGAGAGTAAATGCTTGTGGATTTGGAATGTGCTTGATGCAAATCAAAACATCCTGTTTGCAACTAGGGCACAAGTGCTGCCACTGATGGGGTGTCTGTGTGGCCCAATTTTTGGAAAAAAGGGAGACTCCGCTTGGAGTAACCCTTGCTTACATTGTTTTTAAAAATGATCCAAGATGCACAGCGCTGGGATCAGGAAAGACTTTGCTACCTACCCCGGGGTCATCCTGGGGACGGTTAACAATGGCGTATTTTTGAATGTGCTTGATGCAAATCTAGCTGTGAAGTGTACAACTGGGGCACAACTGCTGCCACTGAAGGGGTGGGTGTGTGTGGGGCCCAATTTTTGGAAAAAAGGGTGACTCCGCTTGGAGTAACCCTTGCTTACATTGTTTTTAAAAATGATCCAAGATGAACAGAGCTGGGATCAGGAAAGACTTTGCTACCTACCCCGGGGTCATCCTGAGGACGGTTAACAATGCCGTATTTTTGAATGTGCTTGATGGAAATCTAGCTGTGAAGTGTACAACTAGGGCACAAGTGCTGCCACTGAATGGGTGGGTGTGTGTGGGGCACAATTTTTGGAAAAAAAGGGAGACTCCAATTGGAGTAACCCTTGCTTACATTGTTTTTAAAAATGATCCAAGATGAACAGAGCTGGGATCAGGAAAGACTTTGCTACCTACCCCGGGGTCATCCTGGGGACGGTTAACAATGGCGTATTTTTTAATGTGCTTGATGCAAATCTAGCTGTGAAGTGTACAACTAGGGCACAAGTGCTGCCACTGAATGGGTGGGTGTGTGTGGGGCACAATTTTTGGAAAAAAAGGGAGACTCCAATTGGAGTAACCCTTGCTTGCTGTGTTTTTTAAAAGGAGCCAAGATGAACAAGTTATGGTTCAGCAAAGACTTTGCTACCTACCCCGGTGTCATCCTGGGGACGGTTAACAATGGCGTATTTTTGAATGTGCTTGATGCAAATCTAGCTGTGAAGTGTACAACTGGGGCACAACTGCTGCCACTGAAGGGATGGGTGTCTGTGTGGGGCCCAATTTTTGGAAAAAAGGGAGACTCCGCTTGGAGTAACCCTTGCTTACATTGTTTTTAAAAATGATCCAAGATGAACAGAGCTGGGATCAGGAAAGACTTTGCTACCTACCCCGGGGTCATCCTCGGGACGGTTAACAATGGCGTATTTTTGAATGTGCATGATGCAAATCTAGCTGTGAAGTGTACAACTAGGGTACAAGTGCTGCCACTGAATGGGTGGGTGTGTGTGTGGCACAATTTTTGGAAAAAAGGGAGACTCCGCTTGGAGTCACCTTGCGGTGTTTTACATGATTTTAGAAGGGCGTGCCATGCCTATATCTGTGTCTCGTCCTCTTTTTCCTCGTTACGCTCTTTTGTTTTCAATGAGAATTTGTTCTTGTCACTTTCCCATGTGTTTGTGTTGTGTTGTGAGTTGTTTGTCACCTTTTGGACACCTTTGAGGGTGTTTTCTAGGTGCTTTTATGTGTTTGTGAATGCCTGCCATTGTTTCCTATGCAGTTCGAGTTCGGTTCGTCGAACGTTCGACGAACCGAACTCGAACGGGATCTCCGTTCGGCGAACCGAACTCGATCCGAACCGCGACCGGTTCGCTCATCTCTACTCAGCAGCACGGAGAAAGACACGAGGGAGGAAAGTGCTGGAGAAGGTAAGGAAAGAGTTTATTTTACTATAAGCAGCAGCATGGGGTCCATATTAAACACAGGGTGATATGTGCCATCCACAGGGGGCCATGGACAGCAATAGGGGCCATGTGCAAGCCACAGGGGGCCATGGGCAGCAATAGGGGCCGTATGCCAGCCACAGGGGGCCATGGGCAGCAATAGGGGCCATGTGCCAGCCACAGGGGACCATGGGCAGCAATAGTGGCCCTGTGCCAGTCACAGGGGCCATGGGCAGCAATAGGGGCCATGTGTCAGCCACAGGGGACCATGGGCATCAAAAAGGGACCGTGTGCCAGCCACAGGGGGCCATGGGCAGCAATAGGGGCCGTGTGCCAGCCACAGGGAACCATAGGCAGCAATAGGGGCGGTGTGCCAGTCACAGGGGGCCATGGGCAGCATTAGGGGCTGGGTGCCAGCCACAGGGGGTCATGGGCAGCAATAGGAACCGTGTGCCAGCCACAAGGGGCCGTGTGCCAGCCACAAGGGGCCGTGTGCCAGCCACAGGGGGTCGTGTGCCAGCCATAGGGGACGTGTGCCAGAACAAGGGGGCTATATTCAATATAAGGGGGCCATGTCCAGATTAAGGGGGCTAATTTTAGGATGGGGGGCTATTAGGGACATATACCCTATATGATTTGTTAGACGAACACTGGCATTATAAGACGGACCCCATTTATTAAAAAAAAAATCTCTTTTCCTTCAGCAAATTTGGGGTTGCGTCTTATATTCAGATGCGTCTTATAAAGCGAAAAATAAGGTATTTATTTTCCACCATAATTTGCAAAACAAATCTTGCCAAATTAGAAAACTTGATTTTCTGGATTTTTTTTTCTCATTCTGTCTCTCTAGTTGTGGTCTACCTATGATGTCAATTACAGGCCTCTCACATCTTTTTCAGGCCTCTCTCATCTTTTTAAGTGGGAGAACTTGCACAATTGGTAGCTGACTAAATACTTTTTTTCTCCCCACTGTATTACAACCCTGACCTCTTAGTTTTTTCGGCCTTGGTTTCTTTTTTTTTTTTTTTTTCCTTGAGCAGAGTGAACTTCCTTGTTCTCATCTGCAGCCTGGAAGCTCTGTCTTGCATCTGGGAGTGCAGACCCCTTAGAGCAGGGGTCTCAAACTCGGCTGGGTGTATGGGCCGCACAGAGGAAAAAAAATAATTTGGGGGGCCGCATTCTTTGCAGGACAAAGTGACATTTTTATTGGTACCATATATATATATTTTTTACACACCTTTGGATCACTGATTTTGAACATTATTCACTTGTTTATTATAACAAATGTGCACATTCTTTGTTTAAATATAAAAAAAATAATTTTGATGGTAAAAAAAAACAAAAAAAAATGTCATGCCTTATTTTGAGTTGGGTTTTTTTCACATTTATTCCCTTTCTTGTAACTGTTACAATTAGCAATATAAAGAAATTTTGGCCAACATCTTTTAGTAATGTTCCCCGTGTTGTTGTAATGTGCCCATCCTTGTCCTCTTGTAGTATTGTGCCCCATCCTTGTCCCCATCTTATCGTAATGTGACCATCCTGTAGTAATGTGTCTCATTCTTGGACCCACCCTATAGTAATGTCCCCAACCTATAGTAATGTGCCCATCCTTTAGTAATGTGTCCATCCTTGTCCCCATCTTATAGTAATAATGTTTTCCCATCCTTTTTCCCCTTGTAGCAATCTCCCTATCCTGTAGTACTGTCCCCATCATATAGTTGTCCCATTCTGTAATAATGTGCCCATCCTATAGTAATGTGCCAACCTTGTCCCCATCCTATAGTAATGTCCCCATCCTATAGTAATGTGCCAACCTTGTCCCCATCCTATTGTAATGGCCCCATCCTATAGTAATCGAAAAATGGAGGGGAGCCAGCACTGCTTATGAGTGGCATGCAACAATAAAAAAAAATAAAAAGTGTAATATTCACAAATTCATTCCTACTGTAACAATTCAATGAGATTTTTGGCAAATAATTGATTAATGATTTGAGCCCCCTTGCCCCCGTCACGGCAAATCTCTATAAGGGGGGTCCCTACACTACAGTTATAATATACATACGTACCATAAGGTCTCGTGTAATGCGCAGGACCATATGAGAACATCACCTACCTGAGAAGTGTCAGAACCGCTCCCATGCTGCAAGGGCTGACAACTGCGAGTAGAAGGGCAGTCCAGGTTCCGGTGCGTGCGGGCTGTTCCGCCCTTCATCTATGTCTGCTGGTCTGACACTGTGGGGGCTAGTTCTGACATTGTGCTGGTGTGTGTGGTTCTGCCGCACGCACTGGCACCTGGACTGCCCTTCTACTCGCAGTTGTCAGCCCTTGCAGCATGGGAGCGAGATCCACAGTGACTGGAGAGATCGGTCACAAGACCAGTCTCTCCAATCAGAGCTGGGGGCGGGTGAAACAGAGATCACCCAGCTCCAGCCAATGATCAATGCTACAGCTGCACTGATCATGGCTGGATTTCAATATTTCAGTCATTTTCAATGGCTGAAACATTACCGTGGCTGTGATTGGCTGAGCGGCGTTTGTCAGCCAATCACAGCCTCCGTAGGTCCGTGGAGGAGACACCACCCCTCCTGAGGTCAGGCAGAGGTCCCCTCCTCCCCGAATCTAAGGTATTTGCAGCGATCGACGCCACCGGGGTTTCTGGGCTGCAATTTCGCCATGACGTACTGGGTATGTCATGGATCCTTAGGTACCAGTGAGCCATGACGTACCCAGTACGTCATAGGTCGCTAAGGGGTTAATGTGCCATCCTTCACATACACACACAAAAAAAACAAACCACACCATTCTTCTCACCTGTCCTGCGTTCCCTCGGCTGCCTCATCTCTGCTTCTTGCTGTCTGCTGGCCCGTGCCCCCGGTGACTATCGTGGCCGGTGCAGGGGCCGCAGCACCTGTCAGCGATTTATGTTATGGACTCTGAGTGCAGCGCCGGCAAAACAGTCATCTGACATAAAGTGCAGACAGTGGATGCGGCCACTGCACCGGCCACGATAGTGAACAGTGGCACGGGCCTGCGGACCGCACGAAGCAGCCTGAGGGGCTGCATGCGGCCCGCGTGTTTGAGACCTCTGCCTTAGAGTGTTACCAATTCCTAGTACTGATCTGGCTCTAGAGAAGGACAGTTCGATATAACTAGAAGGTTTTCTTTCTATGTTTTTTGCTTTTTGCTATATATTTACACTTCACTACGTTTTTTTCCTTTCTCCGTGGAGTTGTACGGAAAAAACGATTCTGTGATGTTATTTTCACTTTACTTATGTACACTATTTAAACTTGTTGTCCACCCCTCCTTCCCTTCTTGTACTTCCCTACCCTACAAACCATCTCTTTATCTGACACAAGGTTTAATGACTCGTTTAAGATTCCACAGAGCAGTTTGGCTGGAGTTTACCTCTATGGGGCCGAGAAGGCTAAAGCTACTGAAGTAAGATCCGGGTGCCTGTGTGCCACCAGGCTTTGAACTTTTTTATATCTCAACCATTATTCGTATAGCATCTATAAATGTTAAAGGACTAAACTCTAATATTAAACGGAGACTAGCCTTACAAGAAGTGAAATCTTTAAAGACAGATGTAATCTTTATACAAGAGACCCATCATGACAGTAATGGCTCATTCAAATTCGCGAATGGGAAGATTCCTACAGCATATGTAGCACCTTGTGATAGGAAGTGGACGGGAGTGGCCATCTTTATAGCAAATGGGTGCCCAATACAGATTACGAAATCCATAGTAGATCCAGGGGGCCGTCACATTATTCTGACAGGACTACTAAAACTCACACCAGTAGTCCTTTACAACATATATGCACCAAATACGGGTCAGATCCATTTTCTAGAACACGTCTTGGCTAAGGTCACACAAGAACTTCCCTCCACAGTATTCATAGGGGGTAACTTTAACATGCCATTTTCTGAAACGTAAGATACAAGCTCTTTAACCAATCAGCACCCAGGGGTAAACTTACTTAGACAATCTTAAGCCTGCTTTACACGTGTCGATTAGTTGTGCGATCGCACCCGCCCCCATCGTTTGTGCGGCACGGGCAATTTCTTGCCCGCGTCGCACAATGCTGTAACCCCCCATCACACGTACTTACCGTCCAAACGACCTCACTGTGGGCGGCGAACATCCCCTTCCTGAAGGGGGAGGGACGTTCGGCGTCACAGCGATGTTACACAGCGGCCGGCCAATAGAAGCGGAGGGGCGGAGATGAGCGGGACGTAAACATCCCGCCCACCTTCCTTCAGCATTGCCGGCGGGACGCAGGTAAGCTGTGTTCATCGTTCCCGGGGTGTCACACGGAGCGATGTGTCCTGCCCCGGTTACGATGAACAACAGGACGTGCAATTTTTAGAAAATGAGCGACGTGTCAGTGATGAACGAGAAGGTGAGTATTTCTACTCGTTCATAGCTGTCACACGCCACGATATCACTAACGATGCCGGATGTGCGTCACTTACGACGTGACCCCGCCGACATCTCGCTAGATATATCGTAGCGTGTAAAACACACTTTAGGCTATGTGCGCACGGTGCATTTTTCGCAGCGTTTTGTGCATTTTTTGGGTGCTTTCTTGGTCTTAAAACTGCATGACTTCGCTTCCCCAGCAAAGTCTATGAGTTTTCATTTTTGCTGTGCACGAAGTGCAGTTTTGTTTCAGGTGCGTTTTTGTGTTGACCACAAAGATGCAACATGTCAATTTTTTTCTGCGTTTTTTACAGTGTTTTTCACCCATGCAATTTTTTTTTCAACTAAACAGTGGTTCGGCCTCCTCATTATCCCCACTATGGGAGGTGCATAAGTCAGTCATGAGGGGCAACTGTATCTCCCTTGCATCTCATTTGAAGAGGGACGCAACGGAGCAGCACAGAGTGCTTACTAGGCGGCTTGAGCAGGAAATGCTCACTCACCCCACCACAACCAAACTAAAATGTTAGAAAAAGAAGCCAGCACAATTTTTAAACTGTACTTATTAATAAATGGAGATTTTTGGCAAAAAATTGCAATCTTTTGAGCTATCCCGCCACGTCAAGGAAAATCTCGCCAAAAATCTCCATTTATTAATAAGTACAGTTTAGAAATTATGCTGGCTTCTTTTTGTAATTTTTTTGGCAGATGGTTAGTCTCCACCAATTCGTACACCCTATCTTGGTCGTTCTGTCTGATTTTTGGCAAGTGGTGACTGTTCACACTCCGCCATCAGTCCTGTCCACAGGCTATTTTAATTCCAACAGCACTTGCCTGGGCCTGTCCCGCCCACAGCCATGACTCAGTCATGGGTACGAGATAGAAAAGTATCAGGTAAGTGCTGTTTCTAGTGCATAGACAGTTCTGCTTTTGAATGTGTGAGGCCGCATGCACCCGTTATATAGAATAAAATGTTTCAGAGTAGGACTGCCACATGAGATTTGCTGTGCTCAAAAGATTTCAATTTTTTGTCAAAAATCTCCATTTATTAAGAAGTACAGTTTAGAAATTGTGCTGGCTTCTTTTTCTAATTTTTTCAAACTAAAATGTATCGTTAATGTGAGGAGCAGGTTGAAGGACTTGGCAGTTAAAAAAGTGGAGAGGTTGCTGGTGTATACCAGGCAACAATACTATGAGAAGGGTAACAAGGCTCACTCCATTCTTGCAGCACAGCTTAGAGACTGCACTGCACAAACCTCTCCTTTGACTGTTAAAGATGTGGAGAGTCATTTGACTTATGACCCCCAAAAACATGCAGACGCCTTTAGAGAGTATTATGTTAGATTGTATTCATGTCAGGTTTCCAGGTTTTCCAGTTCTCTTTTGAATGAGCTTGCCCTCAGTTAACATGGAGTTTAAGGTTCTGTTGCCCTACTTCCTGTCCAGCTGCTTAAAAGGCCGCCTCTCAGCCCAGTCCAGTGCCTGAGTATACTGCTTGCTGTGTGCTCCTGCTTTGCTGCTGCTAATCCTGATTGCCTCTGGATCCTCCTAAAGACTACCGACCGACTCTGGACCATACCCGGTTTCTTCAAAGCTGTGCCCGGATTCCGTCTGCCATCTTCGGTCAGCACTCTGCCTGGTTCTCTCCGGTTCGTAACCACTCTGGACAATCATCCCGTACGGACACTCCTGGACTTTACCGCTTGCCCCTTGTGTCCCGGCTGCTGCGCATTTAGGCCTTCCGGGGTGATTGCCGGACAGTCCCTGTATAGGGGTTCGCTCTGGTGGTCTCCCTGGGGGAGTCCGGTGCGTGGCCCCGGGAATTCCCTCCGCTCCGATTCGGGAAGGTATTACATGTGTTATTGTGTTACTGTGTTTGTTCTGTTGTGTATCTACCGTGGTTACATGTTATAAAACATCTTGTACCCAGAACTCGTCTCTGATTGTCATTGCCCTACGCTATCGAAATCCTCAGAACATATAATAAGTATTACATTATACTCAGGCCATAAGAGGATTTCGCTGGGGCAATGACTGAGACACGAGTAGATCAGCTGTTCTCCATGATTAACTCTCTGCAGCAGGAGATGGAGGCGGTGCAGAATAAACTTAGAGATGTGGAGGCACAGCTGGGCCATGATCACCAGGTACTGGGTCCGGCTATACAGGATTTGCAAGTCAGAGTGGAGGCTCAGGAAGCCGTCCCCACTACGTCCGTATCAGCTGCCGGTATGCCTAGGTTACCCCCATTCCGTTTCAATGGTGATCGTAGTCAGTTTCGTGGATTTGTTAACCAATGTATACTGTTTTTCGATGTACATGCTGATTATTACCGTTCTGACCGGTCAAAGGTGTTATGTATCATCATGTTATTAACCTCACGAGCACTGGCTTGGGCTAATCCTATGATAGAGAATCGGGACATCCGTTTAAATCACCTGGATGACTTTCTTAACGCAATGGCGCAAATGTTTGATGATCCGAATCGCCGTGCTACCGCTGAATCGGCTCTCCTTTCCTTACGTCAGGGAAAGCGTTCTGTCGTTGAATACGCCACTGAGTTCAAGAGGTTAGTGGTAGACACCGACTGGGGAAACAATGCATTATTGTCTGTTTTCAGAAAAGTTTTGTCCGGTACCATCAAGGACGAGTTAGCCCGTTCCGAATCTCCAGGGGATTTTGAACTGTTTCTCCAGCACTGTGTGCGCATTGATACCCGTTTGACGGAACGTAGACAGGAAAAATGGGCAGCTGTAAACCGTGTAAACAATATTGCGTTTCCTTCCAGAGAACCCGCTCTCAGGACGCCACGGGAGGCCGAGGACGTTCCTATGCAAGTGGACTCTCTGCAAAAACGAGAGACCAACGAACGTCGTGAACACCGGCTCCGTGAGCGTTTGTGTTTCTATTGCGGTCAATCGGACCATTTCTTGATCGACTGCCCGAAACGTCCGAATCGCCCAAATAAGGTATTGGCAGCCATGGCAGAGTGTGACAACACGGACGCAGAGTCCGATATCTCTGAGGCAAGTGGACACTTGGATGCGGTATTTCCCTTGACTGTAATGTCTACCTCACCGAAGGACTCAGAAGGGAAATATACCCATTGTTCACTCCCCATTCAGATCCGGTGGGAGGGACAACTAATTCCTACCTCTGCAATGATAGACTCTGGGGCAGGGGGAAATTTCATGGACTCTTCTTTTGCCAGGAAACACGGTATCCGGACTCAGCAAAGATCCTCACCGGTTACCATGGAGACGGTAGACGGATCTCCGTTAATCTCTGGACCAGTCGATCGGGAAACCGTACCGCTAGAATGCGTCATGAAGCCAGGTCAGCAGGAGACCCTTGTTTTCATGCTAATTTCATCTCCTCATTTTCCGATTATTTTAGGTATTCCGTGGCTACGGTCTACAAATCCGGTCATCGATTGGGAAACTAAGGAAATATCCTTCCCACCGCAGAATATTCCGACCATTAGTCCAACTGTTCCAGTTCCAGTACCACCAAATACGGAGAGCACTGTACAGGTACCTGTTTTACCCCCGGTTTACCGTGACTTCGCTGATATATGCGACAAAAGAAAAGCCGACCGACTTCCCCCGCATAGACCGTATGATTGCCCCATAGACTTACTCCCAGGGGCGGAGATTCCGTTTGGTCATGTCTACCCGTTGGCGGCACCTGAGCTAGGAGCGCTAAAAGAGTACATTGATGAAAGCCTAGCCAAGGGATTTATTCGTCCGTCTACCTCACCCGCAGGGGCACCCATCTTTTTCGTGAAAAAGAAGGAGGGGACTCTGAGACCCTGTATTGACTACCGGGAACTGAATAAAATAACCATCCGGAACCGGTATCCGTTACCGTTGATTCCTGAGCTATTGGAGAGGGTCCAACAGGCAAAAATATTCACCAAATTGGACCTCCGTGGGGCATATAATCTGCTTCGTATACGTCCCGGAGACGAGTGGAAGACCGCGTTCCGATGTCGGTACGGACATTTTGAGTACCTAGTGATGCCTTTTGGACTTTGTAACGCTCCCGCGGCATTTCAACATCTAGTTAACGATATTTTTAGGGATATCATGGACCAATTCATGGTGATCTATCTGGACGATATCCTAATCTTTTCTGATTCTCTACAGGAACACCAGGAGCACGTCAAGACCGTACTTACCCGTCTGAGGGAAAACCACCTGTACATTAAGCTGGAGAAATGCGAGTTCCACTGCTCACAAATACAATTCTTAGGTTATGTCATCTCTCCTCAGGGACTAAACATGGAATCTAGCAAGATACAAGCCATTCTGGACTGGCCGGAACCGGGAAACATCAAGGAGGTACAACGCTTTGTCGGTTTTGCCAACTTTTACCGACGCTTTATCCGTAACTTTTCAGAGATTGTCCGTCCCATCACTCTGTTAACCAAGAAAGGACAGAAGTTTGTGTGGTCCGCCCAGGCCCAGGAAGCATTCCATCGTCTCAAGGTATGTTTTACCTCAGCGCCAATATTAGTCCATCCGAATCCCGCACTTCCCTTTATCGTGGAGGTCGACGCTTCCGACTATGCATTAGGGGCCATTCTTTCTCAAAGGACCGGGGACAAGAGTCTCTTGCATCCGTGTGCCTTCTTTTCCCGCCGGTTGTCCCCTGCAGAAAGGAACTACGACATTGCGGACAAGGAATTATTGGCGATTATTTCCGCTTTCAAGGAATGGAGACACCACTTACAGGGAGCCGCGCAGCAAGTGATAGTACTCACGGATCATCGTAATCTGGAATTTCTTAAGTCTGCCAGGTGCCTGTCTCCACGGCAAGCCCGTTGGAGCCTATTCCTTAACCAGTTCAATTTTGTCGTTACATACCGTCCATGTTCACGTAATGGGAAAGCCGATGCCTTGTCCCGAATCCACGCCGTGGACTCCGTGCCTGGAACCCCGTCTCAGACCGTGTTATCGGATGCCAATTTCGTTGGAGTACTCCAGGACCAGGACTTGTGGAAGGACATCAAGCTGGCCTATGATGGTGACGTATTTCTTGCTGCCCCCCCCGAATGATGTAACTCTTGTTCTTCGGAATGGTGTGTGGTTGAGAGAGCGACGCATTTATGTCCCGGAGGCCGTAAGACTTCGGGTTCTCAAGTTGGTCCATGACTCCGTGTTGGCTGGTCATAGGGGGGTACAGAAGACGCAAGAATTTCTGAGCCGTTTTTTCTGGTGGCCTACTTGTTTAAAGGATGTGAAGGACTATGTCCACTCATGTGTGGTTTGTGCCCGGTGCAAGGTCCCTCGTGTGGCTCCTACGGGACTCCTCCAACCGTTACCCGTGCCATCTCGCCCTTGGGGGTCTATCTCCATGGATTTTATTGTGGAGTTGCCAGTCTCATGCGGACACAATACCATTTTAGTGGTGGTAGATCGATTGACTAAAGCTGCTCACTTCATTCCGTGTACCGGTCTTCCCTCAGCCGCAGAGACAGTGGATTTGGTTATCCAGAATGTATTCCGATTGCATGGGGTACCAGACGAGATCATCTCTGACCGGGGCGTGCAGTTCACGTCTAGATTCTGGAAGGGGTTTTGTACGGCACTCCAGATTGATGTCTGTTTGTCTTCTGCATACCATCCTCAGACGAATGGGCAAACCGAACGGACGAATCAAACCCTGGAACAATACCTTCGATGTTATGTCAGCCATCTCCAAGACGATTGGTTGAAGATGCTTCCGTTGGCGGAGTTCTCATATAACAACACTCAGAGCAGCTCCACTAAGGTAACGCCCTTTTTCGCTAACTTGGGTTACCATCCGAATGTTTTGCCTAGGTCACCGGTTGCGGTTTCGGTGCCAGCGGTGGAGGACAGATTGACAGAGCTACGACAAAATCTGGAGGTTCTGAAGGACACTGTGGCTACGGCCCAGGAGCGTTACAAGAGATCGGCCGACACTCACCGGAAACCGGCACCCATGTACAAGGTATGGGACTCTGTATGGTTGTCCACCAAAAACCTGAGATTGGGTGTTCCTTCGCAGAAGCTGGGACAAAAATTCATCGGTCCATTTAAGATCACCGGGATCGTGAGCCCTGTGGCCTGTCGGCTACGGTTGCCGCACCATCTAAAGGTACACCCGGTCTTTCATGTGTCTCTCCTCAAACCTGTCTCCCCTAATACGTTTCGTGGTCGTGTTGTGCCTCCTCCTCCGCCTGTGATGGTCGACGGCGAGGAGCAGTTCGTGGTTGAGGACATTATTGACTCCCGGCTCCATCGTCGTCGGCTTCAATATCTGGTACGTTGGCAGGGGTACGCCCCCGAGGACGATTCCTGGGAACCGGTGGGTAACATTCGGGCACCCCGGAAGATCGCTCAGTTTCATCGACGGTTCCCGGACAAGCCGGGCCCTGATCCGTCCTGAGGCCGTCTCTGGGGGGGGGAGTAATGTCAGGTTTCCAGGTTTTCCAGTTCTCTTTTGAATGAGCTTGCCCTCAGTTAACATGGAGTTTAAGGTTCTGTTGCCCTACTTCCTGTCCAGCTGCTTAAAAGGCCGCCTCTCAGCCCAGTCCAGTGCCTGAGTATACTGCTTGCTGTGTGCTCCTGCTTTGCTGCTGCTAATCCTGATTGCCTCTGGATCCTCCTAAAGACTACCGACCGACTCTGGACCATACCCGGTTTCTTCAAAGCTGTGCCCGGATTCCGTCTGCCATCTTCGGTCAGCACTCTGCCTGGTTCTCTCCGGTTCGTAACCACTCTGGACAATCATCCCGTACGGACACTCCTGGACTTTACCGCTTGCCCCTTGTGTCCCGGCTGCTGCGCATTTAGGCCTTCCGGGGTGATTGCCGGACAGTCCCTGTATAGGGGTTCGCTCTGGTGGTCTCCCTGGGGGAGTCCGGTGCGTGGCCCCGGGAATTCCCTCCGCTCCGATTCGGGAAGGTATTACATGTATTACATGTGTTATTGTGTTACTGTGTTTGTTCTGTTGTGTATCTACCGTGGTTACATGTTATAAAACATCTTGTACCCAGAACTCGTCTCTGATTGTCATTGCCCTACGCTATCGAAATCCTCAGAACATATAATAAGTATTACAATTCACTTCGATCTACTTTACAAATTGACGCAGGGAAGAGGGACCTCCGACTCAACGAATACCTTGCAGCTCGCTCCTTTCCAACACTACGCACAGAAACTCTAGACACTTAATGCCCCGATTACTGCTGAAGTAATCATAATAATAATCTTAATAATAATAATGATCATAATAATAATCATAATAATAATAATGTGTCTACAGCAATCAAAGAGCTCCCGCATGGAAAAGCACCCGGCCCAGATTTTTTTAAGTACCTATACTATAAAACCTTTCAGAGCACACTTGAACCTCATATGCTGTCTCTCTTTAACTCATTTTTGAATGGCATGCCAATCCCCCCTCGATGCTGTGCTCATATATAACGGTAATATCGAAAAAGGGAAAAGAACCTGCTGATTGTGCGAGTTATCGCCCGATAACACTGCTCAATGCGGACTTTAAAATATTTATGAGAATACGCGCTACTAGAATCTCAATGATTCTCCCATATTTTATACATGGGGACCAAGTGGGGTTCATTCTTAATAGACAGGCGGGAGACAACACTAGGTAGACAATAAACCTCATTGATGCCCTAAATCAAAACAAGGGAGAAGGACTTTTTTCGATGCAGAAAAGGCCTTTGATAAGCTAGGGTGGCCTTTTTTTATTTGCTATCCTTAAGAGATTTGGTATCGAGGAACCTTTCCAGCAGGTGATTTGTGCTTTATATACGTAGAAAGAAGAAATGACACTTCCTAGCAGGGATATCAAGAGAAATAGGGGTGCTCTTCAGGTTCCAAAGCCGTACAATGTAATTAAAACAAGGCACTCCCGAACTTGAAAGTGATGCAAGTTTATTTAATGTGCATGAAAAAACCTTTCCGGTCCACTATGGACCTTCCTCAGTTGCACATTAGTGGAGTGGACTGGAGGCATAGGATGGCATGAGGCGCGGTATCCACCGCTGCATGGGGGCTGCCATGTGCAAGTGAGGAAGGTCCGTAGTGGACCGAAAACTTTTTTTCATGTACATTAAATAAACTTGCATCACTTTCAAGTTCGGGAGTGCCTTGTTTAATTACATTGTGCTTTATATACAGGCCCCGAGGCAATAGTGAAACTTCCCCATGCCTCATCATCACCCTTCCCCATATGTAACAGATCTAGACAGAGTTGTCCCCTCTCCCCTTCTATTAGTTGTAATGTGCTTTGAGCCATTGGCAGCGCAAATACGGAAGAGTCCAGACGTGCAAGGGTTCCAGATCAAGGGCCATGAATATAAATTGTCGCTTTTTGCAGATGATGTCCTCCTAACAATTCATAACGCCCTGATATCCCTACCTAATCTCTATTCCATTTTGACTGAGAACAAAAATCTGTCCGGATACAAAATTAACGCCTGAAAAACTGAAGCCCTGCCATTAAATTTGAAGCCTACAAGCCACATTTAAATATGTATGGAAAAAAAGACCGTTTAAAGTACCTAGGGATATACATAACACGTACATATGATTCCCTCTATGCCCACAACTTCTCGTCCTTTTTTGAGGAACTAAAATAGACATTGTCCAGGTGGGATAAGCTACGCCTGTCCTTCTTTAGAAGAGTGGCCTCTTAAGATGATGATGATCCTTCCAAAGTTCCTGTATCTATTGGAGACGCTCCCTGTGGCGATCCAAAGGTCAGTGATAAGGCAGTTCTAGATACCGCTGGGCGATTTCATCTGGGCATATAAACTCTATTGAATTGCTTGGTCGGTATTGGTGAATCCCAGGAAAATGGGTGGCCTGGCTTTTCCGGGCATGTGGATGTAATACATAGCCACCCATCTAAGATATATTCCAGAATGGACTAGCCTAGTCATAAAAAGTAAATGGATGGATGTGGAGAAGGTTTGGTTGGCCCCCACCCACCCCAACACTCTCGTATGGCTGACCTTTGCAAACCCTCTAGATATAGATAGCTCTTTTAGGACCTATGGCATTCACCAGACATTATTATTTATTATTATAGCGCCATCAATTCCATGGAGCTTTACATGTGAAAGGGGTATACATAATAGGGACAAGTACAATAATCATAAACAATACAAGACACAGAAAGGTACAAGAAGATAGAGGTCCCTGCTCGCGAAGGCTCACAGTCTACAAGGGATAGGTGAGGATACAGTAGCTTAAGGTAGAGCTGATTATGCGGCACTGTATCAGACTGAGGGTTACGGCAGGTTGTAGGCTTGTCGGAAGAGGTGGTTCTTCAGGTTCCTTTTGAAGCTTGTCAAGGTAGGCGAGAGTCTGATATGCTGAAGCAAAGCATTCCCGAGTATGGGGGAGGCACGGGAGAAATCTTGGATGCGATGGTGGGAAGAAGAGATGAGAGGGGAGTAGAGAAGGAGATCTTGTGAGGATCGAAGGTTACGTGCAGGTAAGTATCGGGAGACTAGGTCAGAGATGTAGGGAGGAGACAGGTTGTGGATGGCTTTGTAGGTCATGGTTAGGGTTTTGAACTGGAGTCGTTGGGCAATGGGAAGCCAGTGAAGGGATTGGCAGAGAGGAGAGGTCGGGGAGTAGCGGGGGGACAGGTGGATTTGCCGGGCAGCATAGTTTAGAATAGATTGTAGGGGTGCGAGACTGTTAGAAGGGAGGCCACAGAGCAGGAGGTTGCAATAATCCAGGCGGGAGATAATAGGAGCATGTACTAGGGTTTTTGCATATATGGAGGACGGCCATAAAAATTTTCCAGCTCACTTCAGACAAACCTTCATTAGCGCCGTTTTTATTCACTTCAGCTTACCAGGTAGTTCCTCCAGTCAAATAACAGCTCCATAGCTATGGGCACACCTCTTTCGTTTTGTGGATATAATTAATCCTCTTACTAATACAATTCTACCCTTTTCCGCTCAATGGGAGAGGTCGGAATCCTGATGGGGGTTTTCTATACAAGTGCACAGATATGCCACTTGGCCATATCCACGGTAAAATCAACTACTTTCTCTAAGTCTACCCCATTTGAGAATCTCTGAAGGCAGGGTACATCAACAAGGGGACTAATCTCACATATATATGATATACTTACATCACATACTGAGGTCCAACATCCTTACGTGGCAAAATGGGAGACGTATCTGGGAAGGGATATACAAAGACCAGTGTGGCAGACTATATGGAGAGAGTGGCAAAAATTTCTCTTTGTACCTTGCAAAAAGAGAATCAATATAAAATTTTGATGCATTGGTACTATACTCCGGAGGTTATAGAGAGGCTCTTCCCTAATTCATTGGACTAAAGTTGGCAGTGTATGAAGGAGAAGGGATCTCTCCCTCATATTTTCTGGGACTGTAAAGTTCTCTTCCCTTTCGGAGTGTAGTTGGGAGAGCTAGCCCAAAGGGTTTGGTGGCATAGGGTTACTTTGGACCCATTTACTTATCTTCTTAGTGTCCCAGCTTCGGGGATCTCAAAAGACTCAGCCAGACTGCTCCTACACATATGGACTTTGGCGAAATGCCTAGCCTCATCATGAAAAAAAGACTTTCTCTCCCACGCTCCAGAAACTAGAGTTAAGGATTTGGGAGACGAGACAAGACGAATGGAATATCGTACAGCATGCATCAACAATCAACTGGACAAGTTTCAAAGGATATGGACAGCCTGATATCTATATGTTGGCGACTGCTAATTGGACATCGATATGGAGCATTTGTGTATTTGGTTGCTCTATACGGATATACGGATGCCTCGTGCATAACTTGTGTCAGTCTAACTCCCCACACAATCCCCCCCGCCTAATATTTCCCTATGTTTCTCCCTTATAATAATAATTAATAATAATAATTAATAATAATAATTGTATTCATCTATAAAGCGCTAATAATTCCACAACGCTTTCCTTCTTGATGTCTTGTCTATTCTTACTGAAGTTTCTTGAGGATGCTGTTTTAATCCTGCTGATATGAAAAACTGTTTAAAAACTCAACATTTTAAAAAAAAAAAATAAAAAAAAAATTGGCCTGGTCATTAAGGTCAAAATTGGCTTCAACCTTGACAGGGGGGGAAAAAAAGGCCGCATGCGGTTCCTTTTGTTTTGACTTACAGCCAAGATAAAGCACACAGCTGGGGGCTGCAGCAGTATGCTTTATCTGTGCTGGCTATCATAATACGGGGGGGCCCTATGACAGCTTTGTTTTTTCTTTTGTTTTTTTTATTTTATTCATTTTTACACCAATCTACAGTAACCTGCAGACAGGTCTATGATTGAAAGCAGTCACACACGCTGTCACGCAGGTTGGGGAGGCGTGTCTGACTTTAAACAATCAGATGCTGGGACTGCCAGTGGGAGAGGGAAGCAGTGGATATTTATTAAGCTAATGAGGGGCTCTAGAAGTAGAATGAGAGACCAGGATGTAGTTACATCCACGTCAGAGACTTGGTAAATATAATGCACCTGCTCCAATCCCCCTTATCCATTCTTGCACCATTTTTAAGAGACAGATTCTGATCTCCACAGACTTATGTGGGGACCGGCATCCAGCCAGATATTTGGGATCAATTCCAGGCTGGAGCCATGGATTTTTTTTTTAAACCTGGTTAGACCCGTCGATTCCGGGTATCTGCAAGTCATCCCATCACTACAAATTAGCTATTTGTAATGACAGTTTGCTGAAACTCAGCGTTCTTTGTGCATTATTTCTGATGTTTTCATAGTTGCGATAAAAAAATTAAATAAAAGATAAATATTGTTACACATAGCTACGTAAGTCTGAAAAAGACGTGACTATATATAACAAAAGTAGGGGCAAAGTCAAACAGTTTTTGCCACTTACACGAAATTTCCTAGACTATGAACACTGGCACTATTATATTCAAAGTTCAAGCCAACCTCACTGGTTTGTGCCACAAGTGTGCTCCACTAAGAAAGAAGTCCACACTGTATTTTACAACTAATATTGCAAAACATTAGCAACACTCGTCAATATATTTTGCCTACATCAGTTTTACTTCGCACACACATTCTGATGGCTTTACAAAAGAGAGTGTGATGTGAAAAGGTTGTAGAGCATGTTTCAGCACTTCTCTCTTCACTCCGATTCAAGGACTGAATTTACAATAGTTCAATTAAATTAATACAAAATATTGAAATCGTTACCTGAGGAGGAGCTTGGAGTTGGTAGGGGTGTCTTTGTTTTAGCATCTGTTAAACGAGAAATGCTGTTAGCTCTGGCTCTTGGGGAGCTTTTTCCATCAGTAGGAGTCATTTTAGGACTGCTCCTGCTTGCATATTCTGCAGTTCGAGAAGATCCAGAACTTCTTGATATTGTTGCTTCAGAGTCACTGCGTGCAGACAGGGAACCTAGTCTTGCTCTACGTGGCTGTGCGAGCAAATCAATCCTTGATAGCGCTTTTTTACCTGCAGGTTGTTTTGATGTTGAACTTGTTGTTGAAACTTCAGAGGCAACAGAAGCCCGATCAGTATCTCCTAGTTCTGTATCTGACGTTTCACCTAAACGTGATTTACGCAACAGAGAAGTCCTTGTTGGGCGAGGTCTTGGAAGTGTAACTGACTTGCTAGCAGAAACAGCTTTTGATATGGCAAATTTGTCATCAGAAGGAGCAAACTGAGATTTGGAAGGAGACTTTCCAGAATAATTCTCTTGGTCAGATGACAAAATATCTGAAACAGCTGAACAATGTAAACTAGAAGTCTGATCATCATCTGTTAGATCAAGAGATGGTTGGCGATTTCTGCCACTTGGTCGCAGTACTTTATGAATTTCAGCTCCACAGCCAAACTCTTTCACATGTGTCTTAGTTTTTCTTTCAGTTTTTTCTCGGTTCCCAGTTGTTGGACTATTTGAGTTTGAAGGAGGCACTATGGAGTATTTCTCTTTCTGTACACTACTGAGACTTTTTCGTTTTTGGGAACACTTTTTATTTGAATCCCCAACAATTATGCTAATTGTGCTTGCAGTATCAACATCCGATTCAGGCGATATGGAATTTTCTTGGGTATAGCTTGGTGTTTTTGGCTCGTCATCAGGTTTGCTTTCATCTCGAAGTCTGGCCTCAAGAAAAGCCATAACTGCTTCTGTATCTTTCAAAAGCAGAGTTGTGTCCAAGCTAGAGTCCGTGTCCACAGAATCACTTCTTTCTCTTATATTGTTGGCAGATGAAAAGACGGGTGATCCAGTAGGTTGTTTACTGATATGTGGTATAAGTTCTATTGGAACATTTGAACTAGGTTTATCAATGGTGAAGCTGCCTTGTCTAACTAGCGGTTTTATGGATTCTTTTCTCTCAGTTTCAACACTTTTAACACTATCATAGTTTGATATAACTTCACATTTCTGATTTCCTTTTTTCGGAGACACTTCTAAACATTTCTGTGGTTTACCAACAGTCTGAATTATGAGTTCACCTTTGCTGACTGGAATAGTTGGCGGCCTATTGTATAATTTTGCAGACGTTAACTGATCTTTGTTCTGTTCCAGTGTTTTGTAATTAACCGGCTTTTTTACTGGGTGTGCATATATAGTAGCTTCATTCTTTGAAGCCTCCAGCAATAGTTGGGAATAATGTGAGATGATACCAGTTTTCTCATAAGAACTGCTATCTAGTTTTCCTGTTTCCATTCTTCCATTAGAAAAAGAAAGTTTTTCTTTCTTGCCTACATGAACAGGGGACTCTTTCTCCTGTAATTCAGTATCTTGTTTTTCTCCAATTTCTGTCCTAAGGCCAGACTTACTGGTAGAAGTCTGTAAATGTCTTTCTTCTTTAGGAAGCTTTGGTAAAGTTCTTCTTTTACGATCATTTTGGACAAAAGGCATGGATTCACTACTTTTAAATGTCACTCCACACTCCCTTATATCAGAATCTACAAAAAGGAAAAAAAAAAAATAAAAAAAAATCAACAATTTATCTTTTATAACTTGATTACAGAGTAAAAGGTTATTAAAAAAAATTCCAATTCCTTTTTACTGGTTAAGACTATGTGCACACGCGGCGTTTTATGCTGCCTTTTTGCGCGTTTTTTGGGTACAGTTTTGGTTTCAAAACTGCATGAATTTCCTTCCCCAGCAAAGTCTATGAGATTTCATTTTTGCTGTTTGCACATTGTAGTTTTTTTTTGCTGCGTCTTTGTGGTGATCATAAAAATACAACATGTGAATTCTTTTTGCGTTTTACACTGTTTTTCACCCATTGAATGCATTGGACAAAAACGCAGCAAAACCGCATAAAAAAACACGCAAAAATGTATGCATTTTTTGATGCATTTTTCCTGTGGGTGCGTTTTTGTGTATTTTTTTGGGGCCAAAAACGCTGCCTGTTTGTGGTCAGCAAAAAACACAGTGTGCGCACATAGCCTAAAACCTACAGGTTTACTATAAAAGTATTTAACATGTATAACCTCTTTGAAGTTTTGCTAATAACACCCTTTACGTTCTCCACAGATCCAATACATTTCCGACTGATTTAAGTGACCTGTATGGCAATGCATCTACTGTGTTTCCATGAAAATCAGACCAGCGCCCAAAATTATTATTTTGGCCTTTTTGAAGTATGCTTAAAATATAAGCCTTACTCAAAAAAAAACAAAAACATCCCACAAACAAGTGTGGTTCATTATATTAATAGTATTCTGAAATACTCTAGTTCAGTGTAGCACCGAATTACTACCCAAGCCACGTTGCGTCCTCCCCTGCCTGTTTTCACTTATGCTGCCGTCTTCTCCCCCGAGCCTGTACAGGCCACACAGGCTCCCTGGGAATACGCTTAGGGCGAGCGCACACCGACCCTGCTTTTAAAGGACCAGGACTCCATTTCCCAGAAATGTATTTAAGGCACCCTCCCACAAGGGGAGGTGCCCGCGCAATGCTCCTAGTTAGTCTATAAGTCTGCTAGATAGTTGTCAAGTCCCGTTATCCCTGTGTCCCATCACCTGTACATGTGCCTGCTTTCCCATACCTGTTCGTACCTGCCTGCCTGTTTGCCCTAGTCATCCTGCCTGTACCTGCCTGCTACTGTGCTAATACCAGAGTCCAATATCTGTCCTGGGGTTCAACTGCCACAGTCCTGGCAGTGGTATCTGGCATCCACCTTGCTGCAGGCACTTATGTAAGCCCCTCCAACTAAAGGGTACGTTCACCGCTGTAACAACACCGACAGTGAGCATTACATGTAGCCTTTTCAGGAGATTATATATATATATATAATATATATATATATATATATATACACACACATTCTCCATCCCTCCCTATCAGTCTCCATCCCTCCCTACTCGTCTCTGTCTCCCTCCCAGTCTCTGTCTCCCTCTGTCTCTCTCCCTCCCAGTCTGTCTCCGTCTCCCTCTGTCTGTCCCCCTCCCTCCCTACCTGTCCCCCTCCCTTTGTCCCTGTCCCCCTCCCTCCGTACTTGTCCCCCTCTGTCTCTCCATGTGTCTGTCTGTCTCTTTTTGTCTTTTTCTGTCTGTCTGTCTTTCTCCCTCCCTGTTCCTGTCACTTTCTGTTTGGCTCGGTCTCCCTCCCTCCCTGTCTGTTTGTCCCTGTCTGTCTGTCTGTCTATCTGTCTCTGTCTGTCTGTCTCTGTTTGTCTCCCTCCTTTGGCGGACATAGACACATAAATACACTCAGCTTTTGTATAATAAATATATATTTTTATTGCTGTATGTTGCCCCGTTGTGTTGCTGTAAACCCCGAAAAATTAATAGTTGTGTGTGTGTGTGGTCGGTGGCTCTCTTCACCTGAGCATGACAGCTGTATAGAAAACATGCTGTCAGGCTTGGCTCGGGAGAGTAACTGGCCACAATGAGGATTGCGATGTCATTGTCGGTCGAGGAATACAGCAGAATGATTCACTGACGCCGGCACAGAGGGTGGGCAATGGAAGGGGTGAATATTCATTTTGTATTAACAGCAAGCTCATGACTATATTTTTTCCAGGGCTTACAGCAACACAATGAGGCAACAACCAATAATTAAAAAAATAACGTATTCACCAAAATTAAGCCCAAGAGCATATTTCAGAGCTAAACAATAAGACTGTGTCTTATTTTCAGAAAAACATGGTAATTCCATGTAGGTATGTATTAATTAACAAAAACTCTGTGTGCAGCCACAAAGGTATTTTTTATACTGCTAAAAACTCAATTAGAACTGTAAGGCCGGGGCCACACGGGGCACTAGTGCGATGCTTGCATGACACTCGGCTCGCGCTGGCAGCACAGCAGGAGCCGAGTGTCATGCTAGTATCCCTGCGTCTGAGGTCCGACTGTGCGAGCGGACCTCAGCTGCGGGGGGCGGGCGGGCATGTAGGAGGGGAGGGAGGGATTTCTCTCCCTCTCTCCTCCGTAGCCGGCTATTGCGATTCTCGCTCTGCACGCGTGGTACACCGGTGTACCGTGAGTGCTGCGATTGTTTTCTCGGTCCGATTAGGAATGAGAAAATAATCGCTCATGTGCGCTGACACACAGGCTGGAATTAGTCCGAGTGGAATGTGATGTTTTATCGCATTCCACTCGCACCGATTTTCTCACCATGTGGCTTAGGCCTAACTCTATTTAGCAAATTCATAAACTTAAAGTATTGCATGACTAATACTTTTTTTTTTTCTTCAAAATCCTTCCCGATCCAGTACGCTCTACATTAGGTCTCCATGTATACTAGCTAAAGAGCTGAGCCCGAACTACACAAAACACAGCTGGCATCTCTCTGTAAGGGCAGTGACCAGAACTTTCTCTAATCGCTGCTGCTTAACTATTGATGAGGACAAGGATATGTTTACCACGTATAGAAATCAGTCAGAATTTAATCCAGAAAAGTGAACTGATTTTTTTTCTCACTTGTCATTTAAGTGCAATCTGTTTTTCTTTCTACAGTAACTTTTAATAATTTGCAAGATCATTTATGTTACAGAACTGTAAAAACTGGATATACAGTGGCATCTGATTTTTTTTTTTACCTCTCACCTATATACTTGAAAGAGCAAGTGTCATCCAATTTACAGAAGACACTATGGCATGCTGCGATTATTTTCACATACAGATTTCGTCAGTGAAAACAAAACCAAAAAACATTCATGAGCTACACCCATGGCCGGCTTTAGCTATGTGCAACTGGTGCGGTTGCACACGGCACCGGCCGGCAGACAGCAGATGGTGCGCCCTAGGGAGACAGCAGTTCACTTTTACGTGCTACTCCTGCGGTGCCCAGGCTCTGGCAGGGGGCACTCTCCTCTCTTCTGTGTCATGTCTGCTCCAGTATGCACCACAGAGATGGGGGAGGGGCGCCTGCTCTGCTCCACTCCGGCACATAAACTGATGAAAATAGCTACTGAACTACTGGAGGTTGGTAAGGAGAAAGGTGCCTACTGTATGTATGTGAGTATAATGTGCTGTGTGTTATATGTCATGTGCCATCTGTATGTGTTATGTATAAGATGTGTGTGTCCTGCATAGTGTGCAATATCTAGCTGTCTGTCTATATTTTCTATCTATCCATCCAATATCTATTATCTATCCATCAAAAAATAGGAACAGCATACAAAAAAATATTATAAAGGGTGCAAAGCTACCAACAAACCTTAATCCAACTGGTAATAATATGTAGAATAGAAAATTAGAAGCAGCACTAGAAAAATCCAGTGGAAAAAAATTGACTTTATTGACCCATATGGCATAGCGACATTTCGGCTGTGACCAGCCTTTATCAAACCTGGCTGCTCACAACCGAAATGATGCTATCTATACAGCCATCCATCCTATCTATTATCTACCTATCATCTATCTATGCATCCATACTATCTATTATGTATCTGTTTTCTATCTGTCTTTCTATACAGCTCCATCCTATTATCTATCTTTCTTTTCAATGTTTTCTTTAAAGTTTTCATATTAACAAACAGCCTACTAGGGCACAGTGCATAATACAACATTATTTAACGCAAACAACAGAATCAAGAGTACAGGTAGCAATTACAGCAGTGTTCTCTACTAACATTGGTTAAATTAACACAACCTGGCCAATATAGAATGGAACTATAATCAAGTGATCTATGAACAGTAAAAAGAGAAGAGAGTTTACCTGCAGTCTAAGATAAATTAAAGGGCATAGGAGACAATATTGAGAATATGCGTTTATAATAACAAAGAAGGCAGGGGTAGACGCAAGAGAAAAGGAAAGGGGGGGGATGTGGGGGTTAGGTTGTGGGGATTAGGCTCAGGCAGCTCAAAATAAAAAGTAAGTATGCAACAGTTTTGTTTTTGTTTTTTTTTTTAATTTGTCTCTGTTTACTGGTCAGCGGGTCAGTCACTTGTTGTGGACATTGATGCTATTTCAGAGATAAACACTGTTGATGTTCTGTAAGCTATCCAATGGCTCCAAATTTTCCAGAATGAAGTCAGATTGTGTTGTGTAAGGAGGGCCAATTCCTTGGTACGATACAGGAGGTCGATTTTACTTTCTTGGATGGGATAGTGGTTACGAGCCAGTGAGTTGGAATAAGGAGTTTTCCCGTGGCCACAACAAAAGCAGACAGCCTAGATAAGGGTTTATTAGCTGGCCAAATGGGGAGGTTGAGCAGGGCCTCTTCTGGGGCTAACTGGACTTGAGAGCTTGTAAGGTACGAAATGAGTGATGAAATATCAAGGAAAAAGACGCAAAGAGATGGGCAAGTCCACCATATGTGAAAATAACTCCCTACTTCAATTCAGCACCTCCAGCACATAGAAGAGGAGGATGGGTGCCATTGGTGTGATTGAAATGGAGTAGTGTACCAGCGGAAGACCACTTTGCATGAGTTTTCTTGGAACCTAATGCAGTGTGCGGGACCATGTGAGGTCATATATGAGGTTAATTTGAGAGTCTGAGAATGTGGTGACCAGTTGTTTCTCCCAGCAGGTCACGAAAGCCCTTCTCTCCGGAGTATTTTGGGTGAGCAACAAATTGTAAATTTGCGAGAGGACCTTCCTGTGGGGGTTTAGCTGGGAACACATGGCCAAGTACTTCGTGGATGATCTAATCAGGTTGCCACTTGATTGAGATTGAAGGATGACATTTTTATCCTGTTATAATGTAGGAAGGATACATTTACAAGGGTGGGAAGTTCTCTCATTTCTTGATAGATCATTAATGAGCCTTCTCTTAGCAAATTGTCAACAGCTATATCTAGATTAGGACATTGGCTTGTATGGCTTGTGTTAGGGTTCAAAGGACGTATTTCCAATATGTCCAGGATACAAGTCAGAGGGAATCATCAGGTTATCTATCCATACATCCATCCTATCTATCATTTATTAGCTATTACCTATTATCCATCTGTCTATAGATCCATTCTATCTATATATTCATTCTATTTATCTATATCAATATCCATCCTAATATCTATCCATCCATCCTTCGTATTTCTTATCAGTCTAGCTATGTAAAAAATAAATATCTGTCTATATATCCATCCTATTATTTATCTGTGTATATATCCATCCTATTTATTATCTATCTATACATCCTATCTGTCTATTTATTCAATCTAGAAGTCTGTGTGATATCTAGTTATCATCGCTCCAGCATTGGTCTGGCACACAGACATCGGTCAATGGCCCGGTGGGTCTCTAAGGAGGCTTCTACTGTGTATAAGTGGCTGTGTGGTGGCTCCTGCTGTGCACAGAAGGCTGTGTGGGGGCTCCTGCTGTGCATAGGAGGCTGTGTGGGGCTCCTGCAAGTATTTGCATATAGTTGTAGTGTGGCCCATAGAGATAACTCCTCTTGTGGATCCCACACACCCCAGTGTGACCCTGTATTTATCCTTCTAGTATAAATCTATGTATGTGTCATGTATATGGTGTAATTTAAGCAGCGGCACAATGACTGGGTCTGTGAGCGATGGGGTCCATTGCTATTTCCTCTTATGCATGGTTGACCACCACTGAGGAGCAAATGGCCACTGACTCCCTGTTCTTCACTTGCTCTATGGCTGTGGACCACTGATAGACGTAATGACATCAGGGGTGCCTGAGACGTGATGCCAGTGTAATCTGCAGCTGTGGTCAGAGGTATATTACACCCCTACATATGACCTGCACCTGTCACATATAGTAAATAATGTGTACACTACCGTTCAAACGTTTGGGGTCACTTAGATATTTCCTTATTTTTGAAAGAAAAGCACATTTTTTATCAATGAAGCTAACATTAAATTAAACAGAAATACACTCTATTAATTGTTAATGTGGTAAATTACTATTCTGGCTGCAAACGTCTGTTTTTTAATGCAATATCTACATCGGTGTATAGAGGCCCATTTCCAAATACCACCACTCCAGTGTTCTAATGGTACATTGTGTTTGCTAACTGTGTTAGAAGGATAATGGATGTTTAGAAATCCCTTAAAAACCCTTATTCAAGTATTTTAGCACAGCTGAAAACAGTTTTTCTGAATAGAGAAGCTATAAGACTAACCTTCCTTTGAGCTAGTTGAGAATCTGAAGCATTACATTTGTTGGTTCCTTTAAACTCTCAAAATGGCCAGAAAAAGAGAACTTTCATGTGAAACTCGATAGTCTATCCTTGTTCTTAGAAATGAAGGATATTCCATGTGAGATATTGCCAAGAAACTGAAGATTTCCTACAACGCTGTGTACTACACAGAGGAGAGCACAAACAGGCTCTAACCAGAGTGGAAAGAGAAGTGGGAGGCCCCACTGCACAACTGAGCAACAAGACAAGTACATTAGAGTTTCTAATTTTAGAAATCGACACCTCTCAGGTCCTCAACTGGCAGTTTCATTAAATAGTACCCGCAAAACGCCAGTGTCAACGTCTACAGTAACGAGGCGACTCCGGGATGCTGGCCTTCAGGGCAGAGTGGCAAAGAAAAAGTCATATCTGAGACTGGCTAATAAAAGGAAAATATTAATATGGGCAAAAGAACACAGATATTGGACAGTGGAAGATTGGAAAAAAGTGTTATGGACAGACGAATCGAAGTTTGAGGTGTTTGGATCACACAGAAGAACATTTGTGAAACGCAGAACAACTGAAAAGATGCTGGAAGAGTGCCTGACGCCATCTGTCAAGCATGGTGGAGGTAATGTGATGGTCTGGGGTTGCTTTGGTGCTGGTAAAGTGGGAGATTTGTACAAGGTAAAAGGGATTTTAAATAACAAAGGCTATCACTCCATTTTTCAACGCCATGCCATAGCCTGTGGACAGCGCTTGATTGGAGCCAATTTCATCCTACAACAGGACAATGACCCAAAGCACACCTCCAAATTATGCATGAACTATTTAGGGAAGAAGCAGGCAGCTGGTATTCTTTCAGTAATGGAGTGGCCAGCCCAGTCACCAGATCAAAACCCTAATGAGCTGTTGTGGGAGCAGCTTGACCGTATAGTATGCAAAAAGTGCCCATCAAGCCAATTCAACTTGTGGGAGAGGCTTCAGAAAGCATGGGGTGAAATATCTCCAGATTGCCTCATCAAATTAACAGCTAGAATGCCAAAGGTCTGCAAAGCTGAAATTGCTGCAAAGGGAGCATTCTTTGACGAAAGCAAAGTTTGAAGGAGAAAATTATTATTTCAAGTAAAAATCATTATTTCTAACCTAGTCAATGTCTGGACTATATTTTCTATTTATTATGCAACTCATTTGATAAATAAAAGTATGATTTTTCATGGAAGAAAAAAAATTGGGTGACCCCAACTTTTGAACGGTAGTGTATGTGCGTATTATATTGGTGTAATTTACATGTTTGAAAATTTTGAATATTGACCTCCAAAATCCTAACGGTGTGTAATATGCGCTCTGTTAGGATTTCACTTGCTGATTCGAGCGGTCGTCATGTGATGGCTTACAAGTGATTTGCAGGCAGGTGGTCTTCTGCTGAATGACGTTTCCTCAACTGAAAATTAGAACAATGAGAGAAGCAGGAGGAGACGTCATTCGGCAGATGACCATCCATCTGCAAATGGCTTGTGAGCGATCACATGACCACTGAAGTCTGCAAGTGAAATCCTAACAGAACTTTTTAATCATCTTGGGGATTCAGCCGGTCAATGTGCATTATGTCAAACATAGGGGAGACACCAGTTAGGGGTACTTTGCACGCTGTAACATCGCTAGCCAATGATAGTGATGCCGAGCGCGATAGTACCCGCCCCCGTCGCACATGCGATAACTTGTGATAGCTGCCATAGCGAACATTATCGCTACAGCAGCTTCATACGCACTTACCTGCCCTGTCACACAGCAGGCGGCCAATAGAAGCGGAGGGGCGGAGATGAGCAGGACGTAAACATCTCGCCCACCTCTTTCCTTCCGCATAGCTGCTGGACGCAGGTAAGGAAATGTTCCTCGCTCCTGCGACTTCATACACAGCGATGTGTGCTGCCGCAGGAACGAGAAACAACCTGTCGCTGCAGCGAAATTATGGAAATGACCGACACTACTCAGATCACCGATTTTCGATGCTTTTGTGATCATTTATCAGTGCATCTAGGCTTTACACGTTGCAATGTCGTTATTGGCGCCGGATGTGCGTCTCTTTCGATTTGACCCCGACTATATCGCAGTAGCGATGTCGCAACGTGCAAAGTACCCCTTAGTATAAGGCAGCAGTGCAGGGAGAAGCCGTCAGGGCTGGCCTCCTGGGCTCATCTTCCTGGTTGCATTGTTCCCGGACAGAAACGCGGCAGCATCAGAGTAAAACATACACGACTGCTATAATGAAGCCGATGTCTGATTCCTTCCATCTGGGGGTTGTGCAGGAGGAATCAGCTGTCAGGTTTATCTTCTAGCAATACAACATTGGGGCCTCATACTTTACATGGCGTCACTGCTGTCTGCACATAACATGCAATGGTTTAGTGTAGGTTTGAAAGCCATTCTAGCAATGTAATACATTGTCAGCAGCTGAGGTGTTTGATGAGGTTCTGTAGCGGCTGAGTTGTGCATGATGAGATTCTGCAGCAGCTGGGTTGTGTATAATGAGGTTCTGCAAGAGCTGAGGTATGTATTATGATGTTCTGCAGAATATCTCATGTTTCGCTGTGGATTTGTCTTACAAATTTTCTAACAAAAGTATTTGCAGCAATGCCAACTGGTGTGAGCCCAGACTGGTTAATAAAGGAGTTATGGTATATATGAAGTATATACATATACATGAAGTTCTTCCATATACAGCGCCCCCCATCCTTTTTGTGTGTATATGGCACTGCACTTCAGTCTGTTCAGGTAGAGGCAGCGACACAGGGTGCCCCCCCCCATCCTCATGTCATGTTGTACTGCACCTCAGTGTGCTCAGGTCAGTGGAGCTGAGGCAGAATCCCACATAACCCCAGGACACCTGATTATGCAAAAAGCAGAGATCTTTTTCTAATTTCTTGTGCATTGTCTGGTATTCTCATCCTGTACATTTATCCTCAGGATTTGTATAATAGATGCTCATCCCACTAATCGGGCCATGACTTGCACCGCTCATAGCCCAGTGATGGCAGAACTCCCATCCAAGTGTATAGGAATTTCTATCATGTCTCCACAAAGAGCATCCAGATACATGTGCACCGAATTGGTAAGATCTGCATGTACCAACCCAGAGGCGTATCTAGGGGGGGCTGGCGGGGCATTTGCCCCGGGCGCAACTGTGAGGGGGGCGCTGTCGGGCTGCCTGATGCAGCGCTGTGAAAGTCTCCCCGGGCGCTGAGGTTGCGGCTCTGCAGTGCAAGCCGCCATTCTCTGAGAGCGGCTGTCACACTGGCAGCTGCTCTCATAGAAGCTGCAGCGCGCGGCTCCCACTGCTCAATTGTCCTTGTATCTGTCAGACGCGAGGACAATTGGAGCCGTGACGCTGGCGCTGACTTCCGAGTCAGAGCGACGGCTGTCATATGATTAGGTCAGCTGATCACACCGCTGACCCGGAAGTCAGGGCCGCAGCGCAGAGGCGTCAGAGAGTGCTGATAAGTGCTCCAGTGTGGAGCTGGAGCTATGATTTATATTGCCTGGTGGTAGTCTTAGGGCTTCCCTCAACCAGTAGTTGCAATGCAGGCACACTTGATTGTATATGGGATGCATATATAGAGTATTTAGAGTTCCCTAGGGGACAGAGTCCAGTCTTCATCTTGGATTGTATGTTTTCCCAGAATTATTGAATATGTGCCACGTTTGAACCATGCAGGAAACAGTATTGTGTATGTTTGTTTTTAAATGAGAGTGTTGTTTCACCCCATGTATAATAAAATTTATATTATTCGCACTAATCAAGGTCCATGCCAAGTTATTATTTATTATCCTGAAGCCTGGTGCCTTTTGTATCAATTGTATGGGGAGAGGGAAGATGCGGAGTTATGAATGGGGAGAGGGAAGATGCGGAGTTATGTATGGGGAGAGGGAAGATGCGAAGTTCTGTATGGGGAGAGGGAAGATGCGGAGTTATGTATGGGGAGAGGGAAGATGCGGAGTTATGTATGGGGAGAGGGAGGATGCGGGGTAATGTATGGGGAGAGGGAGGATGCGGGGTGATGTATGGGGAGAGGGAGGGTGAGGGGTGATGTATGGGGAGAGGGAGGATGCGGGGTAATGTATGGGGAGAGGGAGGATGCGGGGTGATGTATGGGGAGAGGGAGGGTGGGGGGTGATGTATGGGGAGAAAGAGGGTGAGAGGTGATGTATGGGGAGAGGGAGGGTGGGGATGATGTATGAGGAGAGGGAGGGTGAGAGGTGATGTATGGGGAGAGGGAGGGGTGAGGGAGGGGTATACAGACATGGTATGGGGAGCAAATGGGAAAGAAAAGACACAATAAAGAGTGACATGGTATGAGAAGCAAGTGAGCAGGATGGGGAGTGAGGTGGAAAACTATATGGACACGCAGGAGGTAGTGAGGAAGACAGTAAGGGATGAGAAAAATGTGAGGGGGCACAGAATAGAGACTAGGTAGTAACGGGACGTGGTATGGAGAGGGGGCAGAATTGGAGGACAGTGTGAGGCCATAACGAGGAGAGGGTGGGATGAGAGGGCACAGTATAAAGACTGGGCAGTATAGGGTGATACAGTGAGAGGACAGTGTGAAGAGTAGTGTGGAAAGGAGAGGGAGTGTGGAGGGCATGTACCATAAGAGGGACAGTGTGGGTCATATTTTGTGCAGAGAATACAGTCAGGGGCCATTATTTATTCTGGGGCACAGTGTAGGGCAGATAATTTTAAATAGAAGTATTATAGTCATTCTGCTACTTTTAGGGGCATCATGTCGGAATGAGCTTCAGAAGACCGGAGACAATGGAAATCTACAGGGATGAGATGTGAATGTGAAAAGTCATCATGGCGTCAGGACAAGGTGAATAGAAAGAAATGACTCAAAGACAACATCATCTATAAGGTACCTGAATGTAAATGTTTATTTGTGATACTAGGTCCCATCATTAGTTCTTGGTCCCACTTGCGCATTGTTTCTGATGTGAGCACAAAGGGACTCCCACTGATCAGCTGTTCTTGGTGCAGGTGGCTGGAAATGCTTATTTCTGGATCTGCTCTGTCCTCTGATGGTGTCCGCGGCCGGGTACTGCACATCCACCTCATTGATTTTAATAGGAGACTGCTGCCACTATCAGAAGATGGAGCAGATCCACAACTGAGCACTTCTGGGCACCTGCCACCACCGGCACGGCACCTAGAACAGGCGATTGGTGGGGGTGCCAGATCCTGACCAATTAGACATTGGTGTTCTATCCTAAGGAAAGGCCTTCAGTGTTAAAGTAGCGGACAATTGGACAATCTCTTTTTTAAAGTCTAGTGCCGTCTGACAAGTTAAGGGTTACTATGTTTTTATCTATGTTGTTAGGAGCATTAAAGGGGTTGTCCAAGTTTGTGATGAGTCTGCAGTCACTCCTCGTGTCACTCTATGTGACTGCAGACTTCTGAATTCTCACAGTGTGCACGCTGTCAGGATTCGCTGGTGCTGGCGGTGACAGTGGGAGGTTACAAAGCTGCAAGTATGCAATTTACATAGATGTGGTCACTTGCTGAACAGACATGTTTCAATGAAAATGAATTGACTGAGGTTGGACACATCAAACCAGAATGTGGTCAGAAGTCTACAAATCTCATAGTTGTGCTCACATGATCATCCATTCTCGTCACTGGCATCGGAGAATCCTAAAAGTGTGCAGAGCATGCATTGTAAGAATTCAGAAACCTGAAGTCACGAATAGATTCACTGCATTTTTTCATCTCTAATCTGGACAATCCCTTTAATTACAAAATTAAGTAGTGTAGTATCCTCAGTTCTCCCAGCAAGTAATATACCCACTGTCACAATTCAGCTCTGCTCGCTGGTCACCGCATGGCCACTCCACTCATATGTGATTTTCATACTTGCATGTGACAACTGGCTTTTCTTCATACGTTTCTCATTGAACATTGAGAGAATTATTAAGAGAAGCTCGTCCTCACGTGACTAAGTGTGAAAATCATATATGAGTGACTGGTCACATGACGACCACCCAAATTGCTTGGTGGGGGGAGGGGAGGGGCCAAACTGAATTCTTGCCCCGGGTGCTGGAAAGCATAGATACACCTCTGACCAACCATAATGTAATATACATGGATACAGCATAAATGTAAGAGATCAGAAGACCCCTTTATAAGAGCAGAGTCGCATTATTGTATGACATGCGATGTGAGAGCATTGGATGCGATGTTAATGATCCTCGGCAACTGTGATCCGATCTTGTGAAATGAAAAAAAAAAAAACCAAAACAGCAAAATTTTGATTTTCTTTTTACTTTTTTTTTTTTACTGAGCTTTGTAGTTTTTTTTTCCAGTTTCCTATATATTATAATGAAATATTTATTATCTCATTCAAAATAACTCGTCCTGCAAAAAAAAGCCCTCATATGGCTATTTCAAAGGAGAAAAAAAAAATATGGCTCTTGGAAGAAAGCGACAAAAAAATCAAAGTACAGAAATAAAAAATCTCAGTTATGGAGTGATTAACTTTATTAAAAGTGATTTTTAAAGACAAGACAACAGTCAGTGGGTGAAAATCCTTTTTGTCATCAACCGAAATCTTTTCCATGTGTCAGGAATAAATTAGACATTTTCCTCTAGTGATTTTTTTTAAATCAAATGATTTTTATTGAACAGTTTTTAACTTTTTATACACACAAAACAGACCGTGTAAAACGACAAAAAAAAGAAAAGTAGTAACACATGTATCATGCAGGAATAAAAGGTTTATGGCACACAATTCCAATAGCAACACAAGTTATGTGCAAGAGCAGAAGGAAAAATTTATTTAGGAAAAATACATGTCCCGATGTTAATAGTAACATATTGTTCCCTAAGTAGGCTATGGACACATAAGTGCAACCGTACCTGATCAAATAACATGTGACCCAACCTGCTGGGAGAAAAGGTTACTATATCAGGCTCAGCCTGAATCTAGCAAGCTGTCTGGATGCCAGCCCAGAATGAACAATCCAAGATGACCATATCTCATCAAATTTACCAACACAATTTCTTTTAACATAAATTTTCCATATTAATTAACAAACTTATCTTGCCCACATACTCAAGACATTCCTGGAGGATGCTCGGATATTCAGTGCTGCACCAGTAATTTCCTGGCCACATACAACATCTGAGCAATCTGGCTGTCTTGCCACAGTCATCAATGAGCAAATACTCGAAGTAACCCAGTACACACACCAGTGGCATCATCTCTATTTCCACCAAATATACTCTATAATGGTGCTCGTTACTAGTTACTGCTTTCCAGAATCGCCCTAGATTTGGAAAGGAACACATCATATGTAGTAGACTTGCAACATTAATTTTACATCTATTGCACAAAGGAGTAGATCGTAATCCTATTTCAAATAAGAACTACGGGGTACTGTACTTATGGTGTCTTAAATACAGCTGGGAGAGTCTATGTGGCTCACTCAGGGACAGGTCAGGCACCCTTTGCAGAATCTCATCCAACTGGTTATTCTCAATGGGACTCAGTTCCCCTTCAAATTTTATCTTAGAATTTTCCATCTAACCCACTAGTACAAGATGTAAAACATCAACATACAAGGTGGAGTTCGATCCACTAGTTTGCATTATCCTGCGAATAATAAGATTTTGGGGAACTCCATCATCAAGGGAGAGACGCCCAGTACAAAACGCATGTCTCAACTGCAAATATTTATAAAATTCATTGTGAGGTAGTCTATCTGCATTTGAGAAAGCTTCTTAATATGTGCGCACTAGAAAAATGATTTTTCTCAAGAAAATTTCTTGAGAAACTTCTGGGAGTTGAACATTACCACATCTGCGAAAAAAAAAACGCACCAAAACCGCGGGACAAACTCATGCAGTTTTGCCGCGGTTTTTCCGCAGGTTGGTCCCTGCGGTTTACATTACAGTGAATGGAGTGAAATACCGCAGGTACCTGCGAAAAAGAAGTGACATGTACATTTTTTCAAGACATTTTCTCAAGAAATTCTGCAGAAAGAATGTTCTTGAGAAAAAAAACGCAGTATGCGCACAGCTATTTTTTTTTCCCATAGGTTTTGCTGGGAAATGTCTTCAGACGGGTTACAAACATTTCTCAAGAAATTTCTGCAGCAAAACCACAGGTAAAAATGCAGTGTGCGCACAAGGCCTCATCCCTTTCTGTTTCCAACCATGAAAGCTCACTAGGCCATTCATAAGAGGAAGTCACACAGTCTCCCACAGCAAAGTATATTGTGACACCCCATAGATTCCCTGCAAAGCTCTTACCTGTCACCAGATTTTATGTATGAAGGCTACTGTAGAGAGATTATCAGGCTAAGTCATAGTCATATGTGCCTCAAATACCACATAGAAGTCCGGCGTTTTAAAATATTTCTGAAGTAGCAAACACTGGACACCGCCCCCCCCCGAATCATACCACCCCGAATATGCTGAAGCTGGGATGCTACAAAGTATGCCCAAAGGTTCAGAACCACCAACCCCCCAGACGTCCTTGTCTCTTTTTACCCCATATTAACTCACTAAAAAGGAAGTCAATTTTGAGGAAATATCTTTTCGGTATCCAGACTGGGGCGCTATGCAGGACATACAGCAGTTGTGGCATCCAAATCATTTTTATCAAGTTGGCGCGTCCCACTACAGACAATGGCAGCTTAACCCTCGCATATAGCTTGTCATCCTGACATTTTTTAAAGGATCAACACTAGTTACAGATTTCATATTCCGCTATTTTCATATTAATGTTGATTCACATGTATTTAACTTGCGTCACCACATCCAGGCCCGCACTCGCAAATGTTGGTAACTTATTATTCTCTACAGGAAGCAGGGCCGATTTATCCAAGTTGATAACTAGGCCAGAATACGTCCCAAACGTCTCAATAACATCCATTGCTACCTATAAACTAGAAGAGGCATCTGCTAGAAATAGAAGTGTATTATCGGCATAAAGGGCCACCTTCTCTTCCACTCCTCTCTTTCGGAAGCCCCTTTTGCCTGGATGTTTGCCGCGAAGGGTTCAATCGCTAGCGCGAAGAGCAAGGGAGAGAGGGGGCAGCCCTGCCTTGTGTCCCTTTTTAAGTTAAATCCCGGGGAGAGTCCCCCGTTCACTCTAATCCTAGCTGGAGGACTGCCCTATAATAGTTTGACCAGAGAAAAGTGGCTCCCAAGACCGCCCTATCCAACACTGCCCATAGATATTCCCGCTCAACTGAGTCAAAAGCCTTAGCGGCATCAAGAGAACATATGACTATATCTAGCACTATCCACTGGCAATTGAAGGTTAAGATAAAGCCTATGATCATTTGTTGCTGTAGATCTAGCAGGTATAAATCCCAATTGATCTTCACGTATAACATTTGTAATTACATTGCTCAATCTTGTAGCAAGAACCTTGGGCAGAATTTTAATGTGGAAAGTACGGATAGGTGGGCGTGGCCTAGCAGAGCATCGCGCTGGTCGCATAATCCAGGAGCTCTGACAGCACTAGGCGGTGAAGCGACTCACACATATTATTGGCGGTTCCTCCAGCGGTGAATCTTCCTCCAGGCACTTAGAATCACCCTGGGATCAGATGAGGCGGTCCAAAACTGGGCTCCAGAGCTCCCCCAGAAAGGTATCTGACTTCTTTGCCAGAGGCTCCGGGCTGAAGAGGATTTCTAAGATGGCTGCTACCTCCCCTCATACTGCAAAGCCTGCACGGCCTGCCCGCTCTGCTACTTCCTCCACCTCAAACAGAAGAACATCCATGGAGACTGCGGGCACTGTGGAAATGGTAAGCCCTGATCACCAGCCTGTCACAAAAGAGGAGATGAAATCCCTCTTTGCAGCTTTAAGGAAATCTATGCAAAATGATATAAAGAGTATATTAGCAGAGCTGAAGGGGGACGTTAGAGCCATAGGGAACTGCACAGATCATCTGGAGAACAAAATGGAGGAGTTAACAGGGTCCCACAATGCCCTGATAGATGAGCATGAGGAGCTTAAAGCTGAAGTCCGCAAGTTAACATCTAAAATGCTGGACCTGGAGGATAGATCCAGGAGGAACAATGTTAGGATAAGAGGAATACCAGAAGTAGTACATGATAAAGATTTGCTCCCTCTGTTACAGGACTTCATTCAAGTTATTGCGCCTGAAGCAGAAGGGAGAGATATCTTAGTGGACCGGATCCACAGAATCCCTAAGCCTCAAGGACTTAACCCTTCGATTCCCAGAGATACTATTGCCCACATTTCACTTCTATAAAACGACAGAGGCCTTCCTGCTGGGATTAAAAAATAAACCTTCCTTGCCAGACAGATTTGCTCACCTTTCTGTGTTCCCAGATCTCTCAGCTGGCACTCTTGCGAGGACGGGAGAATTCACACCTTTTAGAAAGATCCTAAGGGATAAAGGTATTATTTATCGTTGGGGTTTCCCTATCAATCTCATTTCAGTAAAAATGGTAACACTCGGGTTTGCTTCCCTACTGCGCAACTTGGGAAATTGTTTGAGGACTGGGATATTCCACCCCCTCCGCCATCTACCATGGATAAAGATTCACTCCAAAACAGGAGAATTAACCTTGAATGGTTTAAAGCTTGAAGTTCTAATAACTTTCGCCTTTTGAGGTTGTGATCTCCATTCTTCTGGACTTTTTTTGTTTCTGCAGAGGGTGCTGGCTGCTACATTTTGTGGCCGCATCCAGCCCACCTGCAGTTTCTGCACCACGAGCGTCTTTTTTTCGCTCTTACTGTTTTGACTGCTTGTCAGTCCTTGTGTAGCTCCGTCATGATGTGTGAGGAGCAACCTGTTTCTCAGTTTTTCTTTAATTGTTATATTTGTTGATAAGTCTTGCCTGTTTATACCTTTCTTTCAGCAGGGTTACTACTCCAAAGGAAGCAGATACTCGGCAATCACAGCCACTTCTGGCAATATATACCATGGGTTTAAAGGTATTGTCTCTAAATGTAAAGGGATTAAATTCTCCGCATAAAAAATCATGGGTCTGGAAGGAGGCAAGGAAGGCGAGTAGTGATGTTTTGTGTATTCATGAATCACATTTATTAGCCCAGGATAATGGTAGAATGAAAAATGTTAATTATCCTCATCAGTTTTTTGCCAATAATGTCCACAAAAGGGCGGGTGTGGGAATCCTCATTAAAAGCTCTGTAGCCTTTCAGCTTGAGAAAGTGGTGGGGGATATTGAGGGGAGATATGTAATTTTAATCTATCTACTAAACAATGTACAATTCACAATTGCTTCAGTGTACGCCTCCAATGTGGACCAATTAAAATTTATACGTAAATTTTTGGAGACTTTTAAGGGAGTGGCAAAGGGTTCCTCGGTGATATGTGGAGACTTTAATGTCCCTATGTGTAAATCCCTAGACTGTTCCCACCAAGCCCCGGCCAGAAAGGAGATGGGCCACCTGATCCGCGAATTTAGTTTTCATGATATATGGCGATATGCTCATGCAGGAGAGAGAGACTATTCTTTTCACTCCCTAAGATTTAATACATACTCTAGAATAGATTATATCTTAGTAAATGATTCGTTACTGCTGGGTTGTGACCAGATCAATGTTGGCCCATTACGTGGTCAGACCACGCGCCCATTATGTTAACAATTTCCAATGAGGGTCCTACCCGGTCTCCTTCCAAATGGAAAGTGAATGATTATATCTTCACTAACCAAGATACCAGCGATGACATCGCTCGGCAATTGACAGAATTTTTTGCCATTAATGATAATCAAATGGTCTCAGATGAAACTCTTTGGGCGGCCCACAAGGCCTTTGCTAGAGGTGTCCTCATCAAAATTGCAGCAATGGAGAAAAGGAACAGGTTAAAGACATTCAATGATATTTTGTCTAAACTCCAACTACTGGAAAGGGCAAACAAGGTCCACCCCTCTGACATTTTCCTTGACTCTATTAGAGGTCTGAGAGATCAACTGAGATCATTTATCTATTCCAATGAAAAAAAATTAAAAAAGCTTAAATCCAAATTTTATAGCTTGGGTGATAGAGCCGGTAGGGTCCTAGCAAGTCGTGTGAAGAAAAGGGAGGCTCGGATGGCCATTCCCTTTTGTTTAAGCATTACGGGTCCAAAGTTTTAAACCCTACTCACATAGCTAGTGAGTTTAAAGAATACTATTCCCAACTATATAATCTCAAGCCAGATCCTAAAACACACCAGCCCACGAAGGGTGAAATTTCTTCTTTCCTTGCTAAACTAAATTTGCCCAAACTTTCCCCCACGGCTCTGGCTGCTCTTAATGCCCCCCTTACTAAGGAGGAAGTAGTTCGGGTTATTAACTCCTCTAAGAGACTTTCTGCCCCCGGGCCAGATGGTTTTTCTAATTCTTACTACCGCCAGTTTGTGCACATTTTGGGTCCATTTTTGGTTAGAATGTTTGGACTATGGAGGGACTCATCTGACATCCAATCTGAAAGCTTGGCTGCGTCAATCACTACTATTCTTAAACGGGGAAGCCTCCAACCCCTCCTGGTAACTTCAGACCTATCCCTCTTTTGAATTGTGATGTGAAGTTATACGCAAAAGTCTGGGCTAATAGACTCCTCTCGGTTTTGCCGGCCCTGGTCTCCCCTGACCAAGTGGGATTTGTCCCAGGGAGGAAGGCCAGAGATGGCACTAGAAGAGTGATTGATTTAAAGGATTTTCTTGAGTCCAGTGGTACCCCTGGTGTATTCCTGTCTCTAGATACAGAACAAGTGTTTGACAGGGTAAACTGGGGCTATGTGGACACCGTTTTAGACACATTTGGTTTCTCTGGTAATATAGAGAATGCTATTATGGCCTTATACACAAAACCAAATGCTTTGGTCTGTGCAGCAGGCTTCTACTGTTCATGGAGCCCCTGGCGGAGTCCATTAGGCTCAACCCGGAAATCTCTGGGGTTAAAATAGGCCCTATAGAACATACGATTGGTCTATATGAAGACGATGTAATACTCTCTTGCACTGACAGTGAAAGATCATTGATAGGGATCAAAAATGCTCTCCTTGAATTTTCTAGGATTTCATATTACAACAGTTCAACGATAGACAATCGGTTCTCTTCTCAGTTAATGTTCCACCATCTGTTAGAGATACCGTGTTTTTCCAAAAAAAAATAAGACACTGTCTTATATTTTTTTTGCCCCCCAAAAAAGCGCTAGGGCTTATTTTTGGAGGAGGTCTTATTCTTGGAGAAACACGGTTGGGGGTAAGTTTACCCCCCCAAAAAGCAGACCCCCCCACTTCCCAGGAGACTCATACTCACCAGACCAGGACGTCTGCGTGGTTCCCAGGTCCTCCTGTGATCTCCGGTCGGTGCTGCACGCCGTCCTACCCTGCTGCTGGCTGACACGCTGGCACACACAGAAGATCCCAGACACACACAGCAGATCACAGATATACACAGCAGATCACACACAGACACACAGCAGATCACAGATATACACAGCAGATCACACACAGCAGATCGCAGGCACACACAGCCGATCACAGATACACACACAGCAGATCGCAGATATACACAGCAGATCACACACAGCAGATCGCAGGCACACACAGCCGATCACAGATACACACAGCCGATAACAGATACACACAGCCGATCACAGATACACACACAGCAGATCGCAGATATACACAGCTGATCACACACAGCAGATCGCAGGCACACACAGCCGATCACAGATACACACAGCCGATCACAGATACACACAGCCGATCACAGATACACACAGCAGATCGCAGGCACGCACAGCCATCACAGATACACACATCCGATCACAGGCACACCCAGCCGATCACAGATACACTCATCCGAACGCAGACACACACAGCCGATCACAGTAAAACACAGCCGATCGCAGACACACACACACACAGCCGATTGCAGACACACATCACATCACATCACATCCAGCACTTACAACAGCAGAGAATGAGAGCAAGTCACGTGTCCCGCCGCAGGTCCTGTTTGTCGCGCTGCACCGCACTGCCTCTCAGGATTCTCCCGGCAAGAAGAGATCGGTGTCACTGGATGAGGTGAGTGTGTATGCGATCCGATGTGTGTGCGATCCGATGTGTGTGTGTGTGTGTGTGTGATTTGTTGTTTCCGTGTGAGCCGATATTTGTGTGTGTGATCTGATTATGTGTGCGATCTGACTGGTATAGTTCCCTAGGGCACGTGTGGTGGGATTGCCCGCTCATCCGGCCTTTTTGGGAGGAGGTGTCTAACATTATTACCTCAGTCTCGGGCCTGGCTGGAAGTTTGAGCGGTCCACTAGCGGTCTTGGGGATCGGTTTACATGTATTCCCTGGCGATTTGAGACTTATTGTATCACACATTCTAATAGCAGCACGTATGTGTCTGACAGACCACTGGAGAGAAAAAACTATCCCCTCAAAATTGGAAATTATCCAAAAACTCAATAAACATTACCAATACGGGCTCCTTCTGACCTCTGATCTGTCTACCAAAAATAAATTTAGGAATCATTGGTCCCCCTGGGTGGTGTCCAAGTTTTCGTCCTTCCAGTCCTGATTGATGGACCTGATATTTTATTACCTGTCATTCCTACCCTTGGTTCTCATGGTGTAATTTGTATGCCCTAACCCTACTATTCAGAATTTTCATCTGTTATCGGTCTTTACTTTTAATTTTATTGTCCTTCTCTTATAGGATAAATTTTTCAACTGTCCGCCTGTTTGTTGCGGTTGTATAACCTGTACTGTGCCAAATCTTAATAAAAATCTATTGAAATAAAAAAAGAAAGTACGGAGATAGGTTTATATGAGTTGGGGTGAAGAGAGTCCTTAAGCTATATGCAAACACTGCGTTTCTTGCCGCGTTTTGTCACATTTTTTTGTCAGCAAGTTCTGACTTCTGACTTCCCAGCAAAGTGTATGAGAATTCAGATTTGCTGTACGCACGTTGCAGTTTTTTTGTCTGCATTTTGTGAAAACCGTTTGCATTGCCTGCAATCACAGCTGTGGATACTGTTGCCTGACAGGACTTAAACACACAGCACCAATCTACTAGCAGTCCACATAGATACAGCGGTGGATACTGCTTACATTTGAATTTATTCATACTGCACTTATTTAGGCTATGTGCACACAGTGCGTTTTTCGCGGCGTTTATGCGCGTTTTTGGCCTCAAAACGGCATGACTTTGCTTCCCCAGCAAAGTCTATGAGTTTTCATTTTTGCTGTCCGCACACAACTTTTTTTTTTTTTAACCCCTTAACGACCGCGGGCAGTAAAATTACGTCCTAAATGACATAATCTTACTGCCCGCGGTCCTCCGGCGGCAGCATGCCGCGATCGGCACACATCTCAGCTGATTTTCACAGCTGAGATGTGTGCCTGCTAGGCACGAGCAGAATCGTTATCTGCTCGTGCCGATTAACCCCTTATATGGCGCTGTCAATACATGACAGCGCCATTATAAGCGCGATTGCGGTAAGCATTTACTTACCACCCGAAACCGGAAGTCACGTGACGCGATCACGTGACTCCCGATAGTTGTCATGGTAGCACAGGGTCATGTGATGACTCCTGTACTACACATGACTTGGTTTCACTTTCGCTGTGCCCGGGGCACAGCAAAAGAGAAAGACAGCGTATCTGCTGTTTACAGCCTTGTGGCTGTGATCAGCAGATACTGCAGAGCGATCGGAATGTTGATCGCAATAGCCCCCTAGGGGGACTAGTAAAATAAAAAAAAAAAGTTAAAAAATAAGTTTTAAAAAATTAAAAAAAAACAAAAAAACCTAAAAGTTCAAATCACCCCCCATTCGCCCCATTGAAAATTAAAGGGTTAAAAAAATAAAAAATATACACACATTTGGTATCGCCGCGTTCAGAAACGCCCGATCTATCAAAATATAAAATCAATTAATCTGATCAGTAAACGGCGTAGCGGCAAAAAAATTCCAAACGCCAAAACGACGTTTTTTTGTCGCCACAACTTTTGCGCAAAATGCAATAAGAGGCGATCAAAACGTAGCATCTGCGCAAAAATGGTACCGTTAAAAACGTCAGCTCGAGACGCAAAAAATAAGCCGTCATTGAGCCTAAGATCCCGAAAAATGAGAACGCTACGGGTCACGGAATATGGCGTAAAACGTGCGCCACTTTTTTCGGACAAACTTCCGATTTTTTTTTAACCCCTTATATAAAAGTAAACCTATACATGTTTGGTGTCTACGAACTCGCACTGACCTGAGGCATCACACCCACACATCAGTTTTACCATATAGTGAACACAGTGAATAAAATATCTCAAAAACCATAGTGCTATCGCACTTTTTTTGCTATTTTTCAGCATTTGGAATTTTTTTGCCATTTTCTAGTACACAATATGGTAAAACTGATGGTTTCATTTAAAAGTACAGCTCGTTCCGCAAAAAATGAGCCCTCACATGACCATATTGACTGAAAAATAAAAAAGTTACGTCTCTCAGAAAAAGAATGGCGAAAAAAAAAAACGGAAAGCGAAAAATCGGCCGGTCGTGAAAGGGTTAAACATCTTTTTATTGAATTTTAACCGAATTTCTTTTACAATCTGCTCTTATACAAAGAGCATTTCATTGATGACATTATAATCAAAACATTCCCGCCCACCCCTCCCCCCGCTCTGCGTGCGACCAGAAGCAACTTAAAATGGTAACTTATGTAATTGGTATGTGTCCATTGAGCAGTTCAAGAAGGTACCAAGAGGTCTGTCCAAACTGAGATTTAAGTCTATCCTTAAGCACTGTAGCCAAGTTAGGTATAAATAAAGACCATGTTTCAAAGAAACGCTTAGTCAACTTCTCCTTATTCGACAGTGCATCCAGCCAGTCCATTTTGAATATGAACATTAGTTTTGTTTGGATAAACGCTAGAGAGGGTGCTTCAGGATTTACCCAGAGATGTAGGATACTTTTCCTAGTGGCCGAGGCCCAAATAGTTAACATTGCCCTGGTACCTCTCGGAAGACTTTGTTGAGCCTCCTCCAACATGTTAAAAATCGCCCACTGTGGTGTCAGAGCAAACTGAATATTGTATGTGTTTTGTAAGACTGAGTGAACGCTTCTCCATACTCCCTGTATCTGAACACAGTCCCATAAGTGGTGAAACAGGTCAGTGTCTCTTATGCCACATTTAGAACAAGAGTATAAGGCATTTGTGTCCATTTTTGATTGAATTTTTGGAGTAATATATGCTCTATGTAGAATCATCAAGGCCATATCTGTGTAGCTACTGGACAACAGAAATTTACGTTGCAACAGGGTGGCTTGTAAAAAATCCTTTACCTCGAACTCTGGCATGTCTACCTTCCATTTTGCTGGACCTGTTGTTTTCCCCTCCCATGTCCAAACTGTACGCAACATTGAATAAACCTGACTAGTCGAGGACGCCTGGCTTCTTGCCCTCCTAAGAAAGTTATCCACATTTCCTCCAAGATCTCCCTTTGGCTTGTCAACAAGATATTTTTGTGCCAAGCTACGCGCCTGAAGAAAAAGAAAAGGCTGACCCACAAAAGCTGGAAATCGGTGTGCCGCCTTCTCGTAAGAAAGCAACGACCAATCAGGCTCCGTTAGATCTGCAGCATAAGCACAACCCTGCATTGACAATGTTTCATAAATCCTCGGAGGGCGACCCTGGAGGAATCTCGGATTTCCAATAAAGGGTTGAAATGGGGAACTTGAAGTGTTAATTTTACCAAGTTTCCTCACCTTCCTCCACGTTTGTATAGTATGCCATAGTGTTGGATGATCCCTAACCTCACACGGTATTTCCTCGTTCCCTAAATGCAGCAATGCTGTTAACGAGACTTGTGAACATAGCTGTTGTTCCAATTGTACATTGGCAAAGTGAGATACTCCTCGCACCCAGTCCACCACATATCTAAAATTTCATGCTAGATTATATCTGCCCAGATCTGGAAGATTTATGCCCCCTGCCCCTTTTGGTAATTGAAGCTTGATTAAGCTGATCCTAGTACGCCCCTTGTGCCCCCAAATGAATTTTCCAAAGGATGAATTTAGTAGCTTAATATCTGATTTGCGTAGAAGCAACGGGAGAGTCTGAAATAAGAACATTATTTTGGGGAATGCTACCATTTTAATCAAGTGACATCGGCCCGAAAAGGATATTTTCAGATGTTTCCAAGATTGGAGTAGATGTATTAATGAATTTATAAGAGGCTTATAATTAATTTGATATAATAACAAGGGGTTTGCTGGGAGCTGAATCCCCAAATATTTAATGGACCTGGTACACCACTGGAAGGGAAATAAGTTGTTATCAATTTTACCCGATTTGTACATTGCCAATGCCTCAGATTTTTTGTAATTTACCCTGAAGCCTGAGGCCTTTCCAAAATTATTCAATGTGTTCATTATCTCTGGAATCGCTTGAGAGGGATTGGCAATAAACAATAAAATATCATTGGCAAAAGCCAAAAGTTTAATTGTTGTCCCACCGACTCTCATGCCCTGAAATATTGCTAAATTATGTAGGGTCCTCAACATTGGGTCCAGAGCCAAATTAAACAATAAAGGTGACAAGGGACACCCCTGCCTCGTTCCCCTCTGTACCTCAAATGGCTCAGAGAATGTATTATTTATAGATAGTCTGGATTTGGATTCTGTGTATATCATCTTGACTGCTTCGCAAAACCAGGATCCCACCTGGCGACATGCCAAAAGATTATGTAAATAGGCCCAAGAGACCCTGTCAAAGGCCTTGTCCGCGTCAAGGCTAACTACTATATGTTTGGTACATCTATGCTTCCTGCTATAAGAGATAGCCCCAATAGCCGTCCTGATGTTATAGGTGATGGATTTCCCGTGCACGAATCCCGTTTGGAAGGGCAGGATAAGATCTGGAATCACTTGTTGTAATCTACCAGCTAGTATTTTAGTAAAGATTTTAAAATCAGAGTTGAGTAATGAGATGGGTCTGTATCCCTCCACCTGTAGTGGATCTTTTCCTGGCTTAGGTAATACTATAATGTTTGCCTCATTGAACCTGTCGGGAATTATTCTATCTGTGACTATCTTATTATACACTGCACATAGATGAGGACCGATAGAGGCTCCCAAGATCTTATAATATTCGTTACTAAATCCGTCGGGCCCTGGGCTTTTGGCTAGTTTAAGAGTGCCAATAGTTTTTACTATTTCTGAAATATTTATAGGGGCGTTTAGTACTACTCTTTGTTCCTCTGTCAAGATGGGCGCTACGGTACCATGGATAAAATCAGCTTCCCCATCAACCTCCCTCGGTTCCGCCTCATACAGCGAGCCAAAGAATGCCCTGAACTCCTCCACTATTTCCTCATCTTTTGTTACCATGGTACCATCTTTCTTTTTAATTTTGTGGATTCTAGTGGTGGTTCTAAAGGGTTTGGTTAAAGAAGCTAGTAATTTCCCAGGTTTGTTGCCCCATTTAAAGTATTTATGTTTCTAGTAGTCCAGGTTACTAAGTGCCATCTCATGGGCCAAGGTGTCCGCCGCCTCCTTGGCCTCTAAGAAATGTTGTTTTGTCGCATCCGTGTTGTTATTTTTAAAATCTTTATATGCCTGCGTGAGAAGTTTTTGTGCTGATATAGTTTGTTCCAGGAGCTTTTTTCTCTTATGGCTGACAAATGATATTATCTGACCTCTTACTACTGCCTTGGAGGCAGCCCAATACAAACCAGCGTCCCCACTATGCTCGTGATTATCCTTCTCATAAAAGCTCCAGTAGTTTTGTAAAGAAGCTTTGAAATCCTCAGATTGATATAAATATGAAGGAAACCTCCACCTTCTTTCCCGTAGTATTGTGGTAGATAATAACAAATTAAAAGTAACCGGTGCATGATCCGAAATACAGATGTCTAGGATGTTGGAGGAAAGTAAATGTGGCATCAGTGCTGGGCTTAGTAGCCAATAGTCAATCCGTGTATGTAAGTCATGGACATGTGAATAAAATGTATAATCTTTATCTATTGGGTGCTGCATGCGCCATGTGTCTATTAGTCCCAATTGATTGACGAGACATTGCAAAACACTATGGAGCGCCAATAGAGGAGATGGCTGGGGACTTGACCTGTCTAAAATTCCATAATGAGCCTCATTGAAATCTCCGCCTACAATTAAATTAGTCATATCCCAACCTGTGATACTTTCGATCAATCTGGCTCTGAACTGTGGATCAGGAATATTTGGTGCATATATGTTTGCTAAGTTGTAGATAGTGCCCTCTATCTTCACTTTCACCAATAATAATCTCCCCATAGGGTCCTCTGAAACCTCCAGAACTTCATGACTAATATGCTTATTGATCAATATAGCTACCCCTCTTTATTTTCTCGTAAATGACGCTTCTGCGCATACGGCATATTTTCTGCTGTGAAGAAATGGGTGATTGCCCTTCATCCAGTGTGTTTCCTGTAAGAAGACAATATGGCAATTTAAACGATGTAGATAATTTAAAACTTTTTTCCTCTTAATAGGAGAGTTTAACCCGTTAACATTCCAGGAGCACTAATGCAGCGATTTAATCGTGGACACATTTGTGCTCTCTGTGTTAGTCATTTATCCTATTCCAGAAAGAGGAATTAATTGTAAAATTATAAACAACCTATTTGGGTTCCCTCGTCCATCCCAGCGAGTAAACGCGACAACCCATATGAGAGCTAAACTAAAGGTACGCACGCAGAGCTCCCTAACCCCTTCCCATCTAAACAAAAACCTTAATCTAATGGCAATGTCACCTGCCTCTCTGGCAGTCCTGACACTGAAAAAAAAAGGAAAACCAGAATGAACATCAGAACTGTAGCACAGTGACGTCTCCGATTTAAGTGTCTGTGTTGACTGCTGGCGAAGCTCCATTTTCCGGAAGAAGGTAATTTAGAGCCAACTTAGGATCTTCAAAAGTCCAATTCTTTCCCCCTGTAGTGAAGCGTAGAACAGCAGGATACAGTAGACTGAAGCGAATATTTTTTTCCGCCAATAGTTTGCATACTGGATTGAAGGCTTTGCGTCTTGTTGTCAAGGCTGCTGAGTAATCTTGGAACAAAAGCAGTGTAGAGTTATTGTAGGTAAGTGAGCGATTTTTTCTAAATGCTGTCAGCAATCTGATCTTGTCTTGGAAGTCCAGGACCTTAAAAATTACTTGTCTGGGTCTGACCTCTCCATCATTTCGATGTGGGCCCACTCTGTGGGCCCTTTCAATAGCAATTGGCCCCGACTTTAGATCCAATTTCAAAGCTCCTGGTAGCCATTCTGAAGTGAGTTTCAGTAGATCAGCTTGCCGAACCGATTCAGGGACGCCCACCAACCTTAAATTATTGCGTCTGGACCTGTTTTCAAGATCATCTACCTTGTCCAGCAATACAGCAATGTCCTTATTCCTGCTCTCCAGCATCTCTGAAATTTCCTTTACAGAGTCCTCCATGTCAGAGACCCTCTGCTCCACATCTGTTAGCCTTGAACCAGAGCATTAACTTGGGTGACTATAATGTCTAATGAAGACTGGAAGGCTGCCAGCCGCCCATCAATCACCGGCATCAAGAGATCCGTGATGGCCTTAGCAGTGTCCTGGGGGGGGTCTGTAGTTGCCTCAGGGGAAGCCCCTGGTGATGGGAGTGCATTTTGGTTTCGTCTTTGCGGTCTAATTCCTTTACTTGGTTGTGTGGCATTGCTCTTACCCACAAATTTATCCATAGTAAGAACTGTAAATATGGAGCTTCTTTAGAGACTGTGGTGACGTCACAATAACATAAGCTTAATTACATCTGTGTGGTAAACTTGGCTGTTTCACAATTATTTCCACGCTGTGTATGAGAGTGTATAGATGTTACTTGAAAAAGACCAGTCAGAAGGGCAGGAGGCAGGCCAGATGACCGATCCCACTTCTTTTTGTTTTTCACCCTCTTCTATACTGTCAGTGCTGGTGAAGTGGTGAAGTATGGGTTAATCAAGTTGAGCTGTGATGCACTTCAGGCTTATCTGCCTCTGTTCACTGTTGCAGATTACAGGCCTTGTGCAGCAGCCATATAAGATGAGACCTGCAGGGATGTATCTGCCCCCTCCACAGCCCCCTGTTTATCTCCTGACCTGCTCTCACAGCCGAATGTCTCCAGGGGCTCTCAGCTCCCCCCTCACTCACAGTATCTCAGACGGTGGGCCTGTCCACGGAGCTCTGTGTGACAGGTAAACACAGCATGCAGTCCTGTTTGCTGAGCTTACTGCTGCTCAGTGTTTCACTATTTCTTCTGTGGCAGGGAGGGGAGTGTGTGAGAGTTCACTGAAAACTATGGCTGCCGCTGGAAGCACTTCAGTCCCCTTCTCTGTCTCCTTCTGGATGTTAGTGCCCGATATTTAACCCCTCTCTTACCAGATCCCGGGTGCTTTCCGTTTGCAGTGGCACAGCTGCAGGGGGAGCAGGGAGGATGGGCAGCGTTCCTCTGTGCAGCACAGCCCACAGCCTGCAGCCTGGTGCTTTGTGTCAGAGCACTCCTTTCTTTGTGGTGCAGCATACACCTTTCACCTCCGGAGTATCAGGAGAGCCGGGCCTGATGTGCGCCCCTTGTCCTGGCCTTATCCCTGCAGCCTTGAGATGTTAGGATGGGCCTGGATAACGTTTTTGGCCTAGGCTGCTGCAGGAGCTCATGATAAAAGCAGCTACCTCGTAGCTCCGCCTCCCGGAAGTCCCACAACTTTTTTTTTAAGCTGCGTTTTTGAGCTTAAAAAAAAATGGACAATGTAAATTCTTTCCTGCGTTTTTCTGCGTTTTCCCCCATGCAATGCATTAGAAAAACGCAGAGATAAAAAACGCAGCAAAACACAGCCAACGCACCAAATCGTGGTAAAAATGCATGCGTTTTTGCCGCGGGTGCGTATTTGTGCATTTTTAGCGGCCAAAAACGCGTAAAAAAAACGCAGCGTGTTTTTGCCTTATTCAGCAAACATGTTTCAACACTATACAAGTGTAAAGCGGCAGATATAGAATCCTAGAGAACTCAATTATACTGTGCATGCTTAATAGCGCTTTACAGGTATACAGCTATACAGCTCCTCAAAAAAAAAATCGGAGAAAACCCTTAGAATATCCTGAGTTTGATTAAGTGCCCTCCTTATGTCTAATGGTTCCTATGTATGAATTCCCCGAATGAGCCCTCGCAATTAGAGCTAATAAAAATTTTACTTAGACTATATACGCACGCTGCAGTTTTTTTCTGCACACAAACTGCAACTTGTCAGAGAGCCTGGAATTGTAAAAAAAACAAAAAACGTTTGTAATGATGGTGTGTTTTTGCCACATTTTTGTTAATGCGTTTTTTAAAGGAGATAGGATAATTGATAGATAACTAGATAAGATGGATAGATAGAAAAATAGATAGATAGTAGATAATAGATAATATATAAATCGTATAGAATAGCTAGAAATAAATAATAGAATAGCTTGATAGAGTGATAGTCAGCTGTGTTTTTTTTTTTAAATTTTTGGGGAGGTAAGACAAAAAATGTCGTGGGTCCTCCCATTTTTCATATCCAGGGCTGGAACAGCAGCAGCAGAAGGCTATAACCCTTAGCTGTCTGCTGTACCTTGGGTTGTTCTGAAAAAAAGAGGGGCTCCCATGCTTTTTTTTTTTTAATTTCTTGGTATTATTTAATAAAAAAAAAAATAAAAATAAAAGATGTGGAGTCCATCCCATTTTTCTAAAACCAGCCAAGGTACAGGAGAAAGCTGGGGGCTGATATTATTAGGGTGGGAAGGGCTGCGACGACCTAGCCTTTCGGGTCTTCACAGGGTATTGTGCAATCTGCCCTTCTGTGCAATATCCACCTCCTCCTTGGTTACGGGTCCCCAACTATATGGTATTGACAACATCAGTCAATCAAAATACTAGGAACACTCTGCACCACACCCACCAGACACACCAGTGGACGGCCTGAGTGGAATAGGGTCGCCCACTTGGGGGGTTGGTAACGGGAGGTCAGGAGTGTCAGGAGTAGGTCAGTGAAGCGTAGGAAGTGAAGGAGAGAGGAGGTCAGGAGCCGGGCTCCTTTGAAGTAACTAGGTGACAGACGGTGGTCTGGGCCTAGTAGGAGATGGAGCCCCGGTCGCAGGGGATCGTGACAAGTGGCACGGAACTGTTGAGGAGGGCAGCAGGTGGCCTTGTAGCATCACTGGGCTGGGACCAGGGAACGACGGGGTACGTGGACCCTAGGTTAGGGAGTAGCTTCAGGCAACCTGACAATTTACCAGACGAGAACAGAGCCTTCAAGATCCGCTCTCCACCTGCTCCAAAATCGGGGTACTAGCGCTATGTGGAGGATAGGACTTTCCAAAAAAACGGTCCAGAACATCCCAAGCGTGAACCCTGAGAGCAAGTTCCCACAGTTAGCCACACTAGAGAGCAGGACCCGACTAGTTTTATACTACAGCGGCCAACTAGCAAGAGAACTAAGTGCCAGGGAAAAGGTCACAGATCATCAGGCAACACAATCGGGGACGGGACCCAAACTAGCTCCTCTTAGCGGCAGCGGTGTTCAGATCTTTGGTTTACCAAGTTGTCGGTGTCAGCTTTATGGACTGAGTGAGTACGCAATTGAACCTCTCACCCCCAACGGCACTTCCCAGATCCACCACTGAGGCCCGGGCCATCCCCCCTACCCGTTGAGGGTCGCAACACCTGACTGCCCCTGTCATCACCCCGGAACTCCCCAACGGCAGCGGTGGTACTCCACCTTACCACACACCACGGGTGGCGTCACGAACTTTAACTATATAACCCCTATAAATACCCCATTTATTTGAGTGGCCGCATGACCCCCGGGTCTGAACGCCCCTCGGGCCACTGTGGATCCGAGCAACCCGGCTGCTGATGCGGGCGCGGCACACCTCAAATTCCTGGCATCACAAACAGGATATGAGCACTTACCTGGGTGACGTACGCCTTGAAGACCGAAACCGTCAGTCAAAATCCCGTTTCCCGCCATCTTTTGGTGCCAAAACGCCGTCTTCCCCGCGAAAGTGTGAGAAGCAGATGCCCCGCCCTTCATCCTGAGAGGGAGGCCAGAACCGGAAGTTCCCAGAAGGCCACAGGATCGAAGAGAGTGCTAAGTGAAAAACGAGGGGGCGTGTCGGCATGTAGCAGCAGCGGAAGAGAAGAAGAGATGCCAGGACTCTGCCATAACGTTCCTGGACAGTGCAGAGGCAAGATGGCGGAGCGGAGCTGGTCACCGGAACGTGCTGTTCCCGGGACCGCGACCTGGATCGAAGAAGAGACAGAGCAGCTATGCAGGAGAATGGGAACGCAGTTCCTGTTTATAATGGACCACTGGAAGAAAGAGATGAGGAGCCTGGCGATGGCGGTGCGAGCCCATGAGATTGAGATCCCACGCGAAGAGAGGGTAAGAGGTTACCCAGTCCCTGATGATTGCCCCAATCCGGCCGATGGGGCTGAGGGATTTGGACCGCCCCCGCTCCCGGTGAGCACTCCACCATCACCAACCCCGTCCTCGGCGGAAGCCGAGCTGCCTACTTCAGCCCCGGCAGCGGAACCTTCAGCTCCTATATACAAAGCTCCAGCTGCAGAAACCCCGGTCCCGTCCCTCGACCCGGTCACGACAGCGGTCACCCTGACACCAGCCAGACCAGAGCCGGCCGCATCACCGGGCCCGTCATTAGAGGTGGAGCACCCGGACTCTGCAACCCCGGCTGCGGAGCAGTCGGTTCTTCTGTTCACAATGGCGGAGGTGGAGCCTGAAGAGCTGCCAGTTCCACCGCCGCGCGGCATCCAAACGGCTGTTGGGGTCTCAAAAGTACACCTAACACCAGAGCCAGTTAGGGAACAGAGGCCGGATGCTGACACCCCCTACTGGGAACGACAACACCCAAAGCTGAAACCGAAGATGACGAATCTAGATCAGAGGCAGCGGGAAATGGTTGCCCGTACACAGAGGGAGAAGGAACCCCTGAGAAAGGCTACCTTCCACATCAGAGGGCCATGGCACAGGGGCCATGTAAGGTGGTTTAACCCCGACAAAGGGTGGGGTTTCCTCTGGGAGGCGAATCTCTCTGAAGAAGTGTTTGTCGCTCGGAGAGCTATAGAGCAACATCTCCCGAGAGACCACCCGGGCCGTAACCTGGAGCCAGGAGAGGTGGTTATCTACACTCGGCATTGGGGTGAGCGGGGCTGGTACGCCCTAGATGTGAAGTGGCTCGCTATGGTTGAGGAGCAAGTTGTGCCAGCCGCCGCTATTGATTACCAGCCTCTCAGCGAGCGGTACCAGTAATGTATAGTGTGTAGCAAAACTGTTAGGTATCGGTGTTTCGTTTTTTATTTTCCTAATTTTTTTTATTTTTCATATAGAGAATGTTAGAAAATAAGTGACTAATCAACAAATGAAAAGAGAAAAGTTACCAGATTATCGAGAATATTTGTTAAAGTGTGTACCCCGGTGCATGGACTTCGTTTAATTATACATCAATATATATAGTAAAAATGGACCATGGACATAGGACTGGTTGTGACTAACACAGACTTGTGTTCTTGTAAATAATTGCACCTCTTGAGGAGATCCTTGGGGTCTTTAAAGATTTCTATCGCACGCTATATTCTTCTAGCGGAGAGATGAGGGTGGAAGAGGTGGACTCATTTCTTGAGCGAGGTGAGCTTCCGATGTTGTCTGTGGCGGATAGAGATAAACTGGAGTCACCTATTACTATTGATGAACTGGAGGGCGCTCTGCATGGCATGAACAATGACAAGGCACCAGGATCAGACGGGCTACCAGTTGAAATTTATAAACAGTTAGAAGAAATCCTAATACCCAAACTATTGAAAGCCTTTGAGGTGGCGGAGGGGGAAGGTGTATTGCCTGAATCTATGAGAGAAGCAATAATAGTAGTAATTCCTAAGGAGGATAAAAATCCGAGGCTTCCAGACTCATATAGACCAATCTCGTTATTAACAGCGGACGTGAAGCTTCTGGCTAAGGTGTTGTCAAACCGGCTGACTGGAGTTATAGCTAACCTAATACATATGGACCAATCAGGGTTCATGGCCAATAGGTCGACAGCTGCTAATATCAGGAGATTATATCTTAATCTACAGTTGCCGCCTGACAACCCTGGCCAGAGGGTGATCGCTTCGCTAGATGCTCAGAAAGCATTCGATAGTGTTGAGTGGGGGTATCTGTGGAAAGTGTTGCAGCATATGGGTTTTGGCCCATGGTTTGTAAAGTGGGTGTAGCTGTTGTATAATAGGCCTACTGCTAAAGTTAGAGTTAACGGTATGACCTCCTCAGCGTTTGAGTTGCACCGAGGAACGAGACAGGGCTGCACACTATCGCCGCTCCTATTTGCTATTGCAATAGAGCCTCTGGCGGCGGCCATTAGGAAATCGAAGGAGATCCATGGATTTAGGTATGGGCATTTAGAGGAGAAAATAGCTCTTTATGCTGACAATTTATTACTTTTCTTGGGGGATCCGTCAGCCTCATTGGATCATGCCATGCAGATAATAGAGAAATTTGGAGAAGTTTCGCGACTGACCATTAATTGGTCTAAATCGAGCCTCTTTAAAGTGGATGGGGAAGTAACCTGGACAAATGATGATATTGGGGCTAACAAATTGAAGAGTGTGGACGAATTTAAATATCTAGGTATCCAGATATCTCTGCCAGTAGAAAAATACATACAGGTGAACTTATGGCCGCTTCTTAAAAAATTGAGAGCCAAAGTGGATGCCTGGAACAAGCTACATTTGTCAGCTGTTGGAAGGGTTAATTTACTAAAGATGGTAGTAATGCCTAAACTCCTATACATACTGCACAATGCCCCTGTTTGTACTTCAAAGAAAAGATTTAAAGGGATAAACTCGCTATTTAGGGACCTGGTGTGGGGTAAAAAGAAGCCTAGGGTGCGATTAGAGACTTTACAAAGGCCGAAAGATGAGGGGGTCTAGCAATCCCAAATCCGGAATTGTATTATATGGCGGCGCAATGTCAACACCTCAGGGGCTGGTCTCATCGAGAGAAAGATGGGGGCATTAAAGAAGTGCTGGAATACATAGTGGGTAGAAGTCCATTGGTAATGGGACTAGAGGATGGTGCGGTGGGGATCCAGGGTGGAACGTCTCCTACAATGGCACTTATAAACAAGACCTGGGATAGGTTGAAAAGGGTGAGAGGGGGGACCCGGTTAACCAAGTTTACACCTATCTGGGATAACAGTAATCTCCCGGAGATTCAGAAAATGGGGAATATTGAGGAATGGAAACGCAAGGGTGTAATATATGCATCAGATATTGGACGGAGGAATTTTGAAATCGTTCCCACAGTTACAGAGTGAGTTTCAGTTGCCGGCGTCTGTCTGGCTCCACTACAGTCAATTAAAACATGCGATTGCAGCCCAAGCGGCTAAACAAAGTGTGGACATACAGACTGACCTGGTACTGGAGTATGTGTGTAAGGGGGGAGGAAGCACTAAAGGGATCATTTCTGGCACATATAAAGATATACTACATACCTTTCGTTTAGACTACCCACTTAAAACTAAATCTAAATGGGAGGAGGAAGTTGGGCCGATAACGGAGGAGGTATGGGAGAGTATCCTGGAGTATGTACCTAAACTTTCCATGAGCGAACCGGCCAGACTATCTCACCTATACGTGATTCACCGGGTATATAGGTCTCCCTTACTGATGTTTAAAATGGGGTTGAAAAGGAATTCGGAGTGTCCAAGGTGTCATGGATCTGACGCAGGTATTTTTCATATGATGTGGTCTTGTCCGAGGCTGGTCTCCTTTTGGACTAAGGTTATCCACAAGATAGGAAGAATATATGGGTGTGTCCTTCCCAGGTAACCATTGCTATGCATATTGGGATATGTTGAGGAGCTTGGGGTGGAAAATACTATGAAAATTGCCATTGCTAGGCTGCTGTATGCGGCAAGAAAGCTGATCGCCAGGTCCTGGATTAAAAAAGACCCCCCGACCAGGGGAGAGTACATTAAAAGGGTGAAATGTATTCTTCAGCTGGAACAGGGAGTGTATGAGAGAAGGGGGAATGTTAAAATGTTTGAGAAGCTATGGTGTCCTTGGCTGCAATGTGAATAGGATGAGTGATGGATCACTAAACTGATTTGGGACCGGGATAGCCGTCGGAGACCTCTGATGTGTGTGTTTTGTTTTATTTGTGTTACTAGTTGTTCCTCCTGCACAGCGGGGTGAATGGGATGGTTGCTATACTACAGTTGGAGGGTATTCTAAGTGTGTACTAAATGGGATGTAGTATCGGGGAGAAGTGTTGCTGCCGGGGTGGGGGAGGGGGCGGGAGGGGGAGTTAAAGGGGTAATAGATGTGATAAACTTAATTTGGATGCCGATTTGTTATTCTGTTGTATGTATTCTGTTTTAGAAAAAAAGTATCTGACTTAAAAAAAAATAAAAAAAATAATTGCACCTCCTGTGCCCACCAGAGTCATCTATTACAGCACCCGAGACCTTAATCTGGTCACTGACGCACAATAGGTTTGCAGGGGGTCAGGTTGTTTGGGTGGCGGGTTAATGTGATCCGGGACATTGGGCCTGGACTGTATAGCAGGAAGAGGCTGCAACGGAGCAGGTTGAGATTAGGCTGTGACGACATGGACTCTCATGGGTTAAACTTTCTTAAAATTCAGCCAGACAGGATGATAGATTGTTTATAGACGGGGGATAAGTCCCTCATTGTTTTTACAAGACTCTTGTTGACTCATGTAAATGTTTTGGCCACTGAAAGCCAGACATATTGTTCTCCTGTGAATTAACTCATGTTTGCTTACCTATTGTTTCTCCAAACCCTTCCAGTAATCATTGTAATGTAGTTGTGTATTGCTAATGTAATTACCTTAGTAGTCATTATCTAGTCTGTGCATTCCAGACTATGTGTATACCCTCAGTCTTTCTGTGGACATCATTTGGATGAACATTGTCCATACAGCTTGAGATTCATCCAATGGGAGAGGCGATCTTGTCCAACCAATCGATGAGGACGCAGTGTGCCCAGAGGGAGGGCTGTGGCTATAAGAGAGGACTTCTTTAAGCCACCAGGTTGTTGTTGATGGATGCTGATGGATCCAGTCTAAGCTCTTAGGAGCTGACTAAAGGATCAGGATACCTTGTGGCTTCAATCTAGGGACTCCGGTTCCGCTTGGAGACCATATCCACAGTCTAGGGATTTCGACTCCGGCTGCCAGGATTATATCATCCAACCAGAGACTACTTAAGGAGGAAACCCAGGTTGGGACAATTTGGTCACCTGGTACAGACTTTGCAGACCTCACACAGCTTCCTAAATCTGGCGCTATTTCTTTCTTTCCTTTCTCGGTGGGTGCCCGCCGAAAGCGGGGTGCTGCTGAATTGGAGTAAGTGGTCCTGGAAGCTCTGAGGCATGGACATTCTAAATCCCTGGTGAGCCAGCGGAAGACTCTGTTGCCTGTTACATGTGTGCTTTGCTGGTTAGGTGTCGTTAATATTTTGGGGATCCAATAAAGTCTTAATATTGTGATTCCCTCACCCTGTGTTGTCTGAGTAGTGTTCCACCCACGGTTAAGGAGGTCGGGCGTTCAGTTGGGATGAGCCCTGAGCCACGCTGTCTTTCTAAAGGTGGCTGGTTCAGTGGACAAGAGCACCCACTGAGCCCCGTGTCTCCACATACGCTACTAACTAAACCAGTAGTGTTCCAACGTTGGAACAATAAACTCTAAACATTTAAGCAACGTTTAAGTGTCCAGCCTCCCTAATGATGGAAGTATTTGTAAATTAAAATGTTTTCTTTTCTATTTCCCAGTTCGACAAAAAAATAATAAACCTCTGATGTCCTGTAGCTTGAGGACAAATGTGATTGTGATTCCCTGGCCTGTCGGGTCGTCACAGGGTATTGTGCAATCTTCCCTTCTGTGCAATATCCACCTCCTCCTTGGTTACGGGTCCCCAACTATATGGTATTGACAACAGCAGTCAAAGTCCTAGGAACACTCTGCACCACACACACCAGACACACCAGTGGACAGCCTGAGTGGAATAGAGTTGCCCACTTGGGGGGTTGGTAAGGGGAGGTCAGGAGTAGGTCAGTGAAGTGTAAGAAGTGAAGGAGAGAACAGGTCAGGAGCCGGGCTCCTTGGAAGTAACTAGGTGACAGACGGTGGTCTGTGCCTAGAAGGAGCTGGACCCCCGGTCGCAGGGGATCATGACAAGGGGCACAGAACTGTCGAGGAGGACAGCCGGCAGCCTTGTACCGGGCTGGGACCAGGGCACGACGGGGTACGTGGACCCTAGGTCAGGGAGTAGCTTCAGGCAACCTGACAATTTACCCGACGAGAACGGCGTCTTCAAGATCCGCTGTCCACCCGCTCCAAAATCGGTGTACTAGCACAACGGGGGGATAGGACTTTCCACAAAAACGGCCCAGAAAATCCCAAGCGTGAACCCTGAGAGCATGCTCCCACAGTTAGCCACACTGGGGAGCGGGACCCGACTAGTTTTATACTACAGGGGCCAACTAGCAAGAGAACTAAGTGCCAGGGAAAAGGTCACAGATCATTAGGCAACACCATCGGGGATGGGACCCAAACTAGCTCCCCTCAGTGGCATCGGTGTCCAGAACTTTGGTTTACCAAGTTGTCGGTGTCAGCTTTATGGACTAAGTGAGTACGCAATTGACCCTTTCACCCCCAATGGCACTTCTCAGCTCCACCACCGAGGCCCGGGGCATCCCCCCTACCAGTGGAGGGTCGCAACACCTGGCTGCCCCTGTCATCACCCCGGGTACTCCCCAACGGCAGCGGTGGTACTCCACCTTACCACACACCACGGGTGGCGTCACAAACTTTAACTATATCACCACCTGTAAATACCCCCTTTGCGTGGACGCACGACCCCCGGGTCCGGACGCTCCTCGAGCCACCGCGGATCCGGATCCGAGCAGCCCGGCTGCTAACGCGGGGGCGGTACAAGGGCCATCATTATTTGGCCCTTTCCAGGCTAACAGTAGCAGCCCATATTAGATACAGTAGAATACAGGAGTTCATAATATACATATTAGAAAATGACTAAGATCACCATATCATATATTAATGGAGAAAATTGACTCAGTCTGAGATTTATATAACATGTCAATAAGGGCAATAATGCACACAAATATTGGAAAAATACAAAAGTATTTATTATTATGCGTGACACATAGAGGACATACACAGACAATAGTGATTTAAAATCAACACAGCAGAAGAAAGGGGTGATGTGACAACAAGTGGGGATTTTCATATATTGCATAATGAATGATTAAACATAATGCCCGTTTATATAAAAAAATGGATATAAATGAAATTGCAGCCAGACAATGTAGAAGGCCTAGACATATGCACAATGAGTGTTAGCTTAAGCTGCTAAAAGAGACACAAAGAGTTAAGGACCAAATAGTTCAGCTAGCTGTAATAGCAATGTCACTAAGTGCATAGGGACAGGCTTAAGGTAATGATAGTCAAAAGATAAGCTGCAATTAGATTAGTAAGGCAATGAGCCAAGACCACCACGGGCATTACGTTTATTCATCTAGTAATTCCTAGTATAGGATTTACCTATATACTCACTAATGTCCAGGTTTAATTCATTATGCTTATGGACCACTGTCACCATAGGTTACCTTACCATATATAGACCAATATATACCTTTTTTCCATCTGATTATTGTTGCTGATGTTGTAGCAATCTTTGATGATAGAGCTCTTATGGAAATAATTTGCTATGTGCAATATATGAAAATCCCCACTTGTTGTCACATCACCCATTTCTTCTGCTGTGTTGATTTTAAATCACTATTGTCTGTGTATGTTCTCTATGTGTCACGCATAATAATAAATACTTTTGTATTTTTCCAATATTTGTGTGCATTATTGCCCTTATTGACATGTTATATAAATCTCAGACTGAGTCAATTTTCTCCATTAACAATAGCAGCCCACAGTCGCCACAGAAGTGGTGCATCCATAAGATGCGCCAATTCTGGCGCTGGACCCAGCTCTTCCCGATTGCCCTGGTGCGGTGGCAATCGGGGTAATAAGAAGTTAATAGCAGCCCATAGCTACCACTAAGCCCTAGGTTAGTGATGTTAGGCGTCTATGAGACACCACACATCACTAATCTGTAAGTGAAAGTAAATAACCACAAACAGCCAAAAAAATCATTTATTTGAAATAAAATAAAGCCCTCTTTAACCACTTTATTAACCCATACAAACACCCCTCCAAGTCTGAAGTAATCCCCACGAGGTCCCCTGGCGATTCAGCTCTGCTACATCTCTGTACTGTCACAGTGAGCATCATAGAGCATGACTGCCAGTCATGAGTGCAGACAGAGCCGCAGTGATCAAAATGAACTTGGGGGAACCCCTGATGTCACACCTACGGGCCCTGCAATACGGCATCTGTCACAGCAGTGACGTCATGGGTTTACCACTATGAAGTTCAGGCTGCTACTGAAGTAAGCTGTGTGATCAGCGGTGCCATCACTCACGTGAGTCCTCCACTTGCGCCTCACTTCAGTTGCAACCTGATTTGCGCTCACAGGTGGAGCACTCCAGGTGTGATTGCAAATCACCTGAGTGACGGCACCGCTGATCTCACAGCTCACTTCAGTCACTCAGGTGATTTGCTGTCACATCGCTGATAGCGCGACTCACTTCAGTCGCTGCGGGAACTCACAGTGGGCAGTCTTGTTCTATGGCAATTGCCATTAGTGTCAGATGTAGCAATGCTGCAAGCGTCCTGGGAACTCGTGTGGATTACGTCGGATCTGGAGGTGTGTTTGGGGGGTTAATAAAGTGGTTAAAAAGTGGCTTTTTTGTCTTCTTTCAAATAAACACAAACACCCAAAAATCCTTTATTTACTTTCACTTACAGATTAGTGATGGGGGGGTTGTCTCAAACACCTGCCATCACTAACCTAGGACTTAGTGGCAGTATGGGGTGCCATTAACTCTTTATTACACAGATTGCCACTGCATCAGGGCAATTGGGATGAGCCGGGTAAAGTCCCGAGACTGTTGCATCTAATGGATGCAGAAATTTCGGGCAGCTGCTGATTAGTGGGCTCCCAATAACATGGGTCTCCCCAGCCTGAGAATACAAACCCTCAGCTGTGAGGCTTTATCTTGGATGGGTATCAAAATTGGGAGGGGACCGCACGCCGGCTTTTTTAATTATTTATTGTACTGTACGATATAGACCCGAGAAAGAGAGAGAGAGGAAGAGAGAAGAAAGAGAAAGAAAGAGAATGAAAGAGATAGAGATAGAGAGGATTTGTAGCTGATGAGGAGGTTTGTACACATTTCAGGAGGAATTTTGGTCCACTCCGCTTTGCAGATCAACTCTAAAATATTAAGATTTTGAGGCTGTTGCCTAGAATCTCGGAGCTTCAGCTCCCTCCATAAGTTTTCTATGGGATTAAGGTCTGGAGACTTTCTAGGCCACTTCATGATCTTAATGAGCTTCTTTCTCAGCCATTCCTTTGTTGCTGTGGCTGTATGTTTTGGGTCATTGTTGTGCTGGAAGACCCAGCCATGACTCATTTTTAATGTCCTGGCGAAGGGAAGAAGGTTGTCACTCAGGAGTTTACTGTACATGGCTCCATCAAATTTTCCCATTGCTGCGGTGAAGTAGTCTTCTGCCCTTAGCAGAGAAAAATCCTCAAAACATAATGTATCCACCTCTATGCTTGACAGTGGGGACGGTGTTCTTTGGGTCAGACAGCAATTTCTCATCCTCCAAACACAGTGGGTTAAGTTAATGCCAAAAGAGCTCAACTTTTGTGTCATCTGACTATAACACCTTCTCCCAATCACTTTCAGAATCATCCATGTGTTCATTGGCAAACTTCAGATGGGCCTGCACATGTGCTTTTTTGAGCAGTGGGACTTTGCAGGCACTGCAGGATTTTAATCCATTATGGCATAGTGTGTTACCAAAGGTTTTCTTGGTGACAGTGGTCCAGATGCCTTGAGATCATTAACAAGTTCAACTTCTGTAGTTTTAGGCTGATCTCTCACCTTCCTCATGATCCTGGATACCCCAAAAGGTGAGATTTTGCATGGAGCCCCAGATCAGTCGATTGACAGTTATTTAGTATTTTTTCTATTTCCTTACTACTGCACCAACAGTTGTCTCCTCACCCAGTACCTTACTTTTGGTTTTGTAGCCCATTCCAGCTTTGTGCAGGTATATGATCTTGTTCCTGACATCCTTGGAAAGCTCTTTGGTCTTGCCTATGTTGTAGAGGTTAGAGTCTGACTGATAAATTGAGTCTGTGGACAGGAGTCTTTTATACAGGTGATAATTTAAGACAGCTGTCTTTAATGCAGGTAACAAGCTGATTAAGAGCGTCTAACTAGTCTGTAGGAGCCAGAACTCCTAATGGTTGGTAGGGGATTAAATACTGGTTTCTGTCTGCAAAATGTAAACACATTTATATAATTTATACAAAGTTATTTTCTGGATTTTATTTTGGATATTCTATCTCTCACTGTTAAAATTAACCTGCATTTAAAATTATAGACTGTTCAAGTCTTTGTCAGTTGGCAAAGTTACAAAATGAGCAAAGGATCAAATATTTATTTCCCCCACTGTAGCCTGTATCAATATGCCCCTTAAAAAGGCTTTCATAGAACCCCAGACAATGTTCTGCAAAGTCAAGCCAGCATTATCATCAAAATAATTAGCAATAGCTTTCTCCACCATCCGGAAATCTATGCTCTGTAGCCAAAAGGGATTTATAGACCACACCGTTTGAGATCTACCAGGATCAGGCAAGAGGCACAGCTCCATGACTAAAGGGGAATAGTCTGATAGTAGCCTAGGTAAATATTCTTTTCTTTTTAATGGTATAATACATTCTAACTCCCGAATCATATCAATACAGAACGGAGCACGAAAATTGCCGATCTCTCGGGTGGCGACTTCGCCACAGGTCTACGAGTGAAAGTTCAGTCAACAACCCCCCAAATCTAGATACCAGGTCGGACTCTAACGCTGAGCCACATTTGAATCTGTCCCAATATTGGTGAATAATATTGTTAAAATCTCCCAAAGGACCAAGGCGCCCGGGTCCTTGACAATGTATTTCGCCATTATGCATAGGATAGCACCATTATAGGGGGGTGGGATGTACACTGCCAACAAGTATTCTTTGGTAAAAATTCTACAATGCACCGCAACTAGCCTGTCCTCCTCATCTGCCCAAGGTAATTAATTCAAATGGCACAGTCTTATGAATAGGGACACTGACCCCCCCCCCCTCCCCCATAGCCGTTTCAAACACGAAATTTTTCCCCCTCTAAATGCGGTTCCGGCAAACAAATCACCAAGGAAACCGTACTCAGACATATTCCATGACCGCCATGAGTTTGGTAGAGAATCCCAGACCTCGGACAATCCAGGTCAATATACTAACATCTAATATACTATACTGAAGCTAATCCTGGAAAGAAAAAGGGGAGAAGGACCAATACAATAGGACATATATATATATATATATATATATATATATATATATATATATATATATATATATATCTATATATATAATTGCCTTATTCTGTCTGTCTGTCTTGCTCCAAAATTCTGTCGTTACCGTGACAAGCGTCTCATTGGCCGCTCGCCTCGCCTCCGCCCCCCCGCACGGATTGGCCGCTCGCCCAGGCTCCACCCCCCACACGGATTGGCCTCTCGCCCCGGCCCACTGCACGCATTGGCAACTTGGCCACGCCCCCCCTCATGCATTGCACGCTCTCTCTGGCCCCGCCCCCCCGCACGCATTCACCAAACCGACACGGAGCCCCGACTCCCAGGTGAGTGCTGTACCCCCGGGAGCCCACACCAGCGTACGCCGGCAAACCAGCCGACACATACCCTCGCATTGCTGGGGTTGCCGGCGTACGCTGGTGTGGGCTCCCGTGCATGCGGGGGGCGGGGTACGCTGGTAACCTTGGTAAAAATCGGGTAATATTGTGTAGCATGGTTACCAGCGTATGACTGCTCCCTGCCCATTCAGATAGTTGGTCTCCAGCTGTCACACGCTTATGCGTGCTGCACAGCAGGAGACCAACAAGTGACCCAGCACTGTCTCTTTGAATACTTACCTGATGTGTACCATGCTTACTAGCATACCCCGACTCCCGACACACGTACGCTGATAACAATGATACACATCAGGTAACTATGGAAACCGCTTTGCATAGTTGCCCCTCGGCCACGTTCCCATGCTCGGCCACGTCCCCGCTAGGCCACGCCCCCACGCTTGGCGATGCCCCCGCTCAACCACACCCCCACACTCTGCCCCATCGGCCACGCCCCCACACTATGCCCCACCCCCAGCTCGGCCACACCCCCATGCTCGGACACGCCCCCATTGGCCACGCCCCCACACTCTGCCCCCTCGACCACGCCCCCCACACTCTGCCCCTCGGCCACACCTCCCGCTCGGCCACATCTGCCCTGCTCGGTCACGCCCCCCACACACATTGGGCACCTATACACCTCCCCCAGGACTACTCCTCCTATTATACTCCCCTTCCCCAGGACTACTTATCCTATTATCCTCCTCTCTACCAAAGGACTACTCCTCCTATTATACTACTCCCCTCCAGGACTACTTCTCCTATTATCCTCCTTTCACTCCAGGACTACTCCTCCTATTATACTCCTCTCCCCCCAGGACTACTCCTCCTATTATACTCCTCTACCCCCAGGACTACTCCTATTATACTCCTCTCCCCCCAGGACTACTCCTCATATTATACTCCTCACCTCCAGGACTACTTCTCCTATTATCCTCCTTTCACTCCAGCACTACTCCTCTTATTATCCTGCTCTCCCCACAGGACTACTCCTCCTATTATCCTCCTCTCCCACCAGGACTACTCCTCCTATTATTCTTCTCTCCCCCAGGAATACTCCTTCTATTAGTCTCCTCACCCCCCAGGACTACTCCTCCTATTAGATTCCTCACCCCCAGGACTACTCCTCCTATTATCCTCCTCTCCCCTCAGGACTACTCCTCCTATTATCCTCCTTTCTCCCCAGGACTACTACTCCTATTATCCTGCTCTCCGCCCAGGACTACTCCTCCTATTATACTCCTCTCCCCCCAGGACTACTTCTATTATACTCCTCTCACCCCAGGACTACTCCTCCTATTATCCTCCTTTCTCCCCAGGACTACTCCTCCTATTATTCTCCTCTCCCCCCAGGACTACTCCTCCTATTAATCTTCTCCCCCCCCAGGACTACTCCTCCTATTATCCTCCTCTCCCCCCAGGATTACTCCTCCTATTATACTCCTCTCCCCCAGGACTACTTCTATTATACTCCTCTCACCCCAGGACTACTCCTCCTATTATCCTGCTCTCCCCACAGGACTACTCCTCCTATTATCCTCCTCCCCCCCAGGACTACTCCTCCTATTATTCTCCCCCCCCAGGACTACTCCTCCTATTAGACTCTTCACCCCCAGGACTACTACTCCTATTATCCTCCTTTCCCCCCAGGAATACTCCTCCTATTATCCTCCTCTCCCCCCAGGACTACTCCTCCTATTATCCTCCTCTCCCCCCAGGACTACTCATCCTATTATTCTCCTCTCCCCCCAGGACTACTCCTATTATTCTTCTCCCCCCCCAGGACTACTCCTCCTATTATCCTCCTCTCCCCCCAGGACTACTCCTCCTATTATACTCCTCTCCCCCCAGGACTACTTCTATTATACTCCTCTCACCCCAGGACTACTACTCCTATTATCCTGCTCTCCCCACAGGACTACTCCTCCTATTATCCTCCTCTCCCCCCAGGACTACTCCTCCTATTATTCTTCCCCCCCCAGGACTACTCCTCCTATTAGACTCCTCACCCCCAGGGCTACTACTCCTATTATCCTCCTCTCCCCCCAGGACTCCTCCTCCTATTAGACTCCTCACCCCCAGGACTACTCCTCCTATTATCCTCCTCTCCCCCCAGGACTACTACTCCTATTATCCTCCTCTCCCCCCAGGACTACTCCTCCTATTATCCTCCTCTCCCCCGAGGACTACTCCTCCTATTATACTCCTCACCTCCAGGACTACTCCTCCTATTATCCTCCTCTCCCCCAGGACTATTCCTCCTATTTTCCTCCTTTCCCCCCAGGACTACTCCTCTTATTATACTCCTCACCCCCCAGGACTACTCCTCCTATTATACTCCTCTCCCCCAGGACTACGCCTCCTATTATACTCCTCTCCCCCAGGACTACGCCTCCTATTATACTCCTCTCCCCCCAGGACTCCTCCTATTATCCTGCTGTCCCCCAGGACTCCTCCTCCTATTATCTTCCTCTCTCCCCAGGACTACTCCTCCTATTATACTCCTCTCCTCCCAGGACTACTCCTCCTATTATCCTCCTCTCCCCCCAGGACTACTCCTCCTATTATACTCCTCACCCCCCAGGACTACTCCTCGTATCATACTCCTCTCCCCCAGGACTATTCCTCCTATTATACTCCTCTCCCCCAGGACTACTCCTCCTATTATCTTCCTCTCTCCCCAGGACTACTCCTCCTATTATACTCCTCTCCTCCCAGGACTACTCCTCCTATTATCCTCCTCTCCCCCCAGGATTACTCCCCCTATTATACTCCTCTCCCCCCAGGATTACTCCCCCTATTATCCTCCTCTCCCCCCAGGACTACTCCTCCTATTATACTCCTCACCTCCCAGGACTACTCCTCGTATTATACTCCTCTCCCCCAGGACTATTCCTCCTATTATACTCCTCTCCCCCCAGGACTCCTCCTATTATCCTGCTGTCCCCCAGGACTCCTCCTCCTATTATACTCCTCTCCTCCCAGGACTACTCCTCTTATTATCCTCCTCTCCCCCCAGGATTACTCCCCCTATTATACTCCTCTCCCCCCAGGATTACCCCCCCTATTATACTCTTCTCCCCTCAGGACTACTACCCCTATTATACTCCTCACCTCCAGGACTACTTCTCCTATTATCCTCCTCTCCAACCAGGTCTACTCCTCCTATTATCCTGCTCTCCCCACAAGGACTACTCCTCCTATTATCCTCCTCTCCCCCCAGGACTATTCCTACTATTATACTCCTCTCCCCCCAGGACTACTCCCCCTATTATACTCCTCACCTTCAGGACTACTCCTCCTATTATCCTCCTCTCCCCCCCAGGACTATACCTACTATTATACTCCTCTCCCTCCAGGACTACTCCTCCAACACACACGCACACTGCTCAAAACATACCTCCCCCCAAAACACATACACACCCACACAAACCGTGCAACACATACAGCACCACACACACATACAATGCTGCAGACACACAGCGCTCCACAAACACAACACACACAATGCAACACACAGCACCACACACAACGCTGCAGACACACAGCGCTCTACAAACAACGCAACACACAAACAACACCGCTCTCACACACCCCCACCCAGACAACACCCAGAACATTTACAGCGCACTACACAAATACTTGGCAACTACAGACAACAACATCTATATATATATATAACAAAAATCATACAGTAACTACACAATAAATTCTAGAATATCCGATGCGTTAGAATATAGAATATATATATATATATATATATATATATATATATATATATATATATATATATATATATTAAACACACTCCCGTTCTTAAACAGCATACTAATTCTCCCGAGACATAAATGGCATGAACACACAAACAGTCACAGTCTAAAAAAGATTAACACTAAAGAAACCATCTTCAGGAGTCTTCCATCCAAAGAACCGCAACAGCGCAGAGAGGAAGGCAAGTAAAGAGTCAGAAAACAAAAGTGACAGGCCACCACACATGAGCTGACCGCATGACAGTACAGGAGAAAATACGAATATAAATGGGACCACTGGGCCGTGGATATTATTATGGATATAGTATCATAATTATATCAGAACAATCAGGCGACAGTAAACCAAGAAGTGTGGCTTGGGTAGATATCTGTCAGGACTCAGATTATTATGTTTTGGACTTTTTTGCTCTTTTCCGAGATGGCGTCCCCTGCTCAATTCTTCTACATGTGTCCTGTGTCCTCTTCCCTTCATAAACCCCAGTCCAGCCTCCAGTCCTTTGAGTATTCTGCCTGGTTTTGTGCTTGAAGTGGTATCTCCAGTTCCTTCATCTACTCCTCCAATTCAGGTGTGATATTCCCATTGCTGTTCACCTGAGGTTCTGCTACTTACTGCTCACCTGCTGCTTCCAGCTGCCGATGCCAAGGCCCCTGCGGCGGCTCTTGCCTGACCTGCTCTGCACCTGTGTTCTGGACATTTTTAAGTGCTCATCATCTGGGATCTAGACATTAGTCTGTGCTCTGCATCTGGACATTTTGCTCTGCACCTGTTCTCTGTATTTGTAAACTGCTCTGCATCTTATCTGGACTTTCAGAGTCTTTCCTTGAAGGGTTTTGGGCTCATGCGCACGTAACTGCTGAATATTCTGCAGCGATTTGACAGCACATGTGTGCTTCAAATCGCTGCAGAATGAATGCAGTATTTCATGCACTCGGGATGCTGTCCCCACCATAGACATAGTGGGAGCTGCATCCAGAACGCAGAAATAATTGACATGCTGCTTTTATGAACGCACGGATTTGGGTCAAAATTTTAGCACCTAATTCGCAGCGTTCATAAAAGCAACGTGTGCACGTCTAATGCACTATCTACATAGATTGTGCAAGGGAAGCAGGACGCATACATTTACGCTGCAGTGCAATACGCAGTGTAAATGCATGTGAGTACGCAACGTGCGCATGAGCCCTTAGGTTATATTACACTGTGTGCTTTTGGTCTTGTTTGATTTCCCCTGCACTTGTTAATGATCATGTGTTATAATACAGACTATCACCTATAAACTGGGTTCAGCTGTGTCTTTGCTCCATGCCAATAGATTCCTGAGTTACCCATTACAATTCTTACAATATCATTACTTCAGGACTGCTGTGGTCTAAGGAGGCGTTGTTCATTCTGTTCAATCCTTAGGCATCCTTAAAATTTTCAAAAAAGGTAGCTGAGCCCAGGGCAGCCACCTGCAGCCGAGCCGGATAAAGCATAGAGCAGGACACTTACAGATTTCGTAGTTGACACTTTACAACCACAAATTGTGCTCTATGCTTGGAAACTTCAATGGAGTAATCCGGAAAAAAGGACACTATGACCGTTGTGGGATAGTTCTTCTTTGGCACGAGCGGCTCCCAGGATAGTGTCCCTGTCTCGGTAAAGAAGCAGCTTGATCAATACCATACTCGGTGGGGTGGTGGGCCGTGGGGGGTAGTCAAAAGGCGGAAGCTGCCTAGTGGGGACCCTGTGTGCCCTCTCCACCGCATATAGATGAGACAGTGTCAGAACCAAACAGAGACCGGAGCCAGTCTTCGAAGAATTCTGTGGGGGTGTTTCCCTCAGTTTTTTTGCAACCCCTATCACCCGCACAATGTTCCTACGGAGCCGGTTTTCAAGATAATCAGAATTTAAGTTATAGGGACAGGATTGGCTGATTGTGTCTGCGAGAATCACAGGACATCTATGGGAAGGAGTCCTCGAGGCCACTGATCGTATCTTCCGCCTCCATCACACGGTCATTAACTTTCTGCAGGCCCTGTCTTATGTATGAAAGCTCTTCCCTGATCTGGCCCATCTGAGAGGAAAGGGTTGTCAGCGAGGATTCATATTGTGTGACTGTTGTGAGTATATCTCTGAGGGTAGGTTCTGGGTCTGCAGGGACCTAAACAACTCCTGGCATCCCATGCATTGATGGTGACATAGGGGGCACATACTGCATCTCAATTGCATAATGCCTGAGCTGTGTGGAGCTGAGACTCCACAGGAGATATAAATAGGCTCCTGCTGGGAACTGAGGCAGATTTCCCCACAAGGAGCTGCTGCATCAAAGGGTATCTCCAGCAATTACAAGGGCACTTTGGATTTAATAGAGCGGCTGGGGGGCTCATCCTCCGGGGCCAGAGGGTCCTTGCATGTGTTTCTGGCTTAGCAGGCCAGTTTTTCAATGGCTGAAGCCACGAGGTGCGCAGTGACTTTACGCACTGCAGGGCAGCCAGCGCCATCTTGGATTTCCCAGTCAGCGCCGGCTGTCTCCAGTCTTCTTCTGCCCTTTAGTTTTGACACTTGGGGTCAGAAAATGCCGTAAAAATCCCAGAGAAATTAAAAAAAGGAAAAAAAAGAAGAAAAAAAAGGAGCACCGCCCACCAACCTCCAGAAATGTTTTGCTGTGGGCTAAAGGCGAAACCCTTCCAGGGGTGGGTGGGCAGTGCATTTTTTATTTTATTTTTTTACATTTCTCCATGAACAAAACATCTTAGAACGCAGAATGTAAGCCAAATTAGAGCAGATCACAGAATTCCCGCAGCGCGCACAATGCTGTGCATCACTCAGAGACGAGCACAGCGCGATAATCACCACGGGGATTTTCACGTCATTTTATGAGGCCGAAGCCCGAGCCTTGAGACGGAAGGTTCGCTCATCTCACCTCACATGCCCGTCCAGGCCATACCCCCACTAGTGATTAATATTATTATAAATGTCTTCCCTCAGAAGAATAAGGGTTGAAATGTACTTGTCATTACTTTGGCAGCCCGTCATGCAATTATGAGTTTCTGAAGTTACATAACCAATACAGCCAGTCACAGTACACAGTGGTCCTGTTGTGGCTGCTGGAACATTGAAGCTAACTCTTCCTATGTAAGGGCAGACCATGCAGACTTAGTGATACTGTTTTGTTGTTTTTTTAATACTCCCAACCAGTGAACTTTGCATTTTGCCTGGACAAACTCTTCCAAAAAAATTGAGTATTTGTATGGGGTTCAGATATGTGAAGAGGGCACAGCTGTTGAGAACTCTCCATGCAGGGTAGATGCCAGCTGAGCTCTGATCATTGACATTAACATTAACCATTTAAAGGCTGCTGTCTATCACCGTTCGTGGTGTTTAAATGGCAAGGTACTCTGTGCTTGCGCTCACCGGTAGGGATGGGCAAACCCCCCGATGTTCGGGAGACTCGCCCGAAAGTTTTATAAAGTTCGCGTTCGGGTTCTGATATAACGCGAACTAGCGTCCGAACACCGAACTTGGACTTTACAGTTATGGGATGGGGCGGGGGGGCTGATAAAGAATACAGTTAAAAAATAAACATTGTCATTATACTTACAGGTCCCGTGACGCGTCCTGCAGACTCTGTCTCCCGCCGCTTCTCCTTCCGATTATTGCTGTGCCCTCCCGGTAACCAGCACTGATGATAGGACCTTCTGTAACGTTATAGCATTTGACCAGTCGTGTGTATTATCTCATTGGCTACAGACTGGTCACATGGCTATGACATCATGCTAGGTCCTGTCAGTGCATCTCGCCAGTATGCGGTGCTCGCCCGAGCATCTCCGTACTCAGTACACTCGGCGAGTGCCGTGTACCAGCGAGATGTCTCGGCTCCTCGTCCCTGCATATCGGCGCTCTTTACAGAGTCAGCCCACATGCAGGGACTGGCTGCCACAGCCGGTGAATAGTGGTGCCGGCAATCAGGTGATCGGAGATCACCGTTGCTATAGTAACCCGCCTGTCAGGTTACTATTGCAACTGTGGCAGCGGTAGCCAGTAGCCTCTGCTCACTCACTGAGTGATTAGACTACACGGGGCTAACACTTGAATACAAATTCACAAAAGGTAGTGCATCCAATATTTTACCTCAAAAGTTACCTCAATTACTATACATAAAAAAACTTTTATTTATTAAACTTGTTAAAATTACCATGGGACAGCCACAATAATTTATTTCTATCAAGGGAACCAAAATTGTTAATTTATCAGAGCATCAGATTGATAATACTGCCATAGGGATAATGTCTGGATGACCGTCAATCTCTCTTTCCTCTACCTGCCAATGGAGATATAACTTGCGTTACACGCACCCTAAAGGTAAAGTGGTACCCCCATTCATCGGCGGCTTCCCTCCTATGATATCCCTGACCTCCCTTCTTATCAGGTAGGACCTATAGGGTCATATCATTGAATATCAGAGGAGACCAAAGAAAAAAATCACTTATCTGAGATATATTCGGGTCATAGGTCCCTCAGTAGTATTTTTTTCTCTTGTATGATGATATCCAGGCTCACCATGGTCCTCAACCCAGTAACTAAAAATGACAAAGCCTTGACGTGTTTCTCCCCATTTATTGATTGAGGTTCATCAGGAGACGAGATTAAGAAATGGCACAATCGCCTGTGGAATACATAGACTACACGGGGAGCAGCAGCGTTCTTCCTCCCATGCAGAGCTGTCTGATGTAGCAGAGCTGCATGGGTTAAAGGAGAAAGAAGACAGAAGACCAGGATCGTGGAGGGGTGAGAGGAAGTAATAAACATGGAGTCTCTAAGTGTGTCTGTGTATTTATTTCTATTTTATTGCTATTAAAGGATTTTTTCTCTATGTGGTGTCTATAAAATCTGTTATTGGAGATTCTTAATGGCCGGGTCAAACTTGCCTAACATTAGGAATCTCTGGCTTAATACTAGCTAGTAAACCAAAGCTAGTATTAACCCCTTATTACCCAGCGTGCCACCTGTCACCAGGGCCACTGGAAGAGTTGGATACAGCGCCAGAAGATGGCGCTTCTATGAAAGCACAATTTTCTGGGACAGCTGTGGACTTCAATTTGCAGTGGGGGTGGGGGGGGCAGAAAGCTAGGCCCAACCTGCGCTGCGGTTTCTAATCCCCAGCTGCCTAGTTGTACCTGGCTGGACACAAAAATGGGGCGAAGTCCATGTCATTTTTTTTTTTAATTATTTCATGAAATTCATGAACTAATTAAAAAAAAGGCTTCCCTATATTTTTAGTTCCCAGCCGGTTACAAATAGGCAGCTGGGGGTTGGGGGCAGCCCGTACCTACCTGCTGTACCTGGCTCGCATACAAAAATATGGCAAAGCCCATGCCATTTTTTTTTTAGTTTTTTGGCAAAAACTTTAAAAAAATAATTTTAAAAAATGCTTTCCTGGATTTTCTATTGCCAGTGAAGGTAACACCAAGCAGTTAGGGTTAGCAGCCAGTAACTGCTTGGATTACCCTTAGCTAGCAATACAAAAAATGAAGTGGGAGCCCACGCATTTTTTTTTTAAATTATTTATTTAAATAACTAAAAAAAATGTGCTTCCCTGTATTTTGATTGCCTGACATCACAGTACTGTAAAAATAAATAAATCATTAAAAAAAATTACATAGCGCTCCACGGTATTTCTAATTCTCAGCGCAGATAAAGCAGACGGCTACAGGCTGCCACCCCCATCTGCCTGGCGTTACCTTGGCTGGCAATCAAAATACAGAGAAGCCCATTAATTTTTTTTTATTTTAAAAAATAATTAAAACAAAAATGCGTGGGCTCCGGACGTATTTTGATCGCCAGTCAGGTAAAGCCAGACAGCTGGGGGCTGCGATTCTCGGCAGCCCGCAGCCGCCCCTGGAAATGGCGCATTGTTTCTTAGCACTATTTCCAGGTGCTTTACCCGGCTTGTCCAGCGGCCATGATGGTGGTGGCTCACTGGGTAAAAAAGGGGTTAATACCAGCTTTGTATTCTCAGATGGTACTAAGCCCTAAATTCATGGTGTTACGTCAAATTAGACATGGCCATTATGAATTTCTGAGAAACAGTTAAAAATACACTTTTTTATTAGAAATAAAACAAAAAACATTTAGAGGCTCCACCTTTATTATAAAAAAATCCTTAGTCCGACGTAGTCCACAGGTAGAGCATTGTCAGCTTCATCACTGTGCACAGACAGTCTATACACAGTGAGAAGCAAAGCACAATGTCAACTCTGCTTCATCTTGTGCACAGACAGTCTAAACACAGTGAGAAGCACAGAGAGCCATGTCAGCCTGCTTCATCGTTCTGGTCAGAGCGATGCAGCAGGCTGACAGTGAGGTGATGATTGCACTTGTGTCTCGCATTGCATCACCCCACTCTCCCGACTACAGCGCTTCAGCTGTGGAAATACATGCAGCAGACCCGCTGCCGTCGGGAGATTGTGCGCCGTGATGTGATGACACTCTCATCACGGCGCGCCAGGACTTGTGATGACGTCATACTCACGTGACCAGTCTGTAGCCAATGAGGTAACACAACATTCACACGTGACTGGTCACACGGGTATGACGTCATGGTCAGGGCAGGTCCTTTTAACCAGATGTGTTTACCGGGGGAACAGCAATGATCGGACAGACGCCTTAGCAGAAGCGCTGGGAGGCAGAGTCTGCAGGACGTCGTTGGACCTGTAAGTATGATCATAATGTTTTTTTAACATGCTTTTTTTTTTAACAGCTCCTGGACCCGAACTGTAACATGTACGTCCCAGAAAGCTCGTGTTCGGAGTCGAGTGCACGAACATGTGTTCAGTACGGACACCAAACTTTACAGTTCGGGTTCGCTCATCCCTACTCACCGGCTCCCACTGTCCCCTTTGACATGGTCGCAGAACAACGGTCAGTTACCGTGGCAATCTGGGAGCCTTCTGAAGGCCCTCACTGCTGCAATCTTGATATTTCTGCGATGCTCAACCACAGAGCTTAATAGGAGACCACAATTTTCTATTCTATTGTAGTATATAGCATAGATATTCAGACGTTCGAGTCCCTATAAAGTAAAAAATGGGCAAACCAAAAAAAGTTTCTTAAAAAAAAAATTAGCAGTGACTGACAGGTGTTAAAAACAGTTACGCTGGTAATATAAATAAGTGGTAATTAATAAGAGTAATTACAAACAGTATGCATATTTGATTAATCAGACACTACTAGAACAAAATAAAACATAAATGGTGTTTGGACGATAGAAGACACAACCTAAGCTCAGACAACAGAAACTAAGAAAAACATTCCTACTAATTAAAACTTCCCTGGTGGATTCATTTACCAGAATTTCTGTGCTATAAGGTTGATGAGGAACTTAACCTCTTCACCCCCGGGCAACTTTCGGTTTTCCTTTTTTTTTTTTGCTCCCCTTCTTATTTTTACAGGACGAGTTCTACTTTTAAGTGAAACCATACGTTTTTCTATATAGTGTACTGGAAAATAGCAAAAAAAATTCCAAGTGCAAAAAAAAAAAAATGCAATTGCATGATTGTTTTTTAAATAAATTATTCACTGTGTTCTCTATATGGTAAAACTGATGTATGGGTGTTATGCCTCAGGTCGGTACGAGTTCATATATACCAACCATGTATGGCTATGTGCACACGCTGCGTTTTTTGACGCTGTGTTTTTGTGCATTTTTGGCCGCTAAAAACGCACCCGCGGCAAAAAAACACGGCAAAAAACGCATGCGTTTTTACCGCGATATGATGCGTTTTTGGCTGCGTTTTGGATCTCTGCGTTTTTCTGCGTTTTTCCAATGCATTGCATGGGGGGAAAACGCAGAAAAACGCAGGACAGAATTGAAACGCAGGAAAGAATCCCCAGCAAAAATGGAAACTCATAGACTTTGCTGGGGAAGCAAAGTCATGCAGTTTTGAGGCCAAAAACGCACCTGAAAAACGCGCAAAAACGCTGCGAAAAACTCACTGTGTGAACTTACCCTATAGGTTTACTTTTATCTAAGGCAGGAGTCCCAAACTCAACTGGGTGTATGGGCCGCATACAGAAAAAAAAATGATTTGAGGGGCCGCATTCTTTTTCAGGACAAAGTGACATTGTTAGTGGTACCATTTTTTCTTTCTAAACACCCTTGGATCACTGTTTTTGAACATTTTTCATTTTTAAGTAATACAGTTTTACAATTAGCACCACATAGTAATTTTGGCCAATATCTTGTAGTAATGTGCTCATCCTTTTTTCCATCCAGTAGTAATGTGCCCCATGCAGGTCCCCTTCTTGTAGTAATGTGCCCCATACAGGACCCTTCTTGTAGTAATGTGCCCCATGCAGGACTCCTCCTTGTTGCAATGTGCCCCATGCAGGACCCCTTCTTGTAGTAATGTGCCCCATGCAGGACCCCTTCTTGTAGTAATGTGCCCCATGCAGGACTCCTTCTTGTAGTAATGTCCTATCCTGACACACACACACACACACACACTTTGTTCATCCTCAGCCTGCAACACACACACCCTGTGCAGCCTCAGCCAGCAACACACACACACACACACAAACGCACACACACTGTTCAGCCTCAGTTGGTAACACATACTCTGTTCAGCCTCAGCTAGCAGCACACACACACTCTGTTCAGCCTCAGCTAGCAACACACACACACATACACACACACACATTCAGCCTCATTAGCAACACACACACACTGTTCAGCCTCAGCTGGTAACACACACTCTGTTCAGCCTCAGCTAGCAACACACACACACACACACACACACACATGCACTGTTCAGCCTCAGCTAACAAAACAAACACACACACACTGTTCAGCTTCAGATAGCAACACACACACACACACACACACACCACACACTTTTCAGCCTCCGCTACCAACACACACACTCTGTGCAGCCTCAGCTAGCAACACACACACATACACACACACTCTGTTCAGCCTCAGCTAGCAACACACACAGTTCACCCTCAGCTAACACACACACACACACACACACACACACACACACACTGTTCAGCCTCAGCTAGCAACAAACAGACACACACTGTTCAGCTTCAGCTAGCAACACACACACACTGTTCAGCTTCAGCTAGCAACACACACACTCTGTTCAGCTTCAGCTAGCAACACACACACACACACACACACACACACACTCTGTTCAGCCTCAGTTGCAACAAACACACATCAGCCTCAGCTTGCAACACACACACTTCAGCCTCAGCTTGGAAGACACACACTCCAGCCTCAGCTAGTACCACACACACCCTGTGCAGCCTTAGCTAGCAACACACACCCTGTTCAGCCTCAGCTAGCAACACATACACACATTGTTGAACACACACATTGTTCAGCTTCAGCTAACAGACACACACACACACACACACACACACACACTGTTCAGCCTCAGCTAGCAACACACACACTGTGTAGCCTCAACTAGCAAAACACACACACTTGCTGTTCAGCTAGCAAAACACACATACTGTTCAGCTTCAACTAGCAACACACACACACACTGTTCAGCTTCAGCTAGTAACACACACACACCCTGTGCAGCCTTAGCTAGCAACACACGCACACTGTTCAGCCTCAGCTAGCAACACACACATACACACACACACACACACACACACACACACACCAAAACATTCTTCTCACCTGTCCTCCGTTCCCTCAGCGGCAACACGCAGGCACGTGGAACCAGTGATGATCGCAGCCGCTGTCACTGCTGATCGTTTTGCCGGCGCGTGCAGATCCAAGTTCTCGCTTCACAACAGCCACTGGCCAATCACAGGCAAGCAGCTGAGGTCATACGCAGCAGGTGCTTGCCTCTGATTGGCGGGCTGCTGTTATCGAGTTCTGCAGTGAGAACTTGACTGTGCGCAGCACCGGCAAAATGGTCAGCTGAAATAAAGCTCTGGCGGCTGCGGACCCTGCACCGGCCGCCATCTTTACCGGGTCCACGGGCCTGCAGGCCGCAAGAGGCAGCCTGTAGGGCCGCATGCGGCCCGCGGGCCACGTGTTTGAGACCTCTGATATAAGAGGTTAGAAAAATTCAGAAATTTGTCCAAAAAAAAGGCACACTTTTTGCGCCATATTCCGTGATCCATAGCGTTCTTATTTTGTGGGGTCTATTGCTCAGTGTCGGCTTATTTTTTGCGTCTTGAGCTGACGCTTTTAATGGTACAATTTTTGCGCAGAAGCGCAGTTTTGATGGTATGTTAATCGCATTTTGTGCAAAATTCGCGGCGACCAAAAAAACATAATATTGGCGTTTGGAATTTTTTTGCCGCTACGCCGCTTACCGATGAGATTGATTTTATATTTTGACATTTCTGAACACAGCGATACCAAATAAGTGAATATTTTTTATTTTTTTAAACTTTTAATTTTCAATGGGGCGAATGGGGAGGGTGATTTGAACTTATAGTTTTTTTTTAATATTTTAAAAGTTTTTTTTGTTTTTTTTTTACTAGGCCCCATAGGGGACTAAAACAATCAAGTCTGATTGCTTATTCCTTTGTGTAGATCAGAGCAGCATCACTCTGATCTGCACAAAAGCATCTCTCCTCTCACACACGGCCCTCTGCTGGCTGTAAGAGGAACTGATTTATGATAGATACAGGAGTCCTCAGATGACCCTGTGCTACCATGGTAACCATCAAATCCACGTGATCATATCACGTGACTTCCGATGGAGCTTGGTAAATGAATGCTTACTGCGGCCCGCTGTTACATCACGCTGTGACATTTACACAGCACGCTGTAAGGGGTTAATAGGCCCGAATGGGGAGCGAATCCACTTTTTCCTGATAGCCACACATGTCAGCTGTTCAAATCAGCTGACATGTGCAGTGATCACTGCCGGCTGCCCACGGCAGCAGACAGGGATTAACCTGATATGGTCCATGACGTACTCAGTACGTCATGTGTCGCAAAGAGGTTAATAGTGAACAGTCCGTTCATGTTAGTTTCGCTGCTGACCGAGGACTAAAAGACGCACACTGCTTGCCTACATTTTTGTTTTAGTTAACAAATGAGTCTTAAAAAGAGTTGTTCACCTGAGAGGATATATTTTTTATTGAATGCATGTATTTGGGGCTAAAAATCATATTTACAGTTGTGTTTCACTGAAAAAATCTCCAGTTTGGCTTATACAAACTTCTTGTTTTCCTGAAAGTTCAACTTTGATGTGTTCTGTGGTCAAATAAGCTAATGGTGCTCAATAAAGTGAGATAAAACTATTCGTTACAACCTGTCCAGTTAGACAAAAAAAAACATCTTATTGATTTTCAACAATAGACAGTGCAACACAGAGGCTATAGAAGGCAAATGGTGTAAAAGTTTTTAATGAAACCCAAGGCCAAATTATTTTTAGCCCCAAATATTTGATTAAAATAAATCCCCATTAATGCACAATCTCTTTAACATCCAAAACATATGATAATTAATTCTGAAATTGATAAAAAAAATACAAAATATATGATAAAGATGATAATAATCGTAAAAATTACAAAATGATTTTAAAAATTACCATTTTCAACACCAGGAAACATATCAGAATCACTTTGCCCATTTTCTTGATCATGACCAACATGGTTAGAGGCCAGACTAGTCCACTGGGATACCCAACGTTTTTTGCCTGATAAAGACAGGACATCCTAAAATTAGACAAATATAGAATGTTAAATTGTAAACTAACAAATAAAACCCAAAAGATAAAATAAGTTATGAGGAATAGTTGATAACTAATTTTAACATGAATATCTTTGTTCATGAGAACATCTAAGAAATCCCAAAGTCAGGCCCACAAATATTTGGACAGTGATGCAAATAAAACAAGGCGATAAAGATGTGACTGCATACTACATTAGGCATTAGCAATTGTCTTTACCTTCTTGATAAATCAAGTCGGCTGTGATGCTGGCTACCGTCATTTCTCACGGTCAGGCCATAATACAAGGAAGTCAGGGCTCAAATAACAAAGGTAGAGAGGCAAAAGAGAAAAACAGGTCACAGTCCAAGGCGAGAAGTCCAAAACTATTACAGATCAAGTAAATGTAGCTAGCAAAACGAAGTCTGGGGGACCCCCTTGGGCAATGTGCGCACGTTGTGTTTTTTCTTGCTTTTTGGTTGCGTTTTAAATTGCATTGTGTCAATGACAAAATGCATGCGTTGTGCTTCCCCAGTAAATTCCCCAGCATGAGAAATCACAAATTCCATGGGCACATTGCTTTTTTTCGGCAGTGTTTTGTTTGACAAATATTTGTCAAAATCATGCCTAAAAAAAAAAAAGAAAAAAAAAAAAAGCAGCAAGTCACTTCATTGCGTTTTGTGAACATTTTCCACCCATTGATATGAATGTGGTGTTACAAAACACAACCTAAGTATGTAGCTGTGCCTCTGAGCTGCCTTTTGGTTGCGTTTTAGATGCATTTTTGTCAACAAAAACACAGGTCACCAACTATTCTCCATTCTCTCTCTCTCACGCTCTGTCTCTCTCTGCTTCATACTCACCGATCTCCGGAGCAGCTGTCACACTGCTCTCGCCGTTTCTCCTGCTTCTGAAATTACCGTCCGTTTATTAGGCTCATCTCATATTTCACTGCTTCCCCCACCCATCAGCGCCTATGATTTGTTGCAGTAAGACACGCCCCCACACTGAGGGCCAGCTGTCAGACTGCAACTAATCACAGCCGGCGGTTAACGGGTCTATATCGTACAGCACAATAAATAATTTAAAAAACCGGTGTGCGGTCCTCCCCCCTAAATTTCATTCCCAGCCAAGATAAAGCCTCACAGCTCGGGGCTGGTATTCTCAGACTGGAGAGACCCACGTTATTGGGAGCCCCCCAACCTGAAAATATCAGCCATCAGAGCCCAGAATTGCCGCATCTATTAGATGCGACAGTCTCGGGGCTTTACCCGGCTCATCCCAATTGCCCTGGTGCAGTGGCAAGCTGGGTAATAAGGAGTTAATGGCGGCCCACAGCAGCCACTAAATCCTAGCTTAGTGATCGCAGGCGTTAATGAGACACCCCCTCATCACTAAACTAAGTGAAAGTAAATAAACAGGAACACCGAAAAATCCTTTATTTCAAATAAAAGACAAAAAAGCCACCCTCTTTCACCGCTTTATTAATCTCCAAAACGTAATCCATATGAGGTCCCACGACGCTTCCAGCACTGCTACATCTGACACTCACAGTGAGCGCCATAGAACAAGACTGCTTGCTGTGAGCTCCTAGCAGCAACTGAAATGAGTTGCGCTATCAGCGGGGACGTCACTCAGGTTAGCCGCTGCCACAGCTGGAGTCCTCCACCTGTGACAGCAAATTACCCGAGTGACTGAAGTGAGCAAAGCGATCAGCGATGCAGTCACTAAGGTGATTTCAGGTCACAGTTGGAGTCCTACACCTGTGACCGCAAATCAGGCTGCGACACAGACAGAGCTGTGGGAGGAGAATGAACTCGGGTGAACCACTGACGTCACAGCTGTGGGCCCCACACTACAGCCTGTGTCAGTGGCACGGACGTCAGGGGTTCAAGCTAGTTCATTCTCATCGCGTGTCTCTGCCTGCTGTAAGCGGGCAGTCATGCTCTACAGTGCTGCTGTAACAGGACAGGGATGTAGCAGAGCTGAATCCGCCGTGAGACCTCGTGTGGATTATTTTGGAACTGCAGGAGTGTTTGGGGGTTAAAAAAGTGATGAAAGAGGGTGTTTTTTTGTATTTTATTCCAAATAAAGGATTTTGGGGGTGTATGTGTTTATTTTCACTTCCAGATTAGTGATTGGGGCGGGGTCTCAGACGACTGCCATCACTAATCTAGGACTTAGTGGCTGTTGAGGGCTACTGTTAACTCCTTATTACCCTGATTCCCACTGCACCAGGGCAATGGAAGAGCTGGCTTCAGCGCCGGAATTGATGCATCTTATGGACGCGCCACTTCTGGGGCGGCTGCGAGTTGCTATTGTTAAGCTGGAAAGGGTCAAATAATGATGGGCCTTCCCACCCTAATATTATTAGCCCCCAGTTCTCTGCTGCACCTTGGCTGGTTTTAGAAAATTTGGGGTGACCCCATGTCAAAAAAGTGTGGGATCCTCTCTATTTTTCATAACCAACCAAGGTACAGCAGACAGCTGAGGCTTGCAGCCTGCAGCTGCTACTGTTCCTGTGCTGAACGTAAAAAATGGGGGGGACCCAAGTAATTTTTTTACCAAAAAAATAAAAAATGTAAAAAACAGCTGTCCAAGCTAGCTATCCTTCTATCAAGCTATTTTGTTATTTCTTTTCATTCTATATGATCTATATTATTCTTTCTATTTCTTCTATCTACTCTAGCTATCAATTATCCTATCCTATCATTTTATTTGTCCTTTAAAAACCGCACTAACAAACATGCATAAAAACGCATGCGTTTTTGCCGCTTTTTTTTTCTCCAAACGCAGTGTTTTTAGTTGACAAGTCTGCCAGTGGGTGCATTTTTGTCAAATGAAGAACGCAGCGTGAAGACATACCCTTACAATCACCCAGATGGACGTTTCCTAATGGCTTGCTTGTGGAGGGTAGTTTGGACAGTCCTTTAGAGAATGTCCGGAGAGAGCACAGTAGAGACATAGTCTAAGATTGTGTTGACGCTTCCCCTCTACCGCACGAGACCTGGCAGCGCTAACTTTAATCGGCTTCACCTCAGGTAAATGTACATGCTCAGGGGAAATATAAAAATCACCTTGAATCTCACAAATTCAGCGATTTGGCCTGTGTGATGGCCTCATTCAAAGAACAAGGAGGAACATAAAGAGCCAGGGAGTCCTTGAGGAGTTCAGAAAGGCCTCTATGGAATTGGCACATGAGAGATGCATTATTCCACTGAACTTCAGGGGACCATTGCTGGAACTCAGTAATAATAATAATAATTTTATTCATTTATATAGCGCTATTAATTCCACAGCACTTTACATACATTGGCAACTCTGTCCCCATTGGGGCTCACAATCTAGAGTCCCTATCTGTATGTCTTTGGAGTGTGGGAGGAAACCGGAGTACCCGGAGGAAACCCACGCAAACACGGGGAGAAAATACAAACTCCTTGCAGATAGTGTCCTTGGTGGGATTTGAACCCAGGATCCTAGCGCTGCAAGACTCCAGTGCTAACCACTGAGCCACCGTGCCGCCCAAGTACAATAGCTTTCAGCAGTGCAGCTCCCCTGTGTAATGTACGTAATATTTGACACAGCAACCTGGATTCTGTCTGTATCATGATACATTAAACCTAAAGGTGTCAAAAAAAGCATAGACAGTAAAATGTTTTGGGACTCATGGGGTTAAAGAAAATGCCCAGTCTGGGGGCCACGTCGCAGTAGGGACATGAGTATTCCAAATCGCTTGAACTCATTCCCTGAAAATCAGGATCTAAGGATAAAAAAAATATCTTACAGCTCTTCCTAAACACTCAAATGTTTTTTCTCTCAAGAAAATTTATCAGGAAGGGCCACTACAGATTCAGGAGAGGCCAACTGCACATCTGAAGGTACAGATATTGCAGCCATTACCGTCAGCGAAAAGCTAAGGGGAGCATTTATGAAGCTAGAGAACTGGATCTGCAACTGGGACTGCGATGATTCAAAGTTTCAGTATTCTTTAGCTAGATCCTTAATAATTTAAGTCAAATTTGCCACCTGATCACGAGACATATGAATAAAATCCATAGTGGTGGGAAAATGTACAGTCCCTGATAGAAGTTCTGTCGCTTACCCATGTTATGTAAATAAAAGCTTATAACCTTAAATTCATCCATTGGTTTTATAAATTAATCTTTAGAAAGTTGAAACCCTCCCAAATTTGGTTTAGGTTCTGAAAATAAAGTTGCTGCAAAGCTGAAATATTGATCATTTAATGAACACAGAAAGGTCAGATTTTGGCAAGAAAAAAGTTTTGTCGCCTTGTCATATAATTCACCCAATCCTAGTTTACATCCTCCCCTGTCCTCACTAAATGATCGGTTAATTAGTGGTTGTGTATAAAAAGAAACCCAGCACCCCAGACCTTCACTTGAACTGCAACTTGACCTCTGACAACATGCCAAAAATCCACCCTGCGACTAAAGCCTTGATTATCAAGAGGCTGAAGACCAGATCCACTGCAGAGGTGGCTGGCACCTTTAATGTGTCTCAGCGTCAAGTACAAAGAATTAAAAAAAAGATTTGAAAAGACTGGAGATGTTTTTGACAAGCCCAGGTCTGGCAGGTACTGCAAGAAAACTGCTCAGGAGGAACGTTTGTTCGTTAGAAAATCCAAAGCCAGCCCTTCTTTCACTGCAGCAGAGCTCCAACAGGCCTGATCACCTCAAGTCCCTGTGTCAACTAGAACAGTTTGTAGGATTCTGACTCGAAATGGCCTCCATGGTCGAATCAGTGCCCAGAAGCCAGCACTAAACAAAAGGCAATTAAAAGTCCCACACCATGAGGAACTGACCTCCTCCTTACATGATCGGTACGAGCGCTTCCACGAGATCTGGCTCCCCTGGATGCAATTTAAGCTCTCCAATGAATACGACCTCCTTTTGCGTGATGCGTAGATGGAGCGCATTCTCCTCTGTCGCTGGCCTTTCCCCCCCTGGTAAACCTCCCCCCACCCCCCTTTTTTTTTTTTTTTTTCTTTTTTCTCCCTCTCTCTCCTCTCTCTTCTTCTTATTCTCTCCCCTTCTCCTCTTCTCCCATCTTCTTCCCCCTTTCTCTCCCCTCTCCTTCTTTCTTACCTTCCTCCCGCTCTGCCCTATCCCTTCCCCTTTCCACCCTTCCTCTACATTCCTCCCCCTTTCTTCTCTCTCAGCTAGTGTGAACTCTTTGTTGAGAGATGTCTGAATGATCTTCAGGCACTCTTGCCTCCCTTTGGTACTTCTCCTTCTTGCCTTTGATAAAAATTGTAAAAGAACGGACCCATCCGATAACTTGTTGGGTTGGCTCAGATGTTGGTGACTTTGTATTGAGATGTATTCTCCCAAACTCTGTTCAATTGTTTTTGTTTATTTTGCCAACTGATTACTTTATGGTTTGTAAGGGTCTGTTGTATAAATAAAGATTTTAAAAAAAAAAAGTCCCACACCATGCTAAACAGATGGACGCTGGAAAAGTGGCAGAAGGTGGATTTCTCTGATGAGTCTTCAGTTGAATTAAACCACAGCCACTGTAAATACTGCAGGAGACCAACTGGAGCCCGTATGGATCCAGAAAACAGTTATGTTTGGTGGTGGAAAGATCATGGTCTGGGGTTACATTCAGTATGGGAGTGTGCGAAATATTTGCAAGGTGAAAGGCAATATTAATAGCCTAAAATATCAAGAAGTATTAGCTACCTCTTACATTTCCAATCATAAAAGGGGTCAAATTCTGCAGCAGGATGGTGCTCCATCTCATACATCCATCTCTACAACAAAGCTCCTCCTGGCAAAGAAGATCAAGGTGCTCAAGGACTGGCCAGCCTAGTCACCAGACATGAACATCATTGAGCATGTTTGGGGTAGGATGAAAGAGGAAGCTTGGAACACAAAACCACAAAATCTAGATGAACTCTGGGAGACATGTAAGACTGCATTCTTTGCTATTCCTGATGACTTCATCAATAAATTGTATGAATCATTGTTGAACCGCATGGATGCAGTCCTTCCAGCTCATGGAAGTCACACAAAATATTAAATATGGCTCTAATAGCACCACAAGTTCATTCACCAATGTAATGCAACATATCTTTGTATTAGAAGTTAATTATTTGTTTGAATTTCAAATTACTTTCTGTGGGCGACCAAACTTTTGTCTTGCCAAAATATGACCTGTGTTCATTAAAGGATCAATATTTCAGCTTTGCCGCAACTTTATTTTCATAACCTAAACCAAATTTGGGAGGGTTTCAGCTTTCAAAAGATTAAATTCATCCATTGGTTTTATAAATTAAAGTCAGGTTATAAGCTTTTATTTACATAACATGGATAAGCGACAGAACATCTGTCAGGGACTGTATATGCCCAGTTGTAATGTGACACTGGCTATTGTCACTGCTCATGGCCAAGCAGTGAGGCAGTGGAGTCAAGATGTCCGGAGTCAAATAGCAAAAGTGTATGTTAAAGGCATAGGGCAGTCATGGAGAACCTTTTACAGGCCGAGTGCCCAAACTGTAGCCCTAAACCCAATTTTTTTTCCGAAGTGCCAACCAATCCTATTGATAATTGATTGTAACCTTACCTTTGCCGTCTTCTCCTCAGCAGGGGGCATCACGCTCATGCATGCTTACCACATACTGAAGCTGAGCCCCTGTCCTTTCCAAACACAGCAGTTGGATTGATGTTTCTGGAAAAAATTGCCGCATATTAGACAGAGATTTTAGCATGGAATGCAGTCAGATTTCACCCTGTAATCCACATCTACATTTCAAAGTCTGAACATCTTGAAATCCCATAAAGACGTACGAGTTGCTCCCCTCCCCTTTTATTGTGTAGTTCTGTCCCCCTTCCTGGGCCACTTCCTGGTAAACATGTCCCCCATCCTGATATATATTTCCTACATTCTGGTATATTGGTCCCCATCATGGCCCTATCCTGGTAAAATGTCCTCCATCCTGGTAAATATACCCATTCTAGCATGTTCCCCCATGCTGCTAAATGTATCCCATCCTGACATATTGCCCATCCTTGTAAATGTTCCCCCATCCCAGCATGTACCCCATTCCTGGTAAATGTCCTCCATCCTGGTTAATTTACCCCCATCCAAGTAAATGTACCCCCATCCAGGTAAAATGTCCCCGTTCCTAGCATGTACCCCTTCCTGGTAAATGTTCCCCTTCCTGGTACTTCATCCTGGCATCCATGTTTCCTCCATCCTGGCATGTATATTTCCCCATCCTGGCATGCATGTTTCCTTCATCCTGGCATGCATGTTTCCTCCATCCTGGCATGCATGTTTCCTCCAACCTGGCATGCATGTTTCCTCCATCCTGGCATGCATGTTTCCTCCAACCTGGCATGCATGTTTCCTCCATCCTGGCATGTATGTTTTCCCCATCCTGGCATGTATGTTTTCCCCATCCTGGCATGCATGTTTCCCCATCCTGGCATGCATGTTTCCTCCATCCTGGAATGCATGTTTCCTCCAACCTGGCATGCATGTGTCCTCCATCCTGGCATGTATGTTTTCCCCATCCTGGCATGTATGTTTTCCCCATCCTGGCATGTATGTTTTCCCCATCCTGGCATGCATGTTTCCCCATCCTGGCATGCATGTTTCCTCCATCCTGGAATGCATGTTTCCTCCAACCTGGCATGCATGTTTCCTCCATCCTGGCATGTATGTTTTCCCCATCCTGGCATGTATGTTTTCCCCATCCTGGCATGCATGTTTCCCCATCCTGGCATGCATATTTCCCCATCCTGGCATGCATGTTTCCTCCATCCTGGCATGCATGTTTCCCCATCCTGGCATGCATGTTTCCCCATCCTGGCATGCATGTTTTCCCCATCCTGGCATGCATGTTTCCCCATCCTGGCATACATGTTTCCCCATCCTGGCATGCATTGTTCCCCATCCTGGCATGCATGTTTCCCCCATCCTGGCATGCATGTTTCCCCATCCTGGCATGCATGTTTCCCCATCCTGGCATGTATGTTTTCCCCATCCTGGCATGTATGTTTTCCCCATCCTGGCATGCATGTTTCCCCATCCTGGCATACATGTTTCCCCATCCTGGCATGCATTGTTCCCCATCCTGGCATGCATGTTTCCCCCATCCTGGCATGCATGTTTCCCCATCCTGGCATGCATTGTTCCCCATCCTGGCATGCATTGTTCCCATGCTAGCATGTGTGTTCCCCCTCCCCCACCCCATGCTGGCATGTGCGTTCCCCCACCCCATGCTGGCATGTGTGTTCCCCCATCCCCACCCCATGCTGGCATGTGTGTTCCCCCTCCCCCACCCCATGCTGGCATGTGTGTTTCACCCATCCCCACCAAATGCTGGCATGTGTGTTCCCCCACCCCCACGCTGGCATGTGTGTTTCTCCCCCACCCCATGCTGGCATGTGCGTTCCCCCACCCCCACGCTGGCATGTGCGTTCCCCCACCCCATGCTAGCGCTACCGCTGGCCCCCCCATCCCTACCTTGGCACAGCCGCACACGAGTATATATATATATATATATATATATATATATATATATATATATATAAAAAAAAAAGCAACACACAACTCACCTTCCTGCACACGCTCCCCCGCTGCGCGCCGCTGGGTCCTCAGTTGAAGTTCCCACGCGGCCAGAAGACGTTATTATGCCGGCGCCGCTCTCTGACACTCCTCCGTTTCCTAGGCAACACACCTGCAGCCTGGGGGAGGAGGAGTGTCAGAGCGAGGAGAAATGTCTCCTCCGCTCCAACACAGCTTTGTTCTGCCGGCGCGACTGCACCAGCAGATCAAACTGGCAGGATCAGGCGACAGCACGCGTGCCATCAGAATGGGCTCTGCGTGCCCCTGGTTGCACGAGTGCCATAGGTTCGCCATCACTGGCATAGGGGCAAAAGAAAAACAAGGTCACATTCCAAGATCATCAAAAATAAAAAATGGTTACATTTTGAGAGAAAAAGTTGAAAGTCAAATGAATAGTCAAATGCAAAGTCCAAGGTCCAGCAGCAAGAGATCAGAACAGCAGAACACAAAAGCCATAGGAACGCAGACCATCGAGCAAAGCTACGACTGGCAATGGTATGACAATAGCCAGCCAGCTAAATAGCCAGGCAATCACCTTAAAGGGGTAACACCTGGAGGAAGCCTAGCAGCACTGGCCTGATTGGCCACTGGACAATCCTAAATAGCATGAGGATAGTCAGCACACCCTAGTCCTCGATTAGGTGGTTGGGATATCTCTTAACAATATTGACAACCCAGCACGCTCCTAACAACTACTGGGTAGCTAAGCTGTCACTCAGTGAGCAGCGGATTTGTGATAACAGGGACAAGATAGTGCCAAAACAAACAACAGCTTCCCAAGTGAGCTCTTTTTTTTATCAGATCCATTCACCCAAAATATGGAATACCAGAACACTATTTGGCGACTGAGAAACCTGCTTCTCTCATTGGGCCACATTGCAGGTGGGTTTCTATTTATCCATGGCATCAGGATAAGTTTTCTGTGCCTCAATTCTACACAACTGACTACAACACAGCATCAATCTTCTTTTTTTCCTGGGTTTGATTTCAAAATTAGAGAGACAAAATTGAAAAATTTAATGTGGGGGAGGGGTCTTCCCAGGTCGAACTTTTTCTTATGTGATCTTCGAACCTGCCCTTTATTAAACCAGCAGATCTCAATAATTAGAAATAGACGTGCGGCTATGAATATTGTTTAACTTCGTTTATTAGGTACAGTATGATTACTTGTTTGTTGGTAGATAGGTAGGTAGGAAATATATTGGGTACGGAAAGTATTCCGACCCCTTTAAATGTTTTCACTCTTTGTTTCATTGCAACCATTTGGTAAATTAACCCTCAACTGGTGAGGTGGGGTTTGCCACACCCCAGGGAAATTTTGTTCAGCAGGCATTCATTGGAAAATAATCATTAGAAGGAAAAAAAGGGAGGGAAACAAATTCAGCACCGTTGTCTTTAACCCCTTCAGCCCCGGGGCACTTTCCGTTTTTGCGTTTTTGTTTTTAGCTCCCCTTCTTCCGAGAGCCGTAACTTTTTTATTTTTCCGTTAGTCTTGCCGTATGAGGGCTTGTTTTTGCGGGACAAGTTGTACTTTTAAATGAATCCATAAGTTTTACCATATGGTGTACTAGAAAACAGCAAAAAAATTCCAAATGCGGAAAAATTGCAAAAAAAGTGTGATGGCACAATAGTTTTTGGGATGTTTTATTCACGGTGTTCACTATCTGATAAAACTTATGTGTGGGTATGATGCCTGAGGTCGGTGCGAGTTTGTAGACACCAAACATGTATAGGTTTACTTGTAACTAAGGGGTTAAAAAAAATCACAAGTTTGTCCAATAAAAGTGGCGCACGTTTTGCGCCATTTTCTTAAACACGTAGCGTTCTTATTTTTTGGGATCTATGGCTCAGTGACGGCTTATTTTTTGCGTCTCGAGCTGACATTTCTAATGGTACCATTTTTGTGCAGATGCTACGTTTTGATCGCCTGTTATTGCAATTTGCGTAAAACTTGTGGCGACCAAAAAACGTAATTTTGGCGTTTGGAATTTTTTTGCCACTACTCCGTTTACCAATCAGATTAAATGATTTTATATTTTTATAGATCGGGCATTTCTGAACGCGGCAATACCAAATATGTGTATATTTATTTATTTTGTAACCCTTTAATTTTCAATGGGGGAAAGGGGGGTGATTTGAACTTTTAGGTTTTTTTTTGTTTTTTTTTATTTTTTAAAACTTTTTTTTTTTATTTTACTAGTCCCCCTAGGGGGCTATAGCGATCAGCAATCCGATCACACTTATCTATCTGCTGATCACAGCTATACAGCTGTAAACAGCAGATACAGTCACTTTCTGTTTCCCTCTGCTCCGTGCCGAGGGAAAACGAAAGTGAAACATCATAGCTGCAGGCGTCATCACATGACCCTGTGCTACGATGCCAACCACCGATAGTCACGTGATCACGCACGTGACTTCCGGTGGGGGCGGCGGTAAGTAAAAAACATGGCCGCGCGCATATAGATCTTGCTGCCAGACTTTGGCAGCAAGATTTAAGGGGTTAATGGCCGCGGGTGGAAGCGATTCCACCCGCGGCTAGCAGGCACACATGTCAGCTGTTGAAAACAGCTGATATGTGTGCCGACCGCCGCCGCCTGCCCGCGGCAGGGGGCGGGGCTTAATGGGACACGCTCCATGACTGATATATCCGTCCATGGTCGTGAAGGGGTTAAAATTCTTGAAGTTTATTGGGTCACATTAAAAAAATGTTAATGGATCAACAAAATCCCTCCATATGTCTTTCTACGCCTTATGCATTTCAGAGAAAAAACTCCTTAATCATAGGCAAATTTTTTTCTCTGAAACACATAAGGCGTGGGAAAGGCATATGGAGTGATTTTGTTGAACCATTAACATTTTTTTAATGTGACCCAATAAACTTCAAGAATTTTAAAGACAACGGTGCTGGATTTATTTCCCTCCCCTTTTTTTTCCTTCTAATGATTATGTCAGATGTGGATGCCAACCACGGATACCGTGCACTGACTCAAATGGAATTCTATGCAGAGGAGTGGTGAGCTGGAACTTGTTTTATGTTACTTTTACTTGATTCATTAGAAAATGGCGGTATGAATCATTAATGTATTACATTTTCCGATACTTGTGGGTGTCAAAAATTTGTTATACTCATGTGTAATCAATCGCCAATAAGAAGACAATTAAAAGAAACATGATCTTTGCATTTTCTGTAAAAATTAGAGATTTCTAAACATTGGGGTATAGGAAGCCCCATATCACCAGTTGTGTGACAAAAATCCCACCTCACCAGTTGAGGGTTAATGTACACTCACCCCATCCTGACAGAAAAAAAACCCTGAAATGTAGAAATTTTTGAAAACTTATTAAGCAAAAAAACTGAAATATCACATGGTCATAAGTATTCAGACCCTTTGTTCAGACACTCATATTTAAGTCACATGCTGTCCATTTCCTTGTGATCCTCCTTGAGATGGTTATACTCCTTTATTGGAGTCCAGTGTTGTGTTTAATTAAACTGATAGGACTTGATTTGGAAAGGCACACACCTCTCTATTTAACACCTCACAGCTCACAGTGCATATCAGACCAAATGAGAATCATGAGGTCAAAGGAACTGCCCAAGGAGATCAAAGACAGAATTGTGGCAAGGCACAGATCTGGCCAAGGTTACAAAACAATTTCTGCAGTACTCAAGGTTTGTAAGAGTACAGTAGCCTCCATAATCCTTAAATGGAAGACGTTTGGGACCACCAGAACTCTTCCTAGACCTGGCCGTCCAGCCAAACTGAGCAATCGTGGGAGAAGAGCCTTGGTGAGCGAGGTAAACAAGAACCCCAAGATCACTGTGGCTGAGCTCCAGAGATGCAGTAGGGAGATGGGAGAAAGTTCCACAAAGTCACTGCAGCCCTCCACCAGTTGGGCCTTTATGGCAGACTGGCCCAACAAAAGCCTCTCATCAGTGCAAGACATATGAAAGCTCGCATCGAGTTTGGGAGTCCTTTATGTGTTTTTTTTCCAGACTATGAGAAATAAGATTCTCTGGTCTGATGAGACAAAGATAGAACTCTTTGGTGATAATTCTAGGCGGTATGTGTAGAGTAAACCAGGCACTGCTCATCACCTGCCCAATACAATCCCAACAATGAAACATGGTGGCGGCATCATCATGCTATGGGGGTGTTTTTCAGCTGCAGGGACAGGATGACTGGTTGCATTTGAAGGAAAGATGAATGCAGCAAAGTACAGAGATATCCTGGAAGAAAACCTCTTCCAGAGTGCTCTGGACCTAAGACTTGGCCGAAGGTTCACCTTCCAACAAGACAAAGACCCTAAGCACACAGCTAAAATAACAAAGGAATGGCTTCAGAACAACTCTGTGACCATTCTTGACTGGCCCAGCCAGAGCCCTGACCTAAACCTATTTGAGCATCTCTGAAGAGACCTGAAAATGGCTGTCCACCAACGTTCCCCATCCAACCTGACGGAACTGGAGAGGATCTGCAAGAAAGAATGGCAGAGGATCCCCAAATCCAAGTGTGAAAAACCTTTTGCGTAATTCCCAAGAAGACTCATGGCTGTATTAGCTCAAAAGGGTGCTTCTACTCAATACTGAGCAAAGGGTTTGAATACTTATAACCGTGTGATATTTCAGTTTTTCTTGTTTAATAAATTTGCAAACATTTCTACATTTGTTTTTTTCTGTCAAGATAGGGTGCAGAGTGTACAAAAAAAAAATAATAACTTTTTTTAATTTACCATATGACTGCAATGAAACAAAGTGAAAAAAATTAAAGGGGTCTGAATACTTTCCGTACCTACTATATTTTGAGTAATTCTATTCAATCACTCGATATATGTTTTACAATATCCTTAATATGGTTACTGCTATACTAAATAGGTTTACATTCATTCCTGGTAATGTTTTATTTGACATCACAACTTGTTAATTTGCTGCATCCATAATATATCTTATCCTTAATACAATATCCTAAAAAAAAAAATTAATTAATTTAGCTTTAAAAAAACTAAAACAAACCCCCAATGTGATTCACAAACCGACACCTTGAAAGATCTGGCACCATAATTGATGAGCCAGATGAATATGAACAACCAAATAGAAAACTATTGGATCAGTTTGCATACCAGCTTCACTCTATTCTCTCTGGCTTTTTGGTAACATGAGGATTGAAAGAAAAAAAAGAAAGAAGAAGCAGCTGTATGGCCTTACCAAATGATTCGTCAAATCTGAACTCTGACACAGAAAAACTAAGTAGACCAAGAACACTTTCACTACAAATGTGTACAGGGTTCATAATCTCTTACCTGTGCATCACCCACAACTGGGAGCTTAGCAAAACAAAAGCCAAAACTGTAAACTCTAGAGGTTGTTTTAACTGAGGTAAAAACTAACAATCATATCTGTACTTGCTACTTCCATTTATGCAGCTCAGTCGCGTGGCATCTTCATTGCTGGCAACTGGAGCAGTTCTGTTTATCATTCTGGGACTCGTGGTACAACCTAATCTAGAAGCTTGTGTGTTATTTCCTCAGCATTGCCGTCTTATCTCCCTGTTCTGAGACTTAGGGTACCGTCACACTAAACGACGTACCAGCGATTCGGACCACGATACGACCATGTCAGGATCGCTGGTACGTCGCTAGTGAGCTGTCAAACAGTCAGATCTTCCCAACGACGCAGCAACGATACGGCGGTCGCTGGGACCCTGTAACATAGCACGATTCAAATCTTGATTAGTAACATAGGCGTGCATCTACATTGCCTTTTCCGCGCTCCCTCTGCTCTGATTGGTGGTCGTAACTGCGTTGTGACTGGGCGGCCTTGCCTTTAGAGAAGGCAACATAATAGCACTTCCATCCTTCTCCATCCTTGTCCATCCTACAGTCCCGATGCAGAATGAAGTGAATTCAGCCCTCTGAAATGTACTGCGATCTACAAGCCAGAACAGAGGATGGAAGCGGCCAATCCGAATGCAGTAGCGATCACCAATCGGAACAGAGAGGGCGCGTAAAACAACGAAGATGCACGCCTACGTGAGTCGCGAACAAGGTCGTTGGGTAAGATGTCAAACACACTGATGGATGCTGCCCTGCGGGAGCCTGACGACCAAAAAATGAACCAGAACAGTGTGTGTCGATCAGCGATTTCACAGCAGGGGCCAGGTCGCTGCTTAGTGTCACACACAACGAGATCGCTGATGAGGTCACTGGTATGTCATAAAACCTGTGACTCTGCAGCGATCTCGCTATGTGAGAAGTACCCCTTCCTTGTAAAAGGGATATTCCCATCTCCAAGATCCTATCTTAATATGTAGTAGGCGTAAAAATGTTATCAAATACCTCCAATTAGAAATGTAATATAAATCTCCTGATATACAGTACCTTGTGAAAAGTATACACCCATCCTTGGCTTTGTTACATTACAACCTGTGTTTAAATATTTTTGTAATCAGATTTATGTGTTATGCATTAGCACTAAATAGTTTGAAGTGAACCTGTCAGGTCTCATATGCCTTCTAACCTAGCAGCAGGGACATGTTTGGGCTAAAAATCCCTGTATAATAATATTGTGTAAAAGCAAAGTATAAAAAAAAAAGTAAATAAAAAAAAATGTTTACAACTTACGTTTTCCCTGTGCTAATAAGCTTTCGGACTAGTCACAAGAGCGTTGCTTCACCCTGAATAGTCTGCCCTCTTTCCATGGTATCACGCATGGGCGTGAAACCATGATTTCAATAAGCCGACGTCACCACCGGCTCATGGAAATCTCGCTCATATGTATATCTCTTTCCCAGCTTCAGACGCGCTATGCACATGGTCAGAAGCGCAGAAGACTTCGGATGATGTGCAGTGTGCTCTTGAAACCGACAAGCGTACACCAGCTAAGAAAGCTAAGCGACACTGCGGAAATGAGATGTGTGCATGTGCGAGATTTCCATGAGACGGCGGTGATGTCAGGTCATTGAAATCATGGTATCACGTCCATAGGGGGATATTTAGCCCACACAAGTCCATGCTGCTAGGTTAGAAGGCATATGAGACACACCTTTTCTGAAAAGCCACAGAGGTTGCAACACCAGTAAGCAAAAGGCACCACTAACCAAACAACACCATAAAGACCAAGATCTTCAAACAAGTCAGAGACAGTGTTGTTGAGAAGTAAAAGTCAGGGTTGGGTTCTAAAAAAATATCCCAATCTCTGATGATCCTGAGCACCATAAAATCCATTATCATCAAATGAAAAAAACATGGTACCACAACAAATCTCTCAGCCAGGTGTCAGCTGATGACCCAGGGTCTGTCATGACTGGCAAAAACCATAAAAAGAAAAAAAAAAAAAGACAAATTCAAGCATTACAATACATTAAACATGTCAATGTTACACTGACTGAATATGCTCCTGGCATAGTCAAACAGGCCACCGTAGCTTGCAGACCCGGAGGTCGTCATTTGACCTCGGGTTGCCATGGCAAAGATCGGGACCCCACGTGATGTGAACCCGATCAGGTAGGAGATTGAGTGAACTCCTTTGTCCAGCCTCATAAATGCTGTGATTGATATTGATAGCGGATCTAGGGGGTTAAACCGCCAGAGGCGATGCGGGCACCATCCCTGGTTGTGAGAGCCAGAGCTCAACTATCACTTAAGTTGAACTCACAGGTCTGATAGTTTGGGCGCAGCTCCTGTACCCGCATAATCGGCATGTCACAAGTTTACATAATTTTTCAGGAATCCCTTACAGACCATGGCGTAAATTTGCCTCAAATATTATGAAGGAGTTAAGCTCCTAGTACCCTCCTTTGAGTTATAGGTATTACTGACTGAAGTTCATTTACCATGTTCGTTTCTTGACTAACATTTAGGATACCCTTCTGCCCTAGCATTTAATTCCTGATTCTGACCTCTTGGTATTGATTCTGCATTCTGACCATCATCTGCCAGACACCAGCCAACTGACTCAACCCAAGGGGGCCTGTATAGGTTGATCTCCCTGTATAGGGGTTAAAGGGCCAACGTTCCACTGCGAGTTGCTAGATGGAGTGGCTTGTGCAAAGCTCTAGCTGCCAACTGTGCTCTCTTGCATAAGCCACAAACACTCTCTAAAACCAAACATTTCTTACATACTTTTAATGGCTGCCCACCTCAAATAAATTTTCTGCAAAATCTGTTATGAATCAAATTCTACAGTCTTTGTGCCTCTTCAACCCCATTACCATCCAGCCTCCTCTCACCTTCATGACCAAGCCATTTCTTTTATTCTGACCAGTGTCATTTTGTGAGGTTATAACTCTGGAATGGTTCAACAGATCCAGTAATTGAGACTTTTTTATTTGTGACATGTTGTATTAAATGTGGTAAATTTAGACATTTTATTTGTTTATTTGTGGACAAATCAGATATTTGCTGAAAATTCTTTTAAAAAATGTAGCAATTTTTAAACTTTGAATTTCTATTACTTTTTCCCACAAAAATGTTACTTTAGCCTCAAATTTTGCATTTTCACAAGGATAACAAGAGAAAAGGCATCATACTTGTGCAATTTCGTCTGAGCATGCAGATACCTCATATGTTTTGGAAATCTACTGTTTGGGCAGAACAGCAGGGCTCGGAAGGGAAGGAGCACCATTTGAGGTTTGGAGCGCAAAATTGTTTGGAGTAGATAGCGGCCACCATGTCACATTTGGATGTGCCTTAATAGTGGAGCTTTCCACAAATTACCCCATTTTGGAAACTACACCCCTCAAGGAATTTATCTAGATGTCTGGTTAAACATTGAAAACAAAAGTGCTTCACATAATTTTATAACGCTGAGATGTGAATTTGAAAAAAATACATTTTTAACCACAAAAATGTTGCTTTAACGCCAATTTTTTCAAATCCTCTAGGGTAAGGAGATAATGGACAGTTTAAATTGTTGTGCAATTTCTCTAATCAGACTGAGGAAAGAATGGCAGCATGCTGCAATTGCTTGCGATTCTCTCATCACTCGCACCCATACAAGTCTATGGCCCTGTGCGCTTTTACCCGAGTTTTTACCCGCGCTTTTTTACGTTTTTGCTGCAGACATTTCTTGAGAAAATGGTTGTAACCTTTCAGCAGACATTTCCCAGCAAAACCTATGGAAAAAAATATAGCTGTGCACACACTGCGTTTTTTTCTCAAGAACATTCTTTCTGTAGAATTTCTTGAGAAAAAGAATGAGTATGTGACTTCTTTTCTGCAGGTACCTGCCATAGATAATAGTAAAAAAACCGCAGGTACCAACCTGCAGAAAAAATGCATAAAAAACGCATCAAAAACGCGGTAAGAACGCATGTGTTTTTCGGTGCGTTATTTGTGCGTTTTTTGAACGCAAGTGCGCTAATCTTTCAGACTCAAAACATTTCTTGAGAAAAATCCTTTTTTGTAGTGCGCACAGGGCCTTAGGGTGTGATTGAAACATCGGACTGCATATGGATGACAATCAAATGCAGTGCGATATATACGCACAGCTGGACAATGGAAGAGATGGAGAGATTTCTCTGTCCCTCTCTTCCACAGCTGTGATCTGATCGCAAGATCGGATCACAGTTGCATGACACTCGGCTAACGTTCACAGCAGAGCAGGAGCCAAGAGTCATTATTATATCGCATCATATGCCATACACATGTGCACAGATTTAGACAAACTTATGAAGAAGAGAAAAAGGCCTTTTGTGTACATATAAATTCTTAGATCTTTGAGTTCAGCTCATGAAAAATGGGAGTTTAAACTAAGTGTTGCTTTTATATTTTTGTTGAGTATTTGTAAGAACACTGGTTCTAAAGTTTGAAGTTAAAGGGTTATTCCCATCTCAAAGTTTTTATCCCAATAATATAGTAGGCATAACAATATTAGCAAATACCTCCAATTAGAAATGTAGTATAGTTCTCCTGTTATAGCCATGTCTCTTACCTCATTTGCAGGGCACTTTAGCTAAGGTATTTATGGTTATGAACACTAACAAATAACTGTCACTATATGGCTACATGCGCACATTGCATATTTTGGTTCAGTATCATTGGCAGAAAGCTCTCACTTTTGACTTTCCAGCAAAGCCTATGAGAAATCAGATTTGCTGTGTGCACGTTGCAGTTTATGTCTGCAGTTTGTCACAAACTTCTGACAAACTGCAGCATGTTCTATCTTCTTTGTCCATGCATTTCTCACTAGTGATGGGGACCAGAATCCGGCGCAATAGGACTAGGAGCAAGCGCTTTATACTTACTGAATCTCCGGCGCGGCTGCAGCACTGATCCCGCGGCCTCTCCTTTTGAGGCCGCTTATTAGACTGATGCATATTCACTGCTTTCCCACCCACCGGCATCAGTGATTGGTTTCAGACAGATGCACCCCCACGTTGAGTGACAGAGTGTCTGACACTTCCAATCACAGACCCGGTCTGCGGGTCTATCGTACAGTAAAATAAATAAAAATTGACTTAGAGTCCCCCAATATTATGATACCCAGCACAAAAAAAGCCACAGCTAGAGGCTGAAACCCCCCAGCCTGCGCTTATCTTGGTGTGTATTAAAATTTAAAGAACTGGGAGTGCGGTCCCCCCCCCAATTTTGATAACCAGCCAAGATAAAATCCAGACAGCTGGGGGCTGGTATTCTCACACTGAGGAGACCCACGGTTATTGGGAGCCCTCCAGGATAAAAATAGCAGCCTGCAGCTGCCCATGATTGTCGCTTCCATTAGATGCGAGAACTCCAGGACTTTACCCAGCTCTTCCCGACTGCCTGAGAATACCAGCCCCCAGCTGTCTGGCTTTATCTTGGCTGGTTATCATAATTGGAGGGACCGCACGCTGGTTTATTTATTTAAATAATATTTAAAACAAAAGAAAAAAAAAAGGCGGCGCATGCAGTTCCTCTTATTTTGATATACAGCCAAGATATGCTCATGGCTTCGGGCTGCAGCCTGTAGCCGTGGGCTTTATGTGTGCTGAGTGTCATAATGTGTGGGGACCCTACGCCAAATATTTTATTTATTTTTATTGTACGCTATAGACCCGCAGACGGGGTCTGATATTGGAAGCGTCAGACAGGCTGTCACACAGGCTGAGGCCTCTGTCTGACTGCAACAATCACAAACGCCCATGGGAGGGGGAAGCAGTGAATATGCATGAGCCTAATGAGCAACCTCGGAAGAAGAATGAGCGACTGCAGGTGCAGTGTACAGCCGCGCCGGTGATTCGGTAAGTATAGCGCGCTCACTTTATTATTTTTTTTCTTTATTTTTACTTTATTTTTTATTTCCTGAGTGCTCGATACGGATCAATACCTGGAATTCCCTGAGAATTCCGGCCTGGGCCTGGCACTCTGGTTTCTTTGAACCCAAGCGGGTCTGACCATTCACTATAATTTTACAAAAAAAACCTCCAAAACGAGGAATCATTAGAAGCGGGGTTTTTTTTGTTTTTTGTTTTATTTCCAGGCTCTCTGGGACAAGGTGCACATGTAGCCTATGAGGTAAGAGACATGACTTCAGTTGAAACCAGAAATTTAAATATGCTATCTAAAAAGACACATATGCAGGTTTTTGTCACTATCTGACAGAAAATCAGAATAAACCTTTCCCATTTTAGGTCAATTAGGATTACCAAAATTATTTCTATTTTCCAAATGCCAGAATAATGGGAAAGAGAATGTTTTAAGACATTTTATTACTTTTTATATTACTTTCTGCAAAGGCAAAAATTTACATACATGTCAGTATTTGGTACCATTGCCTTTAAACTGTATGACTTGGGTGAAAAATTTTGGATATCCTTCCATAAGCTTCTCACAATAGTTGGTAGGAATTTGGGAACATTCCTCCTGACAGAACTAGTGTAACAGCCATGTTTGTAGGTCGCCTTGCTTGCACCTGCCTTTTCAGCTTTGCCCATAAATTTTCAATCTGATTGAGATCAGGGTTTTGTGATGGCCACTCCAAAACATTGACTTTGTTATTCTTTAGCCACTTTGTAACCAGTTTGGCAGTATGCTTCTGGTTATTGTCCATTTGGAAGACCCATTTCCGCCCAAGCTTTAAGTTTCTGGCTGATGTCTTGAGATATTGCTTCAGTAATGCCACAATCGTCTTTACTGGTAGAATGGCCTTTCTGCCCATGTTGATACAGTACTGTTTCACTCTGGATAATGACACAATTTTAGCAGCTTCTGCCAGCATCTTCCCAAGGTCTTGCTTTTGTTCTTGGGTTGATATGCACATCTGACCAAAGCACGTTCATCTCTGGTACACACAACCACTGAGCTTCCTGAGCGGTATGATGGCTGGACATTCCCATCTTGTTTGTACTTGCGTATAATTATTTGTACAGATGAAGGAGGTAAGTATCTGGAAATTGTACATAGGGATGAACCAGACTTGTGCAAATCCTCAATTCTCTTCCTGAGATCTTGGCTGATTACTTTTGACTTTCCCATGATGTTACACAAAGAAGCAGTGTGTTTCACGTGTACATTAAATACATCCACACAGGGTTGGACTGGGGTGCCAGGGGCCTACCAGGGAAATTGACTCTAGGGGCACAAACTACAGCTACCATAAACGTTTTTATTACTGGTTCATTTTCGGCTTCTCTCACTAAAACGTGTGCCTTTTTGCAAACTATACAGTGTGCAAAAGAAACTGTATTGGGAACCGAACTATATCAAAGGATATGTTGCAGCATCTTATTTATTGTTGTTAATAATAGAATCTATTATTTACAGTCAGTCGCAGTTTTTCTTACACACGGACATCCCTCATCCTAGGTAACCCACGGAGTCCATCAGCCAAACAATGTTCAAAATGAAGCAAAATGCTATCCAGCATCTTCAAATGGAAAAGTTTACTAAAATTAATCCACCTATGCCACCATCCATCCACCATATAGGGTATTTCCCAATTGACTTGGGAAATACCGTATAAGGGTCAATATGTGGTGGTGTGAAGCATTACCACTCTAATACACTTTTAAATTTGGAGAGACTGGTGAATATTTGTCTTCTCTTTCCACTTTCACATATTTGCATACTTAACAGGAAATGATCAGTAACGAGTGTATATACTTGATTTAAACAGTCATTCTGTGGGGACAGAGGGCCTTCAAAAGCCTCACTTTGGTTTCCAAATTAGTTTTACATGTTGGATAAACTCTTTACTGGTTTGGTTTATTCTGACAATACTGCTTTATAGGCATATACACTATATACAATATATACTTTCTATGCTTTTTTTTTTTACATATATTAATATGGAGGACCCTCCTGTAATGTCATTACATATAGAGGTCCCCCCTGAAGAGTAATTACATATAGCCTAAGAAAATAACACTGACAATGGGGGTACAGGATGACTCTGGGGTACAAGATACTGTCACTGGTTGTACAGGATAATGACACTGGGGTAAGTATAATGACGCTGACACTTGGGGTACACAATAATGACACTAGGGTACAGGATAATTACACTGGGATTGAGGATAATTACACTTATGTCGCGGGCGGGGAGGACGCCACTGCGCTGCGCTCGCTAACACTCGGGTCCGGAACTGCTGTGGCTGCTGCTCGGTGGCTCGAGCGGTGAGCTGGATACAGGGACTCGAGCGGTGCTCCTCGCCCGTGAGTGAAAGGGGTGGTTGGTTTGAGGGATTTAGTCCGTGACGCCACCCACGGGTTGTGGTGAAGATGGGCACCACCGCTGCTGGTGACGGGGATCCCAGGAGCGATGGTAGGGAGCAGCTGGGATGTTGTTTTCCCCCCTCCGTGGGTAGGGGTCAGTGGTCTCGGGGCCCGGTGGTGAGACGGGGAGGCAGGGTCGGTGAGGTGCAGGGTTGCGGGAGCAGCGCGGCGCGGTGCCGGCTGGCACGGGCGTACTCACTCAGCAAGAGATGCACAAAGTCCTCGGTAAACCAAACGGCTGGATGGACGGGTCCCGCAGCCGGCTGCTGTGTTTCTCCCCGGACAGGTGATGGCGGCTGTCTTTCCCTGCACCTTAGTGTACTTGTTTGACTATGATGGATTCCCAACGGTAGTCCGTTCCCCGGTGTATGGGTACCGGAGGAGCTAGTTTGCCCGCAGGCGCTGGCCCTTGGGTCCCCGGTCCTACGGTTCCGCGTTGATTCACCACTCCTGCAGACTGCCACCACCGTCTGCCAATCTGCCTGTCAGTGCCTGGGCCACAAACCCAGACACCCAAGTGTTTACTCCTCATACTTCAACCTCCTCAACTCAACTGTCACTTTTCCCGCCTCCAGGCCTGTGAACTCCTCGGTGGGCGGGGGCCAACCGCTTGGCTCCACCCCACCTGGTGTGGACATCAGACCCTGGAGGGAGGCAACAAGGGTTTTGTGTTTGGCTAATGTTACAGTCTAGTGGGGGTGGAGTGTTTGTGTTATCTGTGACGACCTGGCTAGGCCAGGGCGCCACACTTACAGTACAGGACTGACAAGGGGGGGTACAGTATGACATTGGGGGAACAAGATACTGACACTGAGGGTACAAGATAATGACACTCGGGGTACAAAATAATGACAATAACATTCAAAGTACAGGATAATGACACTGACTTTCGGGGTACAGCATAATGACACTGACACTGGAGGTAGAGGATAATGACACTGGGGGTACAAGATCATGACGCTGACACTAGGGGTACAGGATAAGGATGCTGACAATGAGGTTACAGGATAATAACACTGACACTGGGGGTACAGGAAAATGACACTGGGGAACAGTATACTGACAGACTCTGGATACAGGATAATGACACTGACTCGGGGTACAGAATAATGACGCTGGGGGTACAGGATAGTGATACTGAAACAGGGGGTACAGGATAGTGATACTAACACGAGGGGGTACAGGATAATGACACTGACACTGGGGGCAAAGGATAATGACACTTGATACTTGGTACAGGATAAGACACTTGGGGTACAGGATAATTACTCTGACATTTGCCTCTTTCCCTCAGCACCCGTCTTTTCTATGTTCTGATAGCCATCTTGTAATCAGCACCCAACTTTCCCATGATATCAGATAATGGGAAAGCTGGGAGTTGAGGATAAGATGAATATCATAACATAGAAAAGCTGGGTGCTGAGGAAAAGAACCTCATTCTTTCAGCACAGCACGCAGCTTTCCCAATCACATGCCATGCTCTGACTGCTGCTATTCCTCTTTCCCTAATCCCTACTGATATATGGTTACTGTGTGTACTTCACTCACGTCACGCAGCAGGGACTGGTGAACACACCCTGCACCCCCATATCAAACATCGCACACATCCTGCCCCGCATATCTCACACAGCCTGGCTGTATCCCAAATTATCCCGCTCTCAAACACACTGAAACCTCATATCCCACACACCCTGTATCCCCCCCCAACAGCCCTCTGTCACAGTCTGGAACCCTTATATGCCACTCACCCTGCACCCCCCCTCCCTCCCCCCATGCCCTCCTCATCCCTCATTACCGGGCACATCTTCCTCAGTATCACTTGCCCGTCTCCTCCCACACAGTCACATGGGCATGACATCGCAGGTCCTGGCTAATGCACCACTAGATTGTATTTTCTTCATCTCGGAAGGAGCTTCTGCTCTGCTCCTGCAGCGCTCGTAGCTCATAAGCTCCTGGTGCGCTCCACCAGGTCAGGCCGCCACCTCTAGCTACGCTACTGCAGCTATCATGATCTGACTGCTGTATACAGTATCATCACCTATAGCGGCGTCCCGATGGTCTCAAGAGCCGCAGGTCATTTTAATACACCTGGCGAGGGACCCTGCAAACTGCAAGAGATAGCTTAGAGTGAAGACAAGGTCGGGGGCCTACCAGGGCTTTCTCCGGTAACCCGGCAAGCCCCACCGACGCTGCATCCATATGTCTGTCTCTAATTAACTCAGATGTTGCCAATAAATCAGAAGCTTCCAAAGACATGACATCATCTGGGCTGTCCCATATTTTCTTAAAGGCATAGTACTCTTATTGTATGTAAACATTTGACTTTGCAGAGAAGAATAAAAATGCCTTAAAACATTGTCGCTCATTATTCTGGCAAGTGGCAAATCTAAATGATTTTGGTAATCCTAAATGACTTAAAACGGGAAAGGTTTATTATGATTTCATGTAAAATAGAGAGAAGAACAGGCATATGTATCTTTTTAGATAGTGTATGTAAACTTCTAGTTTCAACTATCTCATGGGAACTATACTGAATTTCTAATTGGAAGTATTTGTTAATAACCCATTAACACTAGAACTACTGAGGTAGGTCATTTTGACTACTTTGCACCATGTACAGTGCCTACAAGTAGTATTCAACCCCCTGCAGATTTAGCAGGTTTGATAAGATGCAAATAAGTTAGAGCCTGCAAACTTCAAACAAGAGCAGGATTTATTAACAGATGCATAAATCTTACAAACCAACAAGTTATGTTGCTCAGTTAAATTTTAATAAATTTTCAACATAAAAGTGTGGGTCAATTATTATTCAACCCCTAGGTTTAATATTTTGTGGAATAACCCTTGTTTGCAATTACAGCTAATAATCGTCTTTTATAAGACCTGATCAGGCCAGCACAGGTCTCTGGAGTTATCTTGGCCCACTCCTCCATGCAGATCTTCTCCAAGTTATCTAGGTTCTTTCGGTGTCTCATGTGGACTTTAATCTTGAGCTCCTTCCACAAGTTTTCAATTGGGTTAAGGTCAGGAGACTGACTAGGCCACTGCAACACCTTGATTTTTTCCCTCTTGAACCAGGCCTTGGTTTTCTTGGCTGTGTGCTTTGGGTCGTTGTCTTGTTGGAAGATGAAATGACGACCCATCTTAAGATCCTTGATGGAGGAGCGGAGGTTCTTGGCCAAAATCTCCAGGTAGGCCGTGCTATCCATCTTCCCATGGATGCGGACCAGATGGCCAGGCCCCTTGGCTGAGAAACAGCCCCACAGCATGATGCTGCCAACACCATGCTTGACTGTAGGGATGGTATTCTTGGAGTCGTATGCAGTGCCATCCAGTCTCCAAACGTCACGTGTGTGGTTGGCACCAAAGATCTCGATCTTGGTCTCATCAGACCAGAGAACCTTGAACCAGTCTGTCTCAGAGTCCTCCAAGTGATCATGAGCAAACTGTAGACGAGCCTTGACATGACGCTTTGAAAGTAAAGGTACCTTAACGGGCTCGTCTGGAACGGAGACCATTGCGGTGGAGTACGTTACTTATGGTATTGACTGAAACCAATGTCCCCACTGCCATGAGATCTTCCCGGAGCTCCTTCCTTGTTGTCCTTGGGTTAGCCTTGACTCTTCAGACAAGCCTGGCCTCGGCACGGGTGGAAACTTTCAAAGGCTGTCCAGGCCGTGGAAGGCTAACAGTAGTTCCATAAGCCTTCCACTTCCGGATGATGCTCCCAACAGTGGAGACAGGTAGGCCCAACTCCTTGGAAAGGGTTTTGTACCCCTTGCCAGCCTTGTGACCCTCCACGATCTTGTCTCTGATGGCCTTGGAATGCTCCTTTGTCTTTCCCATGTTGACCAAGTATGAGTGCTGTTCACAAGTTTGGGGAGGGTCTTAATTAGTCAGAAAAGGCTGGAAAAAGAGATAATTAATCCAAACATGTGAAGCTCATTGTTCTTTGTGCCTGAAATACTTCTTAATACTTTAGGGGAACCAAACAGAATTCTTGTGGTTTGAGGGGTTGAATAATAAATGACCCTCTGAATAAACTTTTCACAATTTAAAAAAAAAATAAAAAAAGAAATAACATTCATTTTTGCTGCAATGCATTTCACACTTCCAGGCTGATCTACAGTCCAAATGTCACAATGTCAAGTTAGTTCCGAATGTGTAAACCTGCTAAATCTGCAGGGGGTTGAATACTACTTGTAGGCACTGTATTTCTATATAGGTGTCACGAGTCCAGTAGTTCTAGTGTTAACTCTCATGCTTACCACTGGTTTCATATTAAAAGTGTCTTGATAGGGCTGATCGAATACGCCAAAATCCGGAACCGGTGGATCCCTGCCGGATTGAACAAAAAATACGGATCCGCTCCAGATTCCGGTGCCCATATAAGTCTATGGGGACCAGAATCCGGAGATTAAAAATGTTTGTGGAGGGGACGGGGGGTAGGAGCGCACATGGTGTACTCAGCCGAGGCTGTGTCATGGCAGAAAACTCCTTTTTCCCTTACGGAGCAGACAATTTAATATTCATTGTTTTGCCCGCCCACCGATGCATGTAATTGGTTGCAGCTAGAAGCGCCCCCACCCTGAGTGGCAGCGTGTCAGCTGACTACAACCAATCACAGGCGGCAGGATGGCCGGTCGGCGGGGAAAGCATTGCAAGTGTCTGCGGGTCAGTATGGTGAACGTGCATGTCTTTTAGAAACACATGCACGTTCCTGTCAGAAGTGTGCGGCTGTGCCGGTGATGCACTGTCAGACTCGTACAAATCGGCCATCACATTAGCCGGCAAGGCCTGCCGCGCTCTGAGCACGAGCGTGCATGTACCTAGAAACACATGCACATTCCTGTCAGAAGTGTGTGCGGCTGTGTCGGTGATGTGGCTTTTTTTCTTTTTTTTATTATTTAAATAAATAATTTAAAAAAAAAAAAACATGTGTGATCCCCTCTAATTTTCATCCCAAGCCATGATAAAGCCGGCTGGGGGCTAATAATCTCAGCCCACAGCCGCCTGGTATTGCCGCAACTATTTCATGTGACAATCCTGGTGCAATACCAGCTGTTCTCGATTGCCCTGGAGTGGTGGCAATTGGGGTAATAAGGGGTTAATTGCAGCACACAGCTGCTACTAAGCGCTAGGTTAGTGTGATAGCACAGGCGTCTATGATATACCTGCATCACACTAACCTGTATATGAATGTAAATAAACAGACAAAAATCCTTTATTTGGAGAAAAAAGATACAAAAACACACACCCTCCTTCACCTCTTTATTATCCCCCAACACCCAGCAGATCCGGCGTAATCCACAAGAGGTCCCACACCGCTTCAGCTCTGCTACAGACAATGACAGCCGCGATGACTGCACGGCAAGCAAATACAGTGGAACCTTGGTTAACGAGAACAATCCGTTCTGGGAGTGTGCTTGTTAACCGAGTTACTCGTTCAGAAAAGCAAGATTTCCCATAGGAAAGCAATGCAATGCAGACAATTCGTTCCACAACTTGTTAAATGTCCCATTCTGGTCTCCTATTGTGCCATTCCACACACGCACAAACACACATATTATGCTCACCTTACCTTCCGTTCTATCGCCGGCCTCATGGTTCTTGTAGTTCGCCGCTACAGGCTGTGTCGGGCAACCATCGCGACCGATGCCGGACCTTCCGCTCCCATCGCGCTGCCTTTGAGTAACGGCTGACATGGGAAGTTCCTCCCTCGTCGCGATAATGTGTACCTTCCGGAGTAACTTCCCCTGTCAGCTACTACTCAAAGGCAGCGCGCTGGCCAATCAGAGGCAAGCGGCTCCTGCCTTTGACGTCAGCACGCTGGGAGCGGAAGGTCCGGCATCGGTCACGATGGTTACCCGATACACAGCCTGCACGGGCGAACTGCAAATTCCAGGAGGCCGGCAAGGGAACGGAAGGTAAGGTGAGCATAATGTGTGTGTGCGTGTGTGTTTGTGCGTGTTTGTGCGTGCTTGTGTTTGTTTGTGTGGACTGCAAGAGCTGGTTAGAGCGCGGTGGATGTACGGAACTGGAAGTGTGTGCGGTGAGTATTTTGTTCATACAGCAAAGCTTGCTCATAAACCGAGTTACAAATTTACAGCAAGCTTTGCTCGTTAAGCGAAAAACTCACTAACTGGGTTACTCGTTAAGCGAGGTTCCACTGTACCTGGGGCGCGTCTGCCTACAACTAATCACAGATGAAAGGATGGCAGGTGGGCAGGGAAAACACGGACAGCTGTGTGTATTCGATGCACAGTACAGGAAGTGAATGCGCGACCTGGAAGCAGTGTGCAGCCATGACACCGAGTCTCGATAAATATGAAACGCTGTTTTATTTATTTTTCAATTATTTTCCCCAGTGCCGGATCCAGATCTTGAACCCGGAATTACGGATCTGGATTCGGCACCCGGAAATCTTTGAAACCGCGCGGATCCGGACTTTTACAGTTCGGATCCGCTCAGCCCTAGTCTTTGATTACCAAATCTGGAAGTTATAACTACCTTTGCATTTGTTTATTCAAGTTCTGCCTTAGATCTCATTGATAGTGATTTTGTTATTGAATGTACAGGAGCTAGACAGTTTCAACCCTTGGTCAACCTATTCAAGCGCCTGTAACTGATAATTCTCCCCTTACTGAAGTCATGTTAATTTTAAGGTTAGGAATGTATGCACGAGGATTACACATGCACAATCTATTTCATTCATGGCGTTTCCTTCCTTACCAGCTAAAATTGGGTATGCCTGCATCCATTGGGATACTCGTGAGGTTAACTCTTAGGGGTACTTTGCACGCTGCAACATCGCAAGCCGATGCTGCGATGCCGAGCGCGATAGTCCCCGCCCACGTCGCAGCTGCGATATCCTTGTGATAGCTGCCGTAGTGAACATTATCGCTACGGCAGCTTCACATGGACTCACCCGCCCTGCGACGTCGCTGTGGCCGGCGACCCGCCTCCTTATTAAGGGGGCGGGTCGTGCGGCGTCACTGCGACGTCACACGGCAGGCGGCCAGTAGGAGCGGAGGGGCGGAGATGAGCGGGATGTAAACATTCCACCCACCTCCTTCCTTCCGTATATCCTACGGAAGCCGCGGTGACGCCGGTAGGAGATGTTCCTCGCTCCTGCGACTTCACACACAGGGATGTGTACTGCCGCAGGAGCGAGGAACAACATCGGACCGTCGCGTCAGCGTAATTATGGATTACGCCGACGCTGCACCGATGATACGATTACGAGGCTTTTGCGCTCGTTAATCGTATCATTTAGCCTTTACACACTACGATGTCGCATGCAAAGCCGGATGTGCGTCACTTTCAATTTGACCCCACCGACATTGTACCTGCAATGTCGTAGTGTGCAAAGCCCACCTTAGGCTAAGTGAACACGCTGAGTTTTTTTGACGCTGCATTTTTGTGCGTTTTTGGCCGCTAAAAAAGCACAAAAACGCACCCGAGGCAAAAAAACTGCGTTTTTCTGCATTTTTCCAGTGCATTACATGGGGGGAAAACGCAGAAAAACGCAGGAAAGAATTGACATGTCCATTTTTTTTTTAAGCTCAAAAACGCAGCTTAAAAAAAATTAAAACTCAGACTTTGCTGGGGAAGCAAAGTCATGAAGTTTTGAGGCCAAAAACGCACCCGAAAAACACCATGAAAAACGCACTGTGTGCACATAGCCTTAAGGATATTTTTGTTTTACCAGATGTTTATCAAAAATCTCTGGCTTCTTTGGGTTTATCTCTTCCAGGTTTTAATGAAGATTTTAAGGATGATTTTTCTGAGACTGAATGTGAAGTTCTACCTCTTCTCATAAGGTCTTATGATTGTGCTATCAAATTTATAAAAGGGTCCAAATTGCCTAAATCTTGTCTGTTTAACCTATTTTTTCCTGAGATGCCTTGAAAGAGTACATTCAAAAGAGTCTCTCAGAGGGTCACATAAGGCCTTCCATATCACCAGTTGCTGAGGGATTTTTCTTTGTTAAGAAAAAAAGATGTAGGGTTGAGAGTCAGTGTTTGGATTTTAGAGAAAATAATAGGATTACTGAACAATATCCTTACCAACTATAGCTTATTCATGGACCTGTCTAAAACTAGTGGGGACCAAGTTGTTTTCTAAACTGGACTTGAGAGGGGTATATAACCTTATATATTAATTTGCTGGAATAGAGTGGGTTAACCCATGTCCAACAGGAGGAGACACCCATCGCCTTTTACTGCAAAAGGAATCAAGACTTATAATGGACCTGAAAGCTCTAGGTCCCTTGGGAATTAACGATAAAAACGATCTTCCTGTCTTTTTATAAGATAAATAATATGTACATTTTTGCTGTATAAATTTCTTAATGATATATATGTTACATGTATATAGTTGCAACTGGTATTGTTAATACATTGTGTTTTAATCACAATATGACGCAAGATCCGTATTACCTTTTTAAAGGAACGGATCTGACGTTTTGCACCACAGGACCCGTTGAAGCACTCAGTGTGCGAAACGGCTCGTCGTTGTCCAGCGCTGTAAGCCTCTTTCACCCTCCCCTCCACTTATACCAGCATGATTTATTAAAAACCGCATCTGAAGCTTAGGTGAGTGCTGCCTTTTTCTACCTCCCTTTGGATAGGATTATATGGACTCTCTTCTCTTGGTATACCGCATGTATCGGGTGCACATCTAAGAGTGATCTAACAGCGATCCATCAGAAGGACTAGCAGTGCCCGGTTTCCTCTTTTTTTTCATAACCTTATATTGTGTTTGCCAAGGTTTTAGGTGTATTAAAGGCAGTCTTCCACTCAAGTGTCACTTTGAAAATTTGGTGATGCCCTTCAGTACCATTGCTCTAGCAGTGTTTCAGAACTTCATAAATTATTTTTTTTTCTTCTCCAGTGGATAAATTTGAAGTGATATACTTTGATGACATCTTTATTTACTCAAGTTCTCGTCAAGAGCATAAGGAGCATGTTTGACAGGTACTTTTTTTTTTTTTTTTTGTAACAATCAATTACTTGCCAAGCTAAAAGAGTGTCAATATGCAACAGATTCAGTTTTTGGGTCATTTAGTTTCTGCTAAAGGATTTCAGATAGATTCAGATAGATTTTTTCACCTGGTCAACTGAGGCTGTTGATGCCTTTGAATTTCTTCGGACAGCTTTTTCTAAAGCCCCTATCCTAAACCAACCAAATGTTTATTTGCCTTTTGTGGTTGAGGTAGACACTTCTTCGGAGGGGATGGGTGCGGTTCTTTCTCAAAATTAGGAGGGTTGCCTTCATCCTTGTGCTTTTGTTTTTCTTTTTTCCTTGGAAATTCCCACAAGCAGGGGGCGTGGCCTGCTTGCTAATGGCACCGGTCACCTAGCTGCTGAGCTCCAGCCACCTCGACTCCTAACCGGCTCACTGCGGCTCACCAGTGGCACCAATCTCTCTGCACACGGGGGGAAAGTGCTGCGGAGGTACCCAGGAACGTGGCATGCCAAGGGGAAAGTCCCAGAAGAAGCCGTCCCCGGCGAAAGTTACAGACTTCTTCTCCAGCATGGGACGAGGGAAAATGGCAGCGGCATCCTCCTCCCCAGCTTCCTCACGCTCATCCAGGAGGGGATCCACAGCAGGCCCAGACTTGGACACAGACGCTGCAGATATACCGCTTACCAAAGGTACAATGCAGAAACTGCTCAGTGCCCTCCGCTCATCACTGCAGCAGGATTGAAAAGATATGGTGGCTGAGCTGAGGGGAGATATCACTGCCATAGGCAGTCGCACAGCACACATTGAAACTAAAATGCAGGAGCTGACAAAGTCACACAATAGCCTCATTGATGCCAATGCAGCACTGGAGGAACAAGTGCAAAAGCTCCATACCAAGGTCTTGGATTTAGAGGATAGGTCCCGCCGAAACAACATAAGAATCAGAGGAATTCCAGAAGCCATACCAGACAAGGAGCTGCAGAGCTTTCTAGGCTCCTTGCTGCAGGAGCTGCTCCCAGACCTGTCTGCAACTGATTTCTTGGTGGACAGAATACACAGAGTCCCTAAACCTAAATCCCTCAGTGCTGATGCCCCCCGGGACACTTTGGCTCGCCTGCACTTTTACAAGACCAAAGAGGCCCTGCTGCAAGCCCTGAGAAGGAGGCCGCCTCTGTCTGAGCAATTCCAGCACCTGTCCATTTTTCCGGATCTGTCTGCAGGAACCCTGGGAAAAAGGAGGGAATTTGCCCCTTATACCAAAATTCTCAGGGATGAAGCTATATCCTATAGATGGGGTTTCCCTGTAAAGATCCTGCTTTTCCGAGCAGGAAACACCCACGTCTGCCATTCCCCACAACAGTTGGCAAAGCTCCTATCCTCATGGAACATGGCAAATCTCCCGGCCAGATCTCCAAGAGTCACAGGATCATCCCAAAGGGATAAAGTGAATGAAGATTGGTCCGTCACGTGATTTATGTGATATGTCTGAGTAGCGGTTGAGACTTAGTTGCTACTTTTAAGGTCCGCTGGTTCGGTTCAACCAGGACCCTGAACCCCCATGGTGGTACATTTCCACCATACCGCAGGCCCCCTTTTTGGGCTTTTTTCTATGTGGACTGATGCTCCCTACATCAGTAATGTTAGTGATGTTAATGTTGTCAGTGTTATCTCTTTCCTGCCTAACCTTCCTTTCTCCCCTGCCCCCAGCTCTAGGCAAGAGACTTTTTTTCATGTACAATGGTATTGAACTGTATGTCTATAAATGTTAGGGGCCTGAACTCGCCAGCCAAGAGATCCATGTTTTGGCGGGAAGTGGTTAAATCCAAATGTGACGTGATTTGTGGTCGAGAGTCTCATCTCCTCCAGGGGGACTCGCACAGGTTAAATAATGCTAAATTTCCTTTCATACTGCTGACTTGTGGGAAAAAAAGGCTGGAGTATTCATTTGTGTAAAAAATACTGTTGCGTTCACACTACATTCCCAACATTTAGACCGTGAAGGTAGATACGTCATTATTAATTGCTCCATAAATGGATCTAAGTATACTATTGCAACCGTTTACGCCCCCAACTCTGGTCAGATCAGCTTTTTGCGGAGGTTTCTTTCCAAGCTTTCATCCGTTACAGAGGGTAAGCAAATAATCTGCGGGGATTTTAACATGTTAATGTCCAGCACTCTGGATTGCTTCAATACTGCTGTAAAGAGGAAGGAGATGAGCACAATAATTTCAGAAAGGCATCTCCATGATATATGGAGATACCAACATGCAAATGAGAGGGACTACACATTCTTCTCACCTCGGTTCACCTCATACAGCAGATTGGACTACTTTCTGGTTGAAAGCTCACTTATTTTGGATTGCTCAGATTCAAAAATTGGACTTATAGCTTGGTCGGACCATGCCCCCATATACCTGACAGTCCAGGAGCAAAACCGCGCGCCTGTTTTTACCCGGTGGCGCATGAATGACTCCCTCCTTACCTGTAGACAAATCTCTGAGGAGTTGCAAGCCGACCTCGCAGAGTTTTTTAAATTTAATGACAACAAGGAGGTGACAGAGGAAACGCTATGGTCTGCACACAAGGCCTTTATTAGGGAGTCATTCATCAAAATTGCCACTAGGGAGAAAAGGAGGCGTCAGGCAACTTCCAAAGCTCTACTGTCCCACATAGCACTTTTAGAAGCCCACAATAAATCTGCCCCAAACATGTCAACATCTGACGAACTCAGGAAATTAAGAACACAGCTCCGCCAATTGCTGATGGTAGACTATGAGAAAAATTTAAGATCCCTCAAACAGCGGTACTATATGATGGGTGACAGGGCGGGTGCCTTACTAGCCAGGAGGGTTAAAAAACGAGAAATGCAAAATAAAATTGAATACCTTGTGACGGGTTCTAATGCCACAATACGCAACCCAACGGAAATAGCCAATGCATTCGCTGATTTTTATCAGTCTCTCTACAACCTTAAAAATGACCCCACTGCCCCAAAGCCTACCCAAACGGCAATTAATTCCTTCTTAAACAATATTAATCTTCCTCGGTTATCTACAGTACAGCTAGAGCAACTAAATTCCCCTTTCTCCCTGGAAGAGGTTCGCCAGGCGGTGATCACAGCCAAAAGAAATTCAGCTCCAGGCCCAGACGGCCTCACTAACTCCTATTATAAGCAATTCACTGAAACCCTGTCTCCTTTCCTCCTGAGACTTTTCTCCTCTTGGCGAACCACAGCAGATATTTCACCAAATAATCTAGAGGCCATTATAACTACCCTGCCAAAGCCAGGAAAACCCCCTATCTCACCAGGAAACTTCAGGCCAATATCCCTCCTAAACTGCGACTTAAAATTATACGCCAAAATAATCTCAGCTAGAATACATAAAGTCCTTCCATCACTGATTTCCCCGGATCAAGTGGGGTTTGTGGCGGGGAGGCAGGCAAAAGATGGGACGAGACGTATGCTGGATCTGATTGCGGTGGCTGAGGGGAGGAAAATCTCCAGTGTATTCCTGTCCTTGGACGCAGAGAAGGCGTTTGACAGGGTGCACTGGGGATATCTGAAATCTGCACTGGCCAAGTTTGGTTTTGAAGGCCCCATACTTACCGCCATAATGGCACTATACTCTAACCCTAACGCCAAAGTTCTGGCATCCGGATTTATATTTTGGAGTTTTGAATTATCCAATGGGACACGCCAGGGGTGTCCGCTCTCCCCTATCATCTATGCCCTTGCTATAGAGCCTCTGGCGCAGACTATCCGTGAATGCCCTCGGATCTCGGGGATTCGAGTGGGGAGTACAAACCATGTGATCAGTCTATATGCGGATGATGTGATTTTATCCTGCACTAATGTAGAGGTGTCCCTAAAACACGTAATGGAGATCCTGTTCTCCTTCGCTCAAGTCTCGTATTACAAGCTTAATATTACCAAGTCCTTAATTTTTCCGCTCTTCCTGCCCGCCTCAACTAGAGCCACTCTTTCTAATCTTTACCCTTTCAAATGGGAAGACGAGGGTATCCCCTACCTGGGTATTATACTGGCCCCGCTACACTCCGTGATCCGGAAAAATCTGCTGACCCTGCACACCTCACTGGATAGAGAACTTACTCGCCTTTCTCTTCTCCCGCTCTCTTGCGTGGCGAGAATGCAGACCTTTAAATTGATCTGCCTCCCAAAAATTATCTACTTACTTCGGTGCCTGCCCCTAACAATTCCGCAACGGTATCTCACCAAAATTCATTCGCTAATGAGTAAATTTATATGGGCTGGGAAAAAACCTAGAATAGCCCTGAGATGCATGCATGCCCCGTTAAGTGGTGGAGGAATGGGTATTCCTAATATTCTAACATACCACAGAGCCGCTATCCTGGAACCGGCTCGAGATTCGTGGAGGAATGATTCAGATTTAAGATGGTTACAGATTGAGTACACCTGGGCACAGGTCCACTCCCCTAAACAATTCATAGACTCCCTGCTCCTAACCCCTTCGCCCCCCGGCGATCTTCTACCCACCACAGCAGCTCTAAAGAAAGCTTGGTCCTTGTGGAGCAAGCCAGTGTCACATGCTTTAGGTCCCAGCATTCCCCTTAGATCGCTAGAAGCCTTCATTCCGAACTTGAATCTCGCCGCCTGGACACGTGGAGGTCCAATCACCCTAGCAGATCTCTATAGAGAAGGCGTCCTACTCCCGTACTCAGAAATGTGTGATAAATTTAACCTTCCCCGACACAGTCTATTCCAGTTTTTTCAAATACGTCACTTTCTTCAGTCCGCTCCTCATCTCCCGGCTCCCACGACAGCCGACCACGCCTCAATTAAAAAATTCTTTCAAAATAGCAAAATCAAAGGCCTTTCATATATCCATAATATGCTAAACTCCCCACAACCGGACAAACAATTGCCGTATATGCTCAAATGGGAAAAAGATCTAGCTTCTCCGCTTCCATCGCAAGAATGGTTCGCGGCCTCAAAATGGATCCACAAGTTCTCTTCTTGTCTCAATCATATAGAGCAATTAAAAAAGGTTCATCTGAGGTGGTACAACTCCCCTACTAAACTGGCTTCTTTTTCCCCACATGTGTCACTACTGTGCTGGAGGGGCTGCAACCACAGGGGCACCTTATGTCATATGTGGTGGTTTTGCCCTAAGTTATCTAACTTCTGGCAGGAGGTGTTCAATCTAATCCATGAGGTTACTAGTCTCCGCCTTTCTCCAAACCCAACCTTAGCGGTGCTATACATTGGCTTAGATGGGATCCCGGATCTTTTAAAAAACATCATTTCTCACATTCTCGTAGCTGGTAGGTACTGTGTGGCATACAAGTGGAGGTCGGTGAGCCCCCCTACAAAAAGAGATCTAATTGAGAGGATCAACCTACACTGGCTATACGAAACCAACTTGGCCCCCAACCTAGAGAAGAGAACGGTGAGACTCAAACAATGGCACCCGTGGGCCACTTCCCTTTATGCAACGGCCCTCCCCCAGATACAGACACCTACACCATAAATAAATTGATTATGCCTAAGAATGTCTTGTAGAGCTGCTTCCCCCGCCCCCTCTCTTTACCCCCTCCCTCCCTGCTCCTATGTTCAAGTTGTTGTTGTAAGGGGTATTTAATGTCCCAGATTGATATTCTGATAATGGCTCGAGGCTATTCCACCTCTTGCTACTCACTGCTCCTGTTCTTGATGTTGTTGTATGAGAAGTGTGTATTTTTCTGAAACTCAATAAAAACCTTTATGATTAAAAAAGAAGTTCCCACAAGCAGTGTTCATATAGGAGATCAAGAACTTTTGGGTGTTTAAGAGGGCTTTCGAGGAATGGAGGCATTAGTTGGAGAGATCTAGGCACAGAGTAAAGATTTTTTACTGATTACAAAACTGTACTGTATGTTGACGCTGTTAAATGCTTGAATACTTGACAGGTTTGGTAGGCCCTCTTTCACTCGGTTCGATTTCTATGTGACATACAGTATCTCTCTGGTACTAATATTAAAATTGGTACTTTATTATAAAGTTTTGTTACAGAGTGAAGGGATGAAATTCCATTCAAAATTCTTCGTGAAGAGGTGATGGTGGGTGTTCTGGGGATTAATGTCAGACAGTGCATTTTGAAAGCCCAAATTGGTGCAATAGAGGGCTTGACACCTGGCAAGCTGTTTATACCGTCTTAGCTTCGAACTGATCTTTTTAACAAAGTCGACTTTGAGGAGTATATTTGTAGGTGCAGTTTGTGCCAGGTTTAAAGCCTCTTAAGGCTATGTGCACACAGTGCGTTTTTCGCGGCGTTTTTGCACGTTTTTCGCCTCAAAATTGCATGACTTTACTTCCCCAGCAATGTCTATGAGTTTTCATTTTTGCTGTCCGCACACAACTTTTTTATTAAGCTGCATTTTTGAGCTTAAAAAAAAAATTGACATGTCAATTCTTTCCTGCGTTTCCCCCCATGCAATGCATTGGAAAAACGCAGAGATCAAAAATGCAGCAAAACGCAGCCAAAAACGCACCAAAACGTGGTAAAAACGCATGCTTTTTTTGCCGCTGGTGCGTTTTTGTGCATTTTTAGCGGCCAAAAACGCACAAAAACTCAACATCAAAAAAACGCAGCGTGTGCACATAGCCTAACAAGCCCTGACGGGGATTCTTTTGCTTAACGAGGTTCCGTCTCAGCTTTCGACTCATTTGTCCATGGATTTCATCACAGATGTACCTAATTCTGGTGGTAATGGGTGGTGATGGACTGTATAAGCAAGATGGTTCACTTGGTTTCTGTAATAAAATTGTGTATGGCTATCTCTTACATTGTTAAGCTACATGGGGTTCCTAAAACATTTCCTATAGAGAGGTTCACTTTATGGCTAGCTTTTGCTCCTGGTTAGGACTTAAGCTTTCGTTCGCCTCAGGTTACTATCCTGAGACAAATGGTGAGATGGAGAAAATGAGCAAAGAATGAAAACAACAATTAAGATAATTAGTTTCTTATAATTAAGGAGGAATGGGTCAACTTTCTTCCTCTGGCAGAGTTTGTTCTCAAATAATAGCATACTTCTAACACGCCTTTTTTCGTTGTTTTTTTTTAAGGAGTGTTTTATCCAATATATGAAAATTTCTCAAATTCTCAGTCTTCTGTCCCAGAGGAGGAAAGATATTATTCTTGTTTGATTAAGGTGTGGAGAGAAGTTGAAAAAGATCTTTTGATACCTAGTGATCGGACTAAAAGAACTGCAAACCAAAGGTGTAGGCGGGCTCCTGTCTTTAAGGTGGGACATTTTCTTTGGCTTTCCTCAAAAAATCTTTGACAAAGGTCAGTCAAGCAAAGTTGTTCCTAAATTTGTTAGTTTGTATAATGCAATTAAAATCATTATTCCCGTGCCAGTTTGCCGGTTAAGCTACATCTCTCGCTGACATGAAGGGTGAATAATTTTTTCCATTGTTCTCTTCTAAAAAAATTTAAGGGAACTCTGAGTCCTCATGACATTACTGAGGTAGACTTCGAGGAGAACAGTTGTGAGATAGAACAAGTTTTGGGTTTCAAACGTGTCAGATGTTGACTACAGTACCTCGTTAAATGGAAAGGTTTTGGTCTGGAGGATTATTCTTGGGTTGATGCCCACTAATCTTCTTGTGGGAGAATTTTGTCAGTGACCACTATGGTTAGGGATCTTAAAGGGTACAGTGGCCCCTCATAGAAGAGTTATGCATCGGGGTTCGATCCCTTGAGACATTGCTTAGAGCTGGCTTCTGACCACTAAGCCACAGTGGATACACCTTTTCTTTGGGTGTTTGTTATCTGCTATCCTTGATTTGGTCTTTTACATTAGCAGATGTTTTTATTTACTTACTTGTCTGTCCAGTTGCTTTTCAGGGTTGGCTATTTTTACTTTCCCCCTGCTGATATTTCGTACTAGTGCTATTTTCATTTGGAAGTCCTGCACTACTGTTGATTGATGCCAGTCAGTGAAAGTCCTAAAAGTTAAGCTAGGGGATTTTTCTCTCCACGGTTTATCCTTTTCTACCTGCACCTTTTAAAAAGGAACCTGTCACCAGGTTTTTCCCTCATAAGCTGCAGCCACCACTAGCTCTTATATACAGCATCTAGAATACTGTATAAAAGTGCACAAGCCACAGGGCAGATCAAACCGTGCTTCCGCAGGAGAGCAATGGAGGCATCTTTGTGGCTGATGTAGGACGTGTCCACAACTTGAAGGTGGGAAGGAGGACGGCGACTGCACAGGATAGAGGAAGCGCCGGACCCGGGAAGAGTGAAGCCATTGGACCCACCTGCCCCACAGGTGAGTATAATAAAAGATCTTTCTTACGTTACACAGAGCGGCCTGGGCACTTATATACAGCATTCTATAATGCTGTATGCTATGATCTGGTAACTGTGGACGATCACAAAAAATCCCATTAATAAGGAAAAAACAAAACCACAAAAGTAGTTGGAAAATGAGCTGACTGCAATCCCCCATCCATCAGACAAAACTAGAAGCAGCAGTGGGATGTTCCCAACACACCTAGACACCTCGTCACTGCTTGAGAAACCTGCCACACCTCAAAGATACAAATGAGGAATTCTAACTTGCCTCGGAGTAGTCCCCAAAGAAATAGCAAGACCCCAACATGCAACAACAGTGATGTAAGAAAACACAATACACAGATAGAAAATATAATCAGCAAAGGTGAGGCCCGACTAACTAGATAGAACAGGACAGGACAGAGATTGTGGCCAGCAAAAAAACCTGCAAAAAATACCTATCTCCTGATAGGAAAAAGATCTGAAACCACACGGTCTCTCCCACACTATATCAGGTACTCTTGTGCCAAACACAAATCAGAACTGCAGACACAAAGGGAAGAAACTAATCACAGAACAAATAACATTCTAAAGTGCAAAAACTCCAAATATGAACAGGGAGCAAGCTCCCTTTCTTGCTGGAGGATCTGCCCTGCTCACAAAAGCAGAAAGACAGATCCTCACAAAGAAGAAATTAAACACAGAACCAAATGGAATATGCAGAAACACTCAAGTGCAAATTCAGCAGTTAAGCATAGAAACAGTCAACTTATCTGGAGTAGATTCAGGCACCAAATGAATGGGAAAAAAGAAGGGAAAACTCCCAGCCATCTTCAGAAGCAGGCAGGAATATTTATCACCAGCGACAGCCAGATACAAAATGCTCTCCTAAATAAAACTACGCTGATCTACAATAGGACTTCCTGGTTTCCCAATTAATTCTATCACCTGTCTGAAACACAGATTTCAACTCAGCTTCATTACCATTCCTGGCCACCAGAGGGAGCTCTGCACCAGCAACCACTCGGATGACATTCACAACAGCTGTATATAAGAGCTTACTCCTAGTGACCGCGGCTTATAAGGGAAAATCCTGTTGACAGGTTCCCTTTAACTGTTTCTTACTAGGTAGTAGGCAGCATACACTCTTGCAGTATTTACCTTATTCGGTCTTTAAAGGGAATCTGTCAGCAGGTTTTTTTCTACCTCATCTGTTAACAGCATGATGTAGGCAAAGAGGCCCTGAATCTAATGATATATAACTTAGTTTACTGGGTGCAGCTGTTTTGACACAATTGAATATTTGAGATTTTGTATGTAGCAGTGCTGGGAAAGCTGCCCCACCCACACCAGGCTTTCAGTGTATATTTCAATAGACAGAAGTGGCTAATCAAAGAAGGGGCGGAATTGACTACAGCTCACGCACTCCTTAATCCCACTTATGATAAAGCTAAAAGGCTTAAACTAACATTGCAGGTAAAAAAAAACAACTTTGTGATAAAAGACGCAGGGCTGAATTTTCTGTTTTAATTCCTACAGCATGCTGTCTTCAGATTACAGAGCAGAAACCTGCTGACAGAATCCCTTTACTATTCCGTGGTTTGTTGTTACTCAGTCTGGGAATCTTTTCTATCTGAGCACTTATTCATTTTTGGAAGTGTATTGCACCCTGCACTGCCCTCAGGTTCCTTAGGAGATACGTGAAGCACTTGATGGCCATTCAGCCAGCGTATATCTAAGTTGCTAACGTTTAGTTTGGGGTTAGGGCCATTCCGGTCCACACAGGAACAACCAGGGACTGATGGGCCTGGATACCTAATCTGTACAGGAACTGTCTGGGACAGTTCCAGTATTTTCAGTGCATTAACAAATTATCTAGAATGAGTTTACTACACAATCATAACAATAGCCCATGCAACCCATTAGAAAGCTTTAAAGATAATTGTTCAATTACTTTGGTCCTTAAAAAAAAAAAAAAGAAGAAGAGGTAGCTACATTTTAGAGAGCTGCAATTCTTAATTTTGTGACGCAACAGCGATCTTGCTATCAATGTCGCTGTGTGTGACATCCAGCAACGACCTGGCCCCTGCTGTGAGGTCGCCGGTCATTCCTGAATGTCCGGGATCATTTTTTGGTTGTTGCTCTCCCGCTGTGAAGCACACATCGCTGTGTTTGACAGCGAGAGAGCTACAATCTGAATGTGCAGGGAGCCGGCTTATGCGGACGCTGGTAACCAAGGTACACATCCGGTAACCAAGCAAAGAGCTTTGCTTGGTTACCAGCTATTTACCTTGGTTACCAGCGTCCACAGCTTCTAGAAGCCATCTCCCTGCACACGTAGCCAAGGTACACATCAGGTAACTATAAGCAAAATGCTTTGCTAAGTGACCCGATGTGTACCATGGTTACGAAGCACAGCGTCGTTACACGGGTCGCTGGTGGCTGATCTCTGATTGCTGTGGAGATCTGCCTGTTTGACAGCTCACCAGCGACCATGTAGTGACGCTCCAGCGATCCCTGCCAGGTCAGATCGCTGGTGGGATCGCTGGAGCGTCGCTTAGTGTGACGGTACCTTAATTACGATGAGAAAACGCTCAACTTAAAAAGGTCAAAGCCTGCGCTTTATGCTTATATTAATTATATAACTCTCTTGAATATGTTTTAATTAAAACCGTTAAAATGTCAGAGCCATGTGTCTAATGCTATTACGTTGTACCCACTAGAGTCGTGTATCTAAAGCCTATCAGGCGTGACACACCCAGAGCCATGTATCTAATGTCTATCATGCATGATACCTCTTAGACATGTGTATCTTATTACAATCATCTGTGAATATCGCAGACCCATTGTGACGCCTGCCTGGATCAACAGACTCTCAGGGGGAATGTAATGGACAGGCTAGAGGGAAGCCACTCACCAAGCAGGACCCCCAGAACCCTGAAACCCTTTAACCCCTATACAGGGATTTGGAATTACACAGGGCCCTGGAGATCACTACCTGTGGAAGGCTGCAGTCCGATAAGAGTAGTCGTCAGGCAGGGTCAAACCAGGAATAGCAGAACAGGGACAGAATCGGCAGACAAGGACGTAATGAGAAAAACGGAGCAGAGGTCAAATCCGGATCGGGCAGCGATGTACAAAAACAGCAGGCAGAAGGGTAGTCAGAAAACATGCAGAAGTCGGCACACAGGAATCACAAAACACAATAGGGCGGACCAGGAGCCAGGAAATCAGAACTATCTCTGGCAGTGGTCATGTGACAGGAGGGGGAATAAGAAGGGTGTGGTGTCTTCCCATTGGCTGTAGCTGAACACTGGCAACTTCAGCTGGAAGACACACGCCACCCACAGTCAGCCAGCGGTACTGCAGATCCCAAGATAACCCAGCTCAGTGGATGATCGGAGCCTGCGCCCACCGGTGCCCGCTGGCATCGACTCCTCTCCCATCACCAGCACCATCCACGGCAGGAACACAGCGTCGCCTGGCGATCAGAGCAAAAGTCGCTGGAGCAGACTCCGGCGGTGACGTAACAGCCATTTATCTAAAGCTCATTGCCGTATACCACTGGTACAAAAAAAGCAGATAGAATGGGGTCACATTAAAACACTGCTCCCATAGAGGTGGAGGGAGCAATGTCACAGTACACCACTAATTCTATAAAAGTGGACACAGTAATATAGCACCCAATACTTGCCATGATTTTTAAAGTGTGGGACAGGGGTAAATATCTGTTGAGTACTTCACGACCTACAGAATCCTGCCTTTATAAAGATACAGAAGCTCTGTGGTTTCAAGACCTGAAAAGATAATGGTGTATTTCTGGTATGCCAATTACTACACAATAATTCATTTAAATAGTTTTGAAAAAATTCAAGCTGAGTTTGAAATACCACGTAAATTCCATTAATACTTACAATTGAGACACACACTTGGTTGACAGTCAAACTTTGCTAATATTAGTACTGAGCATCATTATATCCTCTTCACGACACATGACGTACTGGGTACATCATGGATCGTGTCAAGTTAATGCCTGCCTGCTGCTGCCGGCAGCGATCGCTGCACATATCAGCTAATTTCAACAGCTGACATGCACAGTTATCAAGCACGAGTGGATTCGCTACCCACTAGTGTCTGTTAACCCCTTACAGCACACTGTGAAAACGTCACAGAGTAATATAATAGCGGGCTGCGGTAAGCATTCACTTACCCGGCTCCATCGGAAGTAACGTGTTCTGATCACATGGATACGATGGTTGCCATGGTAGCACAGGGTCATATGATGACTCCTGTAGCTATCATGAGTCACTTCCTCTTACACCCCACAGACTGCCCTTTGTAACAGGAGAGCTCCTTTTCTACAGATCTCAGCTGGGTAGCTGGGATCTGGAGTAATAGAAGAGTGCTCAGACTGCTCATCCATATAGTCTCCTAGGGCAACTAGTTAAAATAAAAAAATAAAAGTTAAAAAAAACGTTTTAAAAAATTTTAAAAAATAAAACCTAAATAGTTCAAATCACCCCCCTTTGAAAATTAAAGGGTTCAAAAAATTAAAAATACACACACATTTGGTATCACGTTTAGAAAAGCCCGATCAAAATCTAAAATCAAATTAATCAGATCGATAAATGGCGTAGCAGCAAAAAAAATTTAAATGCCAAAATTACGTTTTTTGGTCGCTGCGAATTTTGCACAAAATGCAATAACAGGCAATCAAAACTGTGCTTCTGCATAAAAACAGTACCAATAAAAACGTCAACTACTATATACATGGACAGTTAGGCAGAGATTAGCAATATGCACCCAGAACTGCTCATGGTTCTGGGTGCATATTGCACCTGACAGTTTTCACCTTAATGACCTACCATTTTTATCAAGTGTAACCAGTGTCACTTCATGAGGTTATAACTCTGGAGAGTTTTGTGTCACAAAACAGTTAACCCCTTCACCCCCGGCCACTAAAACACCCTAATGACTGGGCCATTTTTTTCATTTCTGACCAGTGTCACTTTGACAGGTTATAACTCTGGAACGCTTCAACGGATCCTGGAGATTCTGACATTGTTTTTTCATGACATATTGTACTTCATGTCAGTGGTAAATTTAGGCCGATATTTTTTGCGTTTATTTGTGAAAATTTCAGAAATTTTGCAAAAATTTTGAAATTTTCAAACTTTGAAAATGTATGCCTATAAATCTGAGCGATATGTCACACAAAATAGTTACTAAATAACATTTCCCACTTGTCTACTTTACATCAGTGCAATTTTCGAAACAAAATTTTTTTTCGTTAGGAAGTTAGAAGGGGTCAAAGTTCATCAGCAATTTCTCATTTTTCCAACAAAATTTACAAAATCATTTTTTTAGGGACCACATCACATTTGAAGTGACTTTGAGAGGCCTAGGTGACAGAAAATACACAAAAGTGACTCCATTCTAAAAACTGCACCCCTTACACTGCTCAAAACCACATCCAAGAAGTTTATTAACCCATAAGGTGTTTCACAGGAACCAAAGCAATTTGGAAGGAAAAAATTAAAATTTTACTTTTTAACACAAAAATGTTACTTTAGCCATAAAATTTAGCATTTTCACAAGGGAGAAAAGAGAAAATGCACCATATAATTTATTGCGCAATTTCTCCTGAGTACCCTAATGCCTCATATGTGGTAAAAATCAATTGTTTTGGCACACGGCAGAGCTCGGAAGGGAAGGAGCGCCATTTGAATTTTTGACCGCAAAATTAGCTGCACTCATTAGCGGACGCCATGTCGGGTTTGAAGACCCCCTGATGTGCCTAAACAATGGAGCTCCCCCACAAGTGACCCCATTTTACAAACTAGAGCCCTCAAATAATTTTTCTAGATATTTGGTGACCACTTTGTACCCCTGGGGGCTTTACAAAAGTTTATAACGTTGAGAAGTGAAAAGAAAAAAAACATTTTTTTAAACAAAACTGTTACTTTAACCAGAAAGCTTTTTGTTTCACAAGGGTATCAGGAAAAATGCACCATAAAACGTATTGTTTAATTTTTCCTGAGTACGCAGATACCTCACATGTGGTGGAAAGTAATTGTTTGGGCGCATGGCGGGGCTCAGAAAAGAAGGAGCACCATTTAACAGCAAAATTGGTTGTAATTATTAGCGGACGCCATGTCACGTTTGGAGACCCCCTATGGTTCCTAAACAGTGGAGCTCCCCCACAAATGACCCCATTTTGGAACTAGACCCCTCAAGGAATTTATCTAGATGTTTGGTGAGCCCCTTGTATCCCCAGGTGCTCCACAGAAGTTGATAAGGTTGAACCGTGAAAATTATAATTTTTTTCTTTTACCACAACATTTTTGCCTCAACCAGGTAGCTTTTTTTTTATTTTTTACAACGGTATCAGGAAAAAATGCACCATAAAATCTATTGTGCAATTTTTCCCGAGTTCGCAAATACCTCATATGTGCTGGAAAGTAATTGTTTGGGCGCACAGCAGAGCTTGGAAGAAAAGGAGCGCCATATGACTTTTCAAATGCACACAGACGCCGTGCACTGATCGGCCGCTGCAGGACGCACGGTCGGATGAGATATGTGTAAAAAAAAAAAGTCACGCCGAAAATTGACCACGGATCTGTTATGTGCATCCCTGATCGGTGCTCAGCTACTGCAGGACGCACACACGGATGAGATGCAAAAAAACGATGCAAGCTACAGACAAAAAAAAAAATCCCGCCGAAAATTCTGCATCACTGATCAGCACTTGGCGGGACGCATGGACGGATGCGGTGTAAAAAAGGACAGGGGATAAAAAAAAAAAATTAAACTCACAGTACCCAGAAGAGTTGCAAGAGGATCACTGACTAGAGGAACTGCAGGAGGAATACAAGGCAGAAAGTGGACAGCTTCTTACACGAGAGCAGCAGTCATGAAGTTGGACAGCTCATCAGAAGACCCAGGAAGGACCCAGCGATGGAGGCAGATGTGATCGGGCCAGTGAAGACCTCGGACGACCCAGTGGAGGCAGGTAAGGGACGTCAGAGGGAGAGCAGATGGAAAGGGGGAGGGGGGAGACCGGAGAAGCAGAGGCAGAATGGGAGTTGAATAGAGATCACGGCGGGGGGCAGATCGCGGCAGGGGGCAGATTGCGGCAGGGGGGCACATCGGCAAGGGGCAGATCGCGGCAGGGGGAAGATCGCAGCAGGGGGGCGCATCGGCAGGGGGAAGATCGCGGCAGGGGGCAGATCGCGGCAGGGGGCAGATCGCGGCAGGGGGCAGATCGCGGCAGGGGGCAGATCGCGGCAGGAGGCAGATCGCAGCAGGAGGCAAATTGCAGCAGGGGGGCAGATCGCAGCAGGGGGGCAGATCGCAGCAGGGGGACAGATCGCGGCGGGGGGCAAATCAGCAGGGATGAGGGCCATCACGGGCGCGCGCAGTGGCCATCACAGGAGCGCGCATGGGCCATCACGGGAGCGTGTAGGGACCATCAGGGGAAGCGCGCAATACTCACGTGGAGCAGGAGCGGCGACTGGGCAGCGGCGGCGGCAGCTGCGTTGGCGTAGTACTACAAGTACAAGTCAGCGCACGCCGCAGACATGCTTGGGGAGAGATTCCCAGACCAACACAGGCCTGGGAAGGGCGATCACCTCCAGATCAGACCGCCACACTGCACGCTGATTGGAGCGATTGCGCGTCATAGCACGATCGCTCCAATTAGTGCTTCAGGGGCTGGGGGGCGCCATGTTTGAGCTCCAGCTATGATGTGCTGCAGCTGCTGCGGCACCTCATAGCAAAATCTCACAGTATCGCACTGGTTCAGGAATTATTATAGCCGAAACCAGTGTGAACGATGTGGTTGGCGGTTCAGATTTGAACAGCCAATAACAACAATCGTCGATGGGGGATCAAGCAAAGGTCTCCTGCTGTAAGAAATAGCAGGGGACATCATTTGAAAGCCATTGCTATGGCCACGGCAATCAAATGAATTTTAGGCAGTAAAGTTACGTCCCTGGTCGTTAACCACCTCCAGGATTAAATAATCCAACAATAAAAGGATAAGGGATCACCCCAACACATCAAGAAAGGCATACAAAAAAAAGGCAAGGTGGTGTGCAAAAATGAGGGATACACCTTTAAGGAAGTACAAATATTGGTCTTTATTATAAACAAAAAGGACACAAAATGTTTGTGTCCACTTTGTTTATAATAAAGACCAATATTTGTACTTCCTTAAAGGTGTATCTCTCATTTTTGCACACCACCTTACCTTTTTCTTTGTCCCTGGATGTTAAGTCACATAACAATAGGACGTAACTTTGCTGCCCGCGGTCGTGAAGGGGTTAATAGATAACATTTCCCACATGTCTACTTTACATCAGCACAAATTTTAAAAAATATTTATTTTTTTTTTGTTAGGAAGTTAGAAGGGTTCAAAGTTTATCAGCAATTTCTCTTTTTTCTAGCAATTCACCAATTTTTTTTTTCAGGGACCACATCATATTTGAAGTGAATTTGGGAAGCCCAGGTGACGGAAAATGCGCAAAAGTGACACCATTTTAAACACTACACACCTCACAGTGCTCAAAACCCCATGCAAAAAGATTATTAAATTCCCCGGAACTAAGCAATGTCTAAGGAAAACAAAAAAAAAAAATCAAAATTGTACTTTTTTCCCCCCACAAAAATGATACCTTAGCCACACATTTTGCATTTTTACAAGGGTAACAAGAGAAAATGCACCATACAATTTCTTATTCAATTGCTGAGTATGCTGATAAGTCATAAGTTGTGGAAATCTACTTGTTGGGCCAACGGCTCAGATGGGAAGGAGCGCCATTTGACTTTTTGAATGCAAAATTAGCTGGAATCGGTAGCAGATGCCATGTCGTATTTGTAGACCCCCTGATTTGGCAAAGCAGTGGAGCTCCCCAACAAGTGACTTCCTTTTGGAAACTGGACACGTCAAGAAATGTATCTAGACATTTAGGGAGCACCTTGAACCTCCGGGTGCTTTACAGAATTTTATAACATTGAGCCTTGAAAATGAAAAAAATACATTTTTAACCTCAAAATGTTTCATTTTCACTAGGGTATCATGAGATAATGAACCATACAATTTGTTGTGCAATTTCTCCTGAGTACATCAATACTCCAAATGTGGTCAAAAACTACTTTTGAGGCACAGTGCAAAGTGAAGAAGGGAAGGTGCGCCATATTAGAGTGCAGATTTGGTTGGCAGGTGCCATGTCACATTCGCAGAGCTCCTGAGGTACCAGAACAGCAGAAATCCCTCACAAGTGACCCCATTTTATAAACTGCACCACTCAATGAATTCATTCAGGTATGCAGTGAGTATATTGACATTACAGGTGTGTCACAAAATGTTATAATAGTGGTGAAGAAAAAATATGTAAATTTTTACCAGTGAAAGGATCTTTTATCCCCAGATTTCCAATTTTCACAAGGGGAATAGGTAAAAAACAAAAAGGCCACATATTGTGCTACACAATTTCTCCTGAACGTGGCAATAACCATGTGACTGTACAGTACTGTTTGGCCACACCGCAGAGCTCGGGTGGGAAGGAGCGCTAATGGCTTTTGTAATAATGAGTTTACAAGAATAGTTTGCGGACTCAAATTAGCAGAGCCTTTAAGTGCTAGAACAATAGAAACCCCCTCAAGTGATCAAATTTTGGAAATAACATCCCTCTAGGAATTCACCTAAGGCCCCTTTCACACGTCAGTGATTCTGGTACGTTTGTGCTTTTTTTAAAACGTACCAGAATCACTGACATACGCAGACCCATTATAATGAATGGGTCTGCTCACACGTCAGTGATTTTTCACTGCACGTGTTTCCGTGCGGCGTACCCGCGTGTGCGTGATTGCCGCACGGAGACATGTCCATTTTTTTCTGGCATCACTGATGTTCCACGGACCACGCAGTGGTGTGGTCCGTGAAACACGTGCCAGAAAAAAACGTGCTTTTAAAATAAAAATCATTTTTACTCACCCGGCGTCCAGCGATGTCCTCTGCAGCCCGTTCTCCCTGCTGCTTCTGAGCCGGCTCAATATTGTTGCGCACATTCATTATGCGCGACACAGCCGGCCCGGAAGCAGCTGCTGCGGGGGTCACCGCCGGCCGGATGCTGCACCGCGGGAACGATCAGCACCATGGACAGCGGGAGCGCGCACAGGTGAGTTGTTTTCTAAGTGCAATCACGGGCCACGGAGAACGGAGCCCGGATTGCACTTAGACAACCCACGTGTGCCGTGATTCACGGCGCACGCAGGGACATGTGCGTGTTTTACACGCCAGTGAAAAACGTCAGTGTTTTTCACTGACGTGTGAAACGGGCCTTAGTGTGTAGTGACAACTTAGTCCTTGGGAAAAAAAAAAACAGTCATGGAGTCTTTGTTGTGCCCAGGACATTGTAGTGCCCGTCAGGGTCAGACTGGGGTGTCTGGGGCCCAACCTACAGATATATGCAAATACCAGTTATGTCCTTCAGGGTACGAGCCCACGATCCGGACTCACTGTATCTTGGATGCAGTGAGTCTTGACCTGCAGGTTCACAAGCCTCCTCTGCAGGTGAACACAGGAGACCACAGCTGCTCATATAATCTTCCCGTATTGATAGAGAAAAAATGTGACCTCCATACACAACACAATCCACCATACCAAAACCAATACCACCATATACAAGGGAAAAATACTGCCACACCGTGACCAGACCACATATTACCACCACATAGTAACCCAAATACAACCACATACAAGGGGAGAAAATGAAATACCACCACTCCATGACCAGACAACATATTACCACCACATAGTGACCCAATACAACCACATATAAGGGAGAAATACCACCATACTGTGACCAGATCACATAGTGACCGAAAAATACCACATACAAGGGAGAAATACCACCACTCCATGACCAGACAACATATTACCAGCACATAGTGACGGTAAACAACCACATACAAGAGTCAAATACCAACCACCCTGTTACAAACCGGCGCCGCCATAGCCGCAAGCAGCATGCTGCGGTTCCTGTTGCGCCCAGGCGCCGGCTGCCGTTCTTGGCCGTCCAGTTGGCTGTTCCTTCCACCACGGCTAAGTGTGGAGAGGTGGCTAGTGCGCATGCGTGCGCCGATTTACCCCAGCCAGAGTTTAAGCCCGGTGTTTTGCCCAGTGAGCATGCTCAGCCTGATTGTGTTATGTCTGAGACTAAGTCCTCAGTTCAGGCTACTGGGCATGCTCAGGCACTTAGTGCACCAGAGGCTAGGTCCGGTAAGGACCTCACTGAGCATGTCCATGAGGTGGCAGGCCCTGATAGGGCAGAGGGTGTCAGGTGTCCTGATGACGTGGCAACTCCGGACTGGCTCGCAGAGGCCCGCCCTTATGATCTGGCACCTCAGTATTGGTCGTCAGACGATGACTGGTGAAGTGTTTGGGGCGTGGCTGCCATGAGGTCATCAATGACGTGGCGGTTCCGGATAGGTCGCATGTGACGTCACTGATGACATGGCACTCTGCTATTGGACCTTGGTGGTTCCACCCTGGGTTTGAGGTTGACCCAGGTTAAAAAAAGGGGCAGGAGACAACATGGAGGGGCGCAGTCTTCACTTTTGCTCAGTCAGGGCACACCTCCATGTTAGAGCCTCATTGTGGCATAAGCCTATGTTGGGAAGCGGTAGGTAGGGTTAGACGAACGGTGCCTGTCACGCCAAGATTCGTGGCTCGGCACATCAGGGTCAGGCGCCGTGCTTCCCTCCTGCCATTCCAGTCTTGCTATAGCAGCCCAGTAGCGTTAACTGGGCTGCGGCTGCTGTGCTTCCTGTCCGATTGTGCCCCCTACGCACACGGACAACGCACCTGCTGCGCCACCTGTCTGATTGTGCTCCCTACGCACACGGACAACGCACCTGCTGCGCCACCTGTCCGGTTGTGCCCCCTACGCGCACGGACAGCGTACTCCAGGACCCCTGTGGAGTTAACAGGGTGTTCCTTATTTTCCTCGGCTTCCCGGTCAACGCTACTGGTGTACCCATCTGGCCTGACGTGTCCTACACACACGTGGCCAGTCGAGAGGTGGCCAGAAACGCTAATCGGAGGACCGCTCGGCCTGACGTGTCCTACACACGTGGCCGACAGGGCGCTTTCGTGGCGATCTTCCGGTCAACGCTACCTGGTTACCACCCGGCCTGACGTGTTTCCTGCACACGTGGTTGGTGTAGCGCTAGGTGCACCAAAACGCTAATCGGGTTGTCGTCCGGTCTGACGTGTCCCAACACACGTGACCGGTTCCCAGAGTTCCTGGGTTATCTCAGAGCCATCCAGCTCTATAGTCTCTGCCTAACCCTCAGGTGCCAGCAGCTCCTTTGTCATCTGGAGCACGGTGGGCCCCAACTGGCAATTAGGATATATACCCCCTGGTCCTAATCTGCCGGTCCCCCCGTAACACACCCATGACCAGACCACATAGTGACCAAATAATACTACAATAATGATATAGAATAAAAGAACAATTTACATTTTACTCAAAAATATAAAGAGAAAAATCAGAAGAACTGAACATTTTGCAGTGGTCTCTTAATTTTTGCCAGAGCTGTATATATAGAGCACACCACTAATAAATGACAGTGAAAAAAACTTTATTAAACACCACACATTACAAGTACAGTACAGACCAAAAGTTTGGACACACCTTCTCATTCAAAGAGTTTTTTTTATTTTCATGACTCTAAAAATTGTAGATTCACATTAAAGACATCAAAACTATGAATGAAAACATGTGGAATGAAATACTTAGAAAAGTGTGAAACAACTGAAAATATGTCTTATATTCTAGGTTCTTCAAAGTAGCCACCTGTTGCTTTGATTACTGCTTTGCACAGTCTTGGCATTCTCTTGATGAGCTTCAAGAGGTAGTCACCGGAAATAGTTTTCCAACAGTCTTGAAGGAGTTCCCAGAAATGCTTAGCACTTGTTGGCTCTTTTGCCTTCACTCTGCGGTCCAGCTCACCCCAAACCATCTCGATTGGGTTCAGGTGGGGTGCCCTTGGAAGCCAAGTCATCTGGCGTAGCACCCCATCACTCTCCTTCTTAGTCAAATAGCCCTTACAAAGCCTGGAGGTGTGTTTGGGGTCATTGTCCTGTTGAGAAATAAATGATGGTCCACCTAAACGCAAACCGGATGGAATAGCATGCCGCTGCAAGATGCTGTGGTAGTCATGCTGGTTCAGTATGCCTTCAATTTTGAATAAATCCCCAACAGTGTCACCAGCAAAGCACCCCCCCACCATCACACCTCCTCCTCCATGCTTCACGGTGGGAACCAGGCATGTAGAGTCCATCCGTTCACCTTTGCTACAAAGACACGGTGGTTGGATCCAAAGATCTCAAATTTATAATAATAATAATCTTTATTTCTATAGCGCCAACATATTCCGCAGCGCTTTACAATTCAGGAGGATCATATACAAACAAGTAACAGTTATAGAAATACAATATTTAGAGGAAAAAAAAAGAAAAAACACAACCCTGCTCATGAGAGCTTACAATCTCCAATGAGATGGGGGGGGGGGAGGGGGAAGGTACAAGTGCTTATTTACAATGACAATCCAGCCATCTCACGGAAATGGGGCTAGATAGTGGTTTCCTGGACCAGTGGGCCCGAGCCTTGAGATGCTTTTGGGTGCCATGGAGTTTGATGTGGAGTTACCGTATTTTTCGGACCATAAGACGCACTTTTTTCCCCCAAATGTTGGGAGAAAGTGGGGGGTGCGTCTTATGGTCTGACTATAGGGCTGCGGCCGGGAATGTGGGTGCTGGGGTGGAGCGGGTCATCGGGGGCACGAGCAGGCTGCAGCAGCGCCTGCCGTGACCACGTGGGCCCGCTCATTACATATGCACGCCCATCCTCCCGCCCATCATCTCTCAGCGAACACGGCGCTGACAGGTGGGCGGGGTGATGGGCGGGGGGGTGCGCGCATAATTAACAGCCGGCCATGATCACCCCTGGCAACTACAGCCTGGAGTGATCATGTGCGGCTGTATTCACTGCCCCCGTGCATCATTATCAGCGCGGGGAGCAGTGAATCAGTACACTCACCCGTCACCGCGTGTGGACGGCTCCACACGCGGTGACGGCTCCACACGCGGTGACGGCTCCACACAGCGGCGCTGCAGCTGAGACAGAGATCGGTGCTTCAGGGAGTGAGGAAAGGTGAGTATAAACGTTTATTTTTTTTTTCTGTGCCACAGGCCATATACCAGGATGGGGGAATAACATGAGCAGGATGGATGGGGGAATAACATGAGCAGGATGGATGGGGGAATAACATGAGCAGGATGGATGGGGGAATAACATGAGCAGGATGGATGGGGGCATATCATGAGCAGGATGGATGGGGGCATTTCATGAGCAGGATGGATGGGGGCATTTCATGAGCAGGATGGATGGGGGAATAACATGAGCAGGATGGATGGGGGAATAACATGAGCAGGATGGATGGGGGCATTTCATGAGCAGGATGGATGGGGGCATATCTTGAGCATGATGGATGGGGGCATATCATGAGCAGGATGGATGGGGGCATTTCATGAGCAGGATGGATGGGGGCATATCATGAGCAGGATGGATGGGGGCATATCATGAGCAGGATGGATGGGGGCATATCATGAGCAGGATGGATGGGGGAATAACATGAGCAGGATGGATGGGGGCATATCATGAGCAGGATGGATGGGGGCATATCATGAGCAGGATGGATGGGGGGTATATTATGAGCAGGATGGGGGTATATGAGCAGGATCATATACAAGGCAGGAGGATCCTTACCAGAATGGGGTACCTTAGTAGAGAATTTGGGGACATTACCCCATGACAGTGTCAGCAGCAGATCCTCGCCCCATAACAGTGTGTCATGACCATATTTTTTGGTTAAAATTTTATTTTCCTATTTTCCTCCTCTAAAACCAGGGTGCGTCTTATGGTCAGGTGCGTCTTATAGTCCGAAAAATACGGTATGTTGTGAGAAGTTGTAGAGGGACTATGTGAATCGAATCTGATTAGGGAGTGTGATAGGCCACCCTAAAAAGATGCGTCTTTAGGGTGCGTCTGAAGCTGAGTAAGTTGTGATTTGTCCTAACTTCTTGGGGTAGAGCGTTCCAGAGGGTTGGTGCAGCTCGGAAGAAGTCTTGGATCCAGGAGTGGGAGGTTCGAATTAGTGTGGATGTTAGTCGAAAGTCGCTTGCAGAGCGTAGAGAATGGGTGGGGTGATAGACAGAGAGGAGGGTGGAGATGTAGGTGGGTGCCGCACTGTGGAGAGCTTTGTGGTGAGAACAAGCAGTTTGAATTGGATCCTGTGATATATGGGCAGCCAGTGCAATGATTGGCAGAAAGCAGAGGCATCCGAGTAGCCGTTAGCCAGATAGGTGACCCTGGCTGCTGCATTAAGGATGGACTGTAGAGGAGAGAGTCTAGTTAGGGGGAGACCAATTAATAGAGAGTTACAGTAGTCAAGGCGAGAGTGGATCAGGGCCACGGTGAGGGTTTTTGTCGAAATTTGGAATCCTCAGACCAAAGCACAGATTTCCACTGGTCTAATGTCCATTCCTTGTGTTCTTTAGCCCAAACAAGTCTCTTCTGCTTGTTGCCTGTCCTTAGCAGTGGTTTCCTGACAGCTTTTCTACCATGAAGTTCTGCTGCACAAGGTCTCCTCTTAATAGTTGTTCTTGAGATGAGAAGGTGTGTCCAAACTTTTGGTCATCCTCATCCTTCATCCTCTATGTGACCCTTGGCTATGTTAGTTAATATTCCATATCATGTGGATTTAGGGTGTAACAGACATGATTTTGTAGTCATGATTATTTGTACGTGCCTTACACACTATTGATGCCTTTATATTTGCATTGTTTATTGTGTAGCATTATTGACTTTTCTGGGGTTCCAGTTTTTCACATTGTTTATATTGTGGCTGGGTGACTGATGGTCTTATTGGGGTTTCATACCCCGTGGTTTTAAATGGTTTTATTTGTATACTTGTAATACGTGTGGTGTTTAATAAAGTTTTTTCATTGTCATTTATTAGTGGTGTGCTCTATATAGACATATGCTGGTGCTTTTTTCTTTCCCTCCACTTGGTCATTCACCAGCATTAAGCACGTATTTTATTATGGCTTAGGTATTTTCAGCTGTTCATCACAGTGCACAGTCAGTCCCACTCACAGACAAGCACAAATACCTAGACACACAGGCACATACATGTCATACATGCACACAGAGTGCAATCAGGCCCACTCATAGACAAGCACTAATACACAGACACATACATGTCGTACATGCAAACATAGCACAGTCAGGCCCACTCATATAAAAGCACTAATACACAGACACCCAGGCACATACATGTCATACATTCACACAGAGAACAATCAGACTCACTCATAGACAAGCACTAATACACAGACACATACATGTCATACTTGCCCAGAGCACAGTCAGGCCCACTCATACACAGGCTCATACATGCACACCCAAACACGCACCCCAGTCCGACCCTGTATACAGACATACACATATTAGAAGAGTTCTTACCTTTCCCCAGCTTGTCTCCCGTCTGACCCGCAGGCCCCATGGTAGAGTCTAACGTCCAGTGGGCTAAAGGACCTGTGCTGTCGTCATTCCCACCATAGCTGACACCAGGAAGAAACTGTCCCCTTGTACCACATAGTGGATGGGAGGAAACATGGCCACGCACCCCCAATTAAGCCGATCACACCCACTAGGAAGGTCCTGCTAGCCACTGAGATCTAGCTACAACCCAGGCTCCATTGCAGATCCTCGGTAAGCATCAGTACTGAGTGCAGAGTGCGCTGTGTCACGTCACAGTTAGCAGACGCGGCCGCGTCTGTTAACTGTGACATTGCCGGCGCATTGCAGACCCGACAGACATAGAATCAGGCGGCCCTGTGGCCTCAGCACTGCCGCTGGTGGTGCTGCCTGGGGTCCCTTGCCCTAGCCCAGCCTGCGGTTACCAGCCTGGGGCCCTATGTTAAGTACGGGGAGCCCATTAAGGCCCCGGGGCCTACCAGGGAATTCCCCGACACCCCAGTGGCCCAGTCCAACCCTGGTGCCAGTACACTGTGCCCAGTTTTAAAAACCTGCACTCCGTAAATTAAGACAGCTCTCCTGATTACAATAATGCCAAACATGTGGAAACTAACTGTGGTTTAGGCACATTGTAGGGCTCACAGGGAAGGGGGTATTTGGATTTGAGAGCACAGATTTTGCTGGATTTCATTTTTGGAGGGGTGGTGGGGGCATAGCGTCTTCCAGAGACTTTGTGCCATAACTAACAAGGAAGAAACCTATATTTCCATTAACAGATTACATACCTGAGTGGGAATTTTAGCTTTTGTGGGTTGAGTTGAATACTATTTGGCGGCAATTTGGTGTACAGAACATTATGGATCAGTTCACGTTTATCCAGTGGTTAATGTTTTGCGCTTGTCAGGGTTTCCATCCATATCTCCGAAATAAATGATTCAGGTGACCCCCGCCGACAGATCCATTCATCATAGTGAGGCAGCAGACTTACTCCCGACTCCGTTTGTCCTTTGTTCACTGGTGTCTGTTTTTTCAAACTTGAACAGAACTGTTGATGACCGCACTTTTGTGTACGTCTAAAAAGATGCATAAAAAGATGGACACCACAACACCACAGGCCAGATGAGAGTTCGACGTGACTCCCTCTGCCTCAATACAGTGAAATTTCCATTTAATTTTGTCTGAATCACATTTTTCACATGGAGTCCCCAAGGTAAGCGCTCAGCGTAAAGCGCAGGATAAATATGAGCCACATCTGACTGTGATCTTTGAGAGTCAGTTGAAGAATTTGCTTTAGTTTTTATGCCGTTCACCATGCTGTATAAATGATTAGGCACCTTTATTCCTCCAGTCAGTACGATAACAGCTATACCAGAGTTAAATCTTTTTTTAAGTTTGGCTACTATCACGATACAAAACATTTTACAAAACAAAGGTTTTTGCTTCCCCGAATCTTGAAAGCTATAGTTTTTCTACTTTTCTACTGATAGTTTTGTGAGGGCTTTTTTTTGAGGGATGAGTTGGAGTTTTTATTGGTACCATTTTGGGCTACAATATTTTAACAGTATAACAGTATAAAATATGAAAAAATAATTTTAAAAGATTTGATATTTTCCACTTTTGAACACTAGGGGGATCAACTGCTGATACCATTAAAACCTAGTGCTAGCTCACATTACAAGTGCAGTGAAAGTATAAGAGGTCTGCTAATATGTCTGATGTCTCCTCCCCTCACCTTCTGGGCATTTGCAAAAGGAGAAGAGCGGATGAATTTAGGATCCCAGTGCAAAGAAATTCTGTCAGTGACTGCAATGATATGTATACAGTGTCACAGAGGATGGCAGCATCAATTCTATTAGTTGGCGCTGTTCGGGGTATTATGCACGGAGGTTAGATACGCAGACTGTATCAAGCACTTGGATCAGATGCGCAGAATGTATCACATATGATGGTATTAGACAAGGTTCAGCATGGGATTAGATATCACACAGCATGGGATTAGATACTCAGACTTTTGCAAACTGGGATTAGATACAATCTTCAGAAGAGTGCATCACACCAAATAGGCTTAGATACATGGACTATCACATGCTGGGATTAGAAACAAATAATTAAATAAAGGGCTCAGCGTAGTATATCACACAAGATAAACAGGGGCTGGTGCTATTCCAGCAGGAGGAAACACATGGGTAAGAATGCACTTTGTGATTTATGCACTTTAACTTTTATGTAGCTGTACCTATTAATAGTGATAGGCAATCCCGATCTGCAAAGATTTGGGATCATACCGACCACATAGTGATCTTGTACACGATCCCGATCACGAGCTTTCCTGGGAAGCTCGTGTTACAGATCGGGTCCAGGGTCTGGGGGAAAAAAACCAAAACACATTATTAAAAACATTATAATCATACTTACAGGTCCTGCGACACATCCTGCAGACTGTGTATCCCGGTGTTTCTGCGTCCGTCTGACCATTGCTGTGCCCCTGCTAATCACATCTGACTAAAAGGACCTTCCGTGACGTAGCCATGTGAGCAGGCAGGTGTGAATGGAGTACTGCCTCATTGGCTAGACTAGTCACATGGCTTTGACGTCATCAAAAGGTCCTAGTAACTGAACTTTGATTGTCACTGTGTGAGTGTCGCATTGCATCACAGCGCACAATCTCCCGACAGGAGATGGATGTGTTTCCATGACCCTGAGGGGGTCAAGTTCGGGGTGATACAATGCGAGACGCAAGTTCAATCATACCGTCACTGTCAGCCTGCTATATCGCTTTGTACAGAGCGATGTAGCAGAGCTGACAATGCTCTCTGCTTCTCACTGTATAAAGACTGTGTCTGTACAGAGTGATGAAGCTGACATTGCTGTCCCTATGGATTACGTCGGACTAAGGATTGTTTTATAATAAAGATGGAGTCTCTAAATGTTTTTTTTGTTTTATTTCTAATAAAAAAAAAATGTTTCTCTGTGTTGGGTTTTCTTTTTTACTGTTTACTAGAAATTCATGGTGGCCATGTCTAATTTGGCATGACACCATGAATTTCAGGCTTAGTACCATCTGAGAATACAAAGCTAGAATTAACCCCTCTTTTACCCACCGTGCCACCGCTATTAGGGTCACTGGATGAGCCGAGAAACGCGCCTGGAAATGGTGCTAAGAAACAATGCTCTTTCTTCCGAGAGCCGCAACTTTTTTATTTTTCCGTCAATCTTGCCATATAAGGGCTTGTTTTTTGCGGGACGAGTTGTATTTTTAACAGAAACCATAAGTTTTACCATATAGTGTACTGGAAAAGGGCAAAAAAATTCCAAGTGAGGAAAAATTGCAAAAAAAGTGTGATCGCACAATAGTTTTTCGGATATTTTTATTTACCATGTTCACTATATGGTAAAACTGATGTGTCGGTGTGATGCCTCAGGTCGGTGCGAGTTTCTAGACACCAAAAATGGTGTACATATTAATATATGAGTAAAATCTAAATTACTCTTTTATTCTATAAACTAGTATTTTCAGAAAATAAGTACAACATTTATTGCTTGGAAATTCAGAGACTTATTGTCAGTAGCTTATAGGATAAAAGAACAATTTAAATTTTACTCAAAAATATAAAGAGAAAAATCAGAAAAACTGAAAATTTTGCAGTGGTCCCTTAAGTTTTGCCAGAGCTGTACACAATATTTATATATATACACACATACATATACATATTATATACACACACACATACTGTACATATAAATAAAAAAGAAAAAAGAAAATGTACACAATATATAGTTGTATAAAAATAAATATATTAAAAAAATGACGTAGCGCTCTGCGGTATTTTTGATTCTCAGTGCACATAAATCAGACTGCTAGCGACTGGCACCCCATCTGCCTGGCATTACCTTGGCTGGCAATCAAAATACAGGGAAGCCCATTTTTTTTTTAGTTAAGGGTAATCCAAGCAGCTACTGGCTGCTAACCCCTACTATTTTGGTGTTACCTTCACTGGCAATGAAAAATCCAGGAAAGCCCTTTTTTTTTTAAGTTTTTTGCAAAAAAAAAATGTGGGCTTCACCATATTTTTGTATGCTAGCCAGGTACAGCAGGCAGGTATGGGCTGCCCCCAACCCCCAGCTGTCTATTTGTACCCGTCTGGGAACCAAAAATATAGGGAAGCTCTTTTTTTATTATTTCATGAAATACAAAAAAAAAAAAAAGTGGGCTTCGTCCAAATTTTCTGTCCAGCCAGGTACAACTAGGCAGCTGGGGATTGGAATCCGCAGTGCAAGGTGGCCCAAGCTTTCTGCCCCCCCCCTGCTGCAAATTGCAGTCCACAGCCGCCCCAGAAAATAGCGCTTTCATAGAAGCGCCATCTTTTGTCGCTGTATCCAACACTTCCAGCGGTCCTGGTGCCGGGTGGCATGCTGGGTAATAAGCTGGTATTAATACCAAGATTTTTAATATCAAGCCATGATTGACCCAGCCATTAAGAATCTCCAATAAAGGGTTAAAAAAAAAAAAAAGACACTACTGCATCTCTATCGCTCGCTCTCACCCCTCCACGATCCTGGTCTTCTGTTGTCTATCACCGATCTAGCTCTGCTATATGAGAAAGCACGGGGGGAGGAAGAACGCTTCTGCTCCCTGTGCTGTCTCATCACTCAATGAGTGAGCAGAGACTGCGGGTTGGTAAGCAGTGATGTCACCGCTGCTACCGTTGCCATAGTAACCTGAAGAGCGAGTTACTATAGCAATGGTGATCCCCGACGCCGCTATTCACCGGCTGTGGAATTACAGTGTGTGGCAGCCAATCCCTGCCTGTGGGATGACTCTGTAAAGAGTGTGAACATGCAGGGAAGGGCAGCCGAGCATGTGCCTGAGCATCTCGCTGGTACTCGGCGCTCGCCGAGTATCTCGAATACTGAGATGCTCGGGCGAGCACAGAATACCAGCGAGCATGCTCGCCCATCCCTATTCCCTGACACTACAGGACCTTGCATGACGTCATAGCCATGTGACCAGTCTGTAACCAACGAGGTAATACAAAATTCAAATCTGACTGGTCACATGGCTATGATGTCACGGAAGGTCCTTTAGTCAGTGCTGGTTAATGTCCGGAACAGCGATAATAGGACTCTGAAGCAGAAGTGACGGGAGACAGAGTCTGCGGGATCTGTAAGTATAATGACAATCTTAATTATTAACTATATTCTTTACTAGCTGTAGTACCCGGGCGTTGCCCGGGATAGTATCTGTCTCTCTGTGTCTCTCTCAGTCTCTGTATGTGTGTCGCTGTCTGTATTTGTCTGTCTCTTTCCTTGTCTGTCTGTTTCTATCTCTCTGTCTGTATTTGTATCAGTCTGTCTCCATCTCTGTGTCTGTCTCTATCTCTGTGTCTAACTCTATGTGTGTGTCTGTCTGTCTCTTTCCAGGGCTGTCTCTTTGCCAGTCTGTCTCTTTGCCCGTCTCTCTCCAGGGCTGTTTCTTTGCCAGTCTGTCTCCCTCTCCACGTCCGTCCCTCTCCACGTCCGTCCCTCTCCACATCCGTCCCTCTCCACGTCCGTCCCTCTCCACGTCCGTCCCTCTCCACGTCCGTCCCTCTCCACGTCCGTCCCTCTCCACGTCCGTCTCTGTCTGTGTCTGTCTGTCTATTCGTCTCCCCACCAACATCTTATTACCTCACACATAAGCTTCTTATGCTAACCGTTTATTTTGTTCCTATAGCAACCAATCACAGTTGCTATTAATAAATAACCTATAGCTCCCACCTCCATTCAGTTTAATGGAGGCAGGATTTTGGAGAGTAACTGTAAAGCGCGGGGTTAAACTTTCCCGCCCAAACATAGTCTATAACGTTTCCTGAGTTACATGGAGTGTCTGTGCAAAATTTCGCGATTGTAAATGCGACGGTGCGGATTCCTTTAGCGGACATACATACAGTACTGGCCAAAAGTTTGGACACACCTTCTCATTTCTAGAACAACTGTTAAGAGGAGACTTTGTGCAGCAGGACTTCATGGTAAAATAGCTGCTAGGAAACCACTGCTAAGGACAGGCAACAAGCAGAGGAGACTTATTTAGGCTAAAGAACACAAGGAATGGACATTAGACCAGTGGAAATCTGTGCTTTGGTCTGATGAGTCCAAATTTGAGATCTTTGTATCCAACCACTGTGTCTATGTAGAAAAGGTGAACGGATGGACTCTACATGCCTGGTTTCCACCGTGATGCATGGAGGAGGAGGTGTGATGGTGTGGGGGTGCTTTGCTGGTGACACTGTTGGGGATTTATTCAAAATTGAAGGCATACTGAACCAGCATGCCTACCACAGCATCTTGCAGCAGCATGCTATTCCCCGGTTTGCGTTTAGTTGGACCATCATTTATTTTTCAACAGGACAATGACCCCAAACACACCTCCAAGCTGTGTAAGGGCTATTTGACTAAGAAGGCGAGTGATGAGGTGCTACGCCAGATGACCTAACCTCCACAGTCACCAGACCTGAACCCAGTCGAGATGGTTTGGGGTGAGCTGGACCGCAGAGTGAAGGCAAAAGGGCCAACAAGTGCTAAGCATCTCTGGGAACTCCTTCAAGACTGTTGGAAGACCATTTCCAGTGACTAACTCTTGAAGCTCATCAAGAGAATGCCAAGAGTGTGCAAAGTAGTAATGAAAGCAAAAGGTGGCTACTTTGAAGAACCTAGAATAGAAGACATATTTTCAGTCGTTTCACACTTTTTTAAGTATTTCATTCCACATGTTTTAATTCATAGTTTTGATGCCTTCAATGTGAATCTACAATTTTCAGAGTCCTGAAAATAAAGAAAACTCTTTGAATGAGGTGTATCCAAACTTTTGGTCTGTACTGTACATACATACATATACACATACACTGAGCTTTATATATTAGATTTTACAGCCCCCCTGTCCCATCACATAACTGTAAAGTCCAAGATCGGTGATCGGACGCAAATCGGGTTATCTCGATCCCGATCTTTACAAAACGATTGGGCAAGTCTCCCCGATCCCTACCATCTGTGGGGGATCGCCCATCACTACCTAATACCTTTTATACTCACCTTTGCCGAAAACGTTTATTACTCTGAAGTATTCTGTTCACTTTAGTCAAAGTGTCTTCTCTTGCCCTGCTCATTTAGCTACACTTAATACAGTGTCATTTGTTTTACTTCTATTACCATATCCTCCTGCTGGATTTTCTCATACTCTAGTGTCTCCCCTATTTTACACACTTGTCTCTTAATGTCTGCTGTTCTATCAAACTCATATTTAACCTTTCATTTGGCTGCAGGTTGTTGTAGATCTATCTACTTCTATGGGAGCAGTGGTGTACTTTTACTCCACTCCGTCCACTTTTATGGGAATAATAGTGTAATACTTAATACACTAACGGTATCAAGTGCTGAGATTGGATCCGCAGAGCTAATTACGTGCTGGGATTAGATATGAAGAGTATCACATTCTAGGAAATGATACACAAAATGCAACTCGAGCATGGACTGGATGCACAAAGTGTTTCACGCATGGGATTAGAAATTCATCTCTGTGGGCTGTATAAAGGGTGCTTTACACGCTGTGACATCGCTAGAGATAGCTAGCGATGTCGCGTGCGATAACACCCGCCCCCGTCGTTCGTGCGACATTTGGTGATCGCTGCCGTAGCGAATATAATCGCTATGGCAGCGTCACACGCACATACCTTTACAGCGACGTCGCTGTGAACGACGAACAATCCCTCCTTCAAGGGGGAGGTGCGTTCAGCGTCATAGCGATGTCACTGCGGCGTCACTAAGCGGCTGCCCAATAGCAGAGGAGGGGAGGAGACGAGCGGCCGGAATATGCCGCCCATCTCCATCCTTCCTCATTGCCGGTGGACGCAGGTAAGGAGATGTTCGTCGTTCCTGCGGCGTCACACATAGCGATGTGTGATGCCGCAAGAACGATGAACAACATCGTACCTGCAGCAGCAACGATATTATGAAAAGAAGCAATGTGTCAACGATCAACGATTTTTGACGCTTTTGCGATCGTTGCTCCTTGGTGTCACACGCTGCGATGTCGCTAACGGCGCCGGATGTGCGTCACTAACTTTGTGACCCCGACGATATATCGATAGCGATGTTGCAGCGTGTAAAGCACCCTTTATGCGATGGGATTAGATACGCAGCACATAGTTTGTATCACACAAGATGAGCATTAGATATGCGGCTCTGCTATATCAGTATAAACCTCCTCAGATGTCTAATGCAGGCACTTCTGAATGAAGCTTACTCTGATATAGCAGAGCTCAGTCAGCGTTCAGAGCACAGGAGCAGGATGATTACACTGCTGTGCTTAGTACACTATGGTGATAACGGTGGTGAGTGGTGATAATCAGCCTGATATTGTACTACTAGCATTAGGCTGCCAAATACTGCTCACTCACCACCGATACCTCATCCAGGACCTCTGCTCCTTCATCCCAGCACCTCCTGTAACTGCCTATACTGTGAGCATTGACTGGGAAACCAAAGCTGACAGCATAGCTGCAGGCTTCAAAAATATGGTGCCCACCTCTTCCCACAGCAGAGAGCGGGAGAGCCCAGGGGCCATGCACAGGCCACAATGTAGGAGCTGTGGATGGACAATGACTGTGGTCTCCTGTGCACAGAAGCTGCAATATTTTAGCTAAGTGTTGTGCTCAGACATTTACACAGAAGTAGAGAAGAGCGGACTCACAGATAAGCCGGTCCCCATATAAGGCTGTGGGGACAAGAATCCGAGGATTAAAAATGGTGGTGGTAGGGATAGGGGGATAGGAGCGAGCGCGCTGATCTTACCGAGGCTCCGTAATGGCTGTATACTTCCAGGTCATGAATTCACTTTAGGAGCTGATATTTGAATATGCACAGCTTTCCCCACCTACAGGCACCTGTGATTGGTTGCAGTCAAGCACACCCCCACGCCCCACGAGTGACAGAGTTTCCAAAGCTTCTAATCACAGGCGCCGATGGGCGGGTCGATAGCGTACAGTAAAAATATATATTTAAAAAAATAAAATAATTTGGCATAGGGTACCCCCATATTATGAGACCCAGCACAGCTGAAGCAGGTTACAGTCTGCAGCCCCCAGCTCTGTGCTTATCTAGGCTGTGTATGAAAATAACAGGAACCACATGCAGTTTGTTTTGTGTTTTTTTTTAAACTATTTAAATAATGAATTCTAACAAACCGGCATGCGATCCCCCGGAATTTTGATAAAGCCCGAAAGGTGGGGCTAGTATTCTCAGACTGGTTATTAGGCCGCCCCCCAGCCTAATAATAGCAACCTGTAGCTTCCCGAGGTTGTTGCATCCATTAGATGCGACAAGCTCGGCGCTTTAACCAGCTCGTCCTGATTGCCCTGATGCAGTGGTAATCAGGGTAGCCCAAACTGTCATCAATATCAATATCATATCTGTTATCAAGCCCAAAATTAGTGGTGGGAAGAGGTATATGAGACACCCCCATCACTAATCCTATAAGTAAAAAGAACTTAACAAACACGAGAAAAATTCTTTACTTGAAATAAAATGCAAAAAAGCACCCTCTTTCCCCTCTTTATTAACCCACCAAAAAAAAAAATCCTTGAAGCTCCGCCGTAATCCACACAACGTCCTACGACTGTCCAGGCTACATCGGAGCCTGGAGAGATCGAAAATATGACCGATCTCTCCAGGCTGTGGGAAACACTGACAAGGGGAACCCGGTTGGCAGTATTGACGTCACTCAGCTCTGGTTCCCACGGTATGACCTCTGGTGACCTGAAGCACTCTGGCTTAACCTTCCTCTTGTGTTAGCTTTCTGTTACTCTTTCTTATGTTAACGGGTCGGTTTTGACCCGTGTCTTAAATCACCCCTAGGATACTCTAAAAACAGTTATTTATGATCCAATTTGTTTCTTACCTCTTAGTTACCTTGTTAGGGTTTCTCATCCATGGAAAGATTGATATTAATATTTTTGTTGTGGCCCCCTGGGTTTTCATTTGAGAGCATACCCTTCATTTTCAATATAAAAAATATTGTCAAATGAACCTCAAGAGAATAATATCAACTTAAAAAAGTTTGTTATATTATCCGACTATTACTGAAGGGTTTTAGAACACATTTCTTAAATGTAAAAAAATATACATATATATATATTTTATATTATTAACTCTAGTAACATCTATGTTGTTACGGGTCAATTTTGACCCATATCTAACTACATTATGAAAAAGGCAAAAAACAGATTTTTTTTTTTTTATAGAACTTTAATACAAATAAAAGATGAAAATTATATTAACATTAATAGCAATAATAATAAAAAGTAGCTTTTCTAGGTCAAACAAACAAACAACAATCAATCAAGCAAATCAAATCAACAGAAATCAAGTATTAGTTTTTAGATGCATTAGTAGTTAGATGCATGTGTGGCAAAAAGTGACACTTTTTGTGTGTTCTTTGCAGAGGTATTTTTTGCAGGCGAAGCACGATGTGTTTGTCTTTCTGTACTTATTGCTAGGGCAGACCTGACACCTCTTTCTTTTAGAATCAGGTGGTCTTACTGGGGTTGTGCCTGTTGTGGTTGATGTTGAGGCAGGGCTGGTTGAGGAGGATGCTGGTGATGATGCTCTTTGTGTTGCTGTGGGTGTGGGCGAAGCACTTGTTGAAGCACTCTGACGTTGTCGGACCAAGGCTGCAGCGGCTGGGTCTCGGGGCACTCGTTCCCTTTGGTCAATGTGCGCCTTGACAAGGGATCTTCCTAGTTCCTCAAGAAACATGCTCTGCTTGTTTTTTTTCTTTGAATTCTATCCTTGGTGAATGTGTCCAATTGTCCACAACACAAATGCATTCTATGCTGACACATCAAGGATGTTTGAAAATACAACCATTGGCCATCTCCTAGTCATTCGCTGGCAAGTGTAGGTGGCAGTCAGCTTGTCCAGGTTGTCCACTCCTCCTATGTTTTTGTTATAGTCCAGGATGATTCTAGGCTTTTTGTCACTTCCTGATGACACAGCTACATCTTTGTGAAGTGTGGACATCAGTTCCACATTCCGTCGTTTTTTGCGGCGGTATGAAACAGCAGTGGTGGTGTCTGTAAAAACAAACTTTGAGGAAAGTGGAGCCCTGTCCTTCATCTGCAACAATTCAGCGGGCAGCTCAGGTTTGTTTTTTTTCACTGTGCCCACCATGGTGATTTTCCTCCTGAGAAGGTCTTGTCCAAGGTCATAGCTGGTAAAAAAATTGTCACAAGAAATGTTGTGACCCTGCAGTCCAGTAGTCATATCGAGGACTACACATTTTCCTTGTTTTTTTTCAGGGATGCCGCTTGCAGACTTGCCTGTGTAAATCTGTAGATTCCATGCATAGCTAGTTTTCACATCACAGGCTGCCCAGATTTTTATGCCGTATTTGCCTGGCTTACTTGGCATGTATTGCCGGAAGGGGCAATTTAAGCGGAAAGGGAGAAAACATTTGTCTACTGTCACCTCTGGCCTTGGGTTGAACATCAGTGGAAGGAGCTGCACCCATTTCTCCCAAACATCCCTGATGGGAGCAAGTTTGTCAGATTTTGTTCTGGTGTCTCTGTTGTCAAATCTGAAGACTCTTGATATCATTTGAAACTTTTGAAGTGACATTGTTGCCCGGAAAATATTCCTGCCTGTCGATGCGTCCCAGAGACTATCAGTGGCCTCCTTGCAGGATTTGTACACTCCAGCAAGGAGAACAACACCAATGTAGGCATCCAGGTCATCATCATGAAGGTCATTCCACATGTTGCCGTGGACTTTTTTTCCGTCAAGGTTTGTCATAGCAATAATGACTTTTTTTATTGACAAAGGCATAAACAGATCAAAACATGTCTTGATGTCACTTACTCTTGTCACAGCAAACCTTGTGATCCCAGGGGTAAATTTTTATGACATTTGCAGCATCTGCCCTGCCATGTACATCTGGAGGTACTGAGCTCCAACTGATTTTGCCACTTTTGGATTTTAATCTTTCAGCGGGAGCAGCTTCAGCACCGGTGACCTCCTCATCAGACTGATCAGAACTGTCTGTGTCTTCCGGTTGATACTCAACATCATCTTCCTCCTCAGAAACCTGTTCATCTGTATCAGTTTGCTGCTGTGTGTCCTCTGATTCATTATCATCCAAGATATAATCCAGAATTTGGCTTGCATCTAATCTTCTCCTCATTGTTGCATGGTGTAAACTCACGATGTATACTCTGCAAAGTACCAACTGTAAGCTGATTTGGCCATACATGCCTGGACATGTCCCTAACTCAAGTTGTTGGAGGTAGAGCTGGCTGTGGGCTGTTGGTTTATATTGTGTTTAGGAGTTCAGTTTTGGGACTTATTATTGTTTTTTTACTCTTATATTAGACCTGGGTCGAAATTGAATACAAATGTTATAATTTTAATAAGAGCATTTTACAATTTAGTAAAATAGTTTTATTTTATTGTATTTTGTTTAAAAATAAGTTCCAGAAAAAGTCAAAAAGTCTTGATGTAATAAACAAATGTATGTAGAATTTGTATGCATTTAAAACCTAAAACGGGTCGGCCACGACCCTAACACTAGAGGAAGGTTAAAGTGCGGGACCGTGTTCCACACCCTGCCAGTCCTTTACCAGTGACAGTGCCGGCAGGTACTTTTGTGTGCAGTTATTAACCCCTCATTTCCTCGATTGCTAACGCATCAGGGCAATCGGGAAGAGCAGGGGAAAGAGCCGAGCTAAAAGATGCGACAATCTCAGGCAGCTACAGGTTGTTATTTTTAGGCTGGGGGGTGGCTTAATAACCATATGCCTCCCCAGTCTGAGAATACCAGCACCAGCTGGCGGGCTTTATCATGGCTGGGTATCAAAATTGTCATACAGGCTGGGGACGCTCCTGACTGAAAACAATCACAGACGCCAGAATGTCCGGTGGGCGGGGAAAGCAGTGCATATGGATGATCAATGATGAGCGGCCCAGGAAGTGAAGGAAAGGCTGCGGGAGCAGTGTACAACTGCGACGGTGGCTTGGTAAGTATGAACCGCTCACTTTTTTTTATTTTCTTTAGTTATTCCCTTTTTTTTTGTTTTTACATTTTTCAAGTGCCGAATCCGGATCAGACACCCGGAACTCAGGGCCCAGGTCCTCCATCCGGGTATCTTTGAAACTGCGCAGATCCAAACTTTTACAGTCCAGGTCTGCTCATCACTACACACAAGCAAATATTTCTTCAAGACATAAAAACAATAGAAGCCGGATACCAAGGAAGATGGGCAGACTATTATTGGAATCTTATAAGGGATTGTCCTGGCAAAAGCCACTTATATTACACACACAAGAAGCTTCTTGTTTGTCAAATGGTTAAAAAGTTTGTATCTTAATTCTGTACTTTGGTTTAAAAAAAATTAGATTCTCGTGCAGTACACATTTCTTTTAATTTTTAACGTTTCCTTTGTGCTTAAAAAAATATTAATTTAAACACTACATTAAATTATTATTTTTACGGGTGAGCAGAGTGAAGAGTAGTATATGGCAAATGTTCTCTATCGAAAAAACTAGAACTGATAGGGTTAGCTCACATTAGCAGACGAAGACACTGCGATAAAACAGTGCATTTAACTCGGACCAATGTTATTCAAGGATGCAGGTCAGATCTGAGTTTTTCCTCAGCTCTAGGATGCTGCGATTGGCAGCAAATCTCGGATCATGAGCACCCGTTTAAGTCTAAGGATGCGTGTGACACATCGGACTGCACTCGAATGTCAACCGAGTGCCGTCCTATATATGCGGAGACAGACAATGGAGAAAATGAAGAAATTAATCTCTTTCTATTCATTCGACTCACCTGTGATCTGATTATCACATGTGACAAAATCGGATCACAGTGGCTCACACTCACAGTAGAGTTTGAGCAAAGGGTCATTAGAATATACTGCATCCTAGGCCATATGCTAGTGTATCCCCAGCCATAGGGGAAAAACTGGTGCCATTTTTGGAATCAGTAGGTCAAATTTATCTAGAAATAGGGCTAACATATGGGGCACCAAAAAGAAGATTTTGGGTACTCGCCATAAAATCTCTTTCTCAGAGTTTTTATTGGGGGACACAAAAAACCCTGGGTATACGCTGCTGCCACTAGGAGGTGAGACTAGGCAAAAATAAAAGTTAATTTCTCCTCTGGAGTATATATCCACCTACTGGCAGGAAGTTATTCAGTTAGTGATAAAGCAGTAGGAGGAGAAGTAGTTTTAGTAATTAGGTGACTGATATTTGTCTTTGAAGACGCGTAAAGATATTAGGGTGGGTGCTGTGTTCCCCAATGAAGACTCTGAGAAAGAGATTTTATGGTGGGTACCTAAAATCTTCTTTTCTGTCACTTCATTGGATTGCAGAGGAAACCATGGAACGTACCAAAGCAGTCCCTTAGGGTGAGAAAACTTGGACGGTAAAATAGGTCATTGATTTACGTTAACTGCCATCAGTAAAACCTTCCTGCCTAAGCTTGCGTTGGCGGAGTAGTAGGTATTTACTTTGTAGAACTTGGAAAAAGTGTGAAGAGGACCATGTGGCAACTTTGCAAACTTGTAAGGGGGAATATTGATGACGGATGGTCCAGGATGCTGCCATCCTTTCTTTTAGTCGGTATGACTCTAGAATGGCAGAATGCTTCCATCTAGCTATAGTGAATTTTTGTCCATCAGGGATGATGAAAAGTGAGTCTGATTGTCTAAAGTCTTTGGTTCTGTTAAGATATGTGCGGATTGCTCTGACCAGGTCGAGTTTGTTTAGTGCTGTTTCTGTGGGATGAGAGGGTGTCGGACAGAACGTCGGAGGGATGATTTCCTCGCTTAAGTTGAAGGAAGAGACTACCTTGGGGAGGAAGTACGACTTTATCTTGATGTATAATGAGATACGGGGCATGTCATGAGAGCGCGGCAAGTTCCAACACTCGACGTATGGATGTGATGGCTACTAGGAATGTGCCCTTCCATGTTAGCAGGAGCAGTGTTGTGTCTTGAATAGGCTTGAAAAGTGGGTTTTGTATTGCATTGAGGACTAGATTTTGATACTTAGGCTCTATTAGGAGTTGGAAAGGGAGCCTAGAATGAACTACCCACTGTAGGAATGTTCGGACTTTAGGTTGAGAAGCTATATTTTTCTGAAAAAGTATGGACAGTGTGGGATTCCATAGAGAATATTACTGCTCGAAAAGTCAAAAAGACTCCATCTTGAAGTGGCGTATCTTGACTGATTGGTTTAATACCTTGAGATCCAGAATAGGGCGTACTGCTCCATCTTTCTTTGGTACAACGAACAGGTTTGAATAAAAACCTTTGAAACGATCCTCTGAAGGAAGCAGGACAATTACTCCTGCTTTATGGAGAGTGGAGATGGCTGAATAGAAACCCTATACGAGATATTTTGCTTTTGGTATTTGACATAGCACAAAACAGTGTTGTGGTGTCTAATTGAATTGTATTTTGTATCTTGAAATTGCAATCTCCCGAATCCATGAGTCGTTTACTTCTGAGCACCACACTTCCTTGAAGAGCTGAAGTCGTCCGCTCACTCTGAAATCTCCTTTCTCTGTCACGCAATATTGAACTTGTTTTTGGATCTGAACTATCCCTGTCTGTTCTGACGTGGTCACTGTTTCCAGGCTTGAACTGGTTTGAATGAAGACTTCTTCCTTTCTTGGTGCGCAAAAGTCTTTTCTTGATTACCACTCTTGTTGGTAAATTGGCGAAAGGAGCGAAAAGTTGTGAATTTCCCTTTGTTAGAAGGTGGTCTTGTCCTTTGCTGAGACAAAAGGTACTTTTTCCACTTGTGGCCTTGGCGATAATTTGGTCTAAGAGATCTCCAAATAACCGGCCTCCGATGAAGGCTGAGCAGCTAGCGATGTTGAGGGAAGCTGACAGAAGATATTTGACTGGCGAGATATGAGAGTTCTTTTGGTGGAGCTCCATTGGTCATGCAGTCACGGAGGTGTTTGGTCCACGTGGAAATAGCTTTGGATACCCAGACAGATGCAAATGCTGGGCTTAGAATTGTGCTTGTTGCCTCAAATGCGGACTTGGCTAAAGATTCTACTTGTCTATAGGTGGGTTTTTCGAGGATAGCTCCATCTGATAACGAAAAGATGGTGCCGGGTCAACGGAAGGCGATTTAGTCCACCTTTTTAAAACGTTTGAGGCAAAAGGATACAGGATGTCCATGCACACTCTTCATTTGAAACGTCTGTCAAGTTGTCCCCATTCTCTATCTACTACCTCTTGGAATTCTTTGTGACCTGAGAAGAGGGCTAGTGTTTGTTTAATTTTTTTGAAGGAAATAGACAGCTAACAGTCTGAACTAGACAGTCTACTATAATGCTCAACTTTGAGGACTGGTCTGAGTCAGAATCTGAACCTGAATCAGATTCCGTACTGGACTCAGATTTCTGCAATGTACGCATTTCTCCTGTGGCTGAAGGTCCCTCTGAGGAATTGGATGGAGACTGAGAGGGAGATCTGGATGGTGACGCATTACAGGTTAATTTCCTAGAATCTGTTCGCGATCTGCCACGTTGGAGGGAGCCATCTGGTAACCCTGATTCACCCTTGAGAGGAGATCAGTGTTCCTCAGATTTGTATTTTGTCTAGGTAGCTTTTGCATAACCGTAACCAGGGTCTGTGATACTCTGGTTATTTAGGCTACAGACTGTGACAGAGATAAGGCCCACTCTGGAGTAGAGGACCTCCTCTGAATTTGTCTATTGGCAGGGGGCTCCTGGGCAGCAAGTACTGTGGAATTAGTACATGAGGGACATGGAGTGGAGGGAAACCTGGTGTAAGGACTCTGGTTTTTCTGTTTATCCTTTTTGGGCTTTTTGCCTTTTTCTAAGATGGTGTCCCCTGCTTCATTCTTCACCATGTGTTCTGTGTCCTCTTGCCTTTATAATCCCAGTCCAGCCTCTAGTCCTCCGCTTGAGTATTGTGCCTGGTTTCCTACTCTTAGTGGCATCTCAAGTTACTTCAGCAAATCCTGTGTGAAACTCCTGTTGCTGCTCTTCAGAGGTTCTGCCACCTGCTGTTGATGCCTAGCCCCTGCTGTGGTTCTAGCCTGACCTGCCTTGCTGTCACGTAAGCTGGCTTGCTTAATTAACTGCTATGTTGCTTCTACCATTGAATTGAGGCAGTAGCAGAGCACAGGACTGTTCTGGACACCAGAAACTGCTCTGTGTTTGTTTTCTGACCATTGTATACTGTGTATACTGTGTAAACTATGCATCCCGCTTTTTTTCAGACACTTCCTTATGGAGCTTCAAAGACTGCATTGCTAAATCACGGTATCTTGTGAGGTTTTCAAGAGACTTTCCTTAAAGGCTTCAATTGATATTTTTACTGTGTGCTTATGGACTGGATTGTTTTTTTCCTCTGCACTTGTTTACTAATCACCGTGTGTTACAATCCAAACTTAATCACCTATAAACCGGGTTCAGTTGTGTCTTTGCTCCACGCAAATAGATTCCTGAGTTATCCATTATAATTATTACACCTGGACTAGGTTGAGCAGGCATAATAAGAAGCTATGGTTGCTTGAGAGACAATCGTCCCCTGTATTGGACATAGTGAGAGTACAGTGAGGAAAAATGTGGAGATAGACATACTGTGAGGAAGAAACCTTTGTCTCTCGTGTAACAGATCCTACCCAGATTCAGACAATGGATACTCCTGCAGAGCGTGTCCCCATTTGTGTCTGATGTGATCCAGCTGGTAAATAGGAGAAGCTGAGCTGATCAGGTGGGATTTAACCACAGGGCCGTTCTATTGCGAGAAGAGGTTGTTCCTAACTCTGATTGGACTGCCCCCTGGGGCTCTACTTCTTTGAATGACCGGAAGAGGGCATGACCGTCATGTTCTGCGTTGAGGAATGTAGAGACACGCGCTGGCCAAATGGTCTGCGGAGGGCGTATCTTAAGCCGACCTGCGTGACTGTACAGAGGAACAGCCCAACATATACTGGGTAAGATGGCCGCGGAGGGCGTATCTGTACTCCGACTCGTGAGCTGCGCAAGCATGAAGGAAAGAAGGCTCTGGGATCGTTGCACTAGAAGCCGGGTTATAGTGTTGATGAGAGCGGCGTTTGCTGCTGCCGCTGTTATCGGTGATCATGGGAGGGAGAGGGAGTTGAAATGTTGAGAGCAGAGGAGTTCCTTGTTTCCATGTGATTGTTACCTGGCTCTTTCTTGATTGTCCTCTTCTGTCCCCTGGCTGCACATTGCTGTGGTGGGCGAGCGTGCTGGAGAATTGTGGCTAGGATCATTATGTCTCCCCATCCAAACATTAAAGGGAACCTGTCATCAGAAATTGAGCTTTAAATCTAAAAGATTACCCCTCTGCAGCTCCTGGGCTGCATTCTAGCAAGCTTCCTGTACTTTTTGTGCCCCCTTTTAAACCAAATAAAACACTTTATAAAGTTGTACCTTTTTGCCTGAAATTCTTGTAAATTTTCCATGTGGGCGGGCCGTGTGGTGTCGGTTACTGTCCCTCCTTCTGGTTTACGCCGTCCCCCATTGCTTAATTTCATAGATCAGGACGCCCGAGGTCCCGTGCACGCGAGGACTGCTGGTGACGTGGTCGCAGGCACGATATTATGGGCGGCGCTTTGATTGCTTTTCAAGTGCCCGCCCATAATACCGTGGCCGCGCTCTCCCCTTTGCCTCCTGCGTTCTGCGCAAGCGCTGGCCAAATGATCCGACGTCACCTTTCCCATCTTGCCCTGCAGCAGGAAATAGATGGGAGGAGTGGATCAGGCCACCACAGGTTACGAGGAGACGCTTGCGCAGAACGCAGGAGGCAAAGGGGAAAGTGCGGTCACGAGGTTATGGGCGGCACTTGCTGATGACACTCACAGCGCCGCCCATAACCTCGTGCCCGCGCAAAGAGTCACCAGCGGTCACACGTGCACACAGTGCTCGGCACCGCTACAGTCGCACAGCGCATGCGCAGGACCACGGGCGCCCAGGGGCGGCATCCTGAGGTTTGAAATTCAGCGTTTGGGGGCAGCGTTAATCTGCTGGAGGAACAGCAACGGATCCCAGAGAGCCCGCCCCCATGGACGATTTACAAAATTTGCATACGAAAAGGTACAAGTTTATAAAGTATTTATTTTGGTATAAAAGGGGCCACAGAAACTATAGGAAGCTTGCTAGAATGCAGCCCAGGAGCTGCAGAGGGGGAAACTTTTAGGTTTACAGGTAAATTTCTGATGACAGGTTCCCTTTAAGTGCCGACGAGTTAGTGTTAAATGATCCTGCCTTCCAGACCTGAAAGACAACAGTGTGACTGTTTCATCCTGTGCTCTCGCTTTCTAGGTAGGAAGACAGAGTGATTCATACACTCTGCTGCCCTCACACTACGTTTGTTTTCTGCAATAGAAAAGGAGAGAATATTAGTGTAAAAAAAGGGATTGTGGAAAAAAACAAGTCGACAAAAGAAGCCCCATGTCCACCTTCTACTGACACCAAGCTAAAACTGAAAAGCTTCCTGCTAGTAGGTGGGTATATACTTCGGAGGAGGAGTTAACTTTTATTTTTGCCTAGTGTCACCTCCTAGTGGCAGCAGCGTATACCCATGCTTTCCTGTGTCCCCCAATGAAGACTCTGAGAAAGAGATTTTATGGTGAGTACCCAAAATCATCTTTTTGGTTCCTCATATGTTAGCCCTATTTCTACATAAACTTGACCCAATAATTCCAAAAATGGCACCAGTTTTCCCATATGGCTGGGGACATACTTGCATATAGCCTAGGATGTGATGTACTAATGACCCTCTGCTTAAACTCTACTGCGAGCGTGAGCTGACTGAGTCACTGTTCTCAGATTCTCTCACATGTGAGACTCAGATCACAGGTAAGTAGAATAAAGAGATTCATTTCTTATTTTTCGCCATTGTCTGTCTTAACGTATATCGGATGGCACTCGGTTGACATTCGAGTGCAGTCAGATGTGTCACAAGCATCCTAAGGCGGGCTTTGCACGTTGCGACATCGCAAGCCGATGCTGCGATGTCGCACGCGATAGTCCACGCCCCCGTCGCAGGTACGATATCTTGTGATAGCTGGCGTAGCGAATATTATCGCTACGCCAGCTTCACATGCACTCACCTGCCCTGCGACCATCGCTCTGGCCGGCGACCCGCCTCCTTCCTAAGGGGGCGGGTCGTGCGGCGTCATAGCGACATCACACGACAGGCGGCCAATAGCGGCGGAGGGGCGGAGATGAGCAGGATGTAAACATCCCGCCCACCTCCTTCCTTCCGCATAGCCGGCGGCGGCAGGTAAGGTGATGTTCCTCGCTCCTGCAGCTTCATGCACAGCGATGTGTGCTGCCGCAGAAACGAGGAACTACATCGTACCTGTCGCGGCACCGGCATTATGGAAATGTCGGAGAATACACCGATGATACGATAACGACGCTTTTGCGCTCGTTCAACGTATCATCTAGCATCATCTAGCATTTACACACTACGATGTCGAAAGGGACACTGGATGTGCGTCACTTTCGATTTGACCCCACTGACATCGCACGTGCGATGTTGCAACGTGCAAAGCCGCCCTTAGACTTGAGTGGGTGTTCGTGATCCGAGATTCACTGCCAACCATTTATTCTATAGCACAAAGTAAAAAAAAACAAAAACAGAAATTTGCACTCTATCTAGATACCATCTAACTTGAAAAATTTGGCTGCAACTTCTCTAATTTATATAAAATACTGTCTGGTTTTTTTTCGTTGACATTTTTTTTTATCAATTTTTAAGGAAGGCTGCACAAATGGACTGCGGGTTTAGGCCAGGTGTTGGGTGACTGGATGTCAAATTGCGAATCCTCCCTCCCAAGAGAATAAACAAATGGTCTTTACAACTTCTACCTACTTTTATTTCCTAATTTCACTACTACCATACTAATCACTTAATGCCAGTCCGCATGGAAGCCCACACCTGGTATGGCAAGGCTGTTGAGATGTAGTAGACCCAGGTCAGCTAATATGAAAAATATATAATTACAGTAATAGTCACAAATACCCATAGTGAAGTCATAACCACACCAATAAAATATACATGTTACATATGAAAATAGAGTGGTGACAAGGTGGTAAACAAGTGTCGAAGGACCTGTCAGGGTCAAGTAGAAGAGACAGGCCCAAAATTAACACAAAGCAGTTTTCCTCACCCACAGCAGTCATGAAGACCTTTATTGTTGGACAAAGTGTTCTCTCAGCAGCAAAAAAGTTTGTTTAAAAGAACAAACTTTTTTTAGCTGTACTGGCTAACACGGTACAAAGATATATTTTACCTCTCAGCAGCATTAATGTAGTTCATTTCTGTATTAGCTTTCCATTTGCATGTGCATAGTGTCATACAATTAAAAAGGGGTGAAAGATGGAAATCCACCTCTACTCCAGTTTATTAAAACGTGTTCTTAGCCTTGTTATTTATGGTCGAATCACAATAAATGGAAAACATATTGATGGCCAATGATACTTTGCGTTTTAATATGTAATCCAAATACTTGCATTGCAGGCAAGTAATCACTAATCTAAATTACCTTTGTATCTGATGGAGCCATTTCTTCTTTTGCATTTGTATTTTCATGGAGCTGACTATTTCTGTGATCTTTACTCACAGGAGACTGAATATCGTTGACTGTAGATTGCTTATTTGGTGGTCGATGTCCAAGACTCCCAGAACTTCTTAGTAAAACATTCTGTGAAAATATAGATGTACATGGCTCTTCGGATTTCTGTTTTAGCAACAATTTTGCATGCTGGGTACTATGAATGACTCTGTGAGATGAGGCGCCTGACTGCAGACCTAAAGACAATACTTTAGGATCTGCAGAGGCCACTTTTGCTTTCTCTATTCTAGATTGTGGAATAGGGTATGGTGCTTCTGGCCCTGCAGCATTAGCATTTAAAGAAAATGAATATGAGCGTCTTTTTCTTGGATGGTCATCATCAAAAAACTCTATAAGAAATGCTGTTTGACTTGCCGTGTCTTGCTGCCTTCCAACTGCATGAATTTTAAGATCCAACATTCTCTGTTCTAGACTTTTTTGTTTTGCATGTTCTTGAAGGGTGATAGATCTGTTTAACCGTTTAAGAGACGTACTGTTTTCATAGTCACTTTGAGTCCCATCTTCATGTTTATTACCTAAAAAGAAATAGATTAGTAGAGAAATCTTTTTAATCATGTCAATGATCTTCTATAACTAATCTGAACCATAACACGATCTAGAGAATTTGATTAGGTTCATTATCTCATTCAAACTGATTTAATTTTTAGGCTATGTGCATGTTGTCCGGCCGGAATGTGCCTGGAAAAAAAAGTCGCAAAAGCGGCTCATAAAATGAGTATAATGAACAGTTATGTCAAAAGGACACAGTGAATGTTCCATCTTATGTCACTTCTTTTAACCAGTTCAGGTTTCCAAAATCTGAAGAAGCAGTTAAATAAAGTGACATTCTTTATTCGGGCAGTGTCCATTGGGAAGACGCCCCGTTTCTATCAAATTTATAGCATAGCGTTAGAGACAGCAAAGCCTCGAGCAAAATCACTTTGGGAAAATGACTGCTAGTGTTTTCCTGAAGCAGCTTCACCTGGGAAAACTCGGCAGCTGCACCAGTGTCTACGAGACGTTGTGTGCATATTGCCTTTGGAGATAGTGAAAAAACAATCAGTTTTCTAGTAGAAACCACTTCAGGAAAAGTCAGTTCTTTGTGGAATGTTTAGAGGATTTTTCAATTCCTGAAGCAGTTTGGTAAGGAGTTTTTTTCTGAAGCAGTTTTTTTTCTGCAGGTTTTTTATTCAACTTGGAACAGATTCTATCAGGTCCCACTTGGATGTACAATGCCATGTGACAGTATTCGGCCCCCCTTGAATTTTTCAACATTTTCCCACATTTCAGGCTTCAAACAAAGATAAAAAATTTAAATCTTATGGTGAAGAATCAACAACAAGTGGGACACAATTGTGAAGGTGAACGAAATGTATTGCTTATTTTAAACTTTTGTAAAAAAATAACTGAAAATTTGGACGTGCAATATTATTCGTCCCCTTTACTTTCAGTGCAGCAAACTCACTCCAGAAGTTCATTGAGGATCTCTGAATGATCCAATGTTATCCTAAATGACTGATGATGATAAATATAAGCAACATGTGTGTAATCTAGTCTCCGTGTAAATGCACCTGCTCTGTGATAGTCTCAGTGTTCTGTTTAAAGCACAGAGAGCATCATGAAGACCAAGGACCACAACAGGCAGGTCCGTGATACTGTTGTGGAGAAGTTTAAAGCTGGATTTGGTTACAAAAAGATTTCCAAAATTTTAAACATCCCAAGAAGCACTGTGCAAGCAATCAGATTGAAATGGAAGGAGTATCATACCACTGCAAATCTACTAAGACCCGGCCGTCCCTCAAAAATCTCATCTCAAACAAGGAGAAGACTGATCAGAGAGGCAGCCAAGAGGCCCATGATCACTCTGGATGAACTGCAGAGATCTACAGCTGAGGTGGGAAAGTCTGTCCATAGAACAATCAGTCGTACACTGCACTAATCTGGCCTTTATTGAAGGGGGGCAATAAGAAAGTCATTTCTCAAAGATATCCATAAAAAGTGTCGTTTAAAGTTTGCCACAAGCCACCAGGGAAACACACCAAACATGTGCAAGAAGGTGCTCTGGGTCAGATGAAACCAAAATCAAACTTTTTGGGCACAATGCCAAACGATACGTTTGACGTAAAAGCAACACAGCTCATCACCCTGAACACACCATTCCCACTGTCAAACATGGTGGTGGCAGAATCATGGGTTGGGCCTGCTTTTCTTCAGCAGGGACAGGGAAGATGGTTAAAATTGATGGGAAGATGGATGGAGCCAAATTCAGGACCATTCTTGAAAAAAACCTGTTGCAAAAGACCCAAGACTGGGACGGAGATTTGTCTTTCAACAAGACAATGATCCAAAACAAAGCAAAATCTACAATGGCAAATAAACGTATCCAGGTGTTAGAATGGCCAACTCAAAGTCCAGACCTGAATCAAATCGAGAATCTGTGGAAAGAGCTGAAAACTGCTGTTCACAAACACTCTCCATGCAACCTCACTCAGCTCAAGCTATTTGCAAAGGAAGAATGGGCAAGAATTTCAGTCTCTTGATGTGCAAAACTGATACACACATACCCAAAGCAACTTGCAGCTGTAAATCGCAGCAAAAGATGGTGCTACAAAGTATTAACTAAAAGGGGATGAATAATATTGCACGTCCCACTTTTCAGTTATTTATTTTTTATACAAGTTTAAAATAAGTAATAAATTTCATTCAATTTCAATTGTGTCCCACTTGTTGATTCTTCACCATAAAATTTAAATTTTTTTATCTTTATGTTTTTAGCCTGAAATGTGGGAAAAGGTTGACAAATTCAAGGGGGCCAAATAGTTTCGCAAGGTACTGTAGGAAATGAGATTGACTCACCTTAAAGAGCGATTTTGAGCACATTCCCATAAGGTGCCCTAATAACCCTTAAAAGGGAACCTGTCACCAGATTTGCGGCCTATAAGCTGCGGCCACCACCAGTGGGCTCTTATATACAACATCCTAACATGCTGTATACAAGAGCCCAGGCCGCTGGGTAGAATGTAAAAATCTCTTTATAATATTTACCTAAACGGTCGCTGCAGTGGAGTCATATGGGCATCTCCGTTCGTTGGTGACGGCGCCTCCTCTTTCAGCTATTTTTGTCGTCCTTCTTCTGAAGCCAGTGTGCGTGATGCGTCCGACGTCATACACACTCGCCGGCGTTGAGGTCCTGCACAGGCAAACTTTGATCTGCCCTGAGCAGAGCAGATCAAATTATTGTAGTGCACTTGTGCGGGACTGGTGAGTGTGTATGACATAGGACGCGTCATGCACACAGGCTTCAAAAGGAGGACGAAGATGGCCGAAATAGGAGGCGCCGGCACTGGAGATGCCCATATGACCCAACTCGAACGCAGCGACCGTTTTAGGTAAGTATTATAAAGTGATTTTTACGTTCTACACAGCGGCCTGGGTTCTTATATACAGCATGTTAGAATGCTGTATATAAGAGCCCACTGGTGGTGGCCGCAGCTTATAGCCCCCAAATCTGCTGACAGGTTCCCTTTAAAATACTGAACATAGAACTGCATTTGTGAAAATGACTTGCTTGCTCATATGTTCAGTCTTTTGATCATTTGTTAAATGCTTCAGGATTCAAAAGACGCAAAGTGGTTAAAAGTAACGTCTAATATTCTTGTGTCTTTTGGAAGATACCACAAACTAAATAAAAAAATAAGTCTATGGGAATCTCTGTAGTGTTTTAAGAATGCTGGCATTTCCTGAAGTGAGCCCTGCTTAAAAAAAATGGGTTGGTTCACTTGAGTTTAAAAGATGTGGTGTGCATATACCTTAAGGATATGAACACATTGTGGACACATGGATGTGATCAACAGCTCTAGGCTATGAAACCAAGGTCTAGCAACTGCACAACAATCTATAAGAGAGCTGGAAGGGATAAAATGAAGATCCTATTAATGGCCACTATAAAACCCCTATAAAATTAAGGCCTTTTGACAAATAAATGTTAGCAAGAATGCTAGACAGGCAATATTATTTCATTAGCTGAAAAATACATTGGGCAATACAAGAACCTACATATCATCGTTCTAGATATCATGAAAGCTCATCCACCTGCTGCAGTGAAAATCTGCAGCACAAATTGGGCAGCGCTGCAGATTTGACATAAAAAATCTAATACGGTAATTCAAGCTGTAGATTTAATCAGCGACGTTCAGACTTTGCCATACATAGCAGAGTACGCAAGAACATCTGCAACATTGCCGCTGTGAATTTTCTGCTGCTGAATATCCATTGAATACCCAAACTATGTGGGCTTACCATAAAAGGGCCTTTCAGGGTTTTTAACAAAAAAAACAAGAAATGGGAAAAAATAAAATAATAATCATAAGCATCTTTATACTCCAACAGCAATGACGTGCAACCAATCACTTACATTTTGCAGCAATGACGACAGTAAGAACACCATGAAACAGCTTATTGCAGTGATGCAGACTATGACCGCAAAACACCAGGCTGTTGGCTATAAAAAGGTGAGTAATCTGCTGTTTTGCACATGCCTAGCTGACTTTGGCCACCCGAGAAAAAAAAGAAAACAAAAATGATTAAAGCAGGACCGGTATACATACAGAGTTTCCGAGTGGCTTTCACACTACTTCCGTGTCTGCTCATTAAAACTCATGCATATTCACCGCTTCCCATGACCACCCTCTGTGATAGTGTCTGTAATTGGTTGCAGTAAGACTGACATCTGTGATTGATTGCCTTCAAACTAGCTGTCTGACTCCCAGAGTGGAGTGTAAAAATAAATAAATTGGAACAAATGGCGTAGGGTCCCCCATATTTTTATAGCTAGCGCATATGAAAACTACAGCCCTCACCTGTGTGCACTATCTTGGCTGTGTATCAAAATACGAAGGACCCCATGCGGCTTTTTAAAACAAATAAATATTTAAACAAATAATTTTGAAACATTGTCGTGCGGTCCCCCCAATTTCATATGCAGACCAGGTTAAAAACTTAAAACAAAAAACTGGTTGTGCTAATAAAACAATCAAAACGAATATTAAGCCAAATACATAAATATCTATTAAATCACCAGTGTTAAAATAACACATAATAAACCATATATTTAAAATGGTGTTCCATTAACGATAGCTAGTGTTTGGTATATAACAGAGGACAACACAGCATACACAATTAGACAGCTAGTAAAAGTAGCTTATAAAGTAAAATAGAAATACAGTGCCTACAAGTAGTATTCAACCCCCTGCAGATTTAGCAGGTTTACACATTCGGAATTAACTTGGCATTGTGACATTTGGACTGTAGATCAGCCTGGAAGTGTGAAATGCACTGCAGCAAAAAAGAATGTTATTTCTTTTTTTATTTTTTTTTTTTAAATTGTGAAAAGTTTATTCAGAGGGTCATTTATTATTCAACCCCTCAAACCACAAGAATTCTGTTTGGTTTCCCTAAAGTATTAAGAAGTATTTCAGGCACAAAGAACAATGAGCTTCACATGTTTGGATTAATTATCTCTTTTTCCAGCCTTTTCTGACTAATTAAGGCCCTCCCCAAACATGTGAACAGCACTCATACTTGGTCAACATGGGAAAGAAAAAGGAGCATTCCAAGGCCATCAGAGACAAGATCGTGGAGGGTCACAAGGCTGGCAAGGGGTACAAAACCCTTTCCAAGGAGTTGGGCCTACCTGTCTCCACTGTTGGGAGCATCATCCGGAAGTGGAAGGCTTATGGAACTACTGTTAGCCTTCCACGGCCTGGACAGCCTTTGAAAGTTTCCACCCGTGCCGAGGCCAGGCTTGTCTGAAGAGTCAAGGCTAACCCAAGGACAACAAAGAAAGAGCTCAGGGAAGATCTCATGGCAGTGGGGACATTGGTTTCAGTCAATACCATAAGTAACATACTCCACCGCAATGGTCTCTGTTCCAGACGAGCCCGTAAGGTACCTTTACTTTCAAAGCGACATGTCAAGGCTCGTCTACAGTTTGCTCATGATCACTTGGAGGACTCTGAGACAGACTGGTTCAAGATTCTCTGGTCTGATGAGACCACGATCGAGATCTTTGGTGCCAACCACACACGTGACGTTTGGAGACTGGATGGCACTGCATACGACCCCAAGAATACCATCCCTACAGTCAAGCATGGTGGTGGCAGCATCATGCTGTGGGGCTGTTTCTCAGCCAAGGGGCCTGGCCATCTGGTCCGCATCCATGGGAAGATGGATAGCACGGCCTACCTGGAGATTTTGGCCAAGAACCTCCGCTCCTCCATCAAGGATCTTAAGATGGGTCGTCATTTCATCTTCCAACAAGACAACGACCCAAAGCACACAGCCAAGAAAACCAAGGCCTGGTTCAAGAGGGAAAAAAATCAAGGTGTTGCAGTGGCCTAGTCAGTCTCCTGACCTTAACCCAATTGAAAACTTGTAGAAGGAGCTCAAGATTAAAATCCACATGAGACACCCAAAGAACCTAGATAACTTGGAGAAGATCTGCATGGAGGAGTGGGCCAAGAAAACTCCAGAGACCTGTGCCGACCTGATCAGGTCTTATAAAAGACGATTATTAGCTGTAATTGCAAACAAGGGTTATTCCACAAAATATTAAACCTAGGGGTTGAATAATAAATTGACCCACACTTTTATGATGAAAATTTATTAAAATTTAACTGAGCAACATAACTTGTTGGTTTGTAAGATTTATGCATCTGTTAATAAATCCTGCTCTTGTTTGAAGTTTGCAGGCTCTAACTTATTTGCATCTTATCAAACCTGCTAAATCTGCAGGGGGTTGAATACTACTTGTAGGCACTGTAAATACTGCCTAAAAACAAAAGTGGTTGTGTTAGAACTAGTGATAAGCAAGTGTAATCATTACTATTCGCTACTCGCACAGATAGTACGGTAATCGAGTTACTCGTTATATTGCGAGTTTTTATGTACTGTTCTAGCGATATTCATTTGTCCTGCCCAGCAGGTTTGGCGCCTAATTTGCAGCCACTAAACATGCTGGGCTTCTCAACCAATCACAGTAATACTGCAGTCATCTTGGTTGTGGCATTACTGTGATTGGCTGGACACGCAGCGTCACAGGGTCAATAGAAGCCCATCTACCGCCATTTTGCGCACATTGCATCCGGAGCCAGCGTTGTATCAGCAAAGGGACAGAGCAAGTGGCTGCTAGAGTGAGTGTTTAGGCCTCAACAAAAAAGCCCTTTTCAGGGCTATCTTCAGTGTATAGGAGGTCAGTGTAGTGTAGGAAGGGAGAGATATACGAGCAGGGACAGAGTTTAAAGAAACCTGTAACTACCTCCATAGTACCAGAATAGAATAGCTCTTATACGGGCTGAAACCACTGATCAAGCTCAAAGTACAGCGAGGGAGAGATTTTGGATTAGGTAGGGAGGAGGTTAAATGGTTCTTCCAGTGTCCAAATAAGAACAGCCCTTCTCTGAAGCACAGCTCTTTTTTTACAGCACACAGTGTCATTTTGTGCTGCCCCTGGTTTACAAGCACTGGTCCTTTTTTCCCCAGCTATTTTTGGGGTCACAACATGGCTTGTGCCGTCCACATCAGCCACATTAATACGTTGCTACTGAGCTTGCCAATTACAAAGCAGTACTACTAGCATTTTGTGCTGCCTGAAACACTAAACGCACCTCTTCTTATATGCCTTGGAGGTGCTGACCTGCCCGGCTGCTACTGTGATGTCAGAGCGTGTTTTCAGCTGGGCCAGAGGTGGCCCAGTAACATACGTTTGGGAGGGATTGCTCTTACTTATACATTTGGGCGGTCTCTCCCTCATTGAGACTCAGATAGTGGAATACATATTCCATAGCAGTTTACAATGTAGCATTGGGCTTTACCCTTCTCCTCCATGTCATTCTGCAGCACTCAATTCAAATTTTCAGAGGGCTCACAGGTGTCAGGAAACCGGCTTTGGTAAGAGCCCTCAGGTGGCCTTGTAACAAGTTAACAAGTTTGGAAGGGCACTCCTTTATAAATTTTGGAAGGACCTCTTCTGTACATTTGAGATTGCCCTCACATTTCTATCGTAGGGCCCTCACTCGCTCATTTAAGGGTAGAGACAACAGAGATGAAGGGGAAAGCGACATGGAGTACAAGAAGGGAGCAGTGACTGCAGTCTGCGAGCCTCAGGTTTGACCTAACTCTGCCAACAGAAAAATAAAGCTGTGCTAGTCAACTGGATGACTGGCTCAAATATATCACTTGTGCAAGTAAATGGACAAAGGATATATGGTGCCCCCCCTCCAGGATGGGTTGGAGAATCTTCTCCAAATGGGTCAGATATTTATTGGTAATAATTCCCAGAATATATAGGAAGAGAAGACTTGTTGATTTATACTCTAGTACTTGGTCCAGTGCAGAATGTGCATCAGATTTCTAAAAATTACTCCTCAGGGCTGTGTCATAGATGCAGGAAGACACAATGACAAGGACCTCCCATGACAAACATTATCTACATAGGACTAGTGTAGTAGTTGTGGCCCTCAATTCAAGTTTTCAGAGGGCCATCAGTTGTTCATCAACAGTCATTGTAAATTGCTATCGAATAGGGGCGTGGCCTGGACCTCATGTAGAGAGGAAGCAGCGTGGGTGAGCTCCTGCCTGGATCCTGAATTATCCTGCACACCAGCCTTGCTGACAGGCACTACCGACCCTGGAGGGCTGCAACACTACTTATAACACCCGGGGAAGCGAGCACAGCCAGGATATGCCGACCCGCAGCAGCAATAAAAGGGACAGAGACGCGCAGGAGCGTGCCTCTGAAGAATCCAATATGGCGCCGCCGGCATCCACACCATCCCGAGCTGGAGCAGTGGGAGTAGCAAGCAGGTTGGAGCGGTTTGCCAGAGTGGCCCCTGGCACAGAGCCTGCCTGCAACGAGGCACCCGATGGCAGCGCTGAACGGGCCCTGGAGCAGGGAGAAAACATACCCGATGGTGAGACTGTGAGTACCCTGGGCCCTGCATGTTCAGCAGCACAAGGTATGCAGACACACAGGCCTGTGCTGGCAGAGGGAGGAGGGGGAGATGTGGAGCAAACAACACCTGTTTTCACTGAGGCCATACTGAGAGACATTCTGGCAGCAATTAACTCTTGCAATACCACATTGGCCACTCTAAGCAGCCAGATGGGAACTGTCACCTCAGATATGGCCTGTATTAAACGTGAGCTGCAAGGGGTGACTGTCAGAATGGGGGAGCTGGAGGAAAGAGTGAGTACAACAGAGGATAAATTACCACCAATGTCACGAGAGCTGGGAAAGGCCACGCAAAATATCTCCACACTGCTAAACAAGGTGGATGATTTGGAAAATCGCTCCCGCAGAAGTAATTTGCGACTGGTGGGGGTCCCAGAGAGGATGGAGGGCAATGACCCACTGAATTTCTTTGAAAAATGGCTTAAAGACACCATGGGAAAAGACATACTATCCTCTTTCTTCACCATTGAAAGGGCGCACAGGGTCCCTGCGCGTGCCCCACAGCCGGGAGCACCCCCACGTCCTATTCTGATTAAACTACTGCACTATAAAGATAGGGACACTATCCTGCGCAGAGCCAGAGATATCAAAGAACTTGCAATTGATGGGAGGAAGATATCAATATTTCCTGATTTCTCCATGGAAGTGCAACGTAAAAGAGCGCAATTTATTGAGATCAAAAAACGACTGCGCAACCTGCAAGTGCCATACTCCATGATGTACCCTGCTAAGCTGCGGATTGCTGCGAACGGAGAGACTCATTTTTTTGATACGGCTGCGGCGGCATTGTCTTGGCTGGATATCAATGAGAGATCCCTGAGGAGGAAGAATACCTGAGATTTCCCTTTCTGCCGCCAGGCGTTGTTTTTGTTTGGGACGCTATGCTGGTGAGCTCATTACAGTTAAATTCATCTAGGATCCAGGTTGGGAGACGGCCGGTTCATTGTGGACACACGCTGCACTAGCGAGTTGTGGACCCCCCTCCCTGCATGGACTTGGGGCGTGTTTTTAGCCCTGATTCTCTCTATTTGGGAGAAATGTGTAAGATACACTTGAGTTTGAGGGCAGGGGCACTGGGCACTGGTGTGCAGAGCCCTATCTCTCTCCATGTTTTTCTTGTTTATTGTGGTATGATGCAATCTGTTTGGGAAGTGTGGTGTGCCTCAGTCGTGTCGCTCAACCTAATGTTTTTGAGAATCGGTGGAGAACGCCTCTCTCCTCCAGGTATGAAGTATCCGTCCGGATCATATCTTAGTCTACGATTATGGCGACATCTTTAAATATTGTAGCGTGGAATGTTAGAGGGCTCGGAGATGCGAACAAAAGATGTGCTATATTTACTCACCTACAGAAACTTTTACCGGCTATCTTATGTCTCTCCGAGACCCACATGGTCAGGGATAATGTTCATTGGCTGAGGAAGGGATGGATCGCGCATGAATATCATTCCACATACTCGACCCATGCACGGGGTGTGAGTGTGTTGGTGCACAAATCCATCCCGTTCTCATGTACCAAATCAGTGATTGACCCGGGGGGCAGATTTGTATGTTTGCTTTGCACGCTGTATGGTATACAATTTATTCTGGTTGCGATATATATCCCTCCACCATATTCAGTCGAACCGGTAAAAAGGATATTGTCTATTTTAGATTCCCTTCCATCTGTGCCAACGCTTTTGATAGGGGATTTTAATAATTACTTACATCCCTATCTAGATAAATTACACTCGGGAAACATATCGGAGAACGCCGCCCCGACTTCATTTGCTAGAATGCTAACGGAGCTGGGTTTTGTAGATCTTTGGCGTGCCCAACACCCCACAACCAAACAATTCTCCTGTTACTCTAGCTCCCACCACACCATGTCACGGATAGACCTGGCTATTGGAAACTCACTTATGGCCTCAGTTAGCCATTAAAAGGTATCAACCACTGAGGACTCTCTGTTCTTTTAAACAATTTTTTTTATGGCCTCATATACACAAAAGGTGGCCTACCTACCTAGAAGTGTATCTGATCACTCACCATTACATGTTACGCTTGCATGGGGAAACCCCCTCGCTCTGCCCAGGCCTATCTGGAAACTTAATCCCTTCTGGATCCAGCTTATTGGGGGATCTTTATATGATAACATTCTGGAATACTTTCATCTTAATGAGTGCTCTGCACCGCCACACATAGTTTGGGACTCTATGAAAGCTGTGGTAAGGGGCATATATATTAGAGAAATATGCATACGCAAAAATCAAACCAAATGTTACACCCAGAGTCTGATTCAGGAGGTATCTGATGCGGAGGCTGCGGTGGTGCTCAACCCGACAGTAGAAACTAAACACACTCTAGAGAAGGCACAGATGTCACTCAAAGAAAATCTCATGTCGGTGGCAGAAAATAAACGTTATTTCCTTAAACAAAATTATTTTATGGCGGGGGAGGGCGTGGGGCACCTACTGGCCAGAGTCATTAGAGCACAGGAAGGATCTTCTTATATAAATAGGTTAAAGACGGAATCGGGTGCCTTTGTAACAGCAAGCGAGGATATAATAAGAGAAATAAAGAGGTATTATATGCGGCTATACACATCAGACTGTGACCTCACGGAGACAGAGATTGAGCAGTATTTGGATGCTCTCTCTCTTCCTACACTGAGTGATGTAAACAGGGAATTGCTGGACCGGGACATCTCATTGGAAGAACTGGAGGAAGCGCTTGGCCAGACACAAAATGAAAAAGCTCCGGGAACGGATGGCCTGCCTGGAGAGTTTTATAAAGCGTATGCACCCTTACTGCTACCCAAACTACTTAAGGTATTTGAAGAGGCTGAAAGGCAGTGGGTCCTCCCGCCCTCTATGAGGGAAGCCTTAATAGTCTTAATATTAAAACCCGGAAAAGATCCAGAGATCCCGGATTCGTATCGCCCAATCTCTCTCCTACAAACAGACATTAAATTGCTGGCCAAGGTGCTCGCCAATAGGATGTCCCGAGTCATCTCATCTATAGTGCAGAGTGATCAGACAGGATTCATTCCATGCAGAGCCACATCTATGAATCTCAGGAAATTATATTTGGGAATTCAACATAGTTCTGAGGTACCGGGGGAAAGGGCAATTTTGTCATTAGACGCCGCTAAGGCGTTCGATAGCCTTGAATGGGAATATATGTGGGCTGTACTTCGGAAAATGGGCTTTGGACATAGATTCATAAATTGGGTAAAACTGCTATATGACTCACCGGTGGCGAAGGTTAGGGTTAATGGCAGGGTCTCCGAGTCTTTTCCTCTTGGAAGAGGTACTAGACAGGGGTGCCCGCTTTCACCCTTGCTATTCGCGACTGCAGTGGAGCCGTTGGCAGTGGCAATACGGAAATCCAGGGAGGTAGAGGGATTTCGGTGTGGAGCCGTGGAACAAAATATATCATTATACGCAGACGATCTACTCTTATATTTAGACAGGGTACGTTCCTCGATTTTGCCGCCAATGAATATCATTCGGGAATTTGGACAGAGGTCTGGTCTACGAATCAACTGGTCCAAGTCGGCTTTAATGCCGTTGGACCCCCTTCCGGGGGACTTTTCGGACTTACAGATTCCAGTTCCTGTGGTCCGGGAGTTTAAATATCTGGGAGTAATTGTCAGCCCAATCCCGAAGGATTTCCAGGCCCTAAATCTGGAACCCCTGTTACAGCGATTCAGAGCAAAAGTGCATACCTGGTGCCGTTTGCCGCTATCATATATCGGCAGATCCAATTTAATTAAAATGGTAATGATGCCACAATTACTATACCTTATACATAATTCTCCAGTGTGGATATGTAGGGAATTTTTTGTAAAAATTAATACAATATTCCGGGAACTTATTTGGAAGAAAAAGCAAGCTAGGATTCGACTGGAAGTGCTACAGCGGGGAAAGGAGGAGGGAGGACTGGCGGTACCAAACCCATATATATACTATATAGCCTCCCAGATGCAACATCTGAGGGGTTGGGGCAAAGAAGGAGGGTATGATACCAGTGGTGATATAGTGAGAGAGGGATCAGTATGGAAGTACCCAGGTTGCCGGTTGGATGTGGGACAAAGACAGATAAATGGGGCACGATATCCCACACTGGCTATGATATTCCGGGTGTGGGACAGGGGTAAGTCTCTTTTGGGGATAAGCGGACCTACAGAGCTCTGGCCACTGTGGCAGAACCCCGACTTGCCAGAAATTAAAAAATTAGTAGGGTTCAGAGGATGGGAGGATAAAGGGATCCATTTAGTGTCACAAGTACTACAAAATAATACTCTTAAAAGCTTTGAACAACTGAGAACGGAGTTTCACCTTCCGCATGTCTTCTTTTATCAGTATTTGCAGCTGAGACACGCACTGGAAAGACAGGGGAGGACAAACCCGGTCACAGTGACACATAATCAAACATTACATAGGCTGCTTACATCTGAGTCCTCTAAGGGTCTTATTTCGGAACTATATAAAAAATTACTACCTGCCCATCTGGAAACACATCCATTGATTGTTAAAAGCAAATGGGAACGAGACGTCGGTCCCCTGACGGAAGGCCAGTGGTCTGATATATTGGAACAAGTTCCTAAACTGGCGGTATCGGAGTGCCAAAAGCTGTCTCAAATATATCTCATCCACAGGGTATATAAAACTCCCAGTCTACTATTTAACATGGGACTCAGACCAAACACACAGTGTGTTAGGTGTGGACAGGATGATGCCCATTTGATGCATGTTATGTGGGAGTGTGGACACATTGGTGATTTCTGGAACCAAACCCTGGGACTTATAGATCAAATATATCATATCACAATACCACCGTCGCCCCGCCTGTGCCTGTTGAGTCTATGGGAAGGAGAAGTGGATCCGGATTCTCCAACAGCTCTGGGAATAGCCCGTATCTTGTACCAAGCAAGAAAGCTACTTGCATATCACTGGTTAGACCCTCTACCACCAACATTACCAGAGCTCAAAAACAAATTAAATAACGTCATAAGATTGGAAAGGGGAGTTTATTTAAAAAGAAAAACATTGAAAAAGTTTTACAACATTTGGCGGCCATGGATGGAGTTGCCGGGCCTACCCTCTAGTGCACTGGTTCGGGATGCAATGCTGGACCGGTTACTGTTGTGCCTGCAGTGATGGCATGTGTGAGGAAGGGAATTAAAACTAGTTTTTTCTGTGGCGAAATGGACTTTGAATGAAGAGGTGAGAGAGGACTGGAACGGTTTCATGGATGACTGCACGGAGAGGGAGGGGTGGGAGAGTATAGCAATATGATGTGGAGCGACACGGCTGATGGAGGAGGTGTTCCTGTTAGTCTGAGGCATTATTGCATAATTTAAGTTTTGTTTATTTGTAGAGCCACGAAGTTTGTAGGCTCAAGCTATATAATATAACTATGATTTGAGAACTCTATTATTATATTTACATACATGCAGAGAAAGAACCTGATTTATAAATCACATGTGTTTATCTGTTTATTGTTATCAGTTATATGAAAAGTGAAATACTCTCTGTATTGATCCCTAATAATTTAATAAAAAAAGATCTGATTTAAAAAAAATTGCTATCGAATATGTATCCCCTATCTCAATCACAATGTGGGACAACCCATGACAAGGGTCTCCAATGACAAATATTAGTTTAGTAGGACTACTGTCCTGGTTTGTCCAGTGCGCAATGTGCATAGTTTACAAAAATTAGCCCTATGGCCTGAGTCATGGTTGACACAGGGAGTCAACATCACAAGGGCCTCCAATGACAAATAGTAGTTAGGCTGGAGTAGGAGAGTACTATCCTGGTTTGTCCACCACTGCACAATGAGCATAGTGTTTACAAAAATTAGCCCTATGGGCTGAGTCATGAGTCAGGAAGGAAATTGCTTTATATGGGAAGAGGTGGATGTTAACAGCAGTAGTCAAAATCAATATTTTGGGGAAATTTAGTTTGGCTTGCTCTCATCTGGAAAGATTACAAATTGTGGAAAAATCTAGTCCTTGTTGAATTTAATCAGAGTAAGTCTGCATTTTCTGTGGGGAGGCGTATGTGCCTATCAGTGATAATTGCCCCAGCAGAACTGAAAATTGTAGGCTGACCTTATGGCAACTGTGTCTTATCATCATCAGCCTATAACTCTGGACACTAAACAGGTTCCTCAAAGTGGCTTTCTTATGGCCGTAGCTCCTCAAATACTTGCGCATCAACACACACCACCTCCTCACATCCCTCTTCAATGCTGCATGGTGAGAGTCCAGAGCCAAACAAAGGATATGTACAAAACAGATCCTCAGAGTGGCCAAGCTTGGGGTCATATGTCTCCTGTGACTGACTATGGGGGGGAAGGAGGACCAGGTTGAGGATTGGATAGGCCAGCCTTTTGTATATTCACAGTAGACTGTGTGGTCATAAAAGATTTATTGCTGCTTTAGAAATGCGAAAAGGCCTTGTCTGCCATCCAAGATAGAACATTTACGTGCCAAACCGGTAAATTTGGCAGGGAACAAAGTGCATGTATCAAGCTTCTTATTATCTGATACAGACTCCGTGCCTTGTCACCCACCAATGACAACACCATGCCCACGTCCCTGTCCCTTAACAACTGGCTTTTTTGTCATTTTGAGTTTTGGTGACATATTTGCATATGTTGATGGCCCAAGCTAAGCACACCCACCTTGACCCCAAAAATAGTGAAAAAAGTACCAGTGAGTACTCTACCAGGCAGCCCAAAATGCTAGTAGTACTGCTTTGTATTTGGCAAGCCCACTAGAAACGTATTAATGTGGCTGATGTGGACAGAATAAGCCAGGCTGTGACCGCCTATAATTGGCGCATTGTAAACTATTATGGAATATGTATTCCCCTATCAGAGTCTCAATGAGGGAGGGACCGCTCAAATGTATAAGTAATAGAAGTCCCTACCAAACGTATGTTACTGGGTTACCTCTGGGTGCTCACCAAACTCAGGTTTCCTGACACCTGCAGGCCCTGTAAAAACTTGAATTGAGGGCGGCAGAATGAGATGGAGGAGGAGGAGGGTAAAGCCCAATGCTACAATGGGTGCATTGTAAACTGCTATGAAATATGTATTCCACTATCTGAGTCTCATGGAGGGAGGGACTACCCAAATGTATAAGTAACAGCAGTCCCTCCAAAACGTATGTTACAGGACCACTTGTGGCCCCTCAGGTCAAAGATTAGCATACCAAAGGGCACGTTCTAGCTGGCTTTGTAAAGTGCTGGGGAATAGCTAACTAAAAATTATGTATGACAGAGGGACCTACAAAATATATAAGTAAGGGCCATCCCAATTGTAAAAGTAAAAAAAAAAAAGCCACATGTGAACAAACGCTAAAAGGGATATTTTTTTTTTTCCGGTTCATTTAGCCTTATATACAAGTGATTATGCAGGGAAAACTGTTTAACCTTTTTGGCCTGTAAAATGCAATTTAGGTTAGGTTTGGTAGGTGTTCGTATGTATCTGTAAATGTGGCGCAATACTGTGACATCCTTATTCCCAGAAACCATATGTGAGTCAGAAATGCATGCAAGCATATTCTCCAGGCTCTCCCCATTAGGTTTCATCACTTTCCCATCCATTTCAGCCATTTCCTCAGGCCCCCAGACCTTTTTGTTGGGTCCAGCAGAAAATTTCTCGCATTTCCAAATGACATGCATTATACTCACTATTCGAAACGAATCCGCGAGTATTACAAAGTACTCGTTACAAGTATAGCGATTACAAATATTTCGGTACTCGCTCACCTCTAGCTAGAATGCTTAAAGTAACAGAATGGCAAGTAATTAGAACATAGTGATGTTAAGTTTACTGGGATGTTAGTGATCTGCGTGTCCCCCTCGCTCCACCGCACGTTTTGCCCTACTAGTCAGGTGGTGTCCCTGGGCGAAAGGAACACAGAGCACCATCATCTCGATAAAATTAACATCACTATATTTCAATTACTTGCTATTCAGTTACATTAATCGTTCTAGCACAAACACTTTAGCTTTTAGGCTATGTGCACACTTTCCGTTTTCACCTGCGTTTTAGGTGCTTTTGAGGATCGTTTTGAACTGCAGCGTTTTCATGCCAAAAGGCATGCGTTTTGATTTTCCTGCAAAGTCTATGGAAAATGTGGATTTCCTGACCGCACTTTGCGTTTCCAAACGCAGCTTTTAATTTGCATAAATTTGGGCAAAAACTCTGCGTTCAAAGAAGCAGCATGTCAATTGTTTTTGCCATTTGGGCCACGTTTTGGTAACATTGAAGTCAATGAGAAGTTGTAAAAAGCAAGAAACATCAAAATTCCAGCGTTCTACATGTTTTTTAGGTGCAGAAAGAATGCGTTTTGGACTACATAAACACATGCTTTTCTGACATCAAAATAATGAAATATGTCCCTTTACACACACACACATAGTCCGACAATTAAATTAATGAAAAATATATTTTTTTTGCTATTTTAGCCTTAAATAGTATAAAACCGCTATAATTATATGAAATAACTATTTTCGCTGATTTCAATAATTGTGTTCCTCTTTTTCCCTTCTTTTCATTGTGTTTGACTGTTTTAACTTTATTTAGCAGTGTCTTAATGTTCAAAATGGTTGAAAATGTTCTGCCAAAGGATGCGTTTAGAACTGCAACTAGGGCGACGCAAAGTGCGCACATAGTCTTAGGCAGTAATTTATTTCTATTTCGCTTTATAAGCTACTTTTACTGGCTGTCTGTGCATGTCATGTTGTCCTCTGTTATATACTAAGCATTGGCTATGGTTAACAGAACACCATTGGAATATATGGTTTATGTATTGTTTTAACACTGGTGATTAATAAATATTCATGTATTGGGTTAATATTTGTTTTGGTTGATTTATTGACACAACTGGATATTGTTTTAGTTATATACATTGTATTATATTGCTCAAAATTACGTTTAAGCACTCTCTTATGTGAGCAACTGGAATGCCAGACAAGATAAAGGAAACAGGTGGGGGCTGGTATTCTCAGGCTGGGGAGGCCCATAGTTATTGGGCCCTCCCCAGCCTAAATATAGCAGCCTGCAGTCTGCCCAGAATTGGCACATCCTTTAGATGCACCATTCCTGGCGCTTACCCAGCTCATCTCAATTGCCCTGGAGCAGTGGCAAGAGAGGTAATATAAGGGGTTAGTGACAGCTACGATTTGTCCAAAAAAAAAAAAAAAATCACAGCTGTTATCAAACCCGATGTTAATAATGGTAAAGTGACTATGAGACCCTTAATTACTTATCATGCAAGTTAAAATAAAAAAACAAAACCAGAAAAAAATCCTTAACGTAAACAATAAAAACACCCTCTTTCTTCAATTTATTAACCCTAAAAACACCCTTGCAAGTACGAAATAATCCACACACCGATCCCAGTTCTGCTACATCTGAGGTCACCGTGCGTGCGTGGTCCCATTAGAAAACGTGAGTATCACTGCAGTGTATGAGACACATTGATGGAACCGCAGCTGTGAGAATGGTGACGTCTGAGTTCACATGAGGTCACAGCTGTTGTTTCCCACACAACTCCAGTTGTGACCTCAGGTGAACTCAATGCCAAATTACTGGCTTACGCTATGTGCACACATTGAGTATTTGGTTGCAGGAAATCTGCCTCCTGGCAGACAAATGCAACAAGCAATGCGATGCTGTTTTGACACATTCTTCTGCCAGGAGATGCGATCCTGATGCATTTCTCTGGCAGAAGATGCAGTTTGGTGGCCAAAAAAACACACCAAAAAACGCAATGCGATTTTGACGTTTTATTTTTTACCATAAGATGCAGATTTGGTGCAGAAATTTCTGCACTAAATCGGCATCTCCTGGAATAAAAACTCATCAAAACCGCATCATGGAGATGCAGATTTTCTACAACAAAAACTCAACGTGCGCACATAGCCTAAGCTAGTAATCCAGCATTGAGTAAGTCTCAGGTGAATTCATTGAGTTCAGCTGAAGTCACAGCTGGGGTACCATGGGAACCGCCATCAGATGTAACAGAGGCGGGATCATCGTGGGACGTTGTGTCTGTGGATTAGGTCAGACCTGCAGGGGTGTTTTGGAGGTTATGATTAAGGGCGTCAACACAGAAACGCGTTGTTATCTGTGCACTGTCTGATCATGCATAAATAAATCACCATTTGCACTCAGCTGGATCAATCTTCTGTTTATTGCTTTGAGGCCAGGGCAGGGCCGGTGTCCGAGACTGAGAAGCGGTGAGGTCAGGTGGCAGTGAGCTGGATATTCTGGGTTTTGGAGGTTAAAAAAATGGAGACCGAGGGTGTTATTTTTTGTTTTGTTTTTATTTTAAATAAAGGATTTTTCTGTGTGTTGTGTTTAATTCTTTATTTCTTTTTATTTACACAATTAATAATGAGGGGGTCTCAGACCCCTACCCATTACTATTCCAGGGCTCCATGGCAGCTGTGATTTTTTATGAGGTGTGAAAGCAATGCATTTTGTTTGTTATTTTGTCCATATCTCAATTTTAGAAAATAAATTGAAAATGTATTGCTTGGAAATTCGGAGACATGTCAGTAGTTTATAGAATAAAAAAAACAAATTTACATTTTACTCAAAAATATACCTATTAAGGCTAGTTTCACACTTGCGTTGAACGGTATCCGTTGCATTGCGTTGTGTGACGGATGCAACGGATGTGTTGCATATAGTGGCACAACGGATGCAATGAATGCTGCAAAACAACGGAATCCATTTTGATTTTTTTTTTTTTCACCCAGTAGCCGGCCGCTGGGTGATCAGCTGATCGCTCCCAGTAGCCGGCCGCCGGGTGATCAGCTGATCGCTCCCTGCAGCCGGCCGCCGGGTGATAAGCTGATCGCTCCCTGCAGCCGGCCGCCGGGTGATAAGCTGATCGCTCCCTGCAGCCGGCCGCCGGGTGATCAGCTGATCGCTCCCTGCAGCCGACCGCCGGGTGATCAGCTGAGTGCTGTCACTTGCTGGCCGCCGGGTGATCAGCTGATCGCTCCCTGCAGCTGACCGCTGGGTGATCAGCTGAGCGCTGTCACTTGCCGGCGGCCGGGCATGCCGGCGGCCGGGCATGCCAGCGGGCGGGCGCTCAGCTGAGCGCTGTCACTTGCCGACGGCCGGGCATGCCGGCGGGCGCTCAGCTGAGTGCTGTCACTTGCCAGCGGCCGGGCATGCCGGCGGCCGGTCGCTCAGCTGAGCGCTGTCACTTGCCGAGGGCCGGGCGCTCAGTAGAACGTTCGGCCACCGCGAGCCAAAATAAAGTTTGTGATTTAAAAAAAAAAGAAGAGCATGCGTAGTGAAATCCCGAGGATTCCGCTGCTCAAAACAACGTTACATGCTGCGTTCCTCCCGCTGGGCGGAAGCAACGCAGCGTCGCCCAGCGGAAGCAACGCAGGTCCTTTTGGTACAATCCGTCAACCATACAAGTCTATGGGAAACAGCGGAATCCGTTAACGGATTCCGCTGTTTTCCAAAAGGGCGGACTGTAACGGAAGGAAAACAACGCAAGTGTGAAAGTACCCTAAGAGAAAATCAGAAAAACTGACAATTTTACAGTGGTCTCTTAATTTTTGCAGAGCTGTATATTATTGATTGACAGAGCTCCAAGGCAATCAGGATGATCCGAGTAAGGCTACATTCACACTTACGTTGTTTTTTAGCTGTCAACTGATGCAACGGATGTGTTATTTCACAGGATTCCGTTCACAGGAATCCTGTGAAAAAACTGATCTGTCGCGTCCATTACATCCACTGTGCGTCTGTTTTTTGACGGATCTGACGTGATCCATATATGTTTTGGACAGCTTAACGGGTGTGCCAAACATGGTGGGCATGCTCAGTAGAGCATGACGGAATCTAGCACTGGATTCCGTTGTGTGACGGATTATAGCAGAATCCAGCACCATAGACAGGCATTATAGCTCTTGAAGGATGGTGGCGGAATCCTGCGCAGTTCGTTTTTTTTACAGCCCTAATAAAACATTACATTGTACGTTCATACCGCTCGATGGGCAGTTATTCCATAACTGATCTGCACGGCGGATGCAATGCAAGGCTATCAGTCACAATCCGTCCTTAATACAAGTCTATGGGGAAAATAGGGAATTCTGAAAAATATTTTGCAGGATACCGTTGTGACAACATGGACTCTGTCAGTGTCTAGCATGCGTTAAGTTCTTAAAATTCAGCCAGACATGAAGATTGTTTGTTTATAGACAGGGGATAACCCCCCCCCATTGTTTCTACAAGACTCTTAGGGGTACTTCTCACATAGCGAGGTCACTAGAGAGATCGCTGCTGAGTCACAGGTTTTGTGACATACCAGTGACCTTATCAACGATCAAGCTGTGTGTGACACTAAGCAGCGACCTGGCCCCTGCTGTGAAATCGCTGATCGTTACACACTGTTCTGGTTCATTTTTTGCTCGTTGGTCTCCCGCTGTGCAGCACACATCGGCGTGTTTGACGGCAGAAGACCAACGAGCACCGAATCTGTGTAAGCAGCGTACGCTGGTAACCAACCTGGTAACCTGGTAAGCAAAGCGCTTTGCTTGGTTACCTGATATTTACCCTGGTTACAAGCGTACACCACTTAGCGCTGGCTCCCTGCACACGTAGCCAGGGCAAATATCAGGTAAGAAAAACCACATAGAAAAATAAAAAAACTCACCAAAAAAGAGCCAAGACAGACGATGTATGCGCACACAGAATGTGGTGAGCCTTCCTCTTTTTGCAGGATGTGTTTTGACCTTTTGAATTCAGGTGGTTAAATGATGAGCCTGTCATGTGTTATGCACTCATATAGTGCTAACTGACCCGCCTGACCTGGTGTTGTGCGTCATTTATAGGCTATAGTTCAGAAACTGTGCATCTCGTGTATCCGTGTGAGATGCACTTACATATAGTGCTGATGGGCCCGTATGACCTATGTTTTTGGCGTCATTTGTAGGTTACAGTTCAGACACTGTGCATTTCACTCATATGATGGGCTCCCAGTGCAAGCCTTATGAGTGTGCATGTCTTATGCTACGCAGCCTCCCCTCCCCTCTAGTGTGGAGGTTGTGTGGCTGTATCATCAGCATCATGCACCAGGGCTGCAGCCATCCTTATGAGGGAGGCTCACCACATTCTGTGTGTGCGCGCATACATCATCTGTCTTGGCTCCTTTTTGGTGAGGTTTTTTTTTTTTTAAATATCGGGTAACTAAGCAAAGCGCTTTTCTTAGTAACCCAATGTGTACCCTAGCTACGTATAGAGGGAGCCAGCGCTAACCGGTGTATGCTGTTAACCAGGATAAATATTGGTTAACCAAGCAAAGCGCTTTGCTTAGTTACCTGATATTTACCCTGGGAACCAAGCACAGCATCGTTACAGGAGTGTTGGTGGCTGGTCGCTGGTGAGATCTGCCTGATAGACAGCTCACCAGCGACCATGTAGCGACTCACCAGCGATCCTGACCAGGTCATATTGTGGTCGGAATCGCTGGTACGTCGTTTAGCGAGACGGCACCCTTAGGAGTCTAGTGTTACAATTCTTGTTGACTCATGTAATTGCCTTGGTCAGTGAAGGCCAGACACCCAGACAAATCAATTATGCAAACCTCCCATTGTATTACGTGTATTACTAGATGTGTTGTAACTTAGGCTAGGTTCACATTTCCGTTGTTTTGCATCAGTCACATGCGTTGCTTGACGCTTGTGACTGATGCGTTGTACAACGGATGATAAGTATTGGTTTGAGAAAGCGGATTGCGTTTTTGAGAGCGATCAGCTGATCGCTCTCAAAAGCCAGCGGCCAGGAGATCAGCTGATTGCTCTCATAAGACGGCGGCCGGGAGATCAGCTAATCGCTCTCAAAATCCGGCGGTCTCCCGGCCGCCGGCTTTTGAGAGCGATCAGCTGGTCTCCCGGTGGCTGGCTAATGAGAGCGCTGATCGCTCTCATTAGCCGGCCTCCAGAAGATCAGCTGATCGCTCTCAAAAGCCGGCAGCCGGGAGATCAGCTGATCGTTCACAATAGCCGGCGGCCGGGCAATCAGCTGATCGTTCGGCCGCCGATAAGCATGCGCAGTGAAAACATACGGATTGCGCTGCTCAAAAAATGTTACAGGCTGCGTTCCTGCCGCCCAACGCTCAGTCGTTCCACGACTGATCAGTCGGGCGGAGGATGCAACGCAAGGGCATCAGTCGCAATCCGCCGCTCATGCAAGTCTATGGGAAACAACGGAATCTTCCAAACAGATTCCGTTGTTTACCAGAGTCGCGGATTGTGACTGATACAAATTGACGGAAGTGTTAACTTAGCCTTAGCTGTCTCTCCCTCGTCTCTGGATATTTTGTACACAGCTTGAAATCTAGCCAGTAAGAGCCCAGTCTTATCCACCAATCGTGAAGACCCCAATGGGCTGAATGGAGAGCTCTGGAATATAATAGGAAGGACTGTCCATTGCCCGGGTAGACTCTTGTTACATGCTACCAATCTAGGACTTGCGGATCCGATTGGCAAGCCATAACCGAACCAGGATTATAATATGATATTGACTTCAGCATCGAATGCAAGGATTCGGCTGAGCTATCAAGGACTACCCAAGGAAGGAATTCGGCTTGGGACAATCCAGTCACCTGACTACAGGCTTTGCGGTCCTCAGACAGCTTCCTAAATCTGGCATTATTCCATTCTCGGTGACTGCTTGCCGAAAGCGGAGTGCTGCTGGTTTGGAGTAAGTAGCTTCGAAGTTCTGAGGCACGGACATTCTAATCCCTGGTGAGCCAGCGGAAGGGTGAGAAACTGTTGCCGGTTACATTTTGTGATTTTGCTGGTTATGTGTCGTTAATTGTTTGGGGATCCAATAAAGTCTTAATTTTGTGATTCCCTCACCCTGTGTTTTCTGAGTAGTGTTCCGCCCATGGTTAAGGAGGTCGGGCGTTCAGTTGGGATGAGCCCTGGGTCATGCAGTCTTTCTAAAGGCAGCCAGGCCAGCGGACGAGAGCACCCACTGAACCCCGTGTCTCCACAACCGTAATTCCTCAAGGCGACGGATTGTGACTGATGCAAAACAATGCAAGTGTGAATGTAGCCTAAACGCCAGAACTGGTGCATCAAATGGATACGCCAATTCTGGGGTGGCTGCAGACTGCTATTTTTAGGCTGGGGAAGGCCCAATAGCCATGGGCCTGCCCAACCTGAGAATATTAGCCCCCAGCTGTCTACTTCATCTTGGCTGGGAATCAAAATGAAGGGGGTGGACCAAACGACAGTTTTTAAATTTATTTAAATAATTAGAAAAAAAAAAAAATCAGCATGAAGTCCCTCTTATTTTACAGGGGACCGCATGCCATTTTTTCCAAAAGTCCAGTCCAAAACTGCTGAATCCGAACATCTGCAGGTTTGCCCTTCTCTAGTGAATACCGTAATGAATTGTGCAATAAGAGCCATCTGTAGTCTCTCTATAGAATAGGCCATTAATATCTGATCATTTGTGGTGTGACACTCAACACCCCCCAACCCTCCCCAATCATCTGTTATCGGCGGTTGTCTGAAGCGCTTCGAAGCTGCCGGATCACCACAGCTCTGTCAAAACTATAGTGGCTGTGACCAGGTACTACTGTAGTACTGACCAACCTCTAATAATTTAAATAAATTCTTATACATCTAGATAATATATAAAGCTATGAAACATAACATTAAAGATTGTATCATGGACGCACATAAAAACAGTGTTTTAAAGGCAGTACCTTGTATCTTTTTTAAGTATACTGGAACATCACTTTTAACACTTTTTGTATCTTCTTCAGAAGCTTCTTTTAGCAAACGGGGTGGATTATTTTGTGCTAACCAGTCAGCTACTTTACTTTCTGCAGCAATCAGTTCTGTATTTAACCCTGCAAAGTTATTAACTCCAGATAACTGCTTCTTTGTCTTTTGATGATGGTCTGTGAACTTGTTTACATGATCTTTAATGGTTACTCTTCCTGGAGAACTGTCATCAAACTCTATTGTAAAGGAAGCATGTCCTGCACCTGAGATTTGCTGGCATTGAGGGTCTAGTTGTGTAATGTCATACACAATATTTCGCTCTCCATCAGATTGTTGTTGAAGCTCCTTATTAGGGATTTCAAAATAGCTTGGCTCTCTGCAATATGCACTGAGAGAATTTTCCTTGGTAGCCATTACTTGTTCACCAGCTTTTTTCCCTCCTTTGCAGCAGCCTAAAAAATGTAAAACAAAAGTATCAATTAACTAATTTACTGAAAAAACTTGTAAAGATTAGCCCTTTTTTCAAAACGGTCAATTGTAAATAGCTCAAAATTGTCAGACAAATTACAGGAATGTCCATATTTGAAATAGGGAATTTCTCAGAGACAATTGGCACTGTATTTATTTGCAATTCCTCATATTGTACGTTTTTCTCTTTTGCATTTCAGTGTTTGAAAAAGAAATATCACCGGCATTTTATGTGACTTATCATCATATAAAAGAATAGAAAATGATCCACCTTGATTTTTCAGTCTGAATTACAATAGCTACAAGATGCTGTAGTGATGATTATTATGACTAAGACAAAGGAACAATACATATTTGTTGACAAGTCTAATAATCCCTGTTTTCCATGCCTTGCCCAAGGTGCATAAAAATGCATTCTCATTTCCCTTTTCTCCCGTAGTTACGGGCATTGGTTCCAAGCTGGAGACATTGGTAGATGCATTTATACAACCACTGTCTGAAAAAACGGCAAATTTTATTAAGGACACTAAGCACCTTTTGCGTAGGGTGGATAAAATGGAATGGTCATTTGACTGTGATGTTACATCCCTCTATTCGCTCATGCCTCACCATAATACACTAGCTACTGAACCGCTTCTATTCCCGGGTGTCGATGATTTAACATCGGGGCAGAACTTTGTGGCTGGGGTCTTTTTTATCTATTCCTCTCCTGGCTGCTTTCCTCCCCTTTATTTAAATTTTGCGCAGTGGCTGCCACCATCATCCCTTTAGCCGCCGAGAGGGCAGTGCTTTGTTTGTAATGTAGTTGAAATCTTAATAAAATGGCACCGAATTCAGCGCTTGTGCATACCGCCAACTCCAGCGCCATTTTATTGAAGACACTGTCTGCGAATATCATCTGAAACAAATTGGTGAGATTCACAGATAATAATGCAGCAGCTTGCGATGGTCGCGCAGATTATGTAAGTGAATTGACCATGTGTGTGTGTGTATTGGCAAATAGTGAGCAGCAACATGTGGTGGTCAGCGCAGGTGATGTCAGTGAATTGACATCGTATGTGTGTATTGGTAAATAGAGAGCAGCAACGTGTGGTGCTCGGCGCAAGTGATGTTGGTGAATTGACCAGACGTGTGTGTATTGGTAAATAGCGAGCAGCAACGTGTGGTGCTCGGCACAAGTGATGTCGGTGAATTGGCCAGACGTGTGTGTATATTGGTAAATAGAGAGCAGCAACATGTGGTGGTCGGCACCGATGATGTCGGTGAATTGGCCAGACGTGTGTGTGTGAGAGAGAAAGGGGGTGTGTAAGAGAGAGGGTGTGTGTGTGTGTGAGAGAGAGGGTGTGTGTGAGAGAGAAGGGGTGTGTGTGAGAGAGAAGGGGTGTGTGTGAGAGAGAGGGGGTGTGTGTGAGAGAGAGATAGGGGGGGTGAGAGAGAGGAGGTGTGTGTGAAAGAGGGTGTATGTGTGAGAGTGAGAGGGTGTGTGTGTGTGAGAGTGAGAGGGTGTGAGAGTGAGAGGGAGTGTGTGTGAGTGAGAGGGGTTTGTGTGAGAGTGAGTATGTGAGAGTATGTGAGAGAGTGTGTGAGAGTGAGAGTGAGTGTGAGAGGGAGTGTGTGAGAGGGAGTGTGTGAGAGTGGGAGGGTGTGTGAGAGTCATGGGGTGTGTGAGAGTGAGAGGGTGTGTATATGTGTGTGTATTGACAGATGACAAAGCAGCAGCATGCAGTGATCGGCACAGGTGATGTCAAAGAATTGGCGGCTTGTGGGTATATGTATTGGCAGATAACAGAAAGCAGCAGCGCACACCCTTGTGGTTGGTGCAGTGACGTCAATGACCTCTGCCAGCCTCGGTAGTGCTGTACCTGCTTCAGCAGCTCCTCCATCTCCTGCTGCCTTGACGTCCTGCTCTGAGACACCACTGCTGGCCTTTTTCAACACACAGAACTGTGCAGTCTCCAAGGAGACACCACACTCACCAGTGAAGAAGCCAAACCCCAGCATCCCGCAATCCCGGCCCGCACAGCCCATGCCCTGCACCACAGGGCGCCAGTCAGCAGCCTGCATAAAGGTGCAGCCATCTTCAGAAGTCCGCACGCTGCAGACCTTTCTCATCATGACGCATGTGGTGTGGGCAGGCCATTCCTCGCCTCTCCCTTTGCCCACCAAGATGCTAGTGTGGGCGGGTGGAGGCGACGGACGGCACATGCACAGTGCTAGGTTGATGTCAATAAACTCCTTCACCACCCAGCCTGTTTTCAACTTCATGACCAAGCCGATTTTTTTTTCAATTATGACCTGGGTCACTTTATCATCTAATAACTCTGAAAATCTTCAACATGTCTTAATGATTCTAAAATGATTTTTTATGACATATTGTGCTTCATGATAATGGTAAATTTGTGCCAATATTTTTTGCGTTTATTTGTAACAATATTGGAAATTTGTCGAAAATTCTGAAAATGTCGCAATTTTCTAACTTTGAATTTTTATGCCATTAATCCAGAGATTTAGGTCACACAAAATAGTTAATAAATAACATTTCCCACATGTCTACTTTACATCAGCACAACTTTTTAAACCTTTTTTTTTTTGTTAGGAAGCTAGAAGGGCTCAAAGTTAATCAGCAACTTCTCATTTTTCAAACAAAATTTACAAAACCGTATTTTTAGGGGACACATCTCATTTCAAGTGACTGAGAGACCTAGGTGACAGAAAATACCCAAAAGTAGCACCTTTCTAAAAACTGCACCTCTCACACTGCTCAAGATCACATTGAAGTCATTTATTAACCCTTTAGGTGCTTCACAGGAACTAAACCAAACAATTTGGAAGGAAAAAATGAAAATTTTACTTTTTCCTATAAAAATGTTACTTTAGCCCCAAATCTTTCATTTTCACAAGGGTAACAGGAAAAAATGAACAGTACAATCTCTCCTGAGTACGCTAATACCTCAAATATGGAGGAAATCTGTTGGGCACATGGCAAGCCTCAGAAGGGAAGCAGCACTATTTGACTATTAGGCTGTGTGCGCACGTTGTGTTTTTTCATGCGTTTCCGCAGCGTTTTGAGCTGCAGTGTTTTAATGCAAAATTGCATGCGTTTTGATTTCCAGGCAAAGTCTATGTAAAATAGGGCTTTCTTGTGCGCATGATGCATTAACAAATGCTGCATTTTAGTTGCTTAAAATTTGTCAAAATCTCTGTGTTTGAAGAAGCAACATGTCAATTGTTTTTGCCATTTTGGCTGCGTTTTGCTAACATTAAAGTCAATGATAATTATCAAAACGCATCCTAAAAGAAAATTCTAGCGTTTTACATGCTTTTTTGATGCTTAACGCATGCTTTTTTGACAAAATCAAAGCATGCGTTTTTTGACATTATTTTGAGGACAAGCAGTTTCTAATTGCCCTCACATCCATTCCGACATTAAAAAATGAGTGAAAATACTGTTAGTTTATTTTGCACATAATTATTCAATTGTTATAATAGTTTTCCGTAAATTATTATAGTGTATGATTTAAAGATTATTTTATTTTTTTCAATTTTTTCCTACTGTTTGAATGTTCAAACTTTATTTAGTTGTGTATTTGTGTTGAAAATGCATCTCAATATAAGCACTAAAACTGCATGTAAAACGCGGCAAAAACGCTATAAAAACGCTTATTTCCTGCGTTTATGTGGTAAAAAACAATTTTGACAATGACAATTTCTGCCAGAGGATGCGTTCATTTCTGCAAGTTACGGAACGCAACGTGCGCACATGGCCTTAGAGCGCAAAGTTGCCTGAAATCATTAGCAGACAACATATTGCATTTGGAGAGCCCCTTTTGTGTCTAAACTGTAGCGCTAACCCACAATTCACTCCATTTTGGAAACTAGACCACTCAAGGAATTTATCTAGATGTTTAATGAGCACCTTGAACAAACAGGTGCTTCACAGAATTTTAGAACATTACATAGTTTGAAAAAAGACCTAGGTCCATCAAGTTCAACCTTCCTCCACCAATTATACATTTTGTCATTAAACCAATTATAAACCAACAATGTTTTGTGTACTGAGGAAATCATCCAGCCCTTTTTTTAAAAGCTGTTATAGTATCTGGCATTACTACCTCTTGTGGTAGGGCATTCCACAGTCTGACTGCTCTAACTGTAAAGAACCCTTTCCTATTTAGCTGCCAGAATCACCTTTCTTTTACCTGCAGTGAGTGCCCTCTGGTACTTGGTATTTTCTTTAGAAAACATAAGTCAAGTCATTTGTATTGGCCACACATGTATTTATACATATAAATGAGATCTCCTCTGAGATCTTTTTTTCTAAGATAAACAAATCCAACTTTTTCAAACTCTCATTATATGGAAGGCCTTCCACTTCCCGTAATAAACTAGTTGCTCGCCTTTGAACTGACTAACTTCTCAATATTCTTTTTACAATGTGGAGCCCAAAACTGGATACCATATTCTAAATGTGGTCTTACATGTGATCTATAGAGGGGTAACAATACGTTGGGATCACGAGATCTAATCTCTCTTTTTATACACCCTAAAATCTTGTTTGCTATTGCAGTTGCTTCTTGACATTGAGTGCTGCATGCTAGTAAGCGTACACTCATACGAGCGTATGAATCGGACAAGTGCAATGCGAGAAAATCTCACATTGCACTCGGACCAATGTTAGTCAATGAGGCAGAGCAGTTGGTCAGCTTATTTCTTATCTGAATTCTGGATGAGAGAAAAGTCGCAGCATGCTGCGATTGTCTACGAGAGCCGTGTCACCCGCACTCATACAAGTCTATGGGTGTGAGTGAAACATCGGACTGTACTCTGATGATATCCGAGTGCAGTTCGATAATCTCATCAGCCGACAATGGAAAAGATGGGGGATTAATCCCTCCCTCTCCTTCACAGATGCAGGATCGTGTCACAGACGCATGACACTCGGCTCACGCTGGCAGGACAGCGGGAGATGAGAATCATTAGCATATCGCATTTGATCCAATCTCATCGGATGCTATACGTTCGTGTGAATCCAGCCTAACCAGACTACCCAAGTCCTTTTCCTGTTCTGTAGTCCAGAGTTTACTTCCATTTATTGTATACGCAGCTATAGGATTACTCCGTCCTTGATGCCTTACTCTATATTTATCAATATTAAATCTCATTTCCCAAGTGTTTGAGCCGTAAAAATTTAAAAAAACATTTTTACCAATTACCACAAAAATCTTTCTTTAACCCCACATTTTTCAAACTCACTAGGGTAAAAGGAGATAGGGGACCATAAAACTTATTATGCAATTTCTCCTCAGTATGCCAATACCCTAAAATGTGGTTGAAGTAAAAAGGGCACGAGAGCCATATTTGAGTTCAGATTTAATTGGAATGGTTTGCAGTCACATTGGAAGAGCCCCTGAGGTGCCATCACTGCAGAAACCCCCCCACAAGTGACCCCATTATACAAACTGCACCCCTCAATGCATACATACAGGGGTGTAATGAGCATAATGACACTACAGGTGTGTCACAAGATTTTAAACAATTACATTTTAACTACTAAAATGTTGTTTTCACCCACCCCAGCTTTCCATTTTCATAAGGGGAATAAGTTTAAAAAAAAAAAAAAAGGCCTCATAAAGTGTTGCACAATTTCTCATTTCTCCCGAACGTGGCAATACCCCACATGTGGACTGTACAGTACTATTTGGCCGCACCACAGGGCTCGGGAGAGGAGTGCAATTTGATTTTTGGAACACAGAATTTCCTATAATAGTTTGCAGATGCCATTTGCAGAACCCCAAAGTGGCAGAACAGAAGAAATCCCCTCAAGTGACCAAATTTTGGAAATTACACGCCTCTGGGAATTCATCTACACGTGTAGTGACAATTTAGTCTCTGGAAAACACACATGGTAAACGCAGTAAATGGTACAGAATTTAAAATTGCAAATAAGTCCTTCTCGTGCCCAGTACATTGTAGAGCGCGTACATTGTGCCCAGCTGGTGCTTCTGGAAACTAGCACCCTGTAAATAAGAGGACCCTCACTTCAACAACGCCAAACATGTGAATGCTAACTGTGGTTTTTGGCACACTTTGTGGCTCAGAAGGAAGGAGGGCATTTAGATTTTGGAGAGATTTTGCTGGATTTCTTTTTTGAGGGGTGGCACACACAGCATTTTTCCAGACCCTTTGTGATACCAGTAACATACAAGCCCCCTATAATCCTGATAACAGACGACAGACCTGAATGCGGACTTGTGTTTTTGTGGGTTTAATTGAATGCTATTTGGTAACTCTTTGGGTACAAAACATTTTGGATCAGTTCACATTTATCTTGTGATCTACGCTGAGAGCTTACATTAGAGTTTTCATCTAAATCGCCGAAATATGTGATTCAGGTGAAACCCCCGACAGCTCGATTAACTAATGAGGCAGCAGAGTTACTCCAGACTCTGTTTGGCCTCTGGACCAACAACAAAAGCCATAAGGTGTAATACCATTGGGAAAACAATGTGAAAAATGAACAAAATAGTTTTATAAAATTTTTATTTAATATTTTATTACATACAAAATTATTGTGTATACAAAACAGGAAAGACCACCAAGAGGAACACAGCCTGATGTCATTTATACAAATTATATCAGGCAAAAGCCATACAAGGGTATGTGAGCGTACAGATTAAACATAAATACGATTACATTCAAGTACATAGAAATTTGGACCCATCATAATGGTGACTAAGATGTAGAAAGACTATACATCACAATATTAATTTCCAGCCTGCGGACAGTTACCATGTGCCACTACTTAGTCTCAATACAAATATCATACACTAGGAGCCCGAATGCCCTACACAAGGGTGTAAACTTATGATGACACGCCACTGACTCAAATGCATCTGCGCACAGTTGAACAAAGACAGACTGCCACAACCGTATATCTCATCTATATTCGGATTAATAAATCTCTCACCGGGGTTGGATGGCCGAATTTGACTGCCGTCTGTGTACTTACTATGAGCAGGTACAGAGCAGATAAATAATGATTTTGATAATGTCGTATGGCAGAATGTAAAATCTACTATTGTTTTATGGCCCCAAATAAATGTATCTAGTAAAATGTCACCAAATTATTGCAAAATGAAGAACACTGATGAAAGTTAAATCAGGGCTTTGGAGTCGGAGTTCATTTTGGTGGAGTCGTAATAAAATGGACCGACTGACTCCTAATATATATATATATATATACACATATATACTAGCTGTACTACCCGGCTTTGCCCGGGTTAATAACTGTTGTTAACAAAATAGAATGTATTAACAAAAATTTATTGTGCACACAAAAACCACAAAACAAATAGATAGAAATGTAATTATAAAAAAGCCAAAAACTAAGCTAATAGAAGCATTTCACAACATATATTTCAACACCTCAACACCACAGATATTGCACACAGTTTTAACTAAATTGGCCAAGTAATGTGCTCCGTCAGTCTCTTTCCAGGTCTCTCTCTTTCCAGGTCTCTCTCTTTCCAGGTCTGACTCTTTCCAGGTCTGACTCTTTCCAGGTCTGACTCTTTCCAGGTCTGACTCTTTCCAGGTCTGACTCTTTCCAGGTCTGACTCTTTCCAGGTCTGTCTCTCTCTTTCACCATCTGTCTCTCTGCCTGTCTCTCTGCCTGTCTCTCTCTATCAGTCTCCCCACCGACATCTTATTACCTCACATATAAGCTTCTTATACTATGAATGTCTTTTGTTCCTATAGCAACCAATCACAGCTCCTACTAATAACCTGTAGTTCCAGGCTCCATTTACTTTAATGGAGGCATGTTCCAAAAGTTTGGACACCTCCTCATTCAAAGAGTTTTCTTTATTTTCATGACTCTAAAAATTATAGATTCACATTGAAAGCATCAAAACTATGAATTAAAACATGTGGAATGAAATACTTAAAGTGTGAAACAGCTAAAAAAAATTGTCTTATATTCTAGGTTCTTCAAAGTAGCCACCTTTTGCTTTCATTACTCCTTTGTACACTCTTGGCATTCTCTTGATGAGCTTCAAAAGGTAGTTACCGGAAATAGTTTTCCAACAGTCTTGAAGGAGTTCCCAGAGATGCTTAGCACTTGTTGGCCCTTTTGCCTTCACTCTGCGGTCCAGCTCACCCCAAACCATCTGATTTGGTTCAGGTCTGGTGATTGGAGACCAGATCATCTGGCGTAGCACCCCATCACTCTCCTTCTTAGTCAAATAGCCCTTACACAGCCTGGAGGTGTGTTCAGGGTCAATGTCCTCTTGAAAAATAACTTACAGTCATATGAAAAAGTTTGGGCACCCCTTTTAATGTTAACCTTTTTTCTTTATAACAATTTGGGTTTTTTCAACAGCTATTTAAGTTTCATATATTTAATAACTGATGGACTGAGTAATATTTCTGGATTGAAATGAGGTTTATTGTACTAACAGAAAATGTGCAATCCGCATTTAAACAAAATTTGACCGGTGCAAAAGTATGGGCACCCTTATCAATTTCTTGATTTGAACACTCCTAACTACTTTTTACTGACTTACTAAAGCACAAAATTGGTTTTGCAACCTCATTGAGCTTTGAACTTCATAGGCAGGTGTATCCAATCATGAGAAAAGGTATTTAAGGTGGCCATTTGCAAGTTGTTCTCCTATTTGAATCTCCTATGAAGAGTGGCATCATGGGCTCCTCAAAACAATGCCAAATGATCTGAAAACAAAGATTAATCAGCATAGTTGTTCAGGGGAAGTATACAAAAAGAGATCTCAGAGATTTAAACTGTCAGTTTCCACTGTGAGGAACATAGTAAGGAAATGGAAGAACACAGGTACAGTTCTTGTTAAGCCCAGAAGTGGCAGGTCAAGAAAAATATCAGAAAGGCAGAGAAGAAGAATGGTGAGAACAGTCAAGGACAATCCACCGACCACCTCCAAAGACCTGCAGCATCATCTTGCGGCAGATGGTGTCAATGTGCATCGGTCAACAATACAGCGCACGTTGCACACGGAGAAGCTGTATGGGAGAGTGATGCGAAAGAAGCCGTTTCTGCAAGCACACCACAAACAGAGTCGCCTGAGGTATGCAAAAGCACATTTGGACAAGCCAGTTACATTTTGGAAGAAGGTCCTGTGGACTGATGAAACAAAGATTGAGTTGTTTGGTCATACAAAAAAGCGTTATGTATGGAGGCAAAAAAACACGGCATTCCAAGAAAAGCACTTGCTACTCACAGTAAAATTTGATGGAGGTTCCATCATGCTTTGGGGCTGTGTGGCCAATGCCGGCACACCGGGAATCTTGTTAAAGTTGAGGGGCGCATGGATTCAACTCAGTATCAGCAGATTCTTGACAATAATGTGCAAGAATCAGTGACGAAGTTGAAGTTACGCAGGGGATGAATATTTCAGAAAGACAATGATCCAAATCACTGCTCCAAATCTACTCAGGCATTCATGCAGAGGAACAATTACAATGTTCTGGAATGGCCATCCCATTCCCCAGACCTGAATATCATTGAACATCTGTGGGATGATTTGAAGCGGGCTGTCCATGCTCGGCGACCATCAAACTTAACTGAACTGGAATTGTTTTGTAAACAGGAATGGTCAAATATACCTTCATCCAGGATCCAGTAACTCATTAAAAGCTACAGGAAGCGACTAGAGGCTGTTATTTTTCCAAAAGGAGGATCTACAAAATATTAATGTCACTTTTATGTTGAGGTGCCCATACTTTTGCACCAGTCAAATTTTGTTTTAATGCGGATTGCACATTTTCTGTTAGTACAATAAACCTTATTTCAATCCAGAAGTATTAGTCAGTCCATCAGTTATTACATATATGAAACTGAAATAGCTGTTGCAAAAACTTAAATTGTTATAAAGAAAAAAGGTTAACATTAATAGGGGTGCCCAAACTTTTTCATATGACTGTATGGTCCAACTAAACGCAAACCGGATGGAATAGCACACCGCTGCAAGATGCTGTGGTAGGCATGCTGGTTTTGTATGCCTTCAATTTTGAATAAATCCCCAACAGTGTCACCAGCAAAGCACCCCCACATGATCACACCTCCTGCTCCATGCTTCATGGTGGGAACCAGGCATGTAGAGTCCATCCGTTCAACTTTTCTACAAAGACACGGTGGTTGGATCCAAATATCTCAAATTTGGACTCCTCAGACCAAAGCACATATTTCCACTGGCCTAATGTCCATTCCTTGTGTTCTTTAGCCCAAACAAGTCTCTTCTGCTTGCTGCCTGTCCTTAGCAGTGGTTTCCTAGCAGCTATTTTACCATGAAGGCCTGCTGCACAAAGTCTCCTCTTAATAGTTGTTCTAGAGATGAGAAGGGGTGTCCAAACTTTTGGTCTGTACTGTATATATATATATATATATATATATATATATATATACACATGCATACATATACACAATATATATGTGTGTGTGTAATCTATATTACATATATGTGTTTTACATATTTACAATTACAGTTTGTGTTCTAAACTTGTATTCCAATAAATATATTTTATATTCTATCTAAATATCTTGATTATTGTATCATAAAAATGATTAAAATGTCCGATGTTCACATTGTACTACAATACATTTTTCACTTAAATATAAGCAATATATGTGGGAGTCGGTGCAAGGGAAATTGAGGAGTCGGAGTTTAACTTTCATCAGTGTTATTTTGCAATAATTTGGTGACATTTTGCTAGATACATCTATTTGGGGCCATAAAGCATTTAGTGGATTTTACATTCTGCTATACGACATTGTTATCAAGATCATTATTTGTTTATCAGGTGCACCTGCTCATTGTAAGAACACAGACGGCAGTCAAACTCGGCCATCCAACCAGTGAGAGATTTATTAATCCAAATATAGTTGAGATATAAGGTTGTGGCAGTCTGTCTTTGTTCACCTGTGCGCCGATGTATTTGCGTCAATGGTGTGTCATCATAAGTTTACATCCTTGTGTGGGGCACTCAGGCTCCCAGTGTATATTTGTATTGAGACTAAGTTGTGGCACATGGTAACTGTCTGCAGGCTGCAAATTAATATTGTGATGTATACTCTTTATACATCTTAGTCACCATTATGATGGGTCCCAATTTCTATGTACTTGCATGTAACCATATGTATGTTTAAGCTTTATGTCCACATACCGGCTTTTGCCTGATATATTTTGTATAAATGACATCAAGCTTTGTCCCTATTAGTGGTCTTTCCTGTTTTGTATACACAGTAATTTTGTATGTAAAAAAATATTTAATAAAAATTGAATTAAACAATTTTGTGCATTTTTCACATTAATCGTATTACACCTTATGGGTTTTGTTGTTGGTCCAGCTTATTTAGTGTGTGCACAATTATTATATAGAGGACTATGGTTGACTAATTGTCTGTTTGAGTGACAGGTGAACAGTATCACACTCTGGCTCTGAACATGACAGCAGATAATCTCTAGGGACTCTCCTTTTACAGCGCTTTCCCTACTGCTTAAAGTTAATTATTGGGGTCATGAGTGTGACCTGTTCCTTTTGCCATATGTTTTTATGGTTTTAACATGTCTTTTGTGTAATTGTTTTTATTGAATTCTGGTGCTATCAATAAAAAGGTTATTTATATAATTATTGTTGTTTGTTTTCTGGGACATTTTTTGGGTTAAACTAGCTTGATGTATGTTCTAGGTCAGGTTATTGAAATATTGGTTTCTTCTCTGATGTATGGTTTTGCTAATTGTCTGTTTGGCCACTGTTCAATGGTTTATGCCTTTTCAAAACGTTAACAAAAACTGTTGCACATCTCACTTTTGTGCACGCCTTAAAAAAAAAAAACAAAAAAAAAAACAAAACACAAGTACAAAATGGACACCGCCGCACAAAGGCCAGACAAGAGTTCAAAGTAACACCCTCTGCTTCATTACAGTGAATTTTCAGTTCAGAATTTTTTCTAAATCAGGTTTTTCAGAAATTTACATTTAATCCCTGGTGTAAAGCGGGCTTTACACGCTACGATATTGCTAGCAATATTGTATGCAAAAGCACCCGCTGTCACGCTCCCCGTGCTACGCTCCCCGGTGCCCGTGCCACGCTCCCCGGTTCTCATGCCACGCTCCCCGGCTCCCCTGCCACGCTCCCCGTCTCCTCTGCCACGCTCCCCGGCTCCCGGACCTCGCTTCCCCGCTCCCGTGCCACGCTCCCCGGTCTCCCGCTCCTCAGCCTCCATGCTCCCTCACCTGCGTCCTCCAGGCAACCCGGTCCCCGGTCCCGTCTGCTGTCCTGAGCCGGCCCGGCACTCCTGCCTCCTGCACACAGCATCCTGCTCTGGCTTCTGGCACCCGGGCCTCGCGCATGCGCATTAGGGCGCGCGCGCGGTCATTGACCTTTTCTTAAAGGGCCAGCATCCTCCAACAGGATATTGAAGATGCAGGTACAGGGTATATAGAGGGTTCCTTTCCAAGTGGCCGGGGCCTGTTCTTCGTGTTTGCTAAGCTAGGAGTCAGGTCTCCCTGTGCTTTGTCCCGTACTTACCTATCTCTCTTGTAGAGCCGCTCCTGTCTCGCCAACCGGTCCTGACTGTTCCAGAACTCCTAACGGTGACTGTCCGCCATCTTCTCAGTCCCTACCGTCTCCGATCCCTGGATCCGTGTGGTGAGCGACCTTCCCGCTTTGCTGGTTCCGGACCCTGCCTGACATCTTCTCGGCCTCCGAACCTGAGCTCCGTCACCCGGACTACCTTCAGAGACTCCGTGTTCCCATGGACTTCTACACCCACTCCTCTTTTAAGTGGTTTTACGCAGTTTGAGGGGTGCAGTATTTAGAACGGTGTCACGTCTGAGTATTTTCTGCCACATAGGCTTCTCAGAGTCACTTCAAATGTGATGTGGTCCGTAAAACAAATTGTTTTATAAATTTTGTTGAGAAATTTCTGATAAACATTGAACCTTTCTAACTTAGTAACAAAAAAAAATTGTTTAAAAAAATGGTGTGGATTTAAGTAGACATGTGGTAAATGTTATTAATTATTTTGTGTAACCTAAGTTTCTGGCTTAAAACAATAAAAAAAAATCAGTTATAAAATTGCAAAATTTAAAAAAATGTCATATTTCTGACAGTCTGTGGTGGTGAAAGGGATAATGGTCATTCTAGAGGGGGTGATTGGTTAGCACAGTTACGCATCAGGGAAGCTTTTTGGATTTTGTGTATGACAACCAGAATACCACAAAGTCTCAATTTCAGAATAGACCTCCTATATTACTTATAGTAGTAGCAAATACAGCTCCACACTCAACATTCACCTACTGTTCAGAGCTCGGACATAGGCTCCGCCATGGCCTGATTATTTAATAAGTGAAAAAAATAAAAATAGTTCAGCTCAAATGAACAGCTTCTTCTTTATTACTTGGAAAATCCTTGTACACGGGACATAAGGTATTTACAAAAGAACGCTATAATAGCATGTGCATCAACGCGCTTCTCGTGTGCATGCACCTTTAAACACCATCCATCTAGGGCAGAGGTCTCAAACGCGGCCTGCGGGCCACATGCGGTCCTTCAGGCTGCTTCTTGCGGCCCACAGGCCTGTGTACCCGGTAAAGATGCGGCCAGCTATTTATTTTAGCTGACCGTTTTGCTGGTGCTGCGCACAGTCAAGTTCTCGCTGCAGAACGCAATAGCAGCCGCCTGCCAATCAGAGACAAGCACCTACTGCGTATGACCTAAGCTGCTTGCTTGTGATTGGCCAGTGGCTGTTGTGCAGTGAGAACGGCTCTGCGCATGCCAGTAAAACGTTCAGCAGTGACAGAAGCTGCAATAATTTCCGGGTCCACGTGTCTGCGCCGATGGAATGGAGGGCAGGTGAGAAGAATGTTTTGGTGAGTGTGTGATGTGTGTGTGTTTCTGTTGCCAGCGGAGGCTGCACAGGGTGTGTGTGTGTTTGTGCGTGGGTGTTGCTAACTGAGGCTGCACAGGGTGTATATGTGTATGTGTCTTGCTAGCTGAGGCTGCACAGGGTTTTTGTATAAGATGGGGTCCTGCATGGGACACATTACTACAACAAGGGGTCCTGCATGGGGCAAATTACTACAAGAAGGGGTCCTGCATGGGGCAAATTACTACAAGAAGGGGTCCTGCATGGGGCACATTACTACAAAAAGGGGTCCTACATGGGGCACATTACTACACGATGGGGAGCTGCATGGGGGCACATTACTACAAGAAGGGGTCCTGCATGGGGCACATTACTACAAAAAGGGGTCCTACATGGGGCACATTACTACACGACGGGGAGCTGCATGGGGGCACATTACTACAAGAAAGGGACCTGCATGGGGGCACGTTACTACAAGAAGGGATCCTGCATTGGGCACATTACTACAAGAAGAGGACCTGCATGGGGCACATTACTACTGGATGGAAATAAGAATGAGTACATTACTACAAGGGAACAAGGATGGGCACATTTTTACAGAATGGGGAACAGGATGGGGCACATTACTACAAGATGTTGGCCAAAATTACTATGTGGTGCTAATTGTAAACCTGTATTACTTACAAAAAGTGGATAAAATGTAAAAAAAAAAAAAAAAAAAGTGTGTGTATATTATATCTATCTCTCTCTCTGTATATATATATATATATATATATATATATATATATATATATATATATATACATACACAGTGGAACCTCGGTTTACGAGTAAGCTGCTTTAAGAGCATTTCGCTATACGAGCAAAGCTTGCTGTAATTGTGTAACTCAGTTTACGAGCAAGCTTTGCTGTACGAGCAGATACTCACCGCACACAGTTCAGATTCCGTACTTTAACCACGCTCTGACCCGCTCTTGCAGTCCACACAAACATGCACAAGCACGTGCACACACATACACACACACACACACTATGCTCACCTTACCTTCCGTTCCATCGCCGGCCTCGTGGTTCTTGTAGTTTACCGGTACAGGATGTGTATCCGGTAACCATCGCGACGATGGAGGAACTTCCGCTGTCAGCCGTTACTCAAAGGCAGCACGCTAGCCAATCAAAGGCAAGCGCCTCCTGCCTTTGATGTCAGCGCTCTGGCAGTGGAAGCTCCGGCATCGGTCACGATAGTTACACGATACACATCCTGTACCGGCGAACTACAAGAACCATGAGGCCGGCGATGGAACGGGAGGTAAGGTGAGCATAATGTGTGTGTGCGTGCGTGCTTGTGTGTGTTTGTGTGAGTGTGGAATGGCACAATAGGGGACCAGGATGGGACAAGTTGTGGAACGAATTGTCTGAGCTTGCATTATTTCTTATGGCAAATTTTGCTTTGCTAGACGAGTAACTTTGTTTACAAGCACACTCCCAGAACGGATTATGCTCGTAAATCAAGGTTCTACTGTATATATAAAAAACAAAAAAAGTACACATTTGCCATAATAAACAAATGAAAAATGGTGATCCAAGGGTGTATAGAAAGAAAAATGGGACCACTAACAATGTCACTTTGTCCTGAAAAGAATGCGGCCCCTCAAATAATTTTTTTTTCTGTGTGCAGCCCATACACCCAGCCGAGTTTGAGACCCCTGATCTAGGGTGTGCCTTTCCTAACTGAATGAGAGGGCTTTAGGTGTTGGGTTTTTTTGTATTAGTCATGGATATAAAAAACTGGTCATGTGTCTTATCCTCTGTTTCTGACAACTTTATCTTCCAAAAGGTAGAGGAGAAAACAAGGGGATCTGCTACCTTGGATCTAATCCTTACAAACAGGGAGGAAATGGTTGAGGAGGTAAGGGTTGGCTGTGACCCTGGAAAGCAGTGACCATGCTATCAGAGTTTTGGATAACTAGAGGAGGAAGACCTGTGAAAACTCAGACTTCAAGGCTGGATTTCAGAACGGCAAATTTTAAGGGACTCAGAAAAAGGATAGCAGGGACTCAATGGCGTTATGTCCTTAAGGACAGAAAAGACCAGGAAGGATGGGGCATCTTGAAAAATGAGATTCTCAAAGCGCAATCATTAACAATCCCAAAAAGAGGGAAGATAAGGAAACATTTAAGGAAATCAGGATGGATGAACACAGAACTTAAAACACATGCTAAAAAGGAATAAATAAATGTTTAATAAATGGAAAGAGGGAGGCATATCTAAAGAAGAATATAACACTGTCTGCAAAACCTGCAGGGCACACATAAGATTAGCTAAAGCTGATAATGAAATAAGGCTTGCAAGAGATGTCAAAAGCAATGAAAAAGGATTTTGGAGTTATATCAAAAATAAAAGAAAAGTCAAAGATGTTATAGGAATTTTACAGGATGAAAATGGTGAAGTTGTAAAAAATGAAGTTGAGAAGGCCGAACTTTTAAATTGTTATTTTGCATCTGTTTTCTCTGAAAAAGTAAATGTAAAATCAACTGATCTTCACCGTTCTATTGAAGGATTAGAAGAATCCAGGCCATCAATAAACAAAGAGATACTGAGGGAATACTTAGCTAACATTAATGAATTCAAGTCCCCAGGTCCAGATGAATTACACCCCAGAGTACTAAAGGAGATAGCAGAGGAAATATTAGAACCACTCTTCATAATTTTTGAAAATTCTTGAAGAACAGGAGAAGTTCCAGAAGACTGGAGAAGACCAAATGTTGTCCCCATCTTGAAAAAGGGGAAGAAGGTGGACCCAGGGAACTACAGGCCAAGATATTTGAAAAATTATTAAACATTTATGCAAGTACCTGGATGAGAATGAAGTGATTACCCAGAGCCAGCATGAGTTTGTAACTAATAAGTCATGTCAGACTAACTTAATTTCCTTCTATGACAAAATCACTGTCTGGGTGAATTAGGGAAATGCAGTAGATATAGAATATCTTGACTTCAGCAAAGCATTTGACAAAGTATCTCATACAATCCTTATTGAAAAAATGACCAAGTGTGGAATGGACAAGGCAACTGTTAGATGGATTCGTAACTGGCTTAGTGTTACGTCAGCACCGGAGTCCGCTCCAGTGACTTCGGCTCCGATCGCCAGGCGACGCCGTGTTCCTGCCGTGGATAATGCTGGTGATGGGAGAGGAGTCAATGCCAGTGGCACCGGTGGGCGCAGGCTCCGATCATCCACTGGGCTGGGTTATCTTGGGATCTGCAGTACCACTAGTTGACTGTAGGTGGCGTGTGTCTTCCAACTGAAGTTGCCAGCGTTCAGCTACAGCCAATGGGAAGAAACCACACCCTTCTTAGTTCCCCTCCTGTCTGCTGACCTCTGCCAGAGATAGTTCTGATTTCCTGGCTCCTGGTCCGCCCTATTCTGTTTTGTGATTCATGTGTCCTGACTTCTGTGTGTTTTCTGACTACCCTTCTGCCTGCTGTTTTTGTACCTCGCTGCCCGATCCGGATTTGACCTCTGCTATGTTTTCTGATTATGTCCTTGCCTGCCGATTCTGTCCCTGTTCTGCTATTCCTGGTTTGACCCTGCCTGACGACTACTCTCATCGGACTGCAGCCTTCCACAGGTAGTGATCTCCAGGGCCCTGTGTAATTCCAAATCCCTGTATAGGGGTTAAAGGGTTTCAGGGTTCTGGGGGTCCTGCTTGGTGAGTGGCTTCCCTCTAGCCTGTCCATTACATTCCATCTGAGTCTGTTGATCCAGGCAGGCTTTACACTTAGTGATCGGAGTCAAAGAGTGGTCATAAATGGCTGCACCTCCAGTTGGAAGACTGTCTCAAGTGGGGTACCACAGGGCTCGGTCCTGGGCCCTGTGTTGTTCAACATCTTTATCAATGAATTAGATGAAGGAATTAAGGATAAACTGATTAAATTTACTGATGACACTAAGCTAGGAGGAATAGCTATTACTAGAGAAGAGAGAGAGAGGATTCAACAAGATCTAAACAAGCTGGAACACTGGGTAGCAACTAATAGAATGGTTTTTAACAGGGAGAAATGCAAAGTCATACATCTTGGAAAGAATAATGAAAAGAGCATATACAGCATGGGAGGAATAGAGCTATCCAACAGCATGTGTGAAAAAGACAGGTATACTAATAGATCATAGACTGAACATGAGTCAACAGTGTGATGCAGCAGCAAAAAAGGCAAACACCATTCTAGGATGTATTAACAGAAGCATACAGTCTAGATCACGTTAAGTTATTATCCCACTTTACTCCTCTTTGGTCAGACCACATCTGGAATATTGTGTCCAGTTCTGGGCACCACATTTAAAAAAAAAGACATCAACAAACTGGAGCAGGTTCAGAGAAGAGTGACGAGAATGGTGATTGGTCTGCAAACCATGTCCTATGAGGAACGATTACAGGATTTAGAATTGTTTAGCTTGCAAAGAGAAGATCGAGAGGAGACCTAATAGCGGTCTACAAATATCTTAAAGACTGTTACACTGTAGAGGGATCAGTTTTATTCTCATTTTCCCAATGAAATACTAAAAGCAATGGGATGAAAATGATGGGGAGGAGACACAGATTAGATATTAGAAAAAAATTTTGACAGTGAGGGTAATCAACGAGTGGAACAGGCTGCCACGAGAGGTTGTGAGTTCTCCTTCAATGTAAGTCTTTAAAAAAAGGTTGGACGGACATCTGTCTGGGATGATTTAGTGAATCCTCCTTTGAGCAGGGAGTTGGACTAGATGACCCAGGAGGTCCATTCCAACTGTAATATTCTATGATTCTAAGAGTGCGTTATCACTCCAAATGTGTAGGCCAAGTGTTTTTATTGCATCATTTATCCTTATCTTTGCGCCTACATAACGTAGGAGTCACACCTGATACATATATATACCACAATTAGAGACTTGGGATGGTGTATTTCCTCAATATGATTATTTTATTAATTTCAAAATATTAAAATCATTTTCCATTGACATACATATGTGCAAAACAAGGTCACAAATATTTTTTCACACTGGACTTGCTCCAATTCCACTATTGTAGGTTATATGGCTGCACTGACTTATTATTGGCATGTATCATGCCTTTGTAACTTAAATTAGTAATTTTTTCACCTCCTTCTGGATGTACAATTGTACTTAAATACTGCTCCTAATGCCTCACCAGAGGTATCAATTAGTGCTGTGAATTCAGTGATTCATGGCGAGGTTAGTTACCCTGAGCAGTATTATAGTGAAGCGCAGCTTTTACTAACCTGTGCAGAGTTCAATGTGGTTGTGCCATCCTTGGTCCCGACGCGCGTTTCCCTACTTCTTCAGGGGACGTGTGTGTCACACACGTCCCCTGAAGAAGTAGGGAAACGCGCGTCGGGACCAAGGACGGCACAACCACATTGAACTCTGCACAGGTTAGTAAAAGCTGCGCTTCACTATAATACTGCTCAGGGTAACTAACCTCGCCATGAATCACTGAATTCACAGCACTAATTGATACCTCTGGGGAGGCATTAGGAGCAGTATTTAAGTACAATTGTACATCCAGAAGGAGGTGAAAAAAATACTAATTTAAGTTACAAAGGCATGATACATGCCAATAATAAGTCAGTGCAGCCATATAACCTACAATAGTGGTATTGGAGCAAGTCCAGTGTGAAAAAATATTTGTGACCTTGTTTTGCACATATGTATGTCAATGGAAAATGATTTTAATATTTTGAAATTAATAAAATAATTATATTGAGGAAATGCACCATCCCAAGTCTCTAATTGTGGTATATACAAGTATTTTTATTGTAATTTAATCCATTAACTTTAAGACGTATCGATAAATAGTTTTATCCAAACAAATTAAAGAAGAGTCTGGTTTCTCTAGCTTGAGTCAGAAGTTTACTGTGTGTATGTGCATGAGTATATTTGCAGATATTTTAGAATTTCCTTGATGCCTTTTGAAGTCTGCCTTTCAACTGGCATTGCCACAATTTTAACTGTGAATCCTTCTTTACTCTGGGATTACTTAGATATCCTCTTCTGATGTGTAGCCTGCGTATTTTGGGGATTTGTATTTATTCCATTTGCACAAACCATTTGTGTACAATTTTTTTTTTTTAAATTTGTTTATTAAACAGCAAACAGAGCAAGACAGGTACATGGTAAGAGTATACAAAACATACGTGCTCAAAGCTGTATATGGACAGATAAAAAGAGAAATGATCAGAGAAACGTAAGGCAATGATAACACTACATTTTGTGATTTAGTGAATTGTCTAAATGAGGTACCTGAGATGCACAAACATCACATCAAACAGTAAAAGCCGGCTTTACACGCTACGATATCGTTAATGAATTGTCATCGGGGTCACATCCGGTGTCATTAAGGATATCGCAGCGTGTAACACTTATGTGAGACCTTAAACGATCGCAAAAGCGGCAAAAATCATTTGCCGCAGAGAGGTCGACCTGAAACAAAAAATAGTTTATCTCTCATTAGCGATGTTGTTCCTCGTTCCTGCGGCAGCACACATCGGTGTGTGTGACACCCCAGGAGCGACGAACATCTCCTTACCTGCCTCCATCGGCAATGCGGAAGGAAGGAGGTTATCGGGATGTTTACGTCTCGCTCATCTCCGCCCCTCCGCTTCTATTGGCCGCCTGCCGTGTGACATCGCTGTGACGCCGCACGACCCACCCCCTTATGAATCTCTAGTCACAAATACAGGAACACAGGGGCCACCCCCCTTAAGTGGACAGTGTCAAAGGGCAAGTATTCCACATCTCCCAGACCTTAGTGAATTTCTCAGGGCACCCTCTATTCTGATAAACAGTGCGTTCGAAAGGGAGCATTGCATTCACCAGCTCCATCCATGCCCGCACCGTTGAGGGAGAAGTACCCATCCACCGTAAGGCTATAAGTTTACTGGCCAGAAAGAGAGACTCCCACAGAAAGATTTTGTGGTGATGAGACCAGGTCCCCTCGTCCAGTACTCCGAATAAACAGAGAAGTAGATTGAGGGGCATGGGGAATAATGCTAGGGAAGATAAAACCGAGATCACCTCACGCCAAAAGGAGGCTATCACCAAGCAGCTCCACATCATATGTATAAAGTCTGCATCTTACCCATGACATCTCAAGCACTCCGGCGTCTCCCGGCGATGCATTTTAAACAGTTTCAGAAGAGTTAGATATGCCCAGGGCTGTGGAGTCGGAGTCGGAGATCATTTTGATGGAGTCGGAGTTGGAGCTCATTTTGGTGGAGTCGGTATAAAATGCACAGACTCCGACTCCTAAAATATATAATAAATTGGGGACAGTAGTTTAATGCAGAATGTGCTGAATATTTTTTCATAGGAATTTGGGAAAGTTATGAAATGTCCTATAAATGGCTGTTCTATTCTTGATCTAAGGCTACATTCACACACAGCGTTTTTGCTGCGTTTTATGAGGATACGTTTGTCAGCTGCAAAACCAGATCAGCTTTTTAAAAAAACGCATCACCTGAAAGGTTTTTGAGCTCATAAATAATGCTTTCAATAGCAAAAGCAGATTAGAAAAAGGCCACACAAACTGACATGCTCATTCTTTGTGAGGATCCTTACAAAACGATGTGCCTGAATGTCATATCTTGAAGCCTATTGCCTTTGCTGGGATGCCCAAAGTCACTGCATTTCACTGAATTATTTTGCCATCAATGTTCGATATGTTTGTAACAAGAAAGAAATTGTTAGCAAGACACTGGCAGTAAAAGATACTAAAGCTCATCACACCAGCCAGATTCTCCAGGCCTTAGTGGAAAAAGTTCTGCAAGATTACGAACTCAAAAAAGAACAGGTTCTTGCTATTGTAACGGACAATGCTTCAAACTTGATAAGTACAATTAAACTGATGGAGTGATGAATGAGCGTAATGAACAACAGCTAGAGGAAAATTTAGGATTTAGTATGTTAGAGATGGAAGGCCACAGTGCTGTTCATGTAACTGAGGAACAAACAGATATTACAACAGAAGAACAGCAAAATGATACTTTAGGATTAGATGATCTTGTTCAAGCTGCTTCAAAACACTTTCATATTCATCACATGCGCTGTATTGTGCACACGCTGCAGCTGGCAATAAGAGAGCGTCTGCAAGAGGGACCCCGGTTTCACACATTTTCGCCGGTTTGGTGGATGCGGCGCACTCCAGTACAGTGTATACAGTACAGTGGCAGCACGACAAACGCCGGTCACATGCTGTCATGTAACTGGAGCATGTGACCCCGAAGTTGTGGCGCTGTCACTGTACTGTATTGTACTGTACTGGCGTGCGCCGCATCCGCCAAACCGGCGAAAAGCCGGATGTGTGAAACTGGGCGGACATGCTGGAAATCTCATTGGAAAAGTGAGGAAGTTGGTTATTGCCGCCAGAAACCCTAAAATTGATTCCATCTTGAAGAGACGTGCTGGGAAAGGGGCAATTGTTCATCAAGCCACTCGGTGAGGCAGCACTTATTTAATGACTTAGCGACTGCTTGAACTAAAATCGTTTCATATAGATATGGTGAACCCTCAAGTAACATTAAATGAAGGTCAATGAACACAGGTAGCTGAATTGAAGGAATTGCTTAATCACCCATTTACCGTGACTATAAAATTACAAGCTGAGGATTTAACTTCTGGCATTTTCATAAGGGACTGGAAGAACTTGCTATTTTGCCTGTCCCAAAGAGGAGGTTTAATCGCAGATGGCATTTTTGCTTCAATGAAATGGAGAGAGACACAGCTATTGGAAAATAAAATTCTTCTGCCAGCTGTTTATGTGGACCCAAGTCATTGTATACTGCTTGATGATCCACAGCTTACTAAAGGAAAAGAAGCTTTGAGTGAGGTAGCAGTTAGGATGAGCGGCTACAGGACTGCCTGGTGCAAGAGGACTTGGGGCCTGACAGTGCTACTGCTGCCATATCTTCATCCTCATCAGATGAGAAGTTTAACTTTGACAAGTATTTGGATGACATGGAGCAGGCAAAGCGTTGCCGCAAGGAAAAAGATTTCACTCCGTCTCCTATAGCAAGCAGATTGACCAGATTTCAGTAACATTTTTCACTTGCTCTCAAAGAAATAGAAAAATTCAACCGTTGATCAAAACTGACTGTGCATGAGGCAATTCCTTTATACCCGGAAATTGTTAGAGATGTTGCCTATGTGGTTACGGCTTTGCCTCCAACCCAAGTTACTGTAGAGAGGTTGTTCTCTAGCCTTAAAATTATTAGGTCAGATTTGAGGTCATCTATGAAGGAGGATTGGATGGAAGCAATTCTATTTCTTAGAACAAATTCATAGACTGCACAAATGTTATTTAGTATGTTTTTATTGAAAACTGTTTTTTGCCACTTACATAGTGTATTACATAGTGTTATACAGTATATAACACTATGTAATGCACTATGTAAGTGGCAAAAAACAGTTTAAAGGGAACCTGTCATCAGAAATTTTGCTTTAAACCTAAACGTTTCCCCCTCTGCAGCTCCTGGGCTGCATTCTAGCAAGGTTCCTGTACTTTTTGTGGCCCCTTTTAAACCAAATTAAATACTTTATAAACTTGTACCTTTTGCTATGTAAATTTTGTAAATCGTCCATGGGGGCGGGCTCTCTGGTGACCGTTGCTGTTCCTCCAGCAGATTTACGCCGCCCCCCAACGCTGAGTTTCATATCTCAAGACGCCGCCCCTGGGCGCCCGTGGTCCCGCGCATGCGCTGTGCGACTGTAGCGGGACTGTGCACTGTGTGCACGTGTGACCGCTGGTGACGTTTTGCGCAGGCACGAGGTTATGGGCGGCGCTGTGTCATCAGCAAGTGCCGCCCATAACCTCGTGACCGCACTTTCCCCTCTTCCTCCAGCGTTCTGCGCAAGCGCTTGCTGGCCAGATGACCCGACGTCACCTCTTTCCCATCTTGCCCTGCTGCAGGGTAAGATGGGAAGGAGGTGACGTCGGGTTATTTGACCGGCGAGCGCTTGCGCAGAACGCTGGAGGCAGTATGGGAAAGCGCGTCCACGAGATTATGGGCGGGCACTTGCGATGCAATCACAGCGCCGCCCATAATCTCGTGCTTGTGACACACGTCACCAGCGATCCTGGCGTGAGCGGCACCTTGGGCGCAGTGGGCGGCGTCCTGAAGGACGAAATGGAGCGTGAGGGGACGTAGTTAATGTGCTGGAGGAACAGCAACGGTCAGCAGAGAGCCCGTCCCCATGGACGATTTACAAAATTTACATAGCAAAAGGTACAAGTTTATAAAGTATTTAATTTGGTTTAAAAGGGGCCACAAAAAGTACAGGAACCTTGCGAGAATGCAGCCCAGGAGCTGCAGAGGGGGAAACTTTTAGGTTTCAAGCTAAATTTCTGATGACAGGTTCCCTTTAACAAAAACATACTAAATAATAACACTTAGTATAATGCTTATATTTAAGTGAAAAATTTATTTTAGTACAATGTGAACATCAGACATTTAATAATGTTTATGATAGAATAATCAAGATAGTTAGATAGAACATAAAATATATTTATTGGAATACATGGAATACAACTTTAGAACACGAAAAACTAATAAATTGTAAATATGTAATATATATATATACATACCGTATTTTTCGCTTTATAAGACACACTTTTGTTCCCCCAAATTTTGGGGGAAAGCAGGGGTGCGTCTTATAATCCGAATATACAGGGGGGGTATATATATATATATATATATATATATATATATAGGTGGGGGCAGCTCTGGAGCACTACTGGGGGCTGGTGAAAGCTGCAGGCAGCGTTAGAGCTCCTGCTCCTGCTCACTGCCGCTTTCCTGGGCTGGGGCAGCGGCGCATATTATATGTGCCTGCGCCCCCCTTTGATGGCACATGCCCCCCCTGTGATAGATATGGCCTCCATGCTGCCGCCCATAGTAAAATAAAAAACTCTATTTACCTCCTCAAGCGCTGATCTCCCGGTCTCCTGCTGTCGCTGTGATCAGGCACGCAGAGATGATATCACTCTGCTGTGCCGATCACATGACCGGCACCGAGAACCAGGAAGTGCAGGAGATCAGCACTCAGCAGCACAAAGGGAGACACGAGGGAGGACAGCGCTGGAGAAGGTAAAGTAAAGTGTTTATTTTACTATGGGCAGCAGCATGGGGGCAATATCTAACACAGGGGGACGTGTGCCATCCATAGGGGCCATGGGCAGCACAGGGGGATGCGTGTCATCCATAGGGGGGCATATCTAACACGAGGAGGTGTGCCATCAATAGAGGGCCATGAGCAGCACAGGGGGATGTGTGCCATCCATAGGGGGGCATATCTAACACAGGGGGAGGAATGCCATCCATAGGGGGCATATCTAACACAGGGGGAGGTTTGCCATCCATAGGGGGCCATATCAAACACAGGGGGAGGTGTGCCATCCATAGGGAGCCATGGGCAGCACAGGGGGACGTGTGTCATCCATAGGAGACCTGTGCCAGCTGTAGGAGACATGTGCCATCTATAGGAGACCTGTGCCAGCTGTGGGGGATATGTGCCAGCAATAGGGGACGTGTTCCAACACAGGGGGACATGTGGCATAAATAGGGGACGTGTTCCATCAATAGGTGACATGTGCCAGCAATAGGGGACGTGTGCCCGCAATAGGGGACGTGTGCCAGCAATAGGGGACGTGTGCCCGCAATAGGGGACGTGTGCCATCAATGGGGGACATGTGGCATCACTGGGGGATGTGTGCCAGCACAAGGGGGCTATATTCAATATAAGGGGGCCATATCCAGATTAAGGGGTCTAATTTTAGGATGGGGGTGCTATGAGGGACATATACCTTTTATGATTTCTTAGACTGACACTGGCATTATAAGACGGACCCCATTTAACATAAAAAAAAAATCTCTTTTCCTTCACCAAATTTGGGGGTGAATCTTATAATCAGTTGCGCCTTATAAAGCGAAAAATACGGTACATACATATATATATATATATATATATATATATATATATATATATATATATACACACACACACATACACTCACAAGATATACCGTATTTTTCGGACCATAAGACGCACTTTTTTCCCCCCAAATGTTGGGGGAAAGTTGGGGGTGCGTCTTATGGTCTGACTATAGGGCTGCGGCCGGGAACGAGGGTGCTGCGGTGGAGCGGGTCATCGGGGGCACAAGCAGGCAGCAGCAGTGCCTGCCGTGACCACGTGGGCCCGCTCATTACATATGCACGCCCATCCTCCCGCCCATTTCTCAGCGCAGAAGCCGGCGCTGACAGGTGGGCGGGAGGATGAGCGGGGACGCGCACATAGTAAAGAGCCGGTCCGCATAATCACCCCTGGCAATTACAGCCTGGAGTGATCATGTGCGGCTGTATTCACTGCCCCCCGCACATCATTATCAGCGCGGGGTGCAGTGAATCAGTGTACTCACCCGTCCCCGTGTGTGGAGCCGGCCCCCTGCAGCACGCGATGTCTTCCTGTCTGTGCCGGTCAGCTGATCTGTGCTGATCAGCTGATCGGCACAGACAGGAAGACATCGCGTGCTGCAGGGGAACGGCTCCACACACACAGATCAGCGTGCCAGAGAGGAAGATGTGATCGGTGCTGCAAAGAGTGAGGAAAAGGTGAGTATAAATGTTTATTTTTTTGCTCTGTGCTATAGGATACAGGCCATATACCAGGATGGTATATGAGCACGATGGGGGCATATAACAGGATGGGAGTATATGAGCAGGATGGATGGGGGTATATGAACAGGATGGGGGTATATGGACAGGATGTGGGGTATATGAACAGGATGGGAGTATAGGAGCAGGATGGATGGGGGGTATATGAACAGGATGGGGGTATATGAACAGGATGGCAGTATATGAGCAGGATGGATGGGGGTATATGAACAGGATGGGAGTATATGAGCAGGATGGATGGGGGGTATATGAACAGGATGGGGGAATATGAACAGGATGGGGGTATATGAACAGGATGGGGGTATATGAGTAGGATGGGGTATATGAACAGGATAGGAGTATATGATCAGGATGGATGGGGGGTATATCAATAGAATGGGGGTATATGAACAGGATGGGGGTATATGAACAGGATGGGAGTATATGAGCAGGATGGAGGAATATGAGCAGGATGGGGGAATATGAGCAGGATGGGGGTATATGAGCAGGATGGATGGGGGAATATGAGCAGGATAGGGGTATATGAGCAGGATGGGGGTTTATAGCAGGATCATATACAAAGCAGGAGGATCATTACCAGGATGGGGTACCTTAGTAGAGAATTTGGGGACATTACCCCCATAACAGTATCAGCAGCAGATCTCGCCCCATAACAGTGTGTCATGACCACATTTTTTTGCCTAAAGTTTTATTTTCCTATTTTCCTCCTCTAAAACCAGGGTGCGTCTTATAGTCCGGTGCGTCTTATAGTCCGAAAAATACGGTATATGTAATCTACTGTATTACATATTGTATTACATATTTACAATTTATTACAGTTGTGTTCTAAAGTTGTATTCCAATAATTATATTTTATTCTATCTATATTATTTGTTCTATCCAAATATCTTGATTATTGTATCATAAAAATTATTAAATGTCTTATGTTCACATACACATGTTCATGTACTACAATAAATTTTTCATCTAACTATAAGTAATATATGTAGGAGTCGGAGTCGGTGCAAGGGAAATTGAGGAGTCGGAGTCGGAGGTTTGGCTTACCGACTCCACAGCCCTGGATATGCATGGTGTATAATATATAGTTGGATCATTTTATTAATAATGGAAGAAGTGACCTTGGTTCCAAGATCCACTCCCAGTCCTCCTCCTGTAGATTCGGAATTAACAGTTCCCATTTCCTTCTGACTGCCAATGGGCGAGATTTATTCCCATACAGAGTAAGTAAGTGTATAGTGACGAGATCATCCCCTTAGGTCCCTGAGATCAAATAATTCCAATCAAGGGGAAAGAGGATATTAGAGTAGTTCCCGATGTGTTCTGCATGTGGTGCTGGATCGCTGTTCTAAGTTCTAGGTATGTGAAGAAGTGGCATCTAGCAATCTGAAATTGAGACCGGATCTGGTCAAAGGACAACAAAACATTTTGCTCAAATACATCCTTTAGGAAAAGAATGCCGTGCGAGCTCCAGAATTTTGAAGATGGGTGATCAGACAGTGTGGGGAAACACTTATTCTACCATAAGGGCATTTCAGCAATTGTATCTGAAAAACGTACAATCTTTTTTGCCTGCCTCCAGACTTGTCGCGCCAGTCTGAGGAGTGGTAGTAGCTTTAGTGAGCTCAATTTGCCCCACTCCAAAAAAACAAGTAGGCATCCCATCTCAGCTGCACAGGCCAAGTGGCTCTCCGAATTAGGCAAACAGGAGTCTGGCATGCAGGAAGATAATGCTTTTAATTGGCCAGCTAAGTAAAAAAGGAAAAAATCAGGCAGGGCTGCCCCTCCCAGCTGCTTTCACCTGTGCAGCGTGGCCAATTTGAATTTAGGCCTTGCATTACCCCAAATAAACCCAGAGGTCAATGAGTTCAGGGCCGAAAAAAAAAAACGTGGGAACTGGAACAGCACTATGTTGAAGGGAGTAACTAAAATTTAGGGAGCAGGATCATCTTTAAGTTGATACGGCCTAAAACTGATAACGGTAGCTTGCTCCATAGCAGGAACTTGGAACTAGCCAGTTCTAATAGAGGGTAGATATTAGAGCGCAGATCCTGCTGACTATCTTTGTGGATTATGATTCCCAGATATTTAAAGCTGAGGACCAATGGTAATGGGGATAAAGACCCTAGACTGGGTGTGGGGTGGTGGGAAAGAGACATCAGGTGTGATTTGTCCCAATTTATGCCCAATCCAGAGTACCTACCAAATATTTCTATAGTGTTAACCACTTGAGGCAGGGACTGCTCCACATCATCCATAAATATGATCATGTCATCTGCATAAAGACCTATGGTGTCCACCCGGTCTGCAATTTGAATACTCCTTATCAATTTACTAGAACGAATCTTAATTGCAAGAGCTTCAATGGCTAGGGCAAAAAGGGCCGGCGACTGAGGGCATCCCTGTCGAGTTCCCCTTCCCAAGGAGAAGGAGTCCGAGGAGATACCGTTTACCACCATTTTGGCTTTAGGGGCACGGTATAACATTTGAATCCAGTTACAGAATCTGGGACCGAATCCAAAGTTTTGGAGGCAGGCCATCAGGAAGTTCCACTCCAGAGAGTCAAATGCCTTGGCCGCGTCCAGCGAGGCCAAGGCCCATTTGTTATCTCTTACCAGGGAACTAAATTGGACTACGGACTGAACTCTTCTAATATTAATGGAAGTACTCTTCCCGGGCATAAATGCCGTCTGATCAGGGTTGACAATATCCAAAATGACAGTTCAGCCTAGTAGCCAGAATTTTGGTAAGGATTTTATAAGTCACGTTTACCAAGGAGATGGGACGGTACGATCCACACTCCAAGGGGTCCCTCCCTTTCTTAATAAGTATTATAATGTTAACATCATAAAAAGAGTCTGGGAGAGAAGTTTCCTGTGTAGCCTGAATAAACACCTCCAATAAGGGTGGCAACAAATATTTCTGGCATTTCCCATATAGCTCCACCGGGAAACCATCAGGCCCCGGGGCCCTGCCCACAGCAAAATCTGCTATCGCAGATTTCTATTCATCTAGTGTGATCTCAGCCTCTAAAAGGGCCTGCTGAGCAGTAAACATTCTGCCACAGTCGCCTCACTCCTGGAACTATACAGCGAGCTATAAAAATCATAAAAGCACTGGAGGATATCAGTCAGGGAGGTAACTATGCACCCATCAGGTCTGCGGATTTTAAGAATGGCATTAGAGGAGTTGTGTTGTCTGACCATATAGGCCAAAAGCTTACTGGACTGATTACCCTTCTCAAAATATAATTGCCGTGTGAAAAATAGCTTGCGTTTAGATTTAGTGTCTAAATATTGGGTATAACATCTCTGTGAATGTAGCCAGTTCAATCTATTATCTTTAGAGGGATTGGCTATATAGGTCCTTTCAGCTTCCCTCACTTGACATTCTGCAATATCGTCTTCCTGCGAGGTAATCCTCTTTATATATGAAATTGTTGAAATAAGACAGCCCCTCATATATGCTTTAATAGTATCTCAGAAAAGGTTGGCGTGTCGGGGCCCTTAAAGTGGCCTAGGAAACAGTCTAATTGGTCAGGGATCCTGTCATTTGACCCAATTAGTTTTAACCAAAATATGTTCAGCTTCCAAGCCCAATGCTGCCGCGTCTGGCTAAATTTAAGTGACAGTACCACTGGGCTGTGATCTGAGACACCCCTGTTACCATGCTCAATATCCTCCACCCACATGGCCAGACTACTAGACCCAAATATATAATCTAGACGGGAAAGTGTGCGTTTAGTGGAGGAGTGGCAAGTGTACTCTCATGTCTCCGGATGTCGCAATCTCATATATCCAGCCAACCATTGCCCCGCATATAGATGGAGAAAGCAGTAGGGGGTGAAGCCACTTCTGGGGAAATATTATCTAGCTGGAGTCTGTCTATGCTGTTGTCCATAACTAGATTAAAGTCCTTCATACAGAGCACATGAGTATCTGGGTAGCTTAGTGCAAAATTAACTGCACTTTTGACAATCGCCAGGTTTGCGGGAGGAGGGTTGTAAACGCATAGAATGACATATTCCTGGGAATTAATAATAGCATTCATAAAGACAAACTTCCCATCAGGATCCCTCCGGGCGGTTTTGAGATCCCAGCGTAGTGATTTATGTACCAACAGGGATACCCCTCTGGAATAACTAATATGGAGGCCATGAATGGACTATTGCACCCAGGGTTTTTTCGTAAATCTAGCTGTATCTTTAGTTAAATGTGTTTCTACTAGTGCTACTATATACGGATTGTACCGCCTAACCTGTGAAAATACTTTAGCCCGCATACCTGAGGTCCTAAGGCCCCGCACATTCCACACTAAACACTTAAAATCAGAACCCATCATATTGTTCAATCCTATGAACAGTGCCAATGGGATCTTTTCCCACATCAGCGTTCTCACCTCCAAACCAGAACCTGCAAAAGAAAGGGGTTAGCACAGACCTGGGCAAGGGGCGGCCCGCGGGCCACATCCGGCCCGCCTGCTCTCTGTGACCGGCCCGCCCGTCTTCAGCCGATGCAGTGGAGCCAGGCTGCAGCGTGCCGAGCAGGGAGAGATCCTGTGCAGGTCCGCACAGTCAGTGCAGGAGAAGGAGCAGCACAGCAGACGGAATAATTCATCTTCCAGGACCTGCGATGATGTCACGCCCATGTGACTGTGTGGGAGGAGACACAGGAGGCCGGGCAGAAAGCAAGACATGCTGAATCCTGAAGGAGATGTGGACACATGATGACTGGTAATAAGAAAAGAGGGGACATGAGGGGGAGGGGGGCTGCAGGGTGAGTGGCATATGAGGGCTGCAGACTGACAGAAGGATGTGAAGGGGTGCAGAGTGTTTGAGAGGGGTAAGTTGGGGTACAGGCAGGGTGAGATATGTGGGCAGGGTGTGTGATATGGGGGTGCAGGCTGTATGGGGTGTAGTGTGTGTGATATGGGGGTGCAGGTGTAGTATATTACAGGTGTGCTATATGGAGGTGTATATAGTGGTGTAGTATATGGGGGTATAGTGATGTAGTATATTACAGGTGTGCTATATGGAGGTGTAGTATATTACAGGTGTACTATATGGGGGTGTAGTATATTACAGGTGTGCTATATGGAGGTGTAGTATATTACAGGTGTACTATATGGGGGTGTAGTATATTACAGGTGTACTATATGGGGGTGTAGTATATTACAGGTGTGCTATATGGAGGTGTAGTATATTACAGGTGTGCTATATGGGGGTGTAGTATATTACAGGTGTGCTATATGGAGGTGTAGTATATTACAGGTGTGCTATATGGAGGTGTAGTATATTACAGGTGTGCTATATGGAGGTGTAGTATATTACAGGTGTGCTATATGGAGGTGTAGTATATTACAGGTGTACTATATGGGGGTGTAGTATATTACAGGTGTACTATATGGGGGTGTAGTATATTACAGGTGTACTATATGGGGGTGTAGTATATTACAGGTGTGCTATATGGAGGTGTAGTATATTACAGGTGTGCTATATGGAGGTGTAGTATATTACAGGTGTAGTATATGGGGTGTAGTGATGTAGTATATTACAGGTCTATATAGGGGTGTAGTGATATAATATATTACAGGTGTACTATATGGAGTTGTAGTATATTACAGGTGTGCTATATGGGATGTAGTGATGTAGTATATTACAGGTGTGCTATATGGAGGTGTAGTATATTACAGGTGTAGTATATGGGGTGTAATGATGTAGTATATCGGAGGTGTATTATATAGTGGTGTAGTATAATACAGGTGTATATGGGGGTGTAGTATATTACAGGTATATGGAGGGAGTGTAGTATAATACAGGTATAGTATATAGGGGTGTAGTGGTGTAGTTTATTACAGGTGTAGTATATGGAGGGGGTGTAGTGATGTAGTATATTACAGGTGTATATAGGGGTGTAGTGATGTAGTATATTACAGGTGTAGTATATAGGGGTGTAATGATGTAGTATATCGGAGGTGTATTATATAGTGGTGTAGTATAATACAGGTGTATATGGGGGTGTAGTATATTACAGGTATATGGAGGGAGTGTAGTATAATACAGGTATAGTATATAGGGGTGTAGTGGTGTAGTTTATTACAGGTGTAGTATATGGAGGGGGTGTAGTGATGTAGTATATTACAGGTGTATATAGGGGTGTAGTGATGTAGTATATTACAGGTGTATATAGGGGTGTAGTGATGTAGTATATTACAGGTGTACTATATGGAGTTGTAGTATATTACAGATGTGCTATATGGGATGTAGTGATGTAGTATATTACAGGTGTGCTATATGGAGGTGTAGTATATTACAGGTGTAGTATATGGGGTGTAGTGATGTAGTATATTACAGGTGTAGTATATAGGGGTGTAATGATGTAGTATATCGGAGGTGTATTATATAGTGGTGTAGTATAATACAGGTGTATATGGGGGTGTAGTATATTACAGGTATATGGAGGGAGTGTAGTATAATACAGGTATAGTATATAGGGGTGTAGTGGTGTAGTTTATTACAGGTGTAGTATATGGAGGGGGTGTAGTGATGTAGTATATTGGGTAGAACTGAGGTAATTATATTAGTCCGGCCCTCTAAACCAATCCCAATTTCTCATGCGGCCCCATGGGAAAATTAATTGCCCACCCCTGGGTTAGCACCTCAGAAACCGGCAGACCAAACATTAAAGAACAACATACCAAACGTGCTTTGTACATAGCAAAATGTCCGCAAATCAAAACAAAAAAACAAGAGCAATGTCCAGTGCTCTTCATTTTAAAGTCTCTCAAAGGGGATACCGACACTGATACCAGTGTAAGGTATAGTTGATATGGTTTCCACAATAAAGAGGGAGCTCCTGTATAAAAAAAAAAAAAAAATAAGAGTAGTAGGTGTAAATAGCCTAAAAGCAGGATGGAGGCACTAAGGGAGTAAGGCAATTCTACCTCTCCCACTCTGACGAGTAAACAAACGGTCCAGACGGAGAAGATAACAAAAGAAGACAAAGTCACTTCCCTCTGTATCCTGGATGCACCTGAAGCCACTCCGTTGCCTCCTCCGGTGTAGCGAAAAAAAAACCGAAGACAATCCGGAGACGGCAGGGTAGATCATTGAATACAAGATGCTACGTTCCCTAAGCGACTTTTTGACATCCATGAACTGGGCCCTCTGCTTCTGAAGGTCAACAGAAAAGTCAGGAAAGATGGATACTGTAGTGTTGTCAAACTTTAGCGGGCCCTTCTGCCTGGCGAGGCATAGTGCCATGTCCCTATCTTTGCAATTAAGAAGCCGCGCCAGGAAAGGTCTAGGAGGGGCTCCTGGGGGGAGAGGCCGGGTAGGGACCCGATGAGCTCTCTCCACTGCAAATGTTGGAGAAAAGTCGTTTCCCAGGGTAGTTTTCAGCCATTCTTCCAGGAATTGCTTGAGCTGCTGGCCTTCCGAGCGCTCTGGGAGACCTATGATGCGTATGTTGTTGCGTCGCATTGTTTTCAAGGTCGTCTGCTTTTTGCCTCCATGCATTCATGGACCCTGCCACCTTAATAAGTTTTGCAGTCATGGGAGTCACTATGTCCTCCAGGTGGGATATCCTAGTTTTAGCCTCCACAATTCGCCCTTTCAGGGACCGTAGATCCTGCCTGAGAAGACCCACTTCAGAATGCACCTTCTCTATTTTCCCAGACAGGGAGGATTTACATAGGGATATAGCCTCCAGGAGTTGTTCAGAGACTTGCTGGAGAGTCAACCCTCCCTTCTCATGAGTTCTTAGCAGGGCACATATTGAATATAAGTAGCAAAGAATGGGGTATCAGGGAGAGACCTCTCAGCAGCGGTGGTCTGCAGCAGAGTCTGGATTGGAATATGATTCAAATAGCCTGCGTACTAGCAGAGTAATAGATCTTAGTAATCTTGAGGCCACAAGATTACCTGTCAGCTCAGTGAGAAGGAGGATGACGTAAAGGGTCTATTTTCTAGGGTCACTGGTAAGTTAGCCCTCGCCCCAGAGCAAAGGCCAGAAATGTCAATGGAGGGCTTGTTCTTTCAGGAACAAGTGTTTACACTGAAAAGGCCTGCTCTCTACAGCCGTTGCTGGGTTAACCCTGTCTTCAGGGTTCGAGGCCTGGCATGCACATTGGAGAGTCTAACTGCCAAAGCACTAATGAGTTAATTCTGTCCCCAGGGTCGGAGGACAGATATGCACACAGATACCTCCTCCCGCTGATAAGATTAGTCCACAGTACCGTCAGTTTACAGCTCCAGCCTCAGTCTGCAGCTCCAGGTGTCTCCCCACAGGAAGAGGTGATCAGGAAGAGGTGAAAGACGAGTGAGGAGGGGGAGTAGAATGGCCAGCAGCACCGACCTGGAGGATGTGGGGGAAGGGGGCAGGGCTCATCTTTCAGAGCACACACCGCTACACTCCCTCTGTCTGCAGGGTGTTTTCTAGTGTTGCAGAGCTCTAAGGACTTGAAATTGGAGAGAGAGCTGTCAGCTTGGACCTCCAGCCTCCCACAGCACGCTGCTAAGATGGCCGCCGGCTTCCAGCAGATTTGTTTTTCAGTCTGTCTGAGTGGGGACCCCGTCGGAATGGAGCGCATCACACTGCTCCACGGGAGCCCGGGGTGTTGCCGCTTACCAGGGATGAGTTGTCGGGAGTGGGTGAGGCTTTGTAACAAGCTAATTTCCACAGGATCTTTTCAGGATTCCAGGAGCTCAGTCTCTATGCGGCCGCTCTCCACGCTACATCACTACGCCCCCCATCTTTGTGCAATTTTATCATCCAGCAATCGCCCCCTTCATGGATTGGAAGTGTGTGAGTGATTTGCTTCTTTTGCACCTGTGATGCCTCCACCTTATTGGAGGTCTTGCTGCATCCTGCTACTACATTAGTTCCTTGGCCTGGGCAGGTTATAACTGCTGCCCCCTATTTGCTGTAAGTTATTCCATTTGTGTATATTTTCCAAAGAAGGTTAGCTTTCCATTACCAAGTTGTTAAGTGACAAATACGCCTTTGTAGGTTGTCATACTCATGTTTCACTTTTTTTTCCTTATTATTACGGTCATGCGTCTGAATTCGAACCCTTGACTCTGTGCTCAGTGGTTGGCTTCTCTGTCCACCAGACCACAGTAGTCACCTTTTCTTAGGGTATTCAGTTTCTGTTATCCGTGCTTTAGTTCCATTAAGGCAGGGGTCCCCAACCTGTGGCTTGGGGGCCCGTGATGTGTGGCTCGTGGCTGTCATCCAACTTGATGAATTAGCACCAGGTCTAGAAAACTTCTATGAAGAGGAGGTCTCCAGATGGTGAATTTTATGAGTAATTCAACATAAAGTGGGTAGGGAAAGCATTCAGACCACTTTAAATTTTTCACTCTTTGTTTCATTGCAGCCATTTGGTAAATTCAAAAAAAGTTCATTTTTTTTCTTATTAATATTCACTCTGCACCCCATCTTGACAGAAAAAAAAATATCTAAACTACTTACCAGCAATGTTTTTCCCAGACAGCGCCACCATAGAGAGAGAGAGAGAGAGAGAGAGAGGTCCACCAATCATTAGAACGGGAAATCCACTGAAATAAAAGTGCGGCACCTCTCTACCGCATCAGTTAGGTTACAGAGCACAGAGATGAATACCAGAAATAATAATAATAATAATAATAATAAACAATAAAACCAAAACCTCTACCACATGAATGATACACCTGTAAAAACTGTGGCTACCAAAACCCTGAAGGGTAGAATATGAAAAAGAGGTGTGAAACGGTGGCGTGGTCATGGATTCTCGAAAAAACATTACCGGTAAGTAATTTAGATTTTTTTTCCCTTCACCATGACAATGCCACCAGAGAGATTCTGGAGACAAAAAACATTAGGGAGGGACCACAGCCTGTAGCACCCTTCTACCGAAAGTCAAATCTACCGTGGCAGACAAGGTCACAGGAGAGGACCAAATTGCTGCCTTACAGATTTGTTCCAAGGGCACATTCACCTACTTGGCCCAGGAGGTCGCCACTGACCTAATAGACAGAACAGTGCAGTACTGGTCTATTTTGGGCTAAATAGGCCTGCCTAATTGCCTCTTCAACCACACTTAGCTATGGATCCCTTAGAAGCCAAAACACCCCTTCCTAGCATCCTGGAAGCAAACTAACAATGTTTGACTGTTCCTCCAAGCACTAGTGACCTCTAAGTAATGAAGTAAGGTTCTGCTAACGGCTATGGTATGGAGCCTCTCTTCTTTGGCGCAAATCAAAAAGGAGGGAAGGACTATCTACTGAGACCTGTGGAAGCCCTTGCACTCTAGACAAATAAGCAGGGTCCGTGCATAGGATTACTCTGTCTTCCAGGATCCATGTATAAGGCGGACTGACAGAAAAGGCCTGAAGATCACTCACCTTCCTAGCTGAGCTGAAAGCAACCAGTAGGACTATGGTTAAGGGTAAGTAGTGTGTGGGCATAAACTACCACAGTAGAGCCTGATCTCCAATGTAAGATTAGTCCCACCTGAATCAATTAATTCATCTGAGGCTCAGCTGTAGCGCAGCTTCCATCCGCAAAATAATGTGAGAAATCAACAATATACGCCCTTCCATTGAAGGAGCAGTCAGGTGGACCTAGTCTGGTGAGATAACAGTTCAAACATTGAACTATTTAACCACAAAATAAGAATCAACATAAGGTTCCATCAACAGGTAAATTCTGAAGCTCCAACCTGAGATTTTGCTAGGTCCAAACATAATCTGGGGCAGCAACCTCAGCCAATGCGGCAGAATTTCACTACATAAAGTTACAAGGCCTAAGGCATGAGGCCCAAGTCAGCATAAGGGTGTGAAGCCTGAGTCAGTTTAAAGGCCCAGCAATTCACCATGTACTTACCTGTGCAGCCTTCACCGAGAGCTCTCCATGGAGAGAAGCGGAGTCACAGCCAGGAATACCACATCATTGCAAACAGTAAGCTGATGTAAGCCCATGTTCCAGAGATGTCAGCCCCAGACAGTTTGTAGGAGAGAAGTGAAGGCAAAGACCCCCCTAGAGTCTGTTGTATGATAACATTTTAAAGGATAAAAATCTCTCCATTCTAGAAGGACCTCTCATGCGAATGTCTCCAGTCTGTGACCGACGCTGCTGGTCCATCTGCTCCTAGCGCAAGCACTCCTGTTGATCTCCCACAGAGATCTGAAGGGGCATGAGTAACGATTCCACGCTCGCACTGCAGCTATCCTTCACCTGGAGCAGCGGTGGGCAGCGCCATCTTGCCGTTGTCCGCGCATGCGCAGCAACCAGATTACCTACTGATGTCATCCAGAAGCCGGACCCCCGGATCATCACCTGGCGTGCTCAATGCAGGGACAGCAAACTGGTGCCGAGCAGGAAACCGGCACAGGCAGAAACGCCACTTCCAGTGCCTGCCGATGTCATCTGGCCGCGACATGCCGTCACGTCTGGATCTTCACCTGGCGTGTTCCACCACAGGGACGGGAGCCGAGCAGGAATGCAGACACGGGCAGGAGCGTTGTCCGGAGTGTTCATCCACAGGTACAGCACACTGTACCCCGCAGGATCACAGACCAAGAGGGTACATAATGTCCGGCGTGTTCAATTGCAGGGCAGTGCCAAGCAGGATCACAGACCCAGAGGATACACAATGTCCGGCATGTTCAACTTCAACAAGGGACTGCACACAGGCGCCGAGCAGGAACACACACCCGGAGGATGCAAGGGTAATTCCTGCCCTGGATACTTATCTGGAGCATTTGCTGCAAGGACAATCATCTGAGACAGAGCAGGTAAGCCGGGTTCACAGGGGGAATAAAAAAAACAAAAAAAAAAGTCCTCCCCTGTGCATCGTCCCAAAGGAAAAAATTACAGCTGGAGACTCTTCCAGGGCCAAAGACCCTGGGAAAAAAATGAACTTTTTTAAATTTACCAAATGGCTGCAATGAAACTGAGTGAAAAATTTAAAGGGGTCTGAATACTTTCCGTACCCACTGTAGAAAAACAGATCTGAATGGGGGTCGAGTTAGAATCACTGGAACCTTGGTATAAAAAACTAAAGCAAAAAACTCCTAAAATACACAATTTTATTTATAATCAGTATTAAAAGGGAAGAAAAAATCCCAACACCTATATCAAAAATTGAAGATAAAAATAGATATCCATAGAGTACAAGGAAGCTATGTCGCCCTAAACTCACCCCTTCCTTGCCGCGGAGGTTGGCACCCTAAAGCCAGGCCCTGGAGTGACCCTAGCAATGTGAAGGTGATAGTACTGCAAGGATTTACATTTCAAATGAACCATCAATCAGATCTAATATAGATAATACAAATACACCAAAGCCAATATGATTAAATTGGAAACATAGTGGGGTACAATGACCCAGGAAAACCACTCAGTTGTATATTAGCGGCTCCTAAAGGAAACCACCCGACGCGTTTCCCCTCATCTATCTGAGGTTCTTCAGGAGTGGACTAAATAGTTAGTTCAAAGAGACAATAGATAAATAACAATAAATGGTGGAAGTCCCATGTAACACTGAGAATCACATAATCCCCGAATATATCCAGTCTCACCTAAATGAGGCTATATTCAACAGCTAGAGAGCCTCAAGATACACAGTACCAGATCTCTGGCACCCATCAGAGTAACAGGGGTTAACCAAGGTATCTATACATATAGTGGTGGGGACAAATTCAAGGGGGCAAAAAACGGCAATTATTCAAAATACAAGGCGTTAGCCACTTATCTTAGGCCTCAGTGTACATCAGATAAGGACATTCCTCAAAGGACTCCCTGGATAAGAAGCGGATCCAATATCCCCATTACAGCAGTCAAACAGCTCCTCAATTCCTCAGCCTCCAGTCCAGATGCGGTTAGAGTAATGAGGTGCAAGTTCAGGGGGCAAAGGAAACGCCCACACGTGACTCACCAACTTATAGGGCGTATCTCAAACACTCTCACCTGTAATGGAGTAAAACGTTAAACCCCTCATGGCCTGATGATCAAGGGACATGTAATCCAGCGGAGTGTGCATATCCAGGTACACCACTTCTGCATCTCCGTCTACAGCAGGCACGTGACCGGGGAGTCCCTGATGACGCACAAGCTACCGCCCATTCTCGAGCGCCGAAGTGGAACGTCATCACATACCATGTGTCCCAGCAAGCTGCAGTCACGTGACCGGGACTTCCCGATGACACGTACCCGCGCATGCGTACTGCATGCATCCCAGGTTGGAACGCTAATATGGAGGCGTTCACAAAGGCAGAGACCCAGCTTATACTGCCAGTAACGCCCCCCTGCATACAAAAGTGAAGAGGGGGTTAATGCTGCGCATCAGCCAAAGAAGGGAATTTTGTTACTTACCGTAAATTCCTTTTCTTCTAGCTCTTATTGGGAGACCCAGACGATTGGGGTATAGCTACTGCCCTCCGGAGGCCACACAAAGCACTACACTAAAAAGTGCAAGGCCCCTCCCCCTCTGGCTATACCCCCCCGTGGTATCACGGGTTCTCCAGTTTTAGTGCCAAAGCAAGAAGGAGGAAGCCAATAACTGGTTTAAACAAATTAACTCCGAATAACGTCGGAGAACTGAAAAACCGTTCAACATGAACAACATGTGTACCCGCAAACAACCAAGAAATCCCGAAGGACAACAGGGCGGGTGCTGGGTCTCCCAATAAGAGCTAGAAGAAAAGGAATTTACGGTAAGTAACAAAATTCCCTTCTTCTTCAGCGCTCTATTGGGAGACCCAGACGATTGGGACGTCCAAAAGCTGTCCCTGGGTGGGTAAAGAGATACCTCATGTTAGAGCTGCAAAACAGCCCTCCCCTACGGGGATGTCACTGTCGCCTGCAGGACTCTTCTACCTAAGCTGGCATCCGCCGAAGCATAGGTATGCACCTGATAATGTTTGGTGAAAGTGTGCAGACTCAACCAGGTAGCTGCCTGGCACACCTGTTGAGCCGAAGCCTGGTGTCGTAGCGCCCAGGACGCACTCACGGCTCTGGTTGAATGGGCTTTCAGCCCTGAAAGAACCGGAAGCCCTGCAAAACGGTAGGCTTCCAGAATTGGTTCTTTGATCCATCGAGCCAGGGTGGCTTTAGAAGCCTGCAACCTCTTGCGCGTACCAGCGACAAGGGCATCGGAACGGCGTACGGGCGCCGTGCGTGAAATGTAGATTCTGAGTGCTCTCACCAGATCTAGCAAACGTAAATCATTCTCATACCGGTGAACCGGATGAGTGCAAAAGGACGGTAAGGAGATATCCTGATTAAGATGAAACGAGGATACTACCTTAGGGAGAAACTCCGGAATGATGCGCAGCACTACCTTGTCCTGGTGAAACCCCAGGAAGGGAGCCTTGGATGACAGAGCTGCCAGCTCAGACACTCGCCGAAGCGATGTGATCGCAACGAGAAACGCCACCTTCTGTGACAGGCGAGAAAAGGAAACTTCCTTCAGAGGCTCGAAAGGCGGCTTCTGGAGAGCAACTAGAACCCTGTTCAGATCCCATGGATCCAACGGCCGCTTGTACGGGGGTACGATATGACAAACCCCCTGCGGGAACGTGCGCACCTTAGAAAGACGTGCTAGACGCTTCTGAAAAAACACGGATAGTGCTGAGACTTGCCCTTTGAGGGAGTCTAGCGACAAGCCCTTTTCTAACTCCTATTGTAGGAAGGAAAGAAAGATAGGCAATGCAAATGGCCAGGGAGACACTCCCTGAGTAGAGCACCAGATTAAGAAAACCTTCCACGTTCTGTGGTAGATCTTAGCAGACGTGGGCTTCCTAGCCTGTCTCATGGTGGCAACGACCCCTTGGGATAATCCTGAAGACGCTAGGATCCAGGACACACAAGCCACACAGTCAGGTTCAGGGCCGCAGAATTCCGATGGAGAAAACGGCCCTTGAGACAGTAAGTCTGGTCGGTCTGGTAGTGACCCCGGTCGGCCGACCGTGAGATGCCACAGATCCGGGTACCACGATCTCCTCGGCCAGTCTGGTGCGACGAGTATGACGCGGCTGCAATCGGATCTGATTTTTGCGCAGTACTCTGGGCAAGAGTGCCAGAGGTGGAAACACATATGTGAGCCGGAACTGCGACCAATCTTGCACTAAGGCGTCTGCCGCCAGAGCTCTGTGATCGCGCGATCGTGCCATAAATGCCGGGACCTTGTTGGTGTGCCGAGACGCCATTAGGTCGACGTCCGGCTCCCCCCCCAGCGGCAACAGATTTCCTGAAACACGTCCGGGTGAAGGGACCATTCCCCCGCGTCCATGCCCTGGCGACTGAGGAAGCCTGCTTCCCAGTTTTCTACGCCCGGGATGTGAACTGCGGATATGGTGGATGCTGTGTCCTCCACCCACATGAGGATTCGCCGGACTTCCTGGAAGGCTGCTGACTGCGTGTCCCTCCTTGGTGGTTGATGTATGCCACCGCTGTGGAGATGTCCGACTGGATTCGGATCTGCTCCCTTCTAGCCACTTTTGGAAAGCTAATAGGGTAAGATACCCTGCCCCGATTTCCAGCACATCGAACTGAAGGGTGGACTCCTGCTGAGTCCACGTCCCCTGAGCCATGTGGCGGAGACAAACTGCTCCCCACCCTGACAGACTCGTATCTGTCGTGACCACTGCCCAGGATGGGGGCTATGGCAATGAGGTGGGAATAAGCCACTATTGCAGAGAGTCCTCGGCCGTCAGGGAAAGGGAGACTTCCCGTCCAGGGAGGTTGACTGCCCATCCCATTGGCGGAGAATGTCCCATTGCCGTTGGCGCAGATGAAACTGCGCAAAGAGAACTGCCTCGATGGCTGCCACCATCTTCCTTAGGAAGTGCATGAGGCGCCTTAAGGGGTGCGACTGGCCTTGAAGGAGAGACTGCACCTCTGTCCGCAGTGAACGCTGCTGGTTCAGCGGAAGCTTCACTATGGCTGATAGAGTATGAAACTCCATGCCGAGATACGTTAGTGATTGAGTCGGAGACAGATTTGACCTTGCCAAATTGATGATCCACCCGAAAGTCTGGAGAGTCTCCAGCGTAACATTCAGGCTGCGTTGGCATGCCTCGAGGGAGGTTGCTTTGACGAGTAGATCGTCCAAGTACGGAATCACCGGGTGTCCGTGAGAGTGCAAGACTGCTACCACTGCTGCCATGACCTTGGTGCCCACCCGTGGGGCTGTCGCCAGACTGAATGGCAGAGCTACGAACAGAAGATGTTCGTCTCCTATCACAAAACGTAGAAAACGTTGGTGCTCCGTAGCAATTGGCACGTGGAGATAGGCATCTTTGATGTCTGTTGAGGCAAGGAAGTCTCCTCGAGACATTGAGGCAATGACGGATCGGAGGGATCCCATCCGGAACCGCCTGGCGTTCGCATGCTCGTTGAGCAGTTTCAGAACCAGAACAGGACGGAAGGAACCGTCCATTTTTGGAGCCACAAAGAGATTGGAGTACAAACCCTCGCCCTCGTTCCTGAGGGGGGACAGGGATCACCACTCCTTCTGCTCTTAGAGCGTCCACCGCCTGCAGCAGGGCATCTGCTCGGTGGAGAGGTGGGGCCGTTCTGAAGAATGGAGTCGGAGGACGAGAACAGAACACTGTCCTGTGAGCACAATGTCCGTCACCCACCGGTCTGTGACCTGTGGCAGCTAAATGTCGCCAAAGGCGGGGGAGTCTGCCATCAACCGCGGATGCGGAGAGAGAGAGAGAGAGCTGAGAGTCCTGAGGAGACCGCCTTGGTAGCGGTTCCTCCGACTGCCTTCCTTGGGCGAGATTGAGCCCGGCCGGAATCTGAGCCCGTCTGAGGTTTTGTAGCCCTTTTGCACGAGGACAATTGGGACCTGCCGGAGCTTGGGAAGGACCGAAACCTCGACTGTACTTTTAGGACAGCATTAACAGGGTAAGTCGCAGTGCAGACTTGCGGGGTTACGGACGCCTCTGCGGTACAGATGTCCCTGCTCAAGGTCAGCTGCGCAAGAACAGCAGAAAAGGTTAGGTTGCCAATACGGCTGTGGATGCCGGAGCAACCGACACGCCGATAGCCTCCTAGACAGATTTCAACCAGAGTCCATCTGTCTGTGAATGGCATCTTGAAGTGAAGCCCCATCTCCAGTGCAACTATGGCTCTATATGCAAGCCTGGAGATTGGAGAATCCACCTTTGGACCCTGGGTCCAGCGCTGACCACGTCAGGGGAAAAAAGGGATAACGTGTATCCTAAAAACGTTTGGAGAAGACGCTTATCTGGTAAGCGTGGTGTTCCTGGACTGCTTCTCTGAAGTCAGCGTGGCCAGAAAAATACTCAATATCTGTGTGAGATACTGAAAAGGAACTTCTCCTGTTCGTCTCCTATCTCCACTGGGGGAGCTGAGGGAGAAAGATCCAACCTTCCATTGGTGGACGGTATAGGATCATTCCGTATGGCGTTACCACCCGGTGTATCCGGATTGAGAGCGATGTCAGTATCAAAGCCCTGAAGAGCTGCCTTTTGTTCAAGTAGATTGCCCATGGGTGCAAGTCTCTATATTATGACTACTCCGTCCCTGTCCATGGACAGGGTTGACAGGAGGTTTCTTTGGCCACAACTAGTAGAGCCCCGGCAGACGAAGTGCTAGAGACCCCGGCAGACGACGTGCTACAGGGGAGCATGCACACAATGGGACGGTGTCATGAACAGCATCCCATGTAGTAAAAACAGCACTGAAAACTGTGTTGCTTTTTTGCCGCTGCCGACTAGCTATCTAGAAGTATATAGCCAAGATTGGTGACCGTACATTGCAATGTATAGCATACAGGCATAAAGTACAAATGACCACTGCAGCACAAGCAATACAAGCAGCATAGAAGCCTGTGCCCTGGCACCCCTGCTCTTCTGCTGCTGTATACTAGTCATCTAGGGGAATATAGCCCAGAAGAGTGACCCTACAGTGCAATGTATAGCATACAAGCACAAGTACAAATGAACACTGCAGCACATGCAATCCAAGCAGCATAGAAGCCTGTGCCCTGGCACCTCTGCTCTTCTGCTGCTGTAGACTGGTCATCTAGGGGAATATAGCCCAGAAGAGTGACCATACAGTGCAATGTATAGCATACAAGCACAAGTACAAATGCACACTGCAGCCCATGCAATACAAGCAGCATAGAAAAAAACCTGTGCCCCAGCACCCTTGGTTTTCTGCTGCTGTAGTCTAGCCATTCCAGAAGAATATAGCTAAGACTAGCGACTGTACAGTGCAATGTATAGCATATCAGCATAAACACAAATGAACACCTCAGTCGTGCAAAACAAGCAGCCTAGAAAGCCTGTGCTTTAGCACACCTGCTTTCCTGCTGCTGATGTGTCGCTCCCCAAGCGGGCATATAGCGACCTATGTAGTTAAAAACAACACATGTATACACTGCAGTTATATCGTGGTCAGCACTATGTGTGCCTCTTACCGCCCGCCTATAAGCGGGTGTATGATCGCCACTGTCCTGCCTTGGTGCCCCGAGCTCTGCAGTAATGGCTGCCGGCTTCTTCCCCAGCTCGTGTGAGTAGGGGCGGGCCGTGGGCGTGCCCCCAAGGCAGAGCGGGAATCCGGCGTCCGACAGAGTGCAGTGAGAGGGCTGGAGCATGTAAAAAGGCTCCAGCCCTCGGCGCTGCTGATTGCTCAGCGCCTGTCCCCTTCCCTGAGTGACAGGGAGGGGGCGGGAACGAAGCGGCACTAGGCCGCAGAAGCCGGGGACTGGAGTTATAAGCGCCGCCGCCGTAAAAGCGCGGTCGGCGCCCAGTCCCCGGCGAACTACAAGTCCCAGCCGCGCCGCCGCTCCCGGAGCGTCCGGCGCGGTAGTTCCCAAAACACAAAGTCACTCAGCAAAGCTGCAGTGACTGTAACCCTTTACTGTCCCCGGCGCACTAGCACACCCAGCAAGTCTGGAGTGTGCTGTGCCTGTGTGTACGGGGACACAGAGTACCTGTAATGGTGCAGGGCCATGTCCCTGAACGGTACTCCAGCTCCGTATCCAGCAGGTTCAAATGGGTCTGTGGATGGAGCCCGGCGTCAGAGCTTTGAGGCCGGCAGGATCCCACTTCCTCAGAGCCCCTCAGGGGGATGTGGAAGGAAAGCAGCATGTGGGCTCCAGCCTCCGTACCAGCAATAGGTACCTCAACCTTACAACACCATCCAGGGGTGAGAAGGGAGCATGCTGGGGACACTATATGTGTCCTCTTTTCTTCCATCCGAAATAGTCAGCAGCTACTGCTGACTAAAATCTGTGGAGCTATGCGTGGATGTCTGACCTCCTTCGCACACAAAGCTAAAACTGGAGAACCCGTGATACCACGGGGGGGTATAGCCAGAGGGGGAGGGGCCTTGCACTTTTTAGTGTAGTGCTTTGTGTGGCCTCCGGAGGGCAGTAGCTATACCCCAATCGTCTGGGTCTCCCAATAGAGCGCTGAAGAAATGAAGATGTAGCACGTTGATGTTATAAACGTATTCTTTTATTCCATCGGTCTACGCGTTTCGAGGATATACCTCTTCTTCAGGACCAACGCATCAACATAGTATCTACTATTCTATGTTACTATGTTGATGCACTGGTCTTGAAGAAGAGGTATATCCTCGAAACGCGTAGACCGATGGAATAAAAGAATACGTTTATAACATCAACGTGCTACATCTTCATTTTGGCTGATGCGCTGCATTAATCCCCTCTTCACTCTGATTTGTATGCACATCCACGTGGGGCTGCAGCAGACGCCAACATCCTATGCTCTATCAGTGGTTGTGACTATCACAACCTTTTTAGGTGAGTGTATTTTTCCTGATCTACCTCACTGATCTGTTGGTATTACACTATCAGCGCTCCTTATTTTTCAGTTTAATAATGCCCCCCCTATCATACATGCACGGAGGGAAGAAGTTACACACAGTTGCTGCAGCATACAGACATGGGGACAGCAGTGCTATCAGGGCAGGATATTTTGCAATTAATTGAAATAGATTAATATCCAGCCATTAAAGGGGTTAGAAGTTTTAGGTGAGATGGTGTGTTAGGGAAGGATCAAATTACGTGGAATCCAAATATCACATTAAAGGTAACTATGATGAAAAAATTAAAATACGTAGAGAAATACAACACCTCAAATTAGGTAAATAAACAAAGCCAAATCCTTTGCGGAACAATAAGCATGACAGAAAGGCAGGCTAAGAGAATCAGGCAGAGCTATGGGTAGAGAAAGCAAGGAGACACTCATAGGGCGTACTAGAATTGATGGAGATATAAGTTGGGAGGATCTACAGAAAGCATCCAAATTGTAGCTGCTCATTGAGTCCGGATGGATTCACATTACATAACCTGTGAATCCACCGGGCCTCCCTCTGTAGAATAAGTCTGTCCCAGTTGCCACCCCTGTCCGGTGGTGGGACTACCTCGATGGCACTAAAGGCAAAGCAGTCCAGGACACCCCCATGCTCCATCCTGACATGTCTCGAGATGGGAGTGTCCCTGGCATTCCTAAAATCCCCAATATGGGCTCCTATCCATTTTTTAAATTCATGTTTAGTCTTCCCTACGTACTCCTTCCCGCAATCACACTTAAAGAGGTAGATCACACCCACCGTGGTGCAATTAGCAAATTGTCTGTTGAAGTATGTTCTCCCTGTTACTTCACTAAGGAACCGATCTCCCCGTTTTACATATTTGCAAAAGGTGCATCTCCCGCACCTGAATGTACCCACTTTTCTAGTGTCAAGCCAGGTTGATCCAGATGGAGAACAATAGTTACTGTGGACCAACCTGTCCCGAATGGTCCTACCTCGTCTAAATGTGATGGAAGGAGAAGGAGGTATGGAGCCCGCAATATTCGGGTCAGCCTTCAAGATGTCCCAGTACTTTCCAATAATTCTACGTACATCCTCTGACCGGTCATCGAAATCCCCGGTAATTTGGTGGTAATGGGGTGAGTTTAGGGCGACATAAGGATTAGGCCCCTCCCTTGTACTCTATGGATATCTATTTTTATCTTCAATTTTTGATATAGATGTTGGGATTTTTTCTTCCCTTTTAATACTGATTATAAATAAAATTGTGTATTTTAGGAGTTTTTTGCTTTAGTTTTTTCACAATTGTACTTCTAAATCTATTTGGTTCAGAATAATGGAACCTTGGTATACCCGTCTGTGTGATTTCTGCAGAAAAGTGTTTACTGCCATTATACCGGTAATGGGGGCTATGAATGTGGCCAGCAACCCTCTCTCTGAACTAAATGTGGCTCTTAAGGTCAGAAAAATTAAGGACTTCTGGTATTCGGGTAACTGGTGTATTCATACACTCGTTTGCCTGTCCAATCATAATACGTTTTTCCTGCTGGTGATATTCTCATTTTGAAGTCCAGCTATATTGCTGCTAGTTTCTGCCAGTGAGTGGAATACCAGCTAGGACATCTGTCTTTCGTGTTTTTGTTCTACACTCTGTACCTATCTTACAACTGTTGTTCGTAAGTAGGCGGCATATTCTTTAGCAGTATTTACCCTCTCTGGATTTTTTTGTTTGCCTTACTCACACTGGGATCACTTTCTAATTCAGCGCACTTTCCCTTTTGGAGGTATTTTGCACTCTGCTCTGCCCTTCGTATCCTTAAAGGGAACCTGTCAGGTGCAATATGCACTCAGAACCACAAGCAGTTCTGGGTGCATATTGTTAATCCCTGCCGAGCAGTCCCAGCCTATAGTAGCATACATAAAGGCATCTTTCGAAAAAGTATTTCTAAAAATCCTTTCTGATATGCTAATGAGGCCAGCGACTAATCGCAAGGGCGATGGTTCCCTTGGCTAGTCAGCCCCCTTAGCATGTAAGCTCGTCCCTGTGGGTGGGCTAACATGCTAATGAATGCATTGCATCAGAGGCATGTTTGCGCTCACCTCTACTGCCACTGCACCCAATGCTGGATGTTTAGTTCGCATGATACCGGACTTTGTCATGCGCACTACGAAGCCGGGTGTACATGTGCTGGCTTCAAACTAATGTAGCGCGACTAGTCGCTGGCCTCATTAGCATATCATATGGAATCTTAAGAAATACTTTTTCTAAAGATCCCTTTATCTATGCTACTATAGGGTGGGACTGCTAGACAGGGATTAGCAATATGCACCCAGAACTGCTAGTTGTTCTGGGAGCATAAAGAACCTGACAGGTTCCCTTTGATGAACGTGATGAACACATGAACGTGAAGTGCTTGAGCTCCCATAGTTTAGTCTGCGGTCAGGGCTATTTTAACTCTCATGGGAAACACTAGAGACTGCAGAGCTGGGATCTTTAGTCTCTACAAGAACTGGCATGGTTAGGCTGGAAACACATCTATGCGAGTAAAATCGGTCCGACTGGGCTGAAAAATACTCGGCTGATTTTAGTTCACGTTAGGTGCGAGTGCAACGCAAGTGCGATGCTTTTTGCTCGCGTGTGTGTCGCGTTTGCGATGCTAGTTTCAAGCAACATCTTAATTATATAAAAGCTATTACACATGTGTCATTTAATTTACCTCTGGGAATGTGATGTCACATTCATCTGTTGAATATTTAATGAGCGAAGTTACTGCCACACACGCAAATGTGAACGCTGGTGCGCGTGTGTGATCCTACTTTTAATCCCCTTCCATAGGAAATCATTGGGACAAATGGTGCGAGAAACTCGCAAAAAAGCAGCATGCTGCGATTTTTTTCTCAGTCCGATTTGGACTGAGAAAAAAATCGCAGATGAGAGCTGAATCATTCACTAACATGTGTTAGGGCTGCTTCTCACTTGCGAGTTTCTCGCAGTAGAGCAATGCGAGAAAAACTTGCATTGGAATCAGACACATGTTAGTGAATGATTCAGCTCTCATCTGCGATTTTTTTCTCAGTCCAAATCGGGCTGAGAAAAAAATCGCAGCATGCTTGCTGGTCTGGCACTGTGAGGGCCAGTTCTGACATTGTGCTGGTGTGTGTGGTTCTGCCACACACACTGGCACCTGGGCTGCCTTTATTCGCAGTTGTCAGTCCTTGCAGCATGGGAGCGGTTCTGACATTCCCCGGGGTCCTGTTCAAGTCATTATATGAGACCTTATGGTACGATATTAATTTATAACATAGTGTAGGGACCCCCCTATAGAGATTTGCCGTGACGGGGCAGGGGGGCTCAAATCATTGATCAATAATTTGCAAAAAATCTCATTGAATTGTTACAGTAGGAATGAATTTGTGAATTTTACACTTTTTATCTTTTCATTGTTGCATGCCATTCATGAGCAGTGCTGGCTCCCCTCTTCTTTGCGTATTCATAGAGCTGCATGCAAACTTATGCACAGTAGCTGTCAATTATTGTAGATGTTAATAATTAGTTAAAAACAGAGAGTAGTAGAGATGGGTTTCTAAGCCGCGCCAATGACCAAATGATCATGGAAGTTTAAGATTAATGTGGCTTTATTTCATGCACAAGTCAACGTGTTTCAGGAGACTCAGCTCCCTTCCTCAGGACATTCAGACAAAAGAACATCAAATCTGCAGATAAAGCAACATTAATCCTAAACTTCCATGATCATTTGGTCATTGGCGCGGCTTGGAAACCCATCTCTACTACTCTCTGTTATCAGCCATCGTGGGGACTGCTGCCGTGACCTGGAGTTACATGCATTTACAGGAGTTGTGACTGGCACAACCCCTATTGGTGAGTAGTACTGCTCATTCCTAAACCCCGTATCTATTGGGGTAAGACCCTATTGCGCTCCTTTTTCCACAGTCTTCTTATTTGTAATAATTAGTTAAAAATAGATTAGTAGGTACAAAGATGAGTTGGTATATCCTCTGGACCCCATAAACAGATTAATTCTGCCTGAACCCAACAATTCCAATTTGTAAAAAATTATTAAAATCTTTTAGCTTTTATATATTGTAGCAAAAATATAAATAAAATCAAGAATAAAACTGAAAACCGTCCTCAAGTCTGCACAAAAAAAAGTGTTTTCGTTTACATCACCCAACCCTATTTTTATGTCAAATAATCAAAGCATTGGTGCCTGATGTCACATAAACAGATATCCTTATTTTACTTGCAATAGTGTATCAGTTCAAGGGCATTTATACTATGAAGGATAGGCTGCATTCACAAATCCATGCAACACAACTGGGAGCTCTCCATTTTTTATATTTCCCCAGAAATCACAAAAACCCATAAAGTTTCATGGATCTAAACAATCTGTACATATATCCATAAACAAAAATCAAAGATCCAAATTTCAGATCCATGAGATTCAGAGAATGTTCTATTCTGACCCAACTATGCGGATCAGTCAGTCACTGAAGTCTATACACATCTGTGAAACATGGAAGCATGTCGGAAGGCTTCTGATTTACATCAGTGTCTCACAGCTGATGTTTAGTGATAAATTGGAATAAAACCCTATAACCTTCCATGGGTCTATTCATGGGCTTGGAAACAAAGACATTCCTACCGTTAAAAAAAACAAAACAAAACACACACACAACACCAGTGGCAACTCACTTCCTGTGACAACAAAAGGAATGTGTTGAAATCTAAATTCATTCTCTCCCTAACACGATCTATCAGAAGGTCATAACTAGAGTTGAGCAATGTTCGATTCGAACCATTCGCCAATTTCAAATTCGAGTGATTTTGGGCGGTGTTCGAGTCGTTCGACGAACTCGAACGATTTGCTTCAAGTTCGGCAGTTCGAGTTACCGTTCAATAACGGTTCGATCACCAAAAGCGTAGCTAGTTACTAGATGGCTTTTCACTGTAATCGTGTCAGTCACTGTTAATAATGATATTATCAAAATTCAGCGTATAGTGTGCGGGGGAGACGGGGTTTAGATCAGTGCTGCTGAGTGCTGAAAGAAAGATCGCCATTTTTTTTTCCTAACCGCGCGTACAGTGGGGCGGGCCAGGCTGTCAGCCAATCACAGAGACACACAGCAAAGTGGATTTTTGCCAGACAAGCAAGGGCATGTGTCATAGGCTGTGCATGTCACATGTCTTTGCCCTATAAGACCCGGACATTTTCCCCTTCACAGCCATTATCTCTCTGCTGTGGGTGTGTGACAGTCACCGCTCCCGTTGCTGCTGCTGTGTGCGCTATAGATTTATACAGTGCAATCTACACATCGGTTTAGGGATTAGAGACTACTTGTAATTTCAGCCCTTTTCAGGGTTACATTGCAGTCGTTCATAGCCTTTTTTGCTTCGCAGGTCTGTGCCAGCGCTGTGCAGGGGTTTAAAACAGCGTCTGGCTAAATCATCTTAGGCAATTCCTTGGGGCATAGTTTCATTGTCAGGGAAAAAAAGTTCCTCTGCTGACAAGCAAGCTACACCACCTGTGTATTGTACACCACCTGTCCATTTTTGCTATGCTATTTTAATTGCAAAAAGTGCTACCAATTTTAGGGCCATAGTTTCATTGTCTGTGATAGTCAGTGTTGGTTCTTCAGCTGTCAATAAAGCTAGACCACCTCTGCAATCTACACCACCTCTCCATTTTTGCTATGACATTTTAAGTGTCCAATTTGGTCACAAATAAAATGAGTGGCAAAAGGACAGATGCTGGTGGAAAGGGGAACAGGCGTGTTGGAAAGGGAAAAAAGTTTGTGTCCGTGGTGTAGGTGGTAAAGCAACAGTAACATCTGCTGAAGAAAGGCAATCTTACAGCAAAAGTAAGATGTCTACTATTTTCCGTGGACAATCTGATGTGATACCTTTTTTACGGAACCGACCAACTCGACCAAAGGTAAATGATGCACAAAAAAAGCACATGCTTGAATGGATCTCAAGTGCTCCATCAAGTGGACTCTCCTCCACCTCAACTTCAACATCCCAAAGACTTCAGTCCTCTGAGTTGTCACCCCAATCGCTCTTGCTTTCTAAAAGCTCTCAAGTCTCCACCCGCCCGGCAGAGTATGGGGTAACAGAGATGGTTGAGTCTGCAGAGCTGTTCAGTCACACTATAGCCTGGGAATCAGAGGTCTGCTCCAAAGCTACAGTGAGTCCAGACCAGGAAATGATCTGCAGTGATGGCCAGAAGCTTTGGGAGTCAGATTCAGGCCCTGATGAAGAAGTTTCTGAGCATAATGTAGACCCTCATTCCCAAACTGTAACTCCTCTTGGTGGAGACAATGATAAACATGCTGATGACGATGAGACTCAGATACCGGATTGGAATGACAACTTAACTTCGGTCAGGGCAGGGAGAGGTTAGCTCTGAGGACGAGGGGAGTGCAAACACATAGGGTGATGATGAGGTTGTAGATCCCACTTACTGTCAACCCACAGTCAGGCACTCGATGAGGTCAGCAGAGGCGGTGGAGGAGGATGCGACTGACGAAAAGGTTAGCTTGTGCCTTCCTGGACATAGACGGAGTACTGGAAGCACGTCAACAACTGCATTCTCAGCCACAACTCTGCCTCTGAGCACAAGTTGGGGTGGCTCTGCAGAACGCATGGGTTCTAAGCCATCCCTAGCCTGGTCCTTCTTTGACATCGCAAAGGATCTCCCAACTCATGTCATCTGTAAGATTTGTCGCCAATCTCTAAGTAGAGGCCAAAACCTCACTAGTTTGACTACTTCCTCCATGGACCGTCACATGGATATGAAGCATAAGTCCCAGTGGGAAGCTCACTGCTACAATGCGGCCTAGCGGAGAGGGCCAACCACAGTCTGTCCCTTCAAGTGCATCTGCGCGCTCTTCATCCTCTATGACTGTGGGGACAGCAGTCACACATGCTTTGCGATGCAGACCTTCCACCTCTTTAACCTCAACAGGCAGTGTGATTGGCAGGTCGTCAGTTGTTTTGGAAGTGGAAACAGCTGCTGGTGTTGAGCTCTCTCAGACATAGAGAACACTAACTTTGGATAAAGGCAACATTATGTTTCCGCCTGCACTTTCCTCACAGACCAGCAGTTTTCCAGGGACACCCTACTCAACGCCGTCTCAGCACAGCAGCCAGCCCTCGGTCCCTCAGATTTGGACAAGTAAAAGACCATTTCCTCCTAGCCATGACAAAGCTAAGACGTTGACTTTCACCCTCTGCAAGCTGTTGGCTACAGAAATGCTGCCTTTCCGCCTGGTGGACACAGAGGATTTTCGAGACCTTATGTCCGTCGCAGTGCCCCAGTAACAGATGCCCAGTCGCCACTACTTCTCCAAGAAAGGTGTGCCTGCGCTACACCAGCATGTCGCACACAACATCACCGCTTCCTTGACAAAACTCTGTATGTGACAGGGTGCATTTCACCACCGATACTTGGACCAGTAAGCATGGACAGAGGCGTTACAAGTCGCTGACTGGGCACTGGGTAACTATGGTGAGAGATGGAGAAGGGTCTGCTGTAAAAGTCTTGCCGTACCCACGAGTTGTGCGTCAAGCCTCTGTATGTAGCAGTTCCTCCACTTCTTCTGCCTCCTCAATCTCGTCTGGATCCTCCACCTCCGCCAAAAGCCTGTCTGGACAGGCCACCCGTGTTCTAAATGCGCACAAGGAATCCCGCACACCTCCTTACTATGCTGGCAGCAGAGCTGAACGGCATCAGGCGGTCTTAACGTTGAAATGTCTGGGAAATAAGAGTCACACAGCTGACCAGTTGTGGTCAGCTTTGGGGACCGAGTTTCGTAAATGGTTGTCTCCACTCAACCTGCAGCCAGGGAAGGCCGTGTGCGACAATGCTGCAAACCTGGGTGCGGCACTTCGCCGGGGCAAGGTGACACACGTGCCTTGTATGGCTCTCGTGTTGAAAATTGTTGTCCAGCAATTTTTAACCCACTATCCCGGCCTAGATGGGCTTCTGCACAGGGCACGGTCACTATCTGCTCACTTCCGCCGTTAAAACGGCACAGCTGACCGACTTGCATCGCTCCAGAAGTCTTTCAGCCTGCCGGTTCACCGCCTGAAATGCGATGTGTCGACACGCTGGAATTCGACTCTCCACATGTTGCAGCGACTGTTGCAGCACCGCCGAGCCCTGGTGCAATACATTATGATGTATAGCCTGGGCCAACGAGATGCAGAGGTGGGGCAGATCACGCTGATGGAGTGGTCTCAGATCAAGGACCTATACACCCTTCTGCACAGTTTTCGACATGGCGACGAAGATGTTTAGCGCTGACAATGCCAGCCACAATATAAGCATGACAATTCCAGTCATTTACATGCTGGAGAACACTCTAAACTGTATTCGGAGTCAGTTGGTGGGACAAGAGGAAGGGGAGGAAGTACAAGAGGATTCATATGCGGAAGGGATACCAAGATCTACAAGGTCCAGACGTTCAGCATCACCAAGGCGGCAGGCATGGGACGGTGCAGGAGAGGGAATAACAAGAGCGCATGGTAGCAGCCAAACTGTTGAGGAAGGTTCGGGAGCCCAGGAAGAAATGAAGGACGAACTGGCGATGGGCATGGAAGACTCAGGAGATGAGGGAGACCTTGATCACATTTCGGTTGTTTGAGGTTGGGGGGAGACGTCAGAGGAAGGAAGCATGGTTATCACCTCGCCAACACAAACACAGCAAGGACTTGGTCCGCATGGATGGGCAAGACACATGAGCACCTTCTTGCTGCACTACCTACAACATGACCCTCGGAATGTCCGAATTAGAAGTAATGCTGACTACTGGGTTGCCACACTCTTAGATCCCCGGTACAAGTCAAAATTTGGCAAAATAATTCCAGCCATAGAAAGGGACGCACGTATGCAGGAGTATCAGCAGAAGCTGTTATACAATCTTAGCTCGGCTTTTCCATTAAACACCAATGGTGCACAGATTGAATATCACAGTTATAACTTGCCAACCATGAGACTGTCGAGTCATCATCAGTCAAACCGTACCAGCAACACCATATCTGGTGGTAACAGCAATTTTATGGAATCGTTTCATCATTTTTTTAGACCATCCTTTGCAAGGCCACAAGAGACAAGAAGTCTGACACATAGTCAACGGCTGGAGAGGATGATACAGGAGTATCTCCAAGTGAATATAGATGCCATGACTCTGCAACTGGAGCCTTGCTCATTTTGGGCTTCCAATCTGGAAAAATGGCCTGAGCTCGCCACTTACGCCTTGGAGATCTTGTCGTGTCCTGCAGCCAGTGTTCTCTCGGAACGTGTCTTCAGTGCTGCTGGGTGTGTGCTGACAGAAAAGCGCAAGTGTCTGTCCAGTGACAATGTGGACAGACTAACGTTCATCAAGATATACAAGTCATGGATCCGCAAGGACTTTTCTACCCCTGTGTCATCCTGGGGAGAGTAAAGGCTTGAGGATTTTGATTGTGCTTCATGCAAATCAACATGTCAAGTATGCAACTGGGGGACAATTGATGCCACTTAAGTGGTGTCTGTGGCCCAATTTTTGGAAAAAAAGGAGACTCCGGTTGGGGTCCCCTTGCTGTGTTTTACATGATTTTAGAAGAGCATGACATGCCTATATCTGTGTCTCCTCCTCCTTTTACTCATCCAGCTCTTTTGTTTTCGCATGAGTATATGTACTTGTCACTTTTCCATGTGTTTGTGGTGTCTTATGAGTTTTGTCACCTTTTCGACACCTTAGAAGGTGTTTTCTATGTGTTTGTATGTATTTGTGTTTGCCTTCCATTGTTTTCAATGGGGTTCGAAGGTGTTTGTAGAACGTTCGCCGAACTGAGCCATCGTTCGACGAACCGAACCGAACTCGAACACTAGGGGGGTGGCTCAACACTAGTCATAACATACATTAGATGGCTGGCCGATCTAAGTGAAATCGGAGAGTTCATTGATAATGGCAAAGGGAAACTGTTGGCTGATTCATGCTACCCAAGCCACAGGCATCACAGCCTGGATGCAAAATTGCATCCAGTATATATTACTTTACTATTTACTATTACTTATTATTTTTGTGACACATTGTACTTTATGTTAGTGGTACAATTAGGTCAACATTTTTTGTGTTTACTTTTTAAAAATATTACATTTGTGGAAAATTTTGCAATTTTCAAATTTCAGTTTCTATATTCTTAAAGCAGTTAGACATACTGTACGAAATCATCAATAAATAGCATTTCCTTTATATCTGAAATACTAAGATGGAAAGAAGTGTGCAGCTGTATTTGGTTTAATTGTAAAGCAGGGAAATAGGGGTGCAGCAAAGCCCAGACAGATGGTAGTAAGGAACTCTATAATTAGGCAGACAGATAGGGTCATCTGTCGCTGAGACCGTGAATGCTGAACAGTGTGTTACCGGGTGCTCTGGTTCGGCATATTGCGGATCGGATAGACAGATTGCTGGGTGGGGCTGGGGAAAGCCCAGCTGTCATGGTACACATTGGTATGAATGAAAAAGTTAGAGGCAGGTGGAAGGTCCTTAAAAATGATTACAGAGAACTAGCAGAGAAGCTTAAGTCCAGGACCTCCAGGTGGTGTTTTCAGAAATACTGCCGATGCCACGAGCCTCACTAAAAAGACAACAGGAACTTAGGGAGATAAATACGTGGCTTAGAAATATGTGTAGGAAGGAAGGGTTCGGGTTCATGGATAACTGGACTGACTTCTTAGTCGGAAACAGGCTCTACAGTAGAGATGGGCTGCACCTCAATCGGGGAGGGTGCAGCTGTGCTGAGGGAGAAAATGGTCAGACGGATGGAGGTGGTAGATGAACCAACAAGAGGAGATAATGTGCTAGATCTGGTCCTGTCAAATAGACCAGATACAATTTCAGATCTACAGGTCCGGGAGCACTTGGACACAAGCGATCATAATATGGTAAGCTTCAAAGTAATATTCAATAAAACATTTAAAGGGGGAAATGGTAAAACCTGGAATTTTAGGAAAGCGGATTTCAACAAATTAAGGGAAAAGCTTAAATGTGTAGATTGGGATAATGTCATGGTAACTGGGGATACTGAACATAAATGGGGTAAGTTTAAGGATATACTCATAGATTCCTGTAAAACATGTATATCCTCTGGTAATAAAATGTCCAGGAATAAAAAGAAATCACTATGGATAACTAAGACAGTACAAAGTATAATAAAACAAAAACAAAAAGGCGTTCAAAATCTTAAAGGTTGAGAAACAGAAATAGCATTTCAGGAGTATAAAGATCTCAATAGGAAATGTAAAAAAAGAAATCAAGCAAGCAAAATTAGGTACTGAAACAAAAATCTCCAAGGACATTAACCTCTTTACGACCGCCTTACGTTTTTTTTAAACGGCGGCAGAATAGGGTACTTATTCTGATCTGTCGTTTTAAAACAGCAGGAAGAAAAAAGTAAATAACGCCCCCCAGTGTCAGAAAATCTCTGGGGCTTCAGCTGCTGGGGGTAGCTGAGACCCTGGAGATCACGGCCGTTTTTTCCAATCCCCGGTCACGAGATCACTGGTACACACCGTGAAACAGTGATGACGTTACAGTAAATGGCGGCGCCGGTAAAAAAAACATTTATCACCCACCTAGCATGATCAAACAAGATGGGCGATAAATCTCCTCCCCGGTCTCCTCCGGTCCCCAGATGTCGCCAAAGTGCCCCCCCCCCCGACGCCCAAACCCCTTTGTATAACCCAAGATGGCAGCGTACACACTAAGGCGCCAGCCGCATTCATCCTACTTCTCCGATTTCTGTTGCAGGTGCCATGATACATGCGACAGAAAACTCCTCCCCAGGTCCTGCCAAGTCACCCCCTATAACTCCCCGGTGTTCTCGGTACCTTATGCCTGGGCGATCCCTCCTTCTACTTCTCCAAAGATTCTGGCCGTATGCGCAGAGCGGCTGTCAGCTCAGCGTCACTGCATTCAGAGTTACTGACGCTCATACTTCCGAGCAGTGGACCCGGGGAGGGTGGATGCACCCACAGTCCTCACATTAAGGGCCTGCCCTTCTAGAAAATGGGGGATACATTCACTGAGCATACCCCCATATTCTAGAAGGTCCAGATTCGAGATTTTTCTTTTTTCTTTTCAATAAATTGGTGAAAGAGGGAATGTGTTGGGGAGTGTTTTTTCAAATTAAAAATAAAAAAGATTTTTTTTTATTATTGATAGTTAATTATGTCGGGTATCTCAGACACCGTGATATCACAACCGCTGGGCTTGATGCCTGGTGATATTACAGCTGGTATCAATCCCATATATTACCCCGTTTGCCACCGTACCTGGACAGTGGGATGAGCTGGGGCGAAGCACCAGGATTAGCACATCTAATGGACGTGTCACTTCTGAGGTGGCTGCGGCCTGCTATTTTTAGGCTAGGAAGGGTCAGATAACCATGGCTCTCACCAGACCGCAGCTGTCCGCTTTACCTTGGCTGGTAATCCAATTTGGGGGAACCCAACGTTTTTTTTTTTTATAAATTATTTATTTATAAATAAAGAAAAAAAAGCCTGGGTTGACCTCCATTTTGGATTACCAGCCAAGATGAAGCTGCCAGCTGTGGTCTGCAGGCTGCAGCCATCTGCTTTACCCTAGCTGGCTATCAAACATGTGCTACGTCGTATTTTTTAATTATTAATTTTTTGGCAAAGTACAAGGCTAAGCACCTTTTAGTGCCTCATGAAAGTCACTAAAGGGTGCCAGTTTAGAATATACAGGGGGTAGGACATTATATATGTGTTTGACATCCATCCTAGCTTTTTAGGCTGTGTACTCAGGATCAGGATTTACAGCATTTTGGATGCAGAGTGTTGTCGCTGTGTCTACAACGCTGCGCTGTGCAGTACAAGCGTAGTGGAAGGATTTTTAGAAATCTTCAGCCCACTTTGCTGCTTTTCTCTGTAGCATAAACTGACATCCAGCGCGGCTTCCTGAGCAGCAGCATATCAATTTATGCTGTGGAGACTAGAGTGTTCTCCGTATGAAGAATAAAGCTAAAGTCCGCAGTGGCCCGAACTCTGATCGTGGGCACAGGGAACGGGCAGCTGCGTTCTCCCAAGGACAACACATCTCCGCAGAGTCAGTGTCGCCGAATCGTGGGCCATAGCCTAAAACTGAGAAATTTGTTGCTACAGCTACATTTTTGTAAAGCAGCTGTGGATTCAAAATACTCACTATACCCCTGAATAAAATCCTTGAGGAGTCTAGTTTCCAAAATGGGGTAACTTGTGGGGGTTTCTGCTGTATAGGTACCTTAGGGGCTCTGTGAATGTGACATGGTGCCTGCAATTTATTTACACTTTTCCAAAATTTAAATGGTTCTTCCATTTCAAGTTCTCCAGTTTGTCCAAAAGAGGTTTTTGACCACACACTCATAGGAAATTGGATAAACTGTGGTGTCCACTTTTTGCTGTTGCTTCTTGAAAAAGTGAGAAATTTAGTGCTAAAGCAACATTTTTGTGGAGAAAAAAAAAGGAATATTTTCAATATGGTAACCTAAGGTTATCAAATTCTGTAAAGTACCTGTGGATTCAAAATGCTCACTATACCCCTGGATATAATCCTGAGGTGTCTAGTTTCCAAAATGGGGTCACTTGTGGGGGACTTCCACTGTTTAGCCACCTTAGGGGCTCCCCAAATGTGACATGGTGTCCGCTAAAGATTCCAGCCAATTTTGCAGTCAAATGACGCTCCTTCCCTTCGGAGTCCTGTTCTACGCTCAAACTGTTGATTTCCACCACATATGAGGTATCAGCGTACTCAGTAGTAATTGCACAATAACTTTTATGGTGTATTTTTTCCTTTTACCTTTGTGGATAAAAAAAAAAGCTATCTGGATCAAGTAACAATTTGTGGTAAAAATGTATTTTTTTATTTTCACGGCTCAATAATATAAACCTCTGTGAAGCACCTGGGGGTTCAAGGTGCTCACCAAACATCTAGATAAACTCTATGAGGGGGCTAGTTTCAAAAATGGTGTAACTTGTGGGAGGTGTCTGCTGTTTAGGTACGTTAGGGGCCCTACAAATGCAACATGGTGCCCGCAATCTATTTCAGCCAAATTTGTGTTCCAAAATTCAAATATGGCTCCTTCTATTCCGACTCCTCCCATTTGTGCAAACAGAGGTTTCTGACCACATATGGAGTATCATCACACTCAGAAAAAACTGGGTAACAAATTTTGTGGTCCATTTTGTTGTGTTATTGTTTCTAAAAGTGAATACACAGTGTGCAGAATTATTAGGCAAATGAGTATTTTGATCACATGATAGTTTTTATACATGGAAAAACATATAAAAAGGGGAAAAAATCTTTATTTAAACATAATTATTAAAAATAGTATTTTTTTTATTTTTTATTGTTTCTCCTTTGATTTTTTCAGTTTTTGTATTTTATTTTTCTTTTATTATTATTTTATTTTTTATTTCTTATTTTTTCGTTTGTTTTTTGCTTTGATTTCATTTTTTTATTTTTTCTTCTTTATTCATTTATCTTTTTCTTTCTTTTTTTCATACTTATATATTTTCCCTTTATTCACGTGACTATATTGGTTTCCCACTTATTTATTTGCTCTGTGCTCTATACATTGTAATATCTCTGCACTCACTTTGCATTTTATTGATACTGTTCTTACGGTTATACTTTATCTGCTGCTATTGTCTGCATCGGCCGATATATATATATACTCTGCTTGAGATCTGCCTCTTGCCGTGATGTGCGCTCCCCTGTCCCGCCCACGGGGCGGTTAACATGGTGACGCGTCTCATACACCTCGGCGCTCCCCGCCCATGTTGTGACGCGCACAACGTGGGCGGCTTGCGGTGACGTCAGACACTGAACCCGGCGATCACGGGAGTGGAGCGGGAGCGCTACTTTCATCATGGCGACTGGTGAGTATTTGAATAAATACCCTGGGTACACACCATTCTAGCACCACCTGGAAGAGGCATCATGCGAAACGCGCATAGGGGTACTTCTTTGACTCCCTGGTTGTCATTCTATCCTGGCTTAAATTTATTTTCCATAGGATTTCCACCTTCTTGTTCCCAGCTCTCTTAGTAACCGGTCATGTGACGCTATCTTTGTCCTTAACTTTGCTTATGTGGCTTAGTCAGCCTTGTCTCTATACCCTGATTATCTTTTTTTGTTTGGAGACTACAGTTCACACACCTGGGAACCATCTTGGTTGCTTTATGTCCATAGTCATTGTGAATGATTGGGTGTTATTCTAACTTGGGTTTAAATCTCTAAGTAGTATAAGGTTTATTGTTCCCTTGCCCATTTTGTAGCTGGGCTTATTATTAACTACTATACACCATGTTGGTGTTACCATTCGGACAAAATTCCCTTTGTGGAAGCTATAGTTTGTAGGCTTGGGAGCCATTTATGTTTCATGTTGCATTTTCTCCCATCCAACATTCACCCTCTGATCTTATTCCAACTGTCCTTTCTCTGGAGCTCCTTTTTGGACAATTTCTGTGTCCCCCATTTTTTTGGGCAGCTTTAGTCCAGTTCCTTCTACAATAATTGAATATTTGCCCTTATATATGAGCATTTTTTCTGTGGCATCTAAACTATGTTCTTTTTTAGGATTAATTGTATCCTTTATCTATATGTACTATGTAGATGCTGTAGCAATGAATTGAACTCTACTATATGCACCATATTTGGATTGTTATTGTTCTGGACTTTGCTTTCTTACTCCTCCCCTTTTTATGTGCCTGGATATTGTGAAACAATTATGTATTACATCTGTAACATTGGATTAACACATTTATTTTGTTCTGACAACCTTGGACCTTTCTGCTAGTGACCTCTTCTTTTTAATCATTTTTAATAATGTATGTTTAAATAAAGATTTTTTTTCCCTTTTTATATGTTTTTCTTGGCTTATTATACTCCCTTCTATTATAGGTTTCTATTACTTTGAGTAGAGCCACTTTCTTTATGCTTTGGGCTTTTTTTTAGGTTTTCATTACTCTTTATACATGGTGTCCTACTCCAAGCTGTATAGGATTGAGAGCCAACTACCAACTAAGTAAATCAGGTGATGTGCATCTCTGTAATGAGGAGGGGTGTGGTGTAATGACCTCAACACCCTATATAAGGTGTGCTTAATTATTAGGCAACGTCCTTTTCTTTGGTAAAATGGGTCAGAAGAGAGATTTGACGGGCTCTGAAAAGTCCAGAATTGTGAGATGTCTTACAGAGGGATGCAGCAGTCTTGAAATTGCCAAACTTTGAAGCGTGATCACCGAACAATCAAACGTTTCATGGCAAATAGCCAATAGGGTTGCAAGAAGCGTGTTGGGCAAAAAAAGGCACAAAATAACTGCTTTTGAATTGAGGAAAACCAAGCATGAAGCTGCCAAGATGCCACTTGCCACCAGTTTGGCCATATTTCAGAGCTGCAATGTTACTGGAGTATCAAAAAGCACAAGTTGTGCCATGCTCAGGGACATGGCCAAGGTAAGGAAGGCCGAAAAACGACCACCTTTGAACAAGAAACATAAGATAAAACGTCAAGACTGGGCCAAGAAATATCTTAAGACTGATTTTTCAAAGGTTTTATGGACTGATGAAATGAGAGTGACTCTTCATGGGCCAGATGGATGGGCCAGGGGCTGGATCAGTAAAGGGCAGAGAGCTCCACTCCGATTCAGACGCCAGCAAGGTGGAGGTGGGGTACTGGTATGGGCTGCTATCATCAAAGATGAACTTGTGGGACCTTTTCGGGTTTAGGATGCAGTGAAGCTCAACTCCCAGACCTACTGCCAGTTTCCGGAAGACAACTTCTTCAAGCAGTGGTACAGGAAGAAGTCGGTATCGTTCAAGAAAAACATGATTTTCGTGCGTAATGACATGGCCCCCTTGTTCACCTGATCTGAACCCCATAGAAAACCTGTCGTCCCTCATAAAATGTGAGATCTACAGGGAGGGAAAACAGTAACCCTCTCAGAACAGTGTCTGGGAGGCTGCTGCACGCAATGTTGATCGTAAACAAATGAAGCAACTGACAGTATCTATGGATTGTAGGCTGTTGGAGTGTCATCATAAAGAAAGGTGGCTATATTGGTCACTAATTTTTTGGATTTTTTTTTCCATGTCAGAAATGTTTATTTCTAAATTTTGTGCAGTTATATTGGTTTACCTGGTGAAAATTAACAAGTGAGATCTGAATATATTTGTTTTTATTACGTTGCCTAATAATTCTGCACAATAATAGTTACCTGCTCAAACAGATATCCTCCTAAGAGAACCACATCTAAAAAAAAAACCACTCCAACTTCCAAAAATATTAAGCTTTGATATTTGAGTCTTTTGGGTTGATTGAGAACATAGTTGTTGATCAAAAATAAAAAAAATCCTCTAAAATACAACTTGCCTAATAATTCTACACACAGTGTAAATTTGGGCTACAGCAACATTTTTTAGGTAAAATAATAATTTTTATTTTTTTTTTCATTCCACATCGCTTTAGTTCCTGTGAAACACCTGAAGGGTTAATAAACTTCTTGGATGTGGTTTTGAGTACTTTGAGGGGTGCAGTTTTAGAATGGTGTCACTTTTGGGTATTTTTTGTCACCTAGGCCACTCGAAGTCTCTTCAAATATGATGTGGTCCCTAAAAAAATGATTTTGTAAATTTTGTTAAAAAAAAAAAATGGGAAATTGCTGATGAACTTTGAACCCTTCTAACTTCTTAACCCCAAAATATATTGTTTTCAAAATTGCGCTGATCTAAAGTAGACATGTGGGAAATTTATTAACTATTTTGTGTGACATAACTCTCTGGTTTAAGGGCATAAAAATAAAAGTTTGAAAATTGCGAAATTTTCATCAAATTTCTGATTTTTTCACAAAGAAAAACAAAAAATATCATTCAAAATTTACCAGTCATGGTTGGTCATGAAAAAAACATTAAGAAAAAAAGTAACAAGACTTCAGCTTACCCTAGGCAACTGCACAACTGCGCTACCGGTGCTCGTGGTCCTCCAGACCGGCCAGGCTGGTATATAGCTAAGAAGAAGTGAAGAGTGGAGCCAGCACCACAATCCAGTATATTAAAATATCAAAAATGTATTAGATATTTAAAATCCAACGGATCAAAAACTTGAGAGAACGCGCATAGGGACACCTTACGCGTTTCGAACAATAAAAACAAGTCTATGACTAAGGAGTTGTTTTTATTTATGGTCTCGTTTTGGATCCTGGGTCCACTCCTCACTTCTTCTGAGCATGAAATAAACAGTATAACTGACTGTGGTCAGAATTGCAAAAAATGGCCTGGGTATTAAGTACAAAACTGCCTAATGCCAAAAGGAAAACAAAAGATGGTAATGGCCCCTTAAAATATAATAAGTTAATTATAGAGGACACACAAAAGGCTGAGATATTAAACAGGCACTTGTCATCCATGTTCACCAAGGAACTGACTGTTCCAGGGATAATCCCAATAGTTAAAAATCAAAGTTCACCACCTGATATAATTAATTTAAGGCTGAGGCCACATGGGGACTTGTGCGAGTCCTCGCATGACATTCGGCTCCCGCTCGCAGCACAGCAGGAGCTGAGTGTCAGGCAACTATGGTCCGATCGTGCAATCAGGCCACAGCTGCTGAGGGGAGGAACAGAGCTGTGGAGGAGAGGGAGGGATTTATCTACCTATCTCCTCCGTTGCCGATCAATGTGAGAATTGGACTGCACTTGCATTACACCACTGTAATGCGAGTGCAATGCGATGTTTCTCTCGCCCCCATAGACTTGAATGGTTGCAAGTGAAACAGGATCGCATTGCACCCGCAGAATGCTGCGATTGTTTTTTCAGTTCCATTAGGGCTGAGGAAAAAAAATCGCTCATAAGATACAATAGAGTAATACTGGTCCGAGTGGAATGCAAATTTTTTTTATTGCATTCCACTCGCTCTGTTTGCTGACCCTAACACAAAGAAGAAGTACGCCTACGTCTGAGTAAATTAAACATTGACAAATACCCTGTGCCAGATGGCATTCATCCACGAATATTGACGGAACTGAGCTCAGTAATTGACAGACCGCTGTATCTCATCTTCTTAGACTCGCTTGTAACAGGGTTGGTGGCTCAAGATTGGAGAATTGCTGATGTGGTACCGATATTTAAGAAAGGTAAGAGGGTGGATCCAGGCAACTACTGTCCAGTAAGCCTGACATCAGTAGTGTGCAAAGTTTTTTAGGGCATTTTAAGGGATCACATGCAAAAATATATTGCGGAAAATAATATAATAACTAACAAACAGCATGGATTCATGAAAGATAAGTCATGTCTAACCAACCTGTTGGGGTTCTATGAGGAGGTAAGTGCAAAACTAGATATTGGTTATGCAGCTGATGTGATTTATTTGCACTTGGCCAAGGCATTTGATACAGTACCACATAATAGCCTTATACTGAAGCTCCAGAAGCAGGGACTAGGGGAAACTATGCAACTGGGTAAGGAATTGGCTAAAAGATAGGAAACAGTAGTCATAAATGGTATATTCTCTAAATGGGCTAAGTCAGCAGTGGGGTACTGCAGGGATCTGTGCTAGGACCAATTCTTTTTAATCTCTTTATTAATGACCTTGTGGATGGGATAGATAGTAAAGTGTCAGACTTTGTGGATGACACCAAACTATGTAGGATATTAGAAACTGACTTGGATAGTACAAAATTACAAAACGATCTGGATAAGATGTCTGAATGGGCTAGTGTCCTGCCAGCGTTGAGAAACATGTGATGGTGTCTCAGCGGCATTCTTGTTTTGCATATTTTCCCAGGGGGCCTTGTTCTAGTGTCACTGCGTTGAGAAACACGTGATGGTGTCTCCGCGGTGTTGGATGTTGATCTCCCCGAGGTCAACCATCCTTACCTATGTAGTCTTCTACTAGGCATTGCTCCCACTAGCCAGTTTCCTACTCCACACTGATGAGGGACAAATACCCCTAAACAGCTGTCTGTGGATGGATACCATGTTTTGGTATAGGCGGTTTCCTTGACTGGAGACTGCCCTTCCCGTGGTTGTTCCTTCCCGGTGAAAGACCTGGCTAGTTTCCTGCCAGCGTTGAGAAACATGTGATGGTGTCTCCGCGGTAGTGTTGAGCCACCCCCTTAGTGTTCGAGTTCGGTTCGTCGAACGGCAGGTGTGTTCGGCGAACGTTCGACGAACACCTTCGAACCCCATTGAAAACAATGGCAGGCAAACACAAACACATTAGACATATACACATACAGTTAATAAACATTGCCATTATACTTCCAAGTCCCCGCGACGCATCCTGCACTCTGTCTCCCGTTGCTTTTCCTTCTGATCATTGCTGTGCCCTCCCGGTAACCAGCACTGATGATAGGACCTTCCGTGACGTCGTCATAGCATATGACCAGTCACGTGTCTATTATCACATTGGCTCCAGACTGGTCACGTGGCTAGATGTCATGCTAGGTCCTGTCAGTGTATCTCTCCGGTACGCGGTGCTCGTTTGAGCATCTCCGTGTATCGGCGAGATGCTTGGGCACATGGTTGACTCCCCGTTTCTGCATGTCGGCGCTCTTTACAGAGTCAGCCCACATGCAGGAAGTGGATGCCACAGACAGTGAATAGCGGCACTGGGAATCAGGTGATCGGAGATCACCGTTGCTATAGTAACCCACCTGTCAGATTACTATAGCAACGGTGGCAGCGGTGACATCACTTCATACAACCCGCAGCCTCTTCTCACTCAATGAGTGATTAGACTGCACGGGAGCAGCAGCGTCTTACTCTCATGCAGTGCTGTCTGAAGTAGCAGAGCTGCATGGGTTGAAGGAGAAAAGACAGAAGACCAGGATCGTGGAGGAGCGAGAGGGAGTAATAAACATGGAGTCTCTAATGTGTCTGTGTATTTATTTCTATTAAAGTATTTTTTCTCTGTGTGGTGTCTTTTTTTTTAACCCTTTATTGGAGATTCTTAATGGCCGAATCAAACTTGCCAGACATTAAGAATCTCTGGCTTAATACTAGCTAGTAAAACAAAGCTAGTATTAACAATTTATTACCCAGCAAACCACCTGGCATCAGGGCTGCTGGAAGAGTTGAGTACAGCGCCAAATGATGGCGCTTCTATGAAAGCGCCATTTTCTGGGGCGGCTGTGGACTGCAATTCGCAGCAGAGGGACCCAGAAAGCTTGGGCCAACCTGTGCTGCGGATTCCAATGCCCAGCTGCCTAGTTGTACCTGGCTGGACACAAAAATGGGGCGAAGCCCATGCCTTTTTTTTTTTTTAATTATTTCAAGAAATTAATGAAATAATAAAAAAAGGGCTTCCCTATATTTTAGTTTCCAGCCGGGTACAAATAGACAGCTGGGGGTTGGGGGCTGGGGGCAGCCGTACCTGCCTGCTGTACCTGGCTAGCAAACAAAAATATGACGAAGCCCAGGGAATTTTTTTGGTGGGCAAAAAACTCATGCATACAGTCCTGGATGGAGTATGCTGAGCCTTGTAGTTCTGCAGCTGCTGTCTGCTCTCCTACATACACTAGTGAATGAAGCATGCTGAGCCTTGTAGTTCTGCTCCCCTCTCTCTCCCTCCAGCATACAGTCCTGGATGCAGCATGCTGAGCCTTGTAGTTCTGCAGCTGCTGTCTGCTCTCCTCCATACAGACAGACAGCAGCTGCAGAACTACAAGGCTCAGCATACTACATCCAGGACTGTATGCAGGAGTTTTTTGTTCCCCAAAAAAATTACGTGAACTTCGCCATGTCTTTGTATGCTATCCAGGTACAGCAGGCAGCTACGGGCTGCCCCCAACCCCCAGCTGCCTATTTTTACCCGGCTGGAAACCAAAAATATAGGGAAGCCCTTTTTTTTTATTTCATGAATTTCATGAAATAATGAAAAAAAAATTATGTGGGCTTCGCCCAATTTTTGTGTCCAGCCAGGTACAACTAGGCAGCTGGGGATTGGAATCTGCAGCACAGGGTGCCCAAGCTTTCTGGGCACCCCTGCTATGAATAAAAAAAAATGAAAATAAATCTTTATTTTTATATAGCGCTAACATATTTTGCAGTGCTTCACATACATCAGGAACGCTGTCCCCATTGGGGCTCACAATCTAAATTCCCTATCTGTATGTCTTTTGGAGTGTGGGAGGAAACCGAAGTTCCCAGAGGAAACCCACGCAAACACGGGGAGAACATACAAACTCCTTAGCGCTGCAAGGCTGCAGTGCTAACCACTAAGTCACCACAGCTGCCCCAGAAAATGGCGCTTTCATAGAAGCGCCATCTTCTGGCGCTGTATCCAACTCTTCCAGCTGCCCTGGTGACGGGTGGCTTGCTGGGTAATAATGGGGCTAGGGCTAGCTGTATATTATCAACTGGCCCTAAGGCCGAAATACATGGTGTCACGCCAATATTAGACATGGCCACCATGAATTTCTAGTACAGATAAAAAAAAAAACACAACAGAAAAATATTTTTATTAGAAATAAAACCCCACACAATTAGTGACTCCATCTTTATTGAAATAAAGAACCCCCTCCGCAGCAATCCTGGGTCAAGGGTCCCGCGCCATCCAATCCGGATCCAATATAATCTGATCGGTTTTCTGGAAGGCAGAGCAATCAGATGATGTGTCAGGTTCAAGGGCCTGAATCACATGACACAGCAGCTGATTGTATAAACGGCTTTTATACAATCAGCTGATGCATCAGTGCAAAAAAAAAACAACAAAAAACAAAAACAAACTACACACTTCTGTGCATTCTCCTGTCCGACAGCATCAGCTGATAGTTTAGCCGGCCGGGCGGTAAAAAGCCGGCCTCACCGCTCGACTTTTAGTGTCAGCTGATTCCGTCAGGTGACCGCATCAACTGATCATCGCCAGGTCTGAGAGAGAGAGGATAAGAGAGAGAGAGAGGATAAGAGAGATAGAGAGAGAGGATAAGAGAAAGAGAGAGAGGATAAGAGAAAGAGAGAGAGGATAAGAGAGAGAGAGCAGAAGAGAGAGAGGAGAAGAGAGAGAGGAGAAGAGAGAAGAGAGAGCAGAAGAGAGAGAGAAGAAGAGAGAGAAGAAGAGAGAGGAGAAGAGAGAGAGAAGAAGAGAGAAGAAGAGAGAGAGAAGAAGCGAGAAGAAGAGAGAAGAAGAGAGAGAGAAGAAGCGAGAAGAAGAGAGAGAACAGAGAAGAAGAGAGAGAAGAGAGAGAGAAGAAGAGAGAGAAGAGAGAGAGAAGGAGAGAGAGAAGAGAGAGAAGAAAGAGATAGTATGTCTGTGCTGGAAACATTCAGCACCACATGGGCGCTTCCCATTAACTAAAAGAAGACCAAAGTCATGGTATTTCAGAAAAGGAACCAGAATAAAATACCCACTCCCACCTTCACATTAAATGGCTCCACGCTGGAGAAGACCAGCAACTATACCTACCTTGGTCTGGAGCTAACCAATAACAGGAGCCTCAAGCAAGTAGCAGAAGCCCTGAAAGGAAAAGCATGCAGAACTTTCTATGCCATTAGAAGACAGCTGTACCACCTCAAACCACCTGTGAGCCTGGCTCAAGATATTTGACAGCGTCATCACCCCTATACTGCTGTATGGCAGCGAGGTATGGGGCCCAGCGACCTACCCAGACCACACAAAGTGGGATTCCAGCCCAACCGAAGTCTTCCACATGGAGTTCTGTAAATATCTCCAAGTCCATCGCAACACCTCAAACATAGTCTGTCGGGCAGAGCTAGGCCGATTCCCCTTATGGCTCAGTATACACAAGAGGGCGCTATCACACCAGGCACACATACAGAACAGCAACCCCAGCTCCTACCATCACAAAGCCCTGCTGAGCCAGAGTCCAGAGCAAGCCAGGAACCCCGGCAACTAGTACAGCCAAAGTCAGCAACACACCCTGACAAAAGCCCAAATAAAAGAGATCTCAGAGAGCTACAAGATGCAATACATCGAGGATTGGAAGAGTGAACTAGAGAATTCCCAGAAACTCACCATCTACCGGTCACTGCGGAGGGACTACACTCTGGCCCCGTATCTGTAAAGTTACACCACCCCAAAGACAGGCAGACCCTGAGCCTGTACAGACTGAGTGCCCACAGCCTAGAGGTGGAAACAGGGCGGCACCGACTGACATACAAGCCGCGGGAGAACAGACTGTGCCAGCACTGCCAGCAGGGGGCTCTGGAGGACAAGGCGCATTTCCTGCTACACTGTAACAAATACTCAGCAGTGAGACCCTCCCTCTTCCAGATACTTACCACTCATACCCCGGACTTTCCATCCATGGACGAGGAGATGAAACTCCACTTCCTACTGGGGGAAGAAGAATCAACGGGTGGAGATCGCCGCCCAATATGTCACCACTTGTCATAGGCTGAGGGGAACATAAGGCCCCTAAAAGGACTTTCAGAGCCCAAATTGTGCCCCTAACTCCCTATAACCCTGATCCCCTCCCACCACACTTACTGTATTTCTCTTGCTTTGGCAATACTAATTGAATTTTGGTCCTGCCAATAAAGCATATTTGAATTTGAATTTGAGAGAGAAGAGAGAGAAGAGAGAGAGAGAGAAGAGAGAGAGAAAGAGAGAGAAAAGAGAAAAGAGAGAGAAAAGAGAGAGAGAAGAGAGAAAAGGAGAGAAAAGAGAGAGAGGAGAGAGAAAAGGAGAGAAAATTACAGAAAAAGAGAAAGAGAGAACGAGAGAGAACGAGAAAGAACGAGAAAGAGAGAGAGAAAGAAAGAGAGAAAGGGAGAGAAAGAGAGAAAGGGAGAGAAAGAGAGAAAGGGAGAGAAAGAAAAAGAGAGACAGAGGAGAGAGAGGAGAGAGAGGAGAGAGCAATGCAGCCTCATTCCGTGAACTGCTCCGATTTTAGACGTGTGTCCCGCAGCTCACAGCTGATGTCCGGCTCCTCCCCTGAGTGCATAATTAAATAAAATTATAAATAAATAATAATTATAATTTAAAATGATAAATGAATTAAATTCTTTACCGGGACGGCCGGGACTCTAACTCGGGAACTAATTCTCCTTAGGCGGCGGCTATACCCATTGAGCCACTGCCTGTAATGAAAAGCATAGGAAGATTTGGCAATTTTGACCTCTGTATTGCAGTAGAGAATCCAGAAGTGGATTATTCAGCTACAAGAGGAGAAAAAGAGAGAGAAAAAGGAGAGAAAAAGAGAGAGAGAAAAAGAGAGGGAGAAAAAGAGAAAAAGAAAAAAAAAAGAGAGAAAAAGAGAATAAGAGAGAAAAAGAAAAAGAGAGAAAAAGAGAACGAGAGAGAGAGAAAGAGAGAAAAAGAGAAAAAGAGAAAAAGAGAGGGCGAGAGAGAGAATGGGAGAGAGGGGGAGAGAGAGAGGGAAAGGGAGGGGGAGAGGGAGAGGGAGAGAGATCACATGCAGGCACTACCTGAGTGAAGTCTCCGGTGACAGCGCGGCTCACTTCAGTTGCTGCGTGGAGCTGACACAGAGCGCTCATGTTCTACGGCGCTCCCGGTCAGCTTCATGTAGCAGAGCTGAAAGCGTTGTGTGGATTACTTCGGACCTGAATTATCGTTTGGGGATTAATAAAGAGGTAAATGAGGGTTTTTTTGTCTTTTATTCAAAATAAAGGATTTTTCATTGTTTGTGTTTATTTACTTTCACTTACACTTCAATCATGGAAGGTATCTCGGGGAGACGCCTGTCATGATTAACCTAACTTTATTTCCCCGATTGCCACCGCACCAGGGCAATTCGTGATGAGCCGGGTAGAGTCCCGGGACTGTCGCATCTAATGGATGCGGCAATTCCGGGCGGCTGCTGGCTGATATTGTTAGGGTGGTGGGCTCCCCATAACGTGGCGCTGCCCATCCTGACAATACTAGCCTCCAGCCGTGTGGCTTTATCTTGGCTGGTATCAAGATTGGGGGGAACCGCAGGTTGTTTTTTTTAATTATTTATTTTACTGCACGATATAGACTCGCCCGGCGGCGGCTGTGATTGGTTGCAGTGAGACAGCGGTCACTTAGCGTGGGGGCGTGTCTGACTGCAACCAATCATGGGCGCCGGTGGGCTGGGAAAGCAGGGAATACCAGATTGAATAATGAGCGTCAGCCATTTTCAAAAGAGGAAAAGCCACAGGAGCTTTGTGACAGCCATGCAGCGCCACGCCCGTGATCAGTGAGTAGGAAAGAGAGAGGGATTGAGCTGGGGACGCAGGACGCATGCAGATACACAACGTGCGCACATAGCCTTACTGTGAAAAGTCACGCTTTTGGTGATCGAACAGTTATCGAACGGTAACTCGAACGGCCGAACTTGAAGCAAATCGTTCGAGTTCGTCGAACGACTCAAACACTGCCCACAATCACTTGAATTTGAAATTGGCGAACAGTTCGAATCGAACATCGCTCATCTCTACTCCGCAGCATTCTTGATTTGCATATTTTCCCAGGGGGCCTTGTTCTAGGGTCACTGCGTTGAGAAACACGTGATGTTGTCTCCGCGGTGTTGGATGTTGATATCCCCGTTGTCAACCATCCTTACGTATGTATGTATGTATACATTAGTGTATGTATGTATATTAGTGTATGTATATATATATATATATATATATATATATATATATAGTGTGCATGTGGGTGTGTATATATATATATATATATATATATATATGTATATACATACATACATATACACACACACTAAAGTATATACATACATATACATACATACACACATATATATATATATATATATATATATATATATATATATACACACACCCACACACACACATATGTAAGCTTTCAGTCTAGGTAAAGGCATTCAAGGATAGGGTCCAAACAATAGGGTCCGCCCAGTTGGGATTATCATGAATTGGTCAAATTGTGTACCAAGAATCCAATTTTTTATCTACTTTTTATGGAACTAATGTGGTTCCAAATGTCTTATATTCAATGGTTATCTAGTATAGTATTTTAGTGTGGCACAGTATTCGCTTTAATTGTACCTTACATCTGCATCATTCTCAAATTTAATTTTATTTTGTTAGGGTGTTAGAAGGGTTAAACATTTAACAACAACTTCTCATTTTTAAGAAATTTACCTGTTTCTTTAAGGACTTATTCAGATTTACAGGGAACCTGTCAGGTACAATATGCACCCAGAACAACGAGCAGTTCCGGGTGCATACTGCTAATCCCTGCCTAACTGCCCTAGCATCAAGTAGCAAACAAAGAGATTTTTAGAAAAAGTATTTCTAAAGATCTTTCATGATATGCCAATGAGCACAGAGACTAGTAGCGAGGGCGTTAGTTCCTGCGCGTATTCCGCCCTCTTAGCATGTTAGCACGCCCACAGGAGCATGCTAACATGCTATTCAATGCCGATTGCCTAGCGGTGACACACATATCTTTGTTCGCTGCACTGCATCAGATGTCGGGCAGTGCGCATGATCAGAAATCCCCAGCATTTCCAGTCATGCGCACTATGAAGCCGGGTGTGCGCGTCCTGGCTTCAGAGAGGTCTAGTGCACATGACCAGAAGTGCCAGGGACTTCTGATCATGAGCACTGACCCCAAGCTCGGCATTCTGAGGCGGTGCAACGGACACAGGTACACGCATCACCGCCGATGATGCTGACCAATGAATAGCATGTTAACACGCCCAGGTGCTTCACAGAAGTTTATAACGTTGAGCCATGAAAATAAAAAAAATAAAATTTTACCACAAAATTGTTACTTCAACCAGGTAGCTTTTTTTCACAAGGGTAAAAGGAAAAAAATCACCATAAAATGTATTGTGCAATTTCTCTTGAGTTTGGCGATACTTTCTATGTGGTGAAAATCAACTGTTTGGGCACACGGCCGGGCTCAGAAGGGAAGGAGTGCCATTTGACTGCAAAATTGGCTGGAATCAATAGCGGACACCATGTTGAATTAGGAGAGCCCCTGAGGTATCTATACAGCGAAGCTCCTCAACATGTGGCCATATTTTGGAAAATAGACCGCTCAAGGAATTTATCTAGATGTTTGGTGAGTACCCTGAACCCCCAAGTGCTTCACAGAAGTTTATAATGTTGAGCTGTGAAAATAAAAAAAATACATTTCTACCTCAAAATTGTTACTTCAACTAGATAGCTTTTTTTCTTTACAAGAGTAAAATGAAAAAATTCTGCATAAATTTTATTGTGCAATTTCTCCTGAGTATGTTGATACCTTTTGTGTGGTGGAAATCAACTGTTTGGGTGCACGGCAGGGCTCGGAAGGGAAGGAACGCCATTTGACTGCACAATTGGCTGAAATCATTGGCGTACGCTATGTCGTGTTTGGAAAGCCCCTAAGGTGCCTAAACGGTGGAGGTCCCCCACAAGTGACCCCATTCTGGAAACAAGACATCTCAAGGCTTTTATCTAGGTGCATAGTGAGCATTTTGAATTCACGAGAACTTCACAGAATTTGATAAGCTTAGGTCACCATATTAAAAATTTAAATTTTTTTCACAAAAATGTTCACTTCTTCAAGAGGCAACAACAAAAAGTGGACCCCACAGGTTTTTATCCAATTTATGAGCGCAGGGATACCCCACATGTGGCCAAAAACCTCTGTTTGGATAAATGGGAGGGCTTGGAATGGAAGGAGCACCATTTGAATTTTGGAAAAGTTTAAATAAATTGCAGGCACCATGTCACATTTGCAGGACCCCTTGGGTATGTATATAGCAGAAACCCCCCACAAGTGACCCCATTTTGGAAACTAGACCCCTCAAAGATTTTATTCAGGTGTACAGTGAGCATTTTGAATCCACAGGTACTTCACAAAAATGTTGCTGTAGCAACAAATGTCTCACTTTTAGGCTACGTGGCCATGATCCAGCGACACGGCGTCTAGTACACAGGGTCAGCCTTCTTGCAGAGATGTGAGTGTTGTCCATGGGAGAATGCAGCTGCCCATGCCCAGGATTTGGGTTCAGGCTGCTGTGGACTTTAGTTCTATTCTACCTGCAAACAGCACTCTTGCCTCCGCAACATAAATTGACATGCTGAAGCTCGGGAAGCTGCACCACAGGTCAGTTTATGCTAGGGAGAAAAGAAGCACAGTGAGCATGGGATTTCTAAAAATACTTCCACTGTGCTTCTATTGCACAACGCAGCAAACCCTGATTGCGGACACACAACCTAAAATGCTACAATGGATAAATGAATAGATGTCAAACATATATACAACGTCCCACCCCCTGCATATTCTAAGCTGGCGCCCTTTAGTGCCTTTCATGTGGCACTAAAGGGTGCCTAGCCTTATATTTAGCCCAAAAAAAATAACTAAAATAAACAATGTGGATATTTTTTGCCAGCTAGGGTAAAGCAGACAGCTGTAGCCTGCAAACCACAGCTGACAGCTTCACCTTGGCTAGTGATCCATTTGGAGGGCTCCCAAAGCTGGGTTTTTTAAATTATTTATAAATAAAATAAAAAAAAAAAAAACGTGGGGTCCCCCCAAATTAGATCACCAGCCAAGGTGAAGCTGACAGCTGGGGTCTGGTATTCTCAGGGTGGGAAGAGCTATGGTTATTGGACTCTTCCCAGCCTAAAAATAGCAGGCCGCAACCGCCCCAGAAGTGGCGCATCTATGCTTTGGTGCTGTGTCCCAACTCATCCCATTGCCCTGGTGCGGTGGCAAAAGGTGTAATAAATGGGGTTGATACCAGATGTGTAATGACACCTAGCATCAAGCCCAGCAGTTAGTGATGTCACGGCGTCTATCACGGCGTCTATCTGATACTAGACATAACTAATTGACAGTAATAAAAAAAAATTGACAAAAAAAAACCTATTTGAAAAAACGCTTTCCAAAACATTCCCTCTTTCACCACTTTATTAAAAAGAAAAAAAAAACAATCGTGTCCGCTGTAATCCATTTTGGAAGTCCCATGACGATTCAGGACGTTCGAGAATATGGGGGGCACAATCAGGGAACGTATACCCCATTTTCTAGGAGTGCAGACCCTCCATTTGATGAGAGTGGGTGCAGAATCATTGCACCCACTCTCCCTGAATCACTGCAGCAGTCTGCGTGCAGCCAGCCAGCGTTTCTGAAAGCAGGAAGCTGAGCTGTCAGCTGTTCTGCACATGTGACCAGCATGCATTGTGGAGGAGGAGGGATTGTGGTGGATGAAGGCTGTAAAAGGTACGGGGGACACCGGGGAACACTGGGGGGTATAAGGGGTGACCTGGCAGAACCTGTGGAGGAGTTTTCTGTCGCATGTGTCATGGCACATGCGACAGAAATCAGAGGAAGAGGGTAAATGTGGCCGGCGCGCCAATGTGCGCGTCGCCATCTTGGATTTTTGGGAGGGTGTTGGTGGGGGACACTTTGGCGACACCGGAGAACCGGAGAGGACCGGGTAGGAGATCAATCTCCCATCTAACATGTTTGATCATGCCAGGTGGGAGATAAATAATTTTCTACCGGCGCTGTCATTTACTATAACGTGATCATCGGTATATGGTGTATACCGGTGATCACATGACTGGGGACCGGAAAACCGACCCGAATCATGATCTCTAGAATCTCAGCTACCCCCGGCAGCTAAAGCCCCGGAGATTTTGCAACGCTGGAGGGCGCTATTTACCTATTTCTGACCGTCGTTTTAAAACGGCAGATCAGAATAAGTACCCTTTTTTGCTGCCGTTTTAATACGTAAGGCGGTCGTCAGGGGGTTAAAGTTCCGGTCGTTAAGAACATGGTGACACCAATTAGGTTTTTTTTATTTCTGTTTTAACGTAAACACTGCATTTTTAGTAACGATGGGTTTTTGCGATTTGTGTATGCTTTTTTGCGTGTTTTTTTTTTTTTTTTTTTACATATTTTGATTAATTATATTTAAGTTAGTCATACTGTGAGAGATGGATATTTTTTGCCTTTGATTATTGGTATCATGTAATGCAGGACTTGTGTCCTGCAGTGTCGGAGACCTGTCAGTGACTCGCTTACAGTAGGATCTAAAAGGCCACCATACCCTGGGGTTATCAGATGACCTCAAGTTACCATGACAACGATCAACACCCGTGATTAAGATCATGGGGGCCAATCCTGTCAAAAGGGCTCTTTTAACCGCTTAAATTCCGCTGTCACAATTGACAGTGGCATTTAACCCCTTTCACCCCCGGGCGATTTTCCATTTTTCATTTTCGTTTTTTCCTCCCCTTCTTCCAAGAGCCATAACTTTTATATTTTTGTGTCAATATTGCCATATGAGGGCTTATTTTTGCGGGACGGGTTGTACTTTTGAATGATATCATTAGTTTTACCATATAGTTTACTAGAAAACAGGAAAAAAAAATCCTAATTCCTAGTGCAGTGAAATTGCAAAAAAAAGTTTTAACTGCACGATTGTTTTTGGGGCCTTTTATACTTTTATGTAAGGGGTTAAAAAAAAAATTCAGATGTTTGTCCAAAACAAAAATAAAAAAAAAAGTGTAGCACTTTTGTCGCCGTTTTCTGAAACCCGTAGCATTCCAGTTTTCAGGATCTGGGACTCAGGCTTATTTTTTGTATCTTGAGCTGATGTTTTCAATTATATCATTTTGGTTTGGATGCTACATTTTGATCGCCTGTTACTGCATTTTAAAAAAATGTTGCGGCGACCAAAAAAAATGTTTGGAATTTTTATTCTCACCACGCCGTGTACCGATCAGATTAATTGATTATATATTTTGATAGAGCGGGATTTCTGAATGCGGCGATACCAAATGTGTGAATATTTTTTTTTAACTATTTTATTTTCAATAGGGCGAATAGGGGGTGATTTGAACTTTTAGGTTTTGTTTTTTTTTATATTTTTTATTTATTTATTTTACTTGTCCCCTTAGGGGACCAGTAAATAACCAAATGAAGAACTGGTGGAGGAAGGTTGAACTAGATGGACCTTTCGTCTTTTTTCAACCTAAATAACTATGTAACTATGAATTAATCACTGCACAGTCTGATTGCCTGTTAATTTCTCCTGATCAGAGCAGAATCTCTCTGATCAGGAGAAATGCAGCGTTCCTGTGTAAGCTGACGGTCTGTCTACTCTCACATGGAGCTAGTCATGGTAACGTCAGGGGTCATCAGCTGACCCTGCGCTACCATAGCAGCACATTGGTGCCTCGTGATAATGAACAGCGCGGTACCCACCACAGCCATTTAAATTGTGCTATCAGTATTTGACAGAGCGATCTAAAGTGGTTAACAGGTGTGGGCGGATCTCTGATCCACCTGTGCCTGTAAGTCACATATCTCTGCTGATTAGATCAGAAGAGATCTGTGGAGGGGCGACCAGACGTACCAGTACAACATTGGTCGTGAAAGGGTTAAAGGGAATCTGCAAGCTGGATTTTGGTAGCCCATCTAAGAACAACATGATGTAGGCAAAGAGACTCTGAATCCAAAGATGTATCACTTAGATTACTGGGTGCAGTGATTGTGACAATCATAACTTTTAGATTTAGCCATGCAACAGAGTTGAGAGAGTTAACTGGCCCACAACAGGCTCTCTATATAAAAAGCTTATAGACAGAGAGGTGCTAATCAGAGGGGGAGGTGGTGTGGTCAGACTGATGTTATCTTGCAATGTTAATCCAAAGTGATATAATCTTCACTATAAAGTAAGCAAATACCAAGCAGGGTAATAAATGAAAAATAGTTGAACACTGTGTCAGCGTCCATCTTCTTCAGATTGAATAGCAAAAACCTGCTGACAGATTCCCTTTAAAGAATTTAATTGGCCCAATCAGTTCCAAAACTAGTGTGGGCCAATGCCTGAGGGTGTCAGATGCCATATACAGCAGTCACCCACAGGAATGTCCCCCATAGAGGGGCACTCTTCACTTATTTCCCAGCACCGTTAAAAAAGGTCCCTCACCGACCGCCGTTAAAAGGCGTATCAGCGTCATTAAGGGGTTGAATATCCCTGTACACATCAATAAAATGAGTAAGACTGAAATCACACAGTGATACAATGCAGTATTTCTTTTATTGTAAATGATAATTGTTTGTAGTTCAGCTCTATAATTTCTACATGGTGTCTATAATGTCTTCGGGTACATTTACACTTCCCAAATCCATGTTAACTAAGCAACCAACTGCTGATCAACTACATACAAGGCAACTGACAGTTTACTGGCCTGTTAAGACAGGCAGAAAGGAATTCCACAGGCACAAAACAATCTTTAATATGACCATTTACACAGGATGATGTGCTGCGGATAATGATTTGTAAAGGGAATCTGTCACCATGTTGACCTTTTTAAACTGTCAATATGGGCATACAAGTTATAGAATGCTGAAAAAAGCCGAACGTTGTGGAAAAATCATCTTTTCTCAATGAGGTCTTCCAGGCTATGGGGTAGATGCTGCCTGGAAGATAACGCCGCCTCCAGGGCTTATTTTAAATAAAAATGAAATTACCAGTTTGACAAATAACTGACATAGAGCAGCAGAAATGAAATGGGTCTTCTTTCACACGCATTTTTTGCAGCTCACTAAGCTCTGCTTCATTGCAAATTGTTGCAACATTGTCTGCCTGCAAGCCGGAGGCTGAAGCTCAGAGGCACCTGCAAAAGTGGTAGTTATAATCATATATAGCTCTGCAATGAGAGTAAACAGCGGCTATCACATTTCACACTGTTAACGCCCCTTTTATTTATAGTACTCTCTGGAGGCAGAGTTATCTTCGAAGAAGCATAACCAACAAGGCATCTGATATGAGACATACAGGTATGTATTTTTCTAGCATTCTCTAACCTATATGCCCATTTTAACAGTTTAAAAAGGTCAAAGTGGTGACAGATTCCCATTAAGCATTTTTTCTAATTGGTCGAGAGTTTACTGGCCTTTTTAGATGGGTCAATTATTATAAGGGATGGGCTCTTACTGTACAACCCAAAGAAATATTTTTAAGAAAATTACTATTATTATTCTAAATGTATGATACCTGTAGCACCAGAATCTTGAAGTTTGCTACCCTTAGTTTGGTTACTTGCAGCATCTTCATCTCCCCACCAAGATGGCTGCCCATACAAGGGTGTCCCACGAGGCAGTGCAAAAAGATCTACTGAAAGGTAAGGAGAAAAAAAATATCACATTTTTTTTTCAACAAAACACTAAACAAATGTGGTCTACCATTACCATCTAAATTCGTACCCTCACACCTAATAGGATGGCGACAGAGGGATGTATAGAATATCCATTTTAAAATATGTAATGAAACTGGAAGCGTCCCAAAATACCTACCGATGACACGATGAGGCCGTCATATGATGATGTGGAGAGGCGTGACTTGGTCCTGTATGTTAGGACGCTGCTGGGAGATCACGCGGAGCTAGTGTGAGGAGCTTGAGTCACATGATCGGGACGGTGTTCTCCCGGACTGAACTCCTCCCACGTAGGTGCTCAGTGGGCATGCGCGGTGCCTTTAAAAATGGCGGCGCCCATGCACCGCAAGCGCGGCACAGAATACACACGCTGATGTAAGACATGTGGTGAGTAGATCTATTGTTCTGAAATAACCGGTCTTTTTGATATTATTGAGGCTGAAATTGATAATAATGAGAACTTTATTGTATCCCTATTCTAGCCCAGGACTATTTTGCAGTACATATGAGGCTGTATAAGAACAGCAGAAACCTTACCAAAAAACTCCCCTGATGAGTGGCAGACACGAAACGCGTCAGGAGTAAGGGAGTACCAGGAGAAAAATTTATCTGCAAAAAACGTACTACAAAGGGATGGTTTTTTTAACCCTGTATGAAATTGCTTCCTAGGGAAGACGGACAGGGAATGACTAATACTATGGAAAGTAAACCCTGATGCCTGGAGTCTTACGCCGGGAATTGGTCCTGCATTTATGATTGGTGAGATCTTTCCATGTTTATACTAGCAGATGGTGCTACATTATGTTGATATCTGCTTGATTATTACTGTCTCAAATTGGAAAAATCTTTTGGGCAATTTGCCAATTATTCCTCACTTTATCTTTATCCCCATACTGCATTCCTTAGCCTATCCGGAGGGGCGGTTCTCCTAGGAGGGGCATTTGGAAAATAATTGAGTACTACCATCAGACTACTCTATGGTAGAGTCTCTGGGGAAAAATTTACTATAACTGTGCCTTACATGAGTGTGGTCTCTGTTTTGAATTTATGAGCCAACACTTATGTCTTTTCTATATGTGTGTCTTTATGTTTGATTTTATGGGACCATTGGTCTTTTAAAAATGTCTCTAGTAAAAGTTAAGTTTTAGGAGTTTTTATTGTATAATTTCTCTACACCCATACTGCTATATTTAAGTCAAACAAAATACTAAATGTAGTAGTTTTTGATGCCGGTCGGGTTCATTTTTGCATCAACTAAATTGAGTAAACTAAAGATGTAACTAAGATTTTGTATTATTTATCTTACTTTCATGTTATAGGTTAAAAAATGCTCTATGAAACTCAGTCTTGTCAAAATTTTGGAAATTGGTTGTGTTCAGTGAGATTTTTTACAGACCCATAAATTTGCATTGTTGACTTTGATCCTTCACTCGGGTATGTCTCTGTGCTTTAGTGTGGACCGCTTGGTTGGTAAAAATACAGACATAAGAACAGTCCCATAGGCTACAATGGGCACAGGTTTGATTTCTAAAAAATGCATATAGAATTCGAACATGAAAAACAAACGTCTGAGAAAGCCCCTAGACTGACAAGTAATCTACTAGCCTACAGCAAGATCTACTAGGCTGAAATATATTTTGCAGACCCCATAGCCAGACCTGGGCAAGGGGCAGCCCGCGGGCCACATCCGGCCCGCCTACTCTCTGTGACCAACCCACCTGGCTCAGGGCGTCCTTGCTGGCCGATCAGTGATAAGGGCAATCTGACCTGTTGTCTGGAGCTCCAGGCCCGTGGTCAGATTGTCCTCATCACACGCTGCGTGCCGGGCAGGGAAAAGAGGACAGATCCTGCAGCACCGCACAGTGTAGGCAGCGGAACGCAGGAATCTGTCCTCTGTTCCCTGCCGGGCACCTTTCTCTGTGACACACACGCAGCCTGATGTCGTCAGTATGGCGCGCGTGTGTGTCATTTGAAAAGTTGCTGCAGGAGAAGAAGCTGCAGCAGCCGGGGTCCGTACAAGAACAGGAGCGGCGGGGCCCCTACAAGAACAGCAGCGGCGGGGCCCCTACAAGAACAGCAGCAGCGGGGCCCCTACAAGAACAGCGGCGGCGGGGCCCCTATAAGAACAGCGGCAGCGGGGCCCCTACAAGAACAGAAGCGGCGGGGGCCCGTACGGCGGTGCCTGAGGAGGGCGAGGTGAGTAATAACCTGAGGGGACAATGGGGGGAGGGGGGGGGTTAACTGGTGAGATAATATTTGGGTGTAGTGATGTAGTATATGGGAATGTAGTTTTACAAGTGTAGTATATGGGGAGTGTAGTGATGTATATTACAGGTGCAGTATATAGGAGTGTAGTGATGTATATTTACAGGTGCAGTATATAGGAGTGTAGTGATATATATTACAGGTGCAGTATATAGGAGTGTAGTGATGTATATTACATGTGCAGTATATAGGAGTGTAGTGATGTATATTACAGGTGCAGTATATAGGAGTGTAGTGATGTATATTACAGGTGCAGTATATAGGAGTGTTGTGATGTATATTACATGTGCAGTATATTGGAGTGTAGTGATGTATATTACAGCTGCAGTATATAGGAGTGTAGTGATGTATATTACAGGTGCAGTATATAGGAGTGTTGTGATGTATATTACATGTGCAGTATATTGGAGTGTAGTGATGTATATTACAGCTGCAGTATATAGGAGTGTAGTGATGTATATTACAGGTGTAGTATATGGGGGGTGTTGTGATGTATATTACAGGTGTAGTATATAGGAGTGTAGTGATGTATATTACAGCTGCAGTATATAGGAGTGTAGTGATGTATATTACAGGTGTAGTATATGGGGGGTGTTGTGATGTATATTACAGGTGTAGTATATAGGAGTGTAGTGATGTATATTACAGCTGCAGTATATAGGAGTGTAGTGATGTATATTACAGGTGTAGTATATGGGGGGTGTTGTGATGTATATTACAGGTGTAGTATATAGGAGTGTAGTGATGTATATTACATGTGCAGTATATTGGAGTGTAGTGATGTATATTACAGGTGCAGTATATAGGAGTGTAGTGATGTATATTACAGGTGCAGTATATAGGAGTGTAGAGATGTATATTACAGGTGCAGTATATAGGAGTGTAGTGATGTATATTACAGGTGCAGTATATAGGAGTGTAGTGATGTATATTACAGGTGCAGTATATAGGAGTGTAGTGATGTATATTACAGGTGCAGTATATAGGAGTGTAGTGATGTATATTACAGGAGCAGTATATAGGAGTGTAGTGATGTATATTACAGGTGCAGTATATAGGAGTGTAGTGATGTATATTACAGGTGCAGTATATAGGAGTGTAGTGATGTATATTACAGGTGCAGTATATAGGAGTGTAGTGATGTATATTACAGGTGCAGTATACAGGAGTGTAGTGATGTATATTACAGGTGCAGTATACAGGAGTGTAGTGATGTATATTACAGGTGCAGTATATAGGAGTGTAGTGATGTATATTACAGGTGCAGTATATAGGAGTGTAGTGATGTATATTACAGGTGCAGTATATAGGAGTGTAGTGATGTATATTACAGGTGCAGTATATAGGAGTGTAGTGATGTATAATACAGGTGCAGTATATAAGAGTGTAGTGATGTATATTACAGGTGCAGTATATAGGAGTGTAGTGATGTATATTACAGGTGCAGTATATAGGAGTGTAGTGATGTATATTACAGGTGTAGTATATAGGAGTGTAGTGATGTATATTACAGGTGCAGTATATAGGAGTGTAGTGATGTATATTACAGGTGCAGTATATAGGAGTGTAGTGATGTATATTACAGGTGCAGTATATAGGAGTGTAGTGATGTATATTACAGGTGTAGTATATAGGAGTGTAGTGATGTATATTACAGGTGCAGTATATAGGAGTGTAGTGATGTATATTACAGGTGCAGTATATAGGAGTGTAGTGATGTATATTACAGGTGTAGTATATAGGAGTGTAGTGATGTATATTACAGGTGTAGTATATAGGAGTGTAGTGATGTATATTACAGGTGCAGTATATAGGAGTGTAGTGATGTATATTACAGGTGCAGTATATAGGAGTGTAGTGATGTATATTACAGGTGTAGTATATAGGAGTGTAGTGATGTATATTACAGGTGCAGTATATAGGAGTGTAGTGATGTATATTACAGGTGCAGTATATAGGAGTGTAGTGATGTATATTACAGGTGCAGTATATAGGAGTGTAGTGATGTATATTACAGGTGCAGTATATAGGAGTGTAGTGATGTATATTACAGGTGTAGTATATAGGAGTGTAGTGATGTATAGTACAGGTGCATATATAGGACTGTAGTTATGTATATGACAGGTGCAGTATATAGGAGTGTAGTGATGTATATTACAGGTCTAGTATATAGGAGTGTAGTGATGTATAATACAGGTGCAGTATATAGGAGTGTAGTGATGTATATTACAGGTGCAGTATATAGGAGTGTAGTGATGTATATTACAGGTGCAGTATATAGGAGTGTAGTGATGTATATTACAGGTGCAGTATATAGGAGTGTAGTGATGTATATTACGGGTGCAGTATATAGGAGTGTAGTGATGTATATGACAGGTGCAGTATATAGGAGTGTAGTGATGTATATTACAGGTGCAGTATATAGGAGTGTAGTGATGTATATTACAGGTGCAGTATATAGGAGTTTAGTGATGTATATTACAGGTGTAGCATATGGGGGGTGTTGTGATGTATATTACTGGTGCAGTATATAGGAGTGTAGTGATGTATATTACAGGTGCAGTATATAGGAGTGTAGTGATGTATATTACAGGTGCAGTGTATAGAAGTGTAGTGATGTATATTACAGGTGCAGTATATAGGAGTGTAGTGATGTATATTACAGGTGCAGTGTATAGAAGTGTAGTGATGTATATTACAGGAGCAGTATATAGGAGTGTAGTGATGTATATTACAGGTGCAGTATATAGGAGTGTAGTGATGTATATTACAGGTGCAGTATATAGGAGTGTAGTGATGTATATTACAGGTGCAGTATATAGGAGTGTAGTGATGTATATTACAGGTGCAGTATACAGGAGTGTAGTGATGTATATTACAGGTGCAGTATATAGGAGTGTAGTGATGTATAATACAGGTGCAGTATATAAGAGTGTAGTGATGTATATTACAGGTGCAGTATATAGGAGTGTAGTGATGTATATTACAGGTGCAGTATATAGGAGTGTAGTGATGTATATTACAGGTGTAGTATATAGGAGTGTAGTGATGTATATTACAGGTGCAGTATATAGGAGTGTAGTGATGTATATTACAGGTGCAGTATATAGGAGTGTAGTGATGTATATTACAGGTGCAGTATATAGGAGTGTAGTGATGTATATTACAGGTGTAGTATATAGGAGTGTAGTGATGTATATTACAGGTGCAGTATATAGGAGTGTAGTGATGTATATTACAGGTGCAGTATATAGGAGTGTAGTGATGTATATTACAGGTGTAGTATATAGGAGTGTAGTGATGTATATTACAGGTGTAGTATATAGGAGTGTAGTGATGTATATTACAGGTGCAGTATATAGGAGTGTAGTGATGTATATTACAGGTGCAGTATATAGGAGTGTAGTGATGTATATTACAGGTGTAGTATATAGGAGTGTAGTGATGTATATTACAGGTGTAGTATATAGGAGTGTAGTGATGTATATTACAGGTGCAGTATATAGGAGTGTAGTGATGTATATTACAGGTGCAGTATATAGGAGTGTAGTGATGTATATTACAGGTGCAGTATATAGGAGTGTAGTGATGTATATTACAGGTGTAGTATATAGGAGTGTAGTGATGTATAGTACAGGTGCATATATAGGACTGTAGTGATGTATATGACAGGTGCAGTATATAGGAGTGTAGTGATGTATATTACAGGTCTAGTATATAGGAGTGTAGTGATGTATAATACAGGTGCAGTATATAGGAGTGTAGTGATGTATATTACAGGTGCAGTATATAGGAGTGTAGTGATGTATATTACAGGTGCAGTATATAGGAGTGTAGTGATGTATATTACGGGTGCAGTATATAGGAGTGTAGTGATGTATATTACGGGTGCAGTATATAGGAGTGTAGTGATGTATATGACAGGTGCAGTATATAGGAGTGTAGTGATGTATATTACAGGTGCAGTATATAGGAGTGTAGTGATGTATATTACAGGTGTAGTATATAGGAGTGTAGTGATGTATATTACAGGTGCAGTATATAGGAGTGTAGTGATGTATATTACAGGTGCAGTATATAGGAGTGTAGTGATGTATATTACAGGTGCAGTATATAGGAGTGTAGTGATGTATATTACAGGTGTAGTATATAGGAGTGTAGTGATGTATATTACAGGTGCAGTATATAGGAGTGTAGTGATGTATATTACAGGTGCAGTATATAGGAGTGTAGTGATGTATATTACAGGTGTAGTATATAGGAGTGTAGTGATGTATATTACAGGTGCAGTATATAGGAGTGTAGTGATGTATATTACAGGTGCAGTATATAGGAGTGTAGTGATGTATATTACAGGTGCAGTATATAGGAGTGTAGTGATGTATATTACAGGTGTAGTATATAGGAGTGTAGTGATGTATAGTACAGGTGCATATATAGGACTGTAGTGATGTATATGACAGGTGCAGTATATAGGAGTGTAGTGATGTATATTACAGGTCTAGTATATAGGAGTGTAGTGATGTATAATACAGGTGCAGTATATAGGAGTGTAGTGATGTATATTACAGGTGCAGTATATAGGAGTGTAGTGATGTATATTACAGGTGCAGTATATAGGAGTGTAGTGATGTATATTACGGGTGCAGTATATAGGAGTGTAGTGATGTATATTACGGGTGCAGTATATAGGAGTGTAGTGATGTATATGACAGGTGCAGTATATAGGAGTGTAGTGATGTATATTACAGGTGCAGTATATAGGAGTGTAGTGATGTATATTACAGGTGCAGTATATAGGAGTTTAGTGATGTATATTACAGGTGTAGCATATGGGGGGTGTTGTGATGTATATTACTGGTGCAGTATATAGGAGTGTAGTGATGTATATTACAGGTGCAGTATATAGGAGTGTAGTGATGTATATTACAGGTGCAGTGTATAGAAGTGTAGTGATGTATATTACAGGTGCAGTATATAGGAGTGTAGTGATGTATATTACAGGTGCAGTGTATAGAAGTGTAGTGATGTATATTACAGGAGCAGTATATAGGAGTGTAGTGATGTATATTACAGGTGCAGTATATAGGAGTGTAGTGATGTATATTACAGGTGCAGTGTATAGAAGTGTAGTGATGTATATTACAGGTGCAGTATATAGGAGTGTAGTGATGTATATTACAGGTGCAGTGTATAGAAGTGTAGTGATGTATATTACAGGAGCAGTATATAGGAGTGTAGTGATGTATATTACAGGTGCAGTATATAGGAGTGTAGTGATGTATATTACAGGTGCAGTGTATAGAAGTGTAGTGATGTATATTACAGGTGCAGTATATAGGAGTGTAGTGATGTATATTACAGGTGCAGTGTATAGAAGTGTAGTGATGTATATTACAGGAGCAGTATATAGGAGTGTAGTGATGTATATTACAGGTGCAGTATATAGGAGTGTAGTGATGTATATTACAGGTGCAGTGTATAGAAGTGTAGTGATGTATATTACAGGTGCAGTATATAGGAGTGTAGTGATGTATATTACAGGTGCAGTGTATAGGAGTGCCTTCCACTCCTGACCCCCGCTCATTCATCGATTATTCACCGCACTCAGGACCTGGAAGCCGGACAGTGTCGGGCCCAGCACCGCTGAGGACATCACCGCAGGGACAGGTGAGTATTCTGCAAGCACAGAGACCTCCAGGAGGTCATCGGAGTTTCAAATGAACTCTGATGACCCACTTGCGCCACCCACGCTATAGCTTCACGGGTTTATCAGAGTTCATTGGGAACTGTGACGAGTTCCCGAGGTGCTCCGGCTTCCAGGTTCTCAACACACACACACACACACACACACACACCTACCTACCTGCATACTCACCCAGCGATGCGGTCCCCAGCACTGTCCCTGCTTCCAGCTGCTCACTGCACTGAATATTCAGTGAGTATAATTACCGGCGATAAGGAGCGGGAGGCAGCAAAGCCAGAGACAGCACCGCTGGAGAGAGGTAAATATAGAAAATCTTTTTATTAAAAAGAACCGTGTTTTCTCTGGTATTTGTCACACTGATGTCACACAGATCACATCAGTGTGCGATCCGTGTGACACCCGTGCTGCCGGAGAAAAAATGGACATGTCTGCGTGTGTGCGTGCAGGGCCACGAGGGGTCACACAGTTCGTAATTTACTGTTTGTTTATGAAGGGATAGTATATATACTATATACAGTATTAGTGAAAAGAGGAAAAGGAGTACTAAAGGGCGAACCATAATATCAATAAATATCAAAACCATTGCCTTATGGTATCAAAATGAACACATTTATTGCACATTAATTCAGACAAATGGTAAAATTACATATAGTAGAAAAAAAGAGAGAGATGATAGCAGGAAAAATAGTCCCAGAAAAACATTCCCAAATAGGAGGACACCTGCCCAGTTAGCAATATAACACAATGGGTAAGCAGCACCCTGAGATTAACATAGGAGGAACAGTTTCCTCATAAAGGTATACACAAATAAGACAGAGCTGCTTACCCATTAAAGTAAAGTGCAAGATGCTAGGTCAGTGTCAGGGCAGAGGTCCAAATGACAATAGAAGCCCCAACGCGTTTCGCTGCGTTGCTTCTTCGGGGGGCGATGTGTACATAGTATGTGACCAAAAAAACGTATTGATTTTTTGGATATTCGTATATCTGTGCATCCTGACCGCTCAATCCAGACCACCATATATCGTAAGGAGACTTCAGTGAACAGTCTCCTTCATGCCTCATCTGCACACACCCCTTCCACAGTCTCCGCGATACCAATTGGCCAATATTTAAGAGCCAAACGAGTTTGCTCCACTAATGACCTGTTTGAGGAACAGGCTAAAGATCTCCAGGAGAGATTTCTATCCAGGGGTTATAGTGGGAGAAGTGTGCGCAGAGGATACCGACGGGCCCGCAGTACATCACGGAATGAATTACTTGCTTCTAAAATGAAGGTGGAGACAATTCCTGTTGCTCGGTTTATATCCACTTATAGCGATAGATGGCAGGATATGCGAATAATTTTAAAACGCCATTGGGATATACTTAAAACCGAACCCTCCATTGGGGCAACCCTACCATCAAATCCCCCTATGACGGCAAGGAGGGCTTCCAATTTACGTGACTCCTTGGTTAATAGTCACTATGTGGCTAAGGTGCCTCACATTTTTGGTGTTGGTGAGCCACGACGCAGCTTTTTCCCCTGTGGCAATTGTATTGCCTGCCGTAACATGACAAGGGCAACTACTTTCTCTTCTGCCGATGGCAGTCGAGAATTTGAGATACGGCACCACATTATTTGTCGCACAAGTAATGTGGTTTACTATGCTACCTGTGGTTGCAACCTTGTCTATATAGGGCTTACTACACGTGAATTGCGTCTACGAACACGTGAACATGTCAGGAGTATTTCTGCGGCGTCTGATTTGAATCTGGATGATCCATGTTTGACTACGCTACCTCGTCATCGCAAGCTGGCACACGGATGTGACCCAACCCTTTTTAGGGTGAGGGGTATCGATGTGGTGCACCTTGGGATGAGGGGTGGTGACTATGGTAAAATACTGGCACAAAGGGAATGTGCTTGGATTGTCCGTCTTGGCACCATGACACCCAAAGGTCTCAACGAGAAACTCCGCTTCTCTCCATTTTTATAAATTGTGTATTCTGTCTCTCTGGGGGCAACTTATATATGTGTGTTTTTCATATATGGTTGTTTTTAATTGATTTTAATTATCTCCCTCTCCTTTCTCTTTTATCTTATTTTTCCTTATTGTACATACTTCCTTTTGTGGCCTTTTTATGGACTTCTACTATACAGGAATGTGTCCTCCATGAATATGATGCACATATGCGGATTTATATATTTTGTCTTAACCACTTTTTCCAACATGGACAAGATGATCTATATTTAATGTTTATATGTCATTCTGATGATGATTGCATCTTATGTACATTTATTTATGTAAAATTGTTATGATGTATCTCTGGAGTGTACTTCTTAAATTCCTGTTTTGATATATTCTATTCCCCTTATACTCCCGTTAGTACGGTGGTGCTGTCACTGATCCCATATATAGATTTATACAATAGCGGTTATTTGATGACTTTTTTCTGATCCACTTCTATACCGGCATTGCAGATTTCTCATTGTTGCTGCTTTGCAATGTGGAATGGACCTGTAGCGACACCACCGGTTTTCATGTTTAGTGTGGTATGGTGAGTCTGGGGACGCCCTCTCACCTGCCCACAAATGAGATGGCCGCGGCGCATGTCTCTTGCCGTTCCCTGTTTCTACCCACGCTGAGGAGTTCTGATGCGGTGGGAGGGGACGCTGTTGTGGCGTCACTTCCGCTGACGAGACCTGGAAGCGGTGGGCGGACGGGGAGCGCAGATGCGACACATGCGGCGCAGGTGGCGGCGATCTCTGGTAATAAACGGGGGTATAAAGGGGCGGTTTTTGGCCACATACTATGTACACATCGCCCCCCGAAGAAGCAACGCAGCAAAACGCGTTGGGGCTTCTCCTATTGTCATTTGGACCTCTGCCCTGACACTGACCTAGCACCTTGCACTTTACTTTAATGGGTAACCTGTTATGTCTTATTTGTGTATACCTTTTTGAGGATACTGTTCCTCCTATGTTAATCTCAGGATGCTGCTTACCCTTTGTGTTATATTGCTAACTGGGCAGGTGTCCTCCTATTTGGGAATGTTTTTCTGGGACTATTTTTCCTGCTATCATCTCTCTCTTTTTTTCTACTATATGTAATTTTACCATTTGTCTGAATTAATGTGCAATAAATGTGTTCATTTTGATACCATAAGGCAATGGTTTTGATATTTATTGATATTATGGTTGGCCCTTTAGTACTCCTTTTCCTCTTTTCATTTATGCTATTTTGGAGTGGCCTAAAATTAATATATTGTATTCCATCTGTTACCCAGAAATTTTTGATTATATACAGTATTAGGTAGAACTGAGTTAATTATATTAGTGTTGGGGCTCTATTGCATTGATCAATTCAGTAGCTAAATTTCTCTTTATTCATATATTCATGGCAGTAATGCAGGTTCCATTTTTCACATTTCATTCTTACATACAGCTATTGAATTTTTCATGTCAGTATTCACACAGCAGTTTCTGCTATTCCATGTATTCCCCTTACATAGTCACTGGTGTGCATACCTTATCTCCCCATAGTGATGTTTTTTAGGTTTTTGCACCCAGTTCAGACATAGAATGGAGTTCCAAACGTTATTTCTTATTTGTTAGTTGTTTTTCGTTTGGGAACCCTCCCCACACACACCTATTGCCAATCCACATCGTATATATAGCCTGGGTCTCAGCTTCCCATACACGGTAAGTTTTTTAACTGCATGAGAGGACACACACAAGCTAGGGACCCCAACGTAGAGAAATACTTTGGCGTAGTGTTGGGGCTCTATTGCATTGATCAATTCAGTAGCTAAATTTCTCTTTATTCATATATTCATGGCAGTAATGCAGGTTCCATTTTTCACATTTCATTCTTACATACAGCTATTGAATTTTTCATGTCAGTATTCACACAGCAGTTTCTGCTATTCCATGTATTCCCCTTACATAGTCACTGGTGTGCATACCTTATCTCCCCATAATTATATTAGTCCGGCCCTCTAAAACCATCCCAATTTCTCATGCGGACCCATGGGAAAATTAATTGCCCACCCCTGCCATAGGCCATTATAAGTGTGTACCAATGGGCTGACAGAAGGAAAGGTCTACATCTGACAAACTCCTCACATGTAGGTGTCAATGTTGACAGGAGCATGTTAGAGGTAAAATTGCCGAGATCAGAGCTAGCGCAAGCAGGAGGATCTCCTCTGTATATTACAGCCTGCTTGCGATGAGGAGGGTAGGGGAACAACTTGTGTGTCCACGTCATCATGGTAATTTAAGTGTATGACCTCATGTTGTAAGGACCTGCACTGGGAAGGGGTTATGGTCTACAGTTGAGAGAAGTTACATAAAATTAAAACTGTCAAAAAGAAAAGAAATATAAAAAATAAAGAGCTAATAACTTAGCACAGAACTATGTAACACCAATACAAAATGGAAGACGATAACTTCAACACTGAGAAATTAAAGTGCAGCTTCACTTAAGTTTGAAGAACCTTCAATATCCAGTACAAGAGTAATTGCCGCATGAATGTTTTGCTATGTGGTTTTTAAACTGACACATTGCAGACATGTATGAGCATGAGCACAACCTTACTCTTCAATAATTTAACAAACCTGGCACTTTTTCTTCAGATTTCTGTGTATCTAACGTTGTCTCTTGTGCTTCATTAGGAGCATTAATTTTTACATCTGATCCTTTTGCTTTTGGTACCTCTGATTTCAAAGTCTTTTGTGAAAACTGGAGCTGACTTGTAAACTTTTCGTGCTAAAAAATGTGAAAATAAAATTTTATGGATAGTTATGGTCATGAGAGGCAAGCAATAAAAAAAAAAAAAATAATAATCGAAAATCACCTTTAGAGCCTCTTCAGGTACCTTTAATTCACCACGAGCTACAGTAAAAAGATTGGTATGTATTTTCTTTAATTAAGGAAACCGCAACTGAAATCTTAGTAACAATGTTATAAATTAAAAGGATTTTTCAAGTTATGATAAATGCTGCACACAGAAGAATTGCTGATAAAGCAATGAAACACTTATGCCCACTGAATTCCCTATACCACAATGACTGCAGCAAAAATCCATACTCTGGAAAATTCTATGCTATACTCCACCATGGTCAGAAGGTAGCGTTTGTAAGTTGTGTCTGATTAGGTTTAATCTTTCTTTACTAAAGTAAACAAGACAATTTACAGAAAAAAAAGATTCAAATAAGTGATTACTTTGTTTCAACTTAAAGAGAAAAATATAAGCCACGTCCTAACTAACACATCTTCTCTTACTAACTACCATATGGCCCGCATAGGACATGTAACCACATTTTATAATACGGACAGTCTCCTTACAAAGGAGAAATATGCCTCAACCAAAATGAGGCCATTGCCAAAAAAAAAACAAAAAACAACTTACAAGATTTAACTAGAACCAGAAAGAAAAGAAAATAGCAAGACGGAAAGACAAAGAAAAGAAAGTCGCAAGAGGGAAAGACAAAGAAAAGAAGGGGGGGGGGCAGCAGAAAGGGAGGGAGGGAAGGCATGGGGATTACTTCCCCAGCACTCGGGCCGCTATATTGGACTGACGTAACACAGGTTATGCGTTACCAATAAGGTTCTGAAATGGTAGGGAATCAAGAGCCAGGGTCCAGGGGTTCCAGATCCTAAGGAATTTATCCACTGAATCATTGGTCTTTGCGGTGAGGGACTCCATCCTATGAATGATGGCCATCTCCGCAAACTACTCCCTCACAGATGGCACCCCAGACGATCTCCAGTATCTCGGAATTACAATGCATGCTGATGCCGCCGTAAGACACTATCTCAGGAGGCCCACTTTCTGTGATTTAAGTGATCCCGGGAGAATTGAAAGCAATGCCATCTGAGGGGAACCTACCAACTGCTCTCTGCAAATCACAGAGTATGCCTTGAACACGGACTTCCAGAAAGGCTGTATCAATGGGCAGTCCCACCAGATATGCAGCATTGTCCCCCTCTCCCGTCCGCACCTCCAGCAACTATCTGAACCCCCTGGAAATATTATGTGTAGAGTATCCGGGCGCCTGTACCAACGGGTCAGAATCTTATAATTTTTTCCTGTGCGGCGCAGGCGATGGAAACGTTATGGGTGAGGGTAAAGGACTTTTTCCAATCCTCCTCAGGAATGGGAGTCTCCAAATCTCTATTCCACTTCTCAATATATTTAAGGTCCCCCATGTCCGCCTCTGTAGTCATGAAAGATTAAACCAGAGACAAAAGATGCCCAGGAGAATCCCCCCTTAAAAATAATTGTTCAAATTTTGTGGGCGGGGCTTAAAAATGCCCAAGTCTGTTATGAGCCATCAAAAAGGACCTAAGTTGAAGGTATTCAAGCCAAGCCATTGGATGCTGACTCTCTGGGAGCAAAAGGGCCGAAAAGGGGGGCACCTCAAACCGTGCAAAGTCTGGGTTATCCGTGTGTCCTCACTCCTCCAACATAAGAAACGCTCGACTCCCACCCCTGGGGGGAACTCCGGGTTAGAGAAAAGCGGTGAGAGTGGACCAGGACCCTTTGAGAGTGATCTCCGCCTGCATTTAACGTCCAAGACCCTCAGCGATGCCCTGAGAAACTCCGCCTCCCCATCTATCCATCCCCTCTGCAGTGGTGTGATCCACAGGAGTAACCGCAGGGATGTTTCAGAGCAGACCTGCTACAGACTCACCCGTTGTTTAGTGTTCCTATTAAATTGCCAATCCAGTAGTCTCAGCAGAAGGGACGCCTTGTGGTACTTTTTAAATTCTGGCAACCCTGCCCCCTCCCTCTCCCTTAATTCTCTTCAACACTCTTCTCCCTACCTGAGAGCTCCTCCCTCCCCACACAAATGTGTTAATAATTGACTGTATTCTGGTAAAGAAAAAGATGGTAGGGCTATAGAGGTCGTTTGAAAGATATATAGAAAACGAGGTAGGACATCCTGATGACGTTAATACGTCCAAACTAGGACAGTTTCTATCTATCAAGTTGTTTAAGATCTCTTATAGTGCGCTCCAAGAAAGGAAGGTAGTTAAGGTGAAAGATCTTGGAACTGTCCCGTGGTACCGCCACCCCCAGATAAGTCAGGGCCGATGTCTACCATATAAAAGGAACGTTGGATGCAATAAGGTCTACTTCTCTCCCAGGCAGAGTGAAATTCAAGGCTTCTGATTTATTATAGTTAACTTTAAAGTTACTTATAATGTCCAAAGTTCTCAATTTCCTTAACCAAGGAGGGAAAGGATATGTGAGGCTGTGTAATGTATAGGAGGAGGTCATCTGCATATAAGGCCGCTTTACATTGGTGCTTTCCCACCTCTATCCCCTTTATATCTGGGTTCTGTCTAATGGCCAGAGCCAAATGCTCCATTATAGAACAAATAGGAGGGGGGATAAGGGGCAACCCTGTCAGGTACCATTTTTTCATGCTAATTAGCGCAGACAAGGACCCATTAACCTTAATTCTGGCAGACTGTGTACTATAAAGGGAGGCCACTCCTCTAAGGAACCTGTCACCCACCCCTACCTGTCTCAACGATGCCAACATGAAACTCCAGCTGACCCGGTCGAAGACTTTCTCCGCATCTATAGAAAGTAAACACATAGGTAGTGCCTTCGCCTGAGCCAGCAGAAGAAACGTCTTGTTCGTGTTGTCTCTTGCCTCTCGGCCCCCTACAAAACCCACCTGGTCCGTGTGTATCACTTTTGGGAGCAAAGGAGCCAGTCTGTTGGCGAGAGCTTTTGAAAATAATTTGACATCTATATTAATCAATGATATGGGACGGTAATTGGAGACGTTAACCGGATCCTTCCCGGCTTCGGAATTACACATATATGTGCCTCTAAATACTGAGGGACAAAAGATGCTCCAGCAGGCACCGAGTTGAAGACCCGTGTCAAAAAGGAAACAATTTGTTCCCTAAAAACTTTAAAAAAATGTGGTCGTAAAACTATCCGGTCCTGGACTCTTGCCTACTGGGGTGTCTCCGATAACTGAAGATATCTCCTCTTCCGTAAAATCTGACTCAAGCGTCTCATTTTCTGCTCGTGCTAGCCTAGGCAAGGCAGTCCGTTAGACATTATCCTCGATCTTATTATTGAGTGCCGTTGGAGACATATCAGTAAACTGATGTTATGTTGTACAGGTCCCCATAAAAGGCACGGAACTCTTCAGCTATTTTAACCGGGTCCTGAATAAAATGTCCACCTCTATCCTTAATTTTCGGAATATGGTTTGTGAGTTTTCTCGGACGGATAAACCTGGCTAATGCCCTCCAGCACTTGTCTGCATGTTCATATAGGTATCTCTGTAAGCGTACCCTCTGCGTATAGTATTTTTGATCTAATAGCCCCCTAAGTTCCTCCCGAGATCCCACAAATTCAGCGTACACCAAGGTCGATAAGGATTTTTTGTGGGATGCTTCCAAGGTCCGTATTCATTGAACCAAAGAGGTAATCAGAGAGGCCCTCTCCCGTTTAAGTCTCCCACACATTTAAGCGCCTCCCATTGTGTCAGCAAGGCCATCTGATCCGGAGCGTGAAATTACAAAAAAAATCACTCATCACCTGTTGTATTTTCACTCATCACCTGTCGTATTTCCGCCACACATAAGTCGTCTTTAAGTAGATGTTCATTAAGACGCCCCCGTCCATGGTCGCCGCGAACTGTCTGGGGGAGTAAGTAGGACGAACACCAATGCATGGTTCGAAAGACATATAGACCCTATGGAGGCATGGCATGGCGTGTTGGCTAATCCACAACATGTCTATACGGCTGTAAGATGAATGAATTGGGGAGAAATAAGAGTAATCCCTCTCCGTGGGATGCAGTGCCCTCCAAATATCAACCAATTGTAATGCCTGCAACTTTTTCCCTAGAGCCAACATAATTTTTTGAGAAATAAAATGCCGCCCCGAAGAGGTATCAATTGCCGGGTCAAAGGTGAAATTAAAGTCCCCCCACGCTATTAAAGTCCCTTCTGCAAAGTCCACCAGCCGAGACAGGAGGGAAGAGCATGCCACAGTGGGTCTGGAATTGGGGAAATACCAATTAGCTACAGTATATACACCAACACCAATCTGCAGCTTCAGAAATATAAATCTACCCTCAGGATCCACCAAAGAGTCGATCACGGAGAACACCAACGACTTATGGAGAGCAATGGAGACCCCTCCGAATTTAGCAGTCAGGTTAGGGCTGTGAAACCATGTGGTGTAAAATCTATCCCTAAGAACTGGGACCTGGCCTGCTTTAAAATGAGTCTCCTGTAATCATAACAGCCGAGCCATCAGTTTATGCACAGCATAAAATATTTGCAATCTCTTTTGCGGCACAAGGGAGCCAAAATTATGTTGAGTCATGCAGAGCACTGGGGCCCCACACCTAAGGATAGGGGTGAAGGACGGGAAAGAGATGACCTGAGTAACAAGCAAGAAACGCAGCAAGAATCAAGAAAAGATTAGAACTGTGAAATAGAGGAAAAGAAAAGGAAGACAAAGATTACAGAATATAAACAAATCAAATGCAGTAATTCCTTGGTATTTCTTTCAAGCATCACTCAATCCGCGACGCGTAAACCCAAACTAGGCGTGTGCTTTCCAGTACGGGAGCCCCCCCCCCCCCCAGGCCTCATTATAAAACCCAAACCACAGACAAACCCCTGCTCAGATGCGCACCCTGCAACACCTGACCCCGACTCCCCCACAACCCATTCCCCTAGGAAAAGAAGGGAGGGAGAGGGGGGGAATTTAAGAGAAAGGAGGGAAGTAAGGGGGGGGGGGCGGAGGTCCACGAGGGGCAAGAAGAAAGGGAGCAGATAAAGGGCGGGGAGGCTGGACCAGAAAAGAGGCGAGAAAAGGCTGAAGGGAATACAGAAGGAGGAAGCGGAAGGAAACCCAAAAAACGGGGGGGTGTTAATCATAACCATACAAGCCCTTGTATGATTATGAGTGCTGGGAAATCTGTAAGAACATGTAACCACGAGGATCAAGGACAGGAAGGCAAAATTGTAGCGGCAGAGAGAAGGAGCCGTCTCAACTCACGTTGGTTATTACATCTAGCGTTAAACCTCTCCCATAGCTTCATTTACTTAAACTTTACCCCTCAATCAGCCCCCCCATATCCAACCCCCAAGTAACAATACTACTCAAGTACAATATAAAATGTAAGAAGCATACAAGCCCCGTCTTGACGAACATCAGTCCTTGGCAGACGGACGAACCCCCTCCTCCCGTCTTAGGGGTACTTTGCACACTACGACATCGCAAGCCGATGCTGCGATGTCGAGCGCGATAGTCCCCGCACCCGTCGCAGCAGCGATATCTTGTGATTACTGGCGTAGCGAACATTATCGCTATGGCAGCTTCACATGCACTCACCTGCTCTGCGACGTCACTCTGGCCGGCGATCCGCCTCCTTCCTAAGGGGGCGGGTCGTGCGGCATCACAGCGATGTCACACGGCAGGCGGCCAATAGCAGCAGAGGGGCGCAGATGAGCAGGATGTAAACATCCCGCCCACCTCCTTCCTTCCGCATAGCAGCAGGGACACAGGTAGGATTTGTTCCTCGCTCCTGCGACTTCACACACAGCGATGTGTGCTGCCGCAGGAACGAGGAACAACATCATACCTGTCGCAGCACCGGCATTATGGAAATGTCGGACCCTACACCGATGATACGATAACGACGCTTTTGCGCTCGTTAATCGTATCAAAAAGGATTTGCACACTACGATATCGACTGCGACGCCGGAAGTGCGTCACTTTCGATTTGACCCCGCCGACATCGCACCTGCGATGTCGTAGTGTGCAAAGCCCGCCTTACTCTCCACCCAATTATTTCTTGGAGGATGCTGAGGAAGCCCCCGCAAGAATTCCCTTGGAATATAAGGCCAATCCTCAATTTCAACTCTGGGGAGATTCAAGGCCTCTGAGAAGGATGTCAAATCAGCTGGTGAATGAAGAACGTGCATTCGGTCGCCACTGCGGACTTGAAGGCGAAAAGGAAAGCCGCAGCTCTACACCAAGTCCCGTGACCAAAGGAGCTCCAACAGAGGCCGTAGCGCCCTCCTCCTCTGAAGCGTAAAGGGTGCTTTACATGCTGCAACATCGCTAGCGATCTCGTTAGCGATGAGACACGCCAAATCGCAGGTAAGATTTGCGGAGATCGCACATAGGTCATTTTTGTAGCGCCGGTCACATGTGCGATCTCTGCAAATCGTATGTGCGATCTGGCGTGTTACATGGCTAACGACATCGCTAGTGATGTCGCAGCGTGTAAAGCACCCTTAAGACGAGAGAGATCGGGTAGGATCTGTAACTTAATCTTTTGGAAAAGGATCGGCACCCCTTCCCAGAGATTCAGCAGAATAGACTCCTTTTGTAAATAGTGGTGAACCCGACAAATCACATCCCACGGGAAATCAGAGTCAGCTAGTTTGGGTCCCAAGGCTCTGTGTGCTCTATCAAGTTCAATCTCCGTCGCTGGAGAAAGCCCCAAAATCTTGTTGAAGATTCTTTGGAGGACACGTGGTAGTTCCCTGGAATCAACAGACTCTGGCAGACCCCGTACTCTCAAATTGTTACATCATCCTCTGTTCTCTTCGTCGTCCAATGCTTCAGTCAGGTAATGGAGCTGACGAGATTTGGTCTCTAGCAACTCTTTATGATAAGATAAGTCTCTTTGCATTTCTTGTAATTGGGTCTCCTGAGACAGGACCCTTGCATCTATATTCTGCACACTGGAGCGCACTTCTGCCAGCTCTGACCTGCACACCTTCTCCAATCTGGAGATATAGCCCTCCATGTCCTCTCTGGATGGGATGCTGATGATTCTTGATCTGAGTTCCCTCAGAACACCGGAACCTCCCTGCCCCAGCCCCAGGGTGCTGACATGTTGAGAAATCTGGCTGGTAGAGCACTCCATTCCCTCCATATCTTCTGTATTAGCTCTGACCTCTGTGCCTGTCATGGCAGCAGCGGTGTCACTGAGCAGTAAGGGTCTGGAGGCCCAGGGAGCCCCATCCTCCTGTCCCTCCTGGAGCTCCATGGACAATGAGGGGCTCAGTGCCAAAGTCAGGTCCCTCTCTCCTCTTCCAGGGGAAGCCGCAGACTCTGCAGGAGCCAGGCCTCTCGCCCATCCTCCTCTTCCCCCGCTGCCAGGACCGGCTCCCCATGCTGTGAGGACACCAGAGCCTGCTCCCACTGAGTACCTGGCTCCCCAATCACCACCTCTCCTCCAGATGAACGGGATCTGTCACCGCCGGGAACATTCCTGCCTCCATGTTCCGCCCGCCGGGCTGTTCTCTGCTGCGGGCCTCTGACAGGTACTCCGTGCGTCTCCACCCCCTCCCCCGCCACCACCGCTGCGTAGCTGACAGGGCCGGCGGCCATCTTACTCCCTTCCCGCTCCATCCGTGTCACTGCTGGTTAAGCCAGGAATTGCTGGATGCTGCCTCGATTCTGCACAGAATGGTGTCTCTGAGCTCCCCTCCGCCTCCTCGTGCTTATAGTCCGGGACAGAGGGCCGAAAAATTGGTCTAGCTGCTGATTTCCCGGGAGATAAGGGGGAGCTGAGGTCAAGCACAACCTCACCCCCTCATGGCTAAAACACGTCTCCTGTGTCTGATTATGGATTCTTGTTAGAGAAACAGTTGAAAACATCACCTAAAACATTATGAACTATGCAGCTAAACCAGTGCCTCTAGCATGGAGTTGGAGATAAGTAAAATAAGGTAAGGGAGTATGTTGCAAAGCTTCATAACTTTAGAAAGGCTGATTATTAATTAAATTGAAAGGTTTATTTGCTCTTTAAATTGTCAAAATGAAAGCATTTCAATCCACATCCTACTTGGACAGGGATGTGCCCATCATATAATACATTTTAAGAGGTGGTCCACTGCAATACAAGTGGCCACATCAATTTAAAGCTGAGACAGAAGGTGTTTTTTAAATACATTCTGCTGCCAATTCTGCCTGTGAGTGGCGCTATCATTGTCCGCTAAGTCCCCATGATGTGAGCCGGGCTGCAGTGGCTTCTGATTCCCGGTGATGTTACGTCAACTACCGAAATTGGAAGTTGACCCGGCATCACCGAGGCTGGACTTAGTCTCCCTTAGTGACTGGGCTGTTGGCAGAGTCACAGCCCAGCATTGTGCGTGCTTGCGACGCTCTGTTACAGAAAGCAGTGAAGAACGCTCCAAATGCTGGGTTGTTTTGTGCAATGAAACTCTGCTCACAGCCTAGTCACTCAGGGAGACTGGGTCCCACCTCTGTGATACCAGGTCAACTTCCAATTCTGGAATTGTTGACATGACATCACCAGACAGACAGAGGGTTCTGCAACGTGGGTCACGTGATGGGGACTGTACAGACAGCGATAGCGCAACTCATAGGCAGAATTGGCAACATAAGGTATTTGGAAAAAAGCCTTTTTTCTTAGCTTTAAACCAATATGGCCACTATACATTGTAGTGGACCACCTCTTTAACTATCTTGGTCTTTTGTTTGAGGATCGTGTGCACCTTCTACCCAAAGCACTTAATTAGTAATTGCTCATAACTGGATATCAACCTTTCTGCATATTTCACAGCTTTGTACAGCCAAAATGCAGCTCTAGAATTGTAATACAGTAAGTGGCAAATAAGTCATCGAAATGATTTGTAAAATCTCAATCGCAATGTACAGTAGTTCTAACTTAACCCCTTCACCCACCATTCAGTTCTCACCTTCTAGACCAGGCCAATTTTTACAATTCTATAAAGAAGCAAGGCACTTCTGATACAAGACGGGTGCTCTGGTAGGGTCCAACTCGGTAGAAATTCCATATAATTGAACCAGCCACTAAATTTTTACAAATCTGACCAGTGTCACTTTGAGGTAATAACTCCGGAACGCTTTAATGGATTCCAGTGATTCAGAGATTGGTTTTTGTGATGCATGGTACCATATTTTTCGAGCTATAAGATGCACTTTTTTCCCCAAATGTTGGGAGATGCGTCTTATAGTCTGAATGTAGGGCATGGTTGTGGGGAATAAGGGTGCAGCAGTGGAGCGGGTCATCGGCGGCATGCGTGACCATGTGCGCCCGCTCATTTCATGTGCATGCATCCTACCGCCCATCATCTCCCAGCCCAGAAGCCAGCGCTGAGTTAGAAGGGTTTTAAAAATTTATTATCAATTTCTAATTTTTCCAACAAAACCAAATTTTTAATTTTTTTTTTAGGGATCGTATCATATTTGAAGTGCCTTTGAGTGGTCTATATGACAAAAAATATTCAAAAGTGACACTAATTTATTAGCTACACCCCTCAATGTGCTAAAAATAATTGAATTATATGTTTATAAACCTTTTACATGCGTCACAGGAAATTATGCAATGTGGAAGGAGAAAATTAAAATTTTACTTTTTCCCCACAAAAATCTTACTTTAGCCCCAAATTGTTCATTTTCACAAGGGTTACAAAAAAAAAAATACACCATACAATTTGTTGTGCAATTTCTCCTGAATACACACATACCCCATATGTGGTGGAATACTACTGTTTCGGTGCACGGCAGGGCTGTGAAAGAAGGAGTGCTATTAAACTGCAGATTTAGCAGGGATAAGCGGGCTTTCCACGCTGCGACATCGCTCAAGCGATCTCGTTGGGGGTCACGGAATTTGTGACGCACATCCGGTTGCTTTAGCGATGTCTTTCCGTGTGACACCTATGAGCGATTTTGAATCGTCGCAAAAACGGTCAAAATCGCTCATCAGTGACATGCCCCCCTATTCTCGAATAGCGCTGCTGCTCGGTGTACAAAGTTGTTCGTCGCTCCTGCGGCAGGACACATCACTGTGTGTGACACCGCAGGACCGAGGAACCTCACCTTACCTGCGGCCGCCCGCAATGCGGAAGGAAGGAGGTGGGCGGGATGTTACGTCCCGCTCATCTCCACCCCTCCGCTTCTATTGGGCTGCGGTTAGGTGATGCTGCTGTGACGTCGCTGTGACGCTGAACGAACCGCCCCCTTAGAAAGGAGGCGGTTCGCCGGTCACAGCGACGTCGCAGAGCAGGTATGTGCGTGTGACGCTGCCGTAGCGACAATGTTCGCTACGGCAGCGATTACCACATATCTGCCGTACGATGGGGGCGGGTGCTATCACGCTCGACATCGCTAGCATCGGCTAGCGATGTCACAGCTTGTAAAGCAGCCTATAGAGTACTGCAAGTGCCATGTCGCATTTGAAGAGCCGTGATGTTGCCTAAACAGAAGAAACCACCCACATTTGACCCTATATAGCAAGTACACCTCTTGAGGATTTCAAAAGGGGGTGTAGTGACCATATCAAACCACAAATGATTCACAGAGTTGTGTAACATTGGACTGGTGGGGAAAAAAAAATCCAATTTTAATTTTTAAAAAGGGCTATTAGGAGGAAATAGACCACTTAATTTGTTACACAATATCTTCCAAATTCGCCAATATTCTATATGTGGTTAAAAACTACTTTTCAGGCACAGTACAAAGCTCAAAAGTAAATATGTGGCATATTGAAATGCAGATTTTGCTGGAACGGTCATTTCTAGTGATGAGCGGACTCGCAGATCACCAGGCGCGGCGGACCAAACCAGATTTAAAAAAAGAAAAAACAAAAAAAAAACAAAAAAAACTGGTTCTGGCCTGGAATGGATTCCGGTTATCTGGCCGGATGCCGGTCCCCATTTAAGTCTCAGGGGGACCAGAATCAGGTGATTAAAAATGGTGGCGCGAAGGATAGGGGGATAGGAGTAAGCGCTTCACACTTACCGAGTCTCCGGCGCGGCTGTAACGGCTTCCGGAGCCATTCATTAGCCTTCATGCATTGCGTGACACGCAGGACAGATAAGGCCTACGACTACAGGCTGCAGCCACCAGCCAAGCGCTCATCTTGGCTGTGTTTCAAAATAAGAGGAACCGAATGCAGGTTTGTTTTTTTCAAAATTATTAAAATAGACAATTTAAAAAACCTGAGTGCGGTCCCCCCCAAATTTGATACCCAGCCACGATAAAGCAGACAGCTAGGGGCTGATATTCTCAGGCTGGGGAGACCCATGCCAATGATGAAGGCGAACACGGAACGTGGGTTGGGACCTGGGACCATCCTAGCAGGAGGAGAGGTCTACAGGTTAGTCTATACTTTTGTTTGCATCATATGGACACTACCATTATTTATTCACTACTGTTTGTGCGCACAACACAAAGTTACTTGTGGTGCCTTAGATATATACTGTATGTCTCTATGTGCCTCCATATACATTGCCTATTACCCATCCCCTCCTGCTGGCATGTGATGACCTCATGTGTACACTTTTCCCTTACAAGAAACCACTGCAAATTTTTAAATTATTATTATTATTAATGGGAACCTGTCAAGTTGTATATGACATTAAACCAGCCCCAATGTGTTTTAAATGATGATGCATTACTAACATGCTTCCAAAAAGAAAAAAAAAAAAAAAAAGAATTAATATTAAAAAAATAACTTTATATGCTTAAGTGAATGCAGTAAATAAGTTATGTTTAGTCATAGAGGCGGAGGTTTTGATGGGATTAGTCACTGTCCCTCAAGTTCAGGCATGATTTTTTTTAAATTAGTCACGCCCCCAGCATTGTAATGAATTACACCACAAGTCATTTAACAGCAGTTCTCTGCTGAGCTCCGCCCATTACGATCACATGATCATGATATCAGCAGAGGTCTTCCACCACCCTTTCTCTTCTGAAGATTACCACTGGTCCTTCAGTACCACTTTTCTGCTGAGCTCCATTACATGATCGTGACATCAGCACAGGTCCTGCAAAACCACTTCTCTTCTGCTGATTACAACAGGTCCTTCAACATCACTTCTCTGCAGAGCTTCGCCCATTACGGTCATATGACCGTGACATCAGCACAGATTCTGCACAACTACTTCTCTTTTGCTCAGCTCTGGAGCTTAGCATTGGAGAAGTTGTGTTGAAGGACCTGTGCTGTGCTGTCACAATCATGTGACCATAATGGGCAGCACTCCGCAGATTAGTGATGTTGACGGACCTTTGGTATAATTAACTACAATGCTGGGGGCGTAACGAAGTAAAAAAAAAAAAAAAATTGGTTTGCAGCACCTTTAGATAGAACCTTACAGCCAGCAAGGAGAGACTCATATCAAATCCAAGGGGTCAAACATACCGAATTCAACAAACTGACAACATTCCACTGGGTGAAAATCGGTATTAACTTACGAGTAATTAGATTTTCCAGAGCCACGACAGCACCCAACAGAGAGGGTCCACCCACCTTGAAGGACAGGAAACCTTCAGCTTTTTAAAGGTGGAGCCACTGTATACGCTTCAGTGGTTTACATAGCATGAGAGGTCTCCGTTTAGTTAGTATGACACATAGTTAATAAATGACAACATTACTTCAGACATATGCATATCCGACATACAGTATATGCCACTTCCATATCCAATTTTTTTTTTTTTTTGCAACACCCGTAGACAAATGGAAAAAACCTCCACATTACTGACAAGGCCCCACACCAAAAGTGGGTAAGAACAGAAATAAGTAAGGGAAAATTAGTGTGCTGTCGTGGCTCTGGAAAATCTAATTACCGGTAAGTAATACAAATTTTTTCCTTCTCCATGACAGCAACCCGGAGAGATTATCAAGGAATCCCATATGGAAGGACCACCACTTGTAACACCTTTCTCCCAAAGGCAAAGATCACTAGCACCAAGATTCAACCCATAGTGCTTAAAAATAGTAGATGGTGAAGACCATGTGGCGGCTTTACAGATCTGCTCCAGAGAGGAGTTAGCTTTTTCAGGCCAAGAGGTGGAAATGGCCCTGGTGGAGTAAGCTCTTAAGCCCAATGGAGGAGAGTGATCCTTGCTTTGACCCATATGGTTAAGGACCCTCTTGATGCCGGCTGGCCTCTACCGGCACCCTGAAAAAGAACAAAAAGGGTGGTAGCTTTCCTGAACTCTTTGTTCACCTCTCGGTATCGTAACAGGTATCTCCTATAGTCCAGGGTGTCAAACTCCCTCTCCTTCTCATTCCTAAGGTTTTCACCAAAGGAAGGAAACACTATCTCTTTGGACTGATGAAACCTAGAAACCTTTGGTAAAAAAGGCTGGATCTGGTCTAAAGATTACCCTATCCAAAAGTATCTCCATAAAGGGCTGGTTTGTCGAGATAGCCTGCAGCTATCCTATCCTGTTCGCTGATGTAAAAGCTACCAAAAGTGCGATCTTGAGGGTAAAGGGTACCGTCACACTAAGCGACGCTCCAGCGATCCCACCAGCAACCTGACCTGGCAGGGATCGCTGGAGCGTCGCTACCCAGGTTGCTGGTGAGCTGTCAAACAGGCAGATCTCACCAGCAACCAGTGACCAGCCCCCAGCCAGCAGCGACGCGTGGAAGCGATGCTGCGCTTGGTAACTAAGGTAAATATTGGGTAACCAACCCGATATTTACCTTGGTTACCAGCGCACACCGCTTAGCGCTGGCTCCCTGCACTCCTAGCCAGAGTACACATCGGGTTAATTACCCGATGTGTAGTCTGGCTATGTGTGCAGGGAGCAGGGAGCCGGCACTGGAAGTGTGAGAGCAGCGGAGGTAAATATCGGGTAACCAAGGAAAGGGCTTCTTGGTTACCCGATATTTACATTGTTACCAGTGTCCGCAGAAGCCGGCTCCCTGCTCACTGCATATTCAGTTGTTGCTCTCTCGCTGTCACACACAGCGATGTGTGCTTCACAGCCGGAGAGCAACAACTAAAAAATGGTCCAGGACATTCAGCAACAACCAGCGACCTCACAGCAGGGGCCAGGTTGTTGCTGGATGTCACACACAGCAACATCGCTAGCAACATCGCTGTTGCGTCACAAAAGTCGTGACTCAGCAGCGATATTGCTAGCGATGTTGCTTAACGAGACATGGCCTTAAGTGTCCTGATCGTGCATTCTGCCAGGCGCTCAAATGTGGGGCCTGGCTAAGGCTTTCAACACTAGATTTAGATCCCATGGGGGTAAACAAGGTTGGGGTATTGATACAGATCGACCCACAGTCTTAACAAACCTTACCACTCAGGGGTGATCCGCAACATTACAGTCAAAAAGCACCCCAATGCAGAGATGTGGACCTTGAGTATACTCAAACTCGACCCTATTTCTCATAGTAGCCCTCACCTCCTATACCAGCCTTCCTGTATCTTCTATTGGGAAGCACGGCTGCCCTCCCTCAATTTCTGAGAATGAGGAACGATCTGAGTAAAATCTATCGATCTCCCAGTCTTCTCCCTTATCTTCTGGGTGGGAGTCTCCTGTGGCAATCTGTCTCCCTGAAGACGTACACGGCATAATCTCCCTAAAAAATTTCAATACCTCATCCTTAGAGATTTCAAATTCTCTAAGACGGATGGGGACTCTTCCGACAGTGTCCTGTCTATACAGGCTTGACATAACCTTTTATAATAGATAGCGGCCAGCTTAGTCCACAAAGGGCACATTTTCTATATTTTAGCTTGGATAGTGATTTCCTAGGATTTTCCTAGACAAAACAGAACAGACATACAGACAATGATCAGTGACAATTGTATCAGGGAACCCCCTGGACTTGCCTATCAAGGAGCCAGAATACCAGGGCCGGAGGTGTGGTCTCTTCCACAATCTCCGTAGGCTGCTCCATGTTGGCAAAGTACAATTCTTCCCGCAGGTATTTTGAATCTGAGGCGGTTTCCTGCGCCGTGACCTCATTGGAAGTCGGAAGCACTCCACTTCCAGTTCGGGTAACTGGCCGCTTGCAGATTACGCCAAATCCCTAAGCGGTTGCCGCACTCCACCGGAATCCTCCTCAGCTGCAGACCACTCCAGGCCGAAAGTTCCCTAGTAGACACTGACGCCAAACCAAGTTGTGCTCCTCTTTTCGGGTACTCCTCTTTTCGGGTACTGCCAGGGGTCTGCGCAGGGAACGCACGAACGCCGAAACAGGCCGTGCTCCCACCCCTCCCTAGAGATGGCTATAAGGTTAGTAGTTCTCTCTCCTGGGTGCTGTCGTGGGGAAAGGAAAAAATTGAATCCATTTTCTTTGTCACAGCTGTGAGATTCTGTGACAAAGAAAATTGATTGAATTTTTCACCCAGTGGGATGCTGTCCATTTGTTGAATGAGTTAAAAAATAAAGAAAAAAAAAATTGTGCCTCAACTTGAGTGACAGTGACTGATCCCAGCAAAAGCTCCGTCTCTGACTGAAAACTAAGGCGTTTACTGCATTCACCTACGCATAAAGTTGTTTGTTGTTTTTTTTTTTTTAAATACATGGAATACAAGGAATTTTTTATTAAACAAAAAAGAAAAAAAAACACATACAACAACATGTTACAAAGGCAATTACCAGTCTTGCGGCACTCCTGCTACCAATGTTGGAACGTATTGGATGATTTTTGGTCATAAGATATGACTGGACCAGTATACAAATAAGTAAAGAGATTTTTTTTTGTACATTAAAATATGGTTAATTATACTTATAGTATAGTATAGTATAGTATAATTAACCATATTTTAATGTACAAATAAAATATCTCTTTACTTATTTGTGTATTGGTCCAGTCATATCATATGACCAAAAATCATCCAATACGTTCTACCATTGTAAGGAGAAGAAAAAAGGCGATCAAAACAGTCCAATTATTGTACAAATATTTTCTTAATCAAGTGAGGGTTAAAAAACACCATCAAAAATTCATAAGTATCCAGGTACACACTAATCATAGATATGCCATAATTTTCAAGACTGGTTTATGCAAGAAGGTACCTATCACCGTATGGCGATCAACCTATAGGCTCACCATTACTAAGCACTCTCATATATTATATCAATTAAGTAGATGTCATAGATTATAACTAACTGCAATGGAATATTAGCATATATTACTAGATTGTGCTTATAACCAGTATTATACTTATATCACACAAATTAATGTTATCCACACACAATCTAAGAGCTATAATAGAATTATGCACTGATATACCCAAAGAAAACGGAGATAATTGGGACTCTAATTGCAGCTACCATAGAAATTAAATGGGACATAGTGATGTGGGCTTAGCCTAATACTGTGCAGTCACTCGATTAGTTAAATGGACTGCTTCCACATAGCAATGCTAAGCCTAGCCTAGATTAGTATGGCATTTCTATGCACAATGGCAAGACATGTGAATCAAATTGTCATAGAATAACAGTGCAATGCAAAAATACAACCATTAAATCGCCATATCAAACGGGAGAAGGTTTACCAATACCAATAAAAACATTAGTGCATGCCCTCATCATCTCCCGCCTCGACTACTGCAACCTCCTGCTCTCTGGCCTCCCTTCCAACACTCTTGCACCCCTCCAATCTATCCTAAACTCTGCGGCCCGCTTAATCCACCTCTCCCCTCGCTACTCCCCAGCCTCGCCACTCTGCCAATCCCTTCACTGGCTTCCCATCACCCAACGACTCCAGTTCAAAACACTAACCATGACATACAAAGCTATGCACAACCTGTCTCCTCCCTACATCTGTGACCTAGTCTCCCGGTACCTACCTGCACGCAACCTCAGATCCTCACAAGATCTCCTTCTCTGCTCCTCCCTTATCTCCTCTTCCCACAATCGCGTACAAGATTTCTCCCGTGCATCCCCCATACTCTGGAACGCTCTAGCTCAGCACATCAGACTCTCCCCTACCGTGGAAAGCTTCAAGAGGAACCTCAAGACCCACCTCTTCCAACAAGCCTACAACCTACAACAGCCCTCAGTCCAGTAGACTACTGCGCAACCAGCTCTGTCCTCACCTATTGTACCATCACCCATTCCCTGTAGACTGTAAGCCCTCGCGGGCAGGGTCCTCTCTCCTCCTGTACCAGTCTGTTATGTACTGTTAATGATTGTTGTACGTATACCCTTTCACTTGTAAAGCGCCATGGAATAAATGGCGCTATAATAATAAATAATAATAATAATAATAATAATACCTGATATATATGCAAGGATAAGTGGCAAGTCAGCGTGTAGCCGTATACACAGGACGCCCTACACGTGTTTCGGCACACGCCTTCGTCCAGGGGCGATGTATAGGTGGTGAGGATCGATATTTAAATAGACACGCACCAATCAGCGTGTAATGACCAGGTTGATGACGCATGCGTCGCCACAGCAACCACCGTCAACAACTGGCCGCCGTGTCATGGCTCAGGGCGGGCCGATCATATCACATGATCAGTACCCTCCCGCACCATAATGATACGGAAGCCGGGGGGAGACGGAGGAAGAGTAGCGCGCATGCGTGCAAGTCACAGACACGCAGATGCAAGGTGAGTGAATGATCTAAGGATCAATGTCTCGCATCCTAGGATTAGAATAGCCTCCGATGTTAACATAGTGAATAACTATATATAATGCATAATACATCCCAAGATAAAGAGAGAGCCCCCAATATTGCTAAATATACAAGGCTGTTATAATTACAACCCGCATGAATATAAAAATACATTAGACACAATATATTAACATGTCAAAAAAGATATACATACATGGCCCATATTCAAGGCAAAAAAACAGCATATATTGTATACCATATATATGTCATAATTCAATATAACTCGCATTATAGAGGTATTCTTGTCATGTTAATTCCATCATGTTCATCCATTTGCTGTGCATGATCCCATACCAGTCACATCAACCAGGTCACTATAAGATGTTTAATATTATTTTATTACACCAACCTATAAAGAATAAAAACAATTAAAATTAAAAAGTGCCACCAAAAAAACAACAACTAGATTAGACATATTCTAAAGATATGGAACGAAGCTGATGTTCTCGTTGAGACCAGATGGATACATAGTGGATAAGGTCCATATCCATCTGGTCTCAAGTTGGGCAAGACGCTTGCTTATATTTCCTCCCCTAATCCCCAAATCAATGGCATCAATTCCCCTCACTTTCAACAAGGTCCCGTCTGAATTATGGGACTGTAAAAAATGACGGGGGATTGTTTTCAGTTTTGATGTATCATTCTCATCTGGAGCTGACTTAATGCCAAGAACATGCTCCCTAACCCTAACTTTTAATTTTCTGGTTGTAAGACCAATATAAATTTTTGGGCATGGGCATGTAGCATAATATATTACCGCTCCAGTGTCACAATTAATTCGCTTCTTGATATTAAAGCTCTTGTTACCACTAGAGTCAGTAAACTCTCGGCATGTCAGAATATTCGGGCAAGCTCTACAGGAGCCACATGGGGCACAACCACTTTGGTTGATATTAGGGGGTAGATTCCAGAGGGTTTTCTGTCCACTAGCCTCATAATAGCTGTGGACTAAAAGGTCCTTGAGGTTCTTAGAACGCCGAAAAGTAGTTTTCGGTTTAGATGGCAATATTTTAGCAAAAGTTGGATCGGCCTGAAGAATTGGCCATGCTCGTTCCAGACACCTGCGAATAGATTCAGACTCGACATTGTAATTAGGGATAAATCTTATTATTTCTTTAGTCTGCATGTCGCTGTTGTTTCTAGAGTATAGAAGGGACTCTCTCACAGAATATTTAGCACGATGATATGCCCTTTTTAGGACCCTACCACTATACCCTCGTTTCTTGAACCTCATCATCAGATCCTTTGATTGCAATTCGAAATCCCTGTCAGTTGAGCAAATACGTCTTAACTGTAAAAACTGTCCAGTGGGGATACCATTAATCATGAACCTTGGGTGGGAGGAAGTGGCATGCAATAATGCATTAGTGGCTGATGGTTTCCTGAAGAGATCAGTCTGTATCATATCCTGCTCATCTCTCCTCAGTGTCACATCCAGAAAATCGATACTTTGTGTTGACCACTGATAGGTGATTCTAATATTTAACTCATTCCGATTCAATGAACTCATAAATAAATGGAGATCTTCTTCCGTTCCCTGCCAGATCAAACAAATATAGTCTATGTACCGCGCCCAAAAGAGGACGCGGTCCATCGACAAATGCTGATCTGACAGGAAAAGGTCCCTCTCCCACAGCCCCAGGAACAGATTAGCATACGAGGGCGCATACGATGCGCCCATCGCTGTACCCTGGAGCTGCAGGTAGAAGGACCCTTTAAAAGTAAAAAAATTATGAGTTAATGCGAATTCTAGAAGTGACAGCAGGAATTGACGAGCAGGAGCAGGCATATTGGATGTATTCAGGAAGAATTCTGTAGCGCGTAAACCATCATGGTGCTTGATATTAGTATACAGGGATTCTACGTCCCCTGTCACTATGATGGTATTTTTGTCCAAGTGTAAACCATCCACCTTGCGGAGAAGATCTCCGGTGTCTTTAAGAAAGGTTGGTAAGAGGCTGGAGATTATAGTCCAACCACCTGTTGATGTTTTGTAAAAAGTTACCACAACCCGATATAATCAGGCGACCCGGCGGTGTTGTCATGTTTTATGTAATTTTGGTAAAATGTGGAAATGCTAGGTTCTTGGATTGAAGATGGATTGAAGATGGATTATAAGTTAATTTCTTATAACATACGTTATTTAGGAGCTGAGAGAAGGTCTCCTTCTCATACATCGAGGCGGGCCAGAGAACAACATTACCACCTTTGTCTGCTGGTTTAATAATCACTCCAGGCAGCTGCTTTAATTCTTTAAGACGTTCACGTTCATCCCCAGATAGATTATCACATCTCAAATTTTTGGAAATCTTATGAAACTCAGTGGAGACTACCTGAACGAAAAGATCTACATGAGTTGACATAGACAAAAGTGGAAATTTGCAAGATCGAGGTGCTATACATGCTGGAACCTTACCTCCCTCCCCAGATGACTGTTCAATAGAAAGTTCCTCCAGAATTTATAAGGCTTTTTGTTCTTTCTCTGATGGAAAAAGAGACTAAGTGGTTTCGTCAAAAAAATGTTTCTTAAAAATTAAAGACCTTGCAAAAATGTGGAGGTCTTTTACAGCCATAAACTCATCAAATTTGGTAGTGGGAGAGAAAGATAAGCCCCTAGCAAGTAACGATAGATCGGAAGATGAAAGGTTATAGGTACTGAGGTTAATTACCTTAGTTTTATCCGTCTCATCACCGTTATGTTGATATTTCCTATACGTTCGACCATGAAAACCTCCACCATTGTAACGCCGCATGCCAGATCGCGTGGTTCTTGTTGAATATTGACCATCAGAAGAATCACTCAGAGAGGTCATTGATGAGGAGGAGGGCAACTCTTCATTAGATGGTTGGATATTAGATGCTTTTTTCCAAAAATAAGCCTTTTTTTCCGCATGATCTTTTTGATCTGTTTTTAATTTTGACACTTGTGTTTCATTGATTTTACGCACCAATGTGTCCACTTTTTGCCCCAACATAGTCTCATACTCTCTGAGTTTATCTTCTGAGCACAATGATTTAAATAGTGTTTGTTGGGCATCAAGATTTTTGTCAATTTTTTCAATAGAGCCAGTATTTAAATCAATAAGCAACTTCATTAAAGTCAATGAACATGCATTACAAGTCTCCTCCCATCGTAAGATGAATGTTTCATCCTCCACCGGAGAACTAGGGGTAACGCGTAGGCGAAGCCCTCTAGGTATGAGATGAAGTGATATATATTTTTCTAAAAATACCCGATTCCACCACAGCCTCGTTCGTCTTAATAATCCTTTCTGGATCTCAAAGAACATTTTATCCATCTATATTTTATAACATCTTATAGTGACCTGGTTGATGTGACTGGTATGGGATCATGCACAGCAAATGGATGAACATGATGGAATTAACATGACAAGAATACCTCTATAATGCGAGTTATATTGAATTATGACATTTATATGGTATACAATATATGCTGTTTTTTTGTCTTGAATATGGGCCATGTATGTATAACTTTTTTGACATGTTAATATATTGTATCTAATGTATTTTTATATTCATGCGGGTTGTAATTATTACAGCCTTGTATATTTAGCAATATTGGGGGCTCTCTCTTTATCTTGGGATGTATTATGCATTATATATAGTTATTCACTATGTTAACATCGGAGGCTATTCTAATCCTAGGATGCGAGACATTGATCCTTAGATCATTCACTCACCTTGCATCTGCGTGTCTGTGACTTGCACGCATGCACGCTACTCTTCCTCCGTCTCCCCCCGGCTTCCGTATCATTATGGTGCGGGAGGGTACTGATCATGTGATATGATCGGCCCGCCCTGAGCCATGACGCGGCGGCCGGTTGTTGACGGTGGTTGCTGTGGCGACGCATGCGTCATCAACCTGGTCATTACATGCTGATTGGTGCGTGTCTATTTAAATATCAATCCTCACCACCTATACATCGCCCCTGGAAGAAGACGTGTGCCGAAACACGTGTAGGGCGTCCTGTGTATACGGCTACACGCTGACTTGCCACTTATCCTTGCATATATATCAGGTATTGGTAAACCTTCTCCCGTTTGATATAGCGATTTAATGGTTGTATTTTTGCATTGTACTGTTATTCTATGACAATTTGATTCACATGTCTTGCCATTGTGCATAGAAATGCCATACTAATCTAGGCTAGGCTTAGCATTGCTATGTGGAAGCAGTCCATTTAACTAATCGAGTGACTGCACAGTATTAGGCTAAGCCCACATCACTATGTCCCATTTAATTTCTATGGTAGCTGCAATTAGAGTCCCAATTATCTCCGTTTTCTTTGGGTATATCAGTGCATAATTCTATTATAGCTCTTAGATTGTGTGTGGATAACATTAATTTGTGTGATATAAGTATAATACTGGTTATAAGCACAATCTAGTAATATATGCTAATAATCCATTGCAGTTAGTTATAATCTATGACATTTTCTTAATTGATATAATATATGAGAGTGCTTAGTAATGGTGAGCCTATAGGTTGATCGCCATACGGTGATAGGTACCTTCTTGCATAAACCAGTCTTGAAAATTATGGCATATCTATGATTAGTGTGTACCTGGATACTTATGAATTTTTGATGGTGTTTTTAACCCTCACTTTATTAATAAAATATTTGTACAATAATTGGACTGTTTTGATCGCCTTTTTTCTTCTCCTTGCATGTTACATTGCGATTGTCCTTGATAGTCCGGATAACCCATATATTATAAATTGTTCCAATTGATATGGGACCCATTATGGGGGTATATGGTTAATTATGTGGGTATTCAATATGGTCTGAATATATATACATTCCACCATTGGTAGCAGGAGTGCCGCAAGACTGGTAATTGCCTTTGGAACTTCTTTCACTAAGTGGACCTGCTTGAGGGCTCCTCTATAGTATCCAGTGCGATTGCTGCATACTGCACCATAATCCTATTGGAAAGTGGATCAACTCCTTTTGGATTATTCCAGGCTTTCTAACCTCTGAACCAGGTGAGAGTTCCACTATTTAAACACCTTTATATATATAAAAAAAACTCACTACACTCAGATTGGCGCCGCGTTTGTCTCTTTCTATCTTTCCCTGTCTCCAGGGTTTTTACAACAACATGTTAGTGATGCACATTGCATCATTTAAAATGCATAGGGGGCAGTTAGGTTCTCTTTAATAAAGATTTACTATTAAGCAAATGATTAGTTAAGCAGATTCTTGTCATGTCACTGCACAATTACGGTTTCGCTCCTGGTGTTTAAAAATAAATTCTTCCTATGTACTACAAACTACAACCTGTTGTGACATTTCCAAATAGTGCAGTGTGCTCTAGGGTAGATTCCCAAGTGACAGGTCACTGGTTTAAAATTGAGGAGCAGCCATGAATATTTCCCAAGAAAAGAGAAACCGCATTATCAAGCTCATCAGTTGTGGTATCTTAGATAAGAAAACTACCAATCCATCATGTGAGTGCCATGACAGATGGAAAAACATGAAATGAGTCCATCTATCTATTCAAAAGCCAAGAGGTGGAGGTCCAGGCAAAATATCAGAGTCAACAAGTCGGCTCATCACAAGGTCTATCAGTTTTGGCGTGACAAACACGGCAGTGGAGATGGCTTTTATTGGTTCGTAATAGTGGGATCAGAGATCCTTTCAAGCACCATGCGACGCATGTCACAAGTCTAGAATGGTGGCCCAAGAAAAAGGTGAAGAAGCCTCAACATCAATATCATAAGAAGCGTCAGCTCAAATTTGCAAAGAAGTACGAAAAGTGGACAGTAGAATATTGGAAACAGGTGATTTGGAGCGATGAGACGAAAGTCAATAGACGGCTCTGATTGGTGGAAATGGGTCTGAAAGAAATAAGGGAAAAAGAGGCTAATGGAAAGAGAAATTGAAAGAACGGTCACGTTGAGTGGAGGAAGCCTGATGACATGGGGGTGTTAGATACTTAACCAGGATCAACGATTGTCTCAATGCAGAGCTATATAGGAATATTCTACAAGGAGAGTTACTTCGTAAACTCCAATACTATTGGTATGAAAAGGACGACAGTGTTTCAGCAGGACAACGACCCGAAGCATACATCAAGATTGACGAAAAACAAAATTGTTCAATGACCATGAAATAAAGGTGCGAGATCCAAGATGGCCGCCGTCACCACAGGACGTGTGTGAGGGAGCTCCTGGTATTGCAGACTCAATCCACCCCATCCATCCTTTGCAGAGCTCCCTCGACCACCCCATCCCTCTTCAACATCATCAGGACACCTGGGTGACCCCAGTCGTGAGATTTTGGCCCCCTTTTCTCAGTTGTAATCATCTACAGGGCCACCCCGGTCTGAGGCCGACTGCACAGGCCTGGGACCAGTCTGCGGCTGGAGACTCTCCTGTTGCCCTTCCCCAGAGACTGCAGAGGGAACTGATCAGGCAGAAGCAGCCTGCATCATTCAAATCAGCGACCCCCAGCCCGGTAAGCCACAACCCCCATACCTGGCGTGTGAAGTCCCAGGGAGAGAAGCTGCCATTTTAAGAGAAATTGGGTCTGCTCCTGGTGTCTGCAGTGAAGTGATCAAGTGGTTTGGCCTCCCGAGTGGTATAAGCCTCCCTGGTCTGCAGGCAGGCTGTTGTGTCTGCTCCCTGCAGCATCCAGGCATAAACCCAGTGGAGGGGAGAGATCTGAGGCCCAGCAGAACTGTCAGAGCTGGAGGACTGCTCACTCAGGGGCTGCCTCAGAAGCTGACAGTCAATGGCGAGACTTCAGCGTGCTCCCCTGGGAGTGAGATATTCTCCCTGCATCGGGCACGGATGTTGCAATTTGCCTGACAGAGTAAACATAATAAACATCTCTGGAAGAGCAAAGTCAAAGTTACAGCTGCAATAATCTCTTAAGGCCACAAACTAAAAAACATTATCTCCCCTGGATCTTTGTTCCCAGGGTGAATGTGAAAAACCTGTGCAGATTGCTCTGCTGCAGACCCCTGCAGGGCTCAGTAAACAGAGGTAAGGTGCTGTTTTTTGTTGTGTGTGTTTTTTTTTCTTTTCTTCCCCCTCTCGAGAGTCAATAAAGCATTACAGGGGTTACATTTGCTAATTCCTGGTGCACACTCAGCATTGAAACTACATCCTACCATCCAGTGGCCATTTTATGTACTGCATCTCCAGAATTAATCGTTAACTTTATCCAACTAGAATGCTGATCATCACTATTAACTTTTTGTGGCTTCCGTATCAGGTGCCGGCTATGAGAGGACTCAAAAGTTATGTCCCTCACCGTTCTCTAATACCGTACTACATTCCAGAGCTCAATATACCTAACGGCGCTGAAGGGGCTGCAAGACAGACAAATCAAACAAGCGGCACGTGTATCAACTATTGAGGATGACTCTTGCAGCGACCATAAAAAATTATTGGCCCTTTCCAAAGAGAACACCATTTTGAAGGACCACATTGAAGACCTTGAGAATCGCTCCAGTAGGAGCAATCTACGCCTCGTGGGCCTACCAGAATCTTTCCAACAGAAGGACCTAAAAATGCTGTGTGAGAATGACCTCCCAAAAGGTTTACACTTGCCAGAAGGCAGAAAAGTTGAGAGTCCACAGGGTGGGCCCCCCTCTAGCTACTTCAGATAAACAGGCCTCCCGGAGGCCACGCCAAGTCATCATGAAGTACTTGGACTTTAACCACAAATCAGATATCATACAGGCGTATAGAAAGCAGACACAACCTCTGATATTGTGTGGTCATAAAATCCTTCTTTTTGAAGATTTCTCTGCTGAGGTGTTCAGAAAGCGAAAAGCCTTCAGCCCTATCTGCACTAAACTGCACAAGGATGATATCCGTTTTCAATTAAGATATCCTGCAGTCTTGATAATAAAGGGAAACAATGGCTCTTTTCATACCTTCGCATCTTCAGAAAAGGCTGACATATTCACAAAGCAGCTCTTACACCTGAAAGACCCGTAGGTGCTAGAGGTGGGGAGATAAAAGGCGCAATAGGGTCTTACCCGATATAACGTGAAATGATAAGAAGGAAATAGGTACACTCACCTAATGGGGTTGTGCCAGTCACAACTCCTTGAATCGCATGTGAGTGTCCGCGTAGTTTAAGCAGCGGCCCCGTAAAATAGTGGTAAAATATAATAAAATAATAAAAGAGAAAACGGGTATATGCCGCCCTTAAAAACCACTGATGCAGGATTAATGTAGAAATTTCTTTTTATTTCAGCATTCCAACGCGTTTCAGAGACAAGGACCGTCTCCTTCCACAGGGAAAAAGAAATCATACACATATTCCCAGCCTAGTGCTTTATAAGAGGATCCATACTGCCACGTTGACAGCCATGATGTCATCCACCCACCAGGTTGCAGGGCGATGACTCAGACACGTGGAGACGTACAAGAAGGAGAAAAAATTGTCACATTTTGATACATTAAAAACATCGCAAGAACGCAAGCAAACATCATAAATTACATTAAAACGTAAAAAAAAATTTAAAAATGTATGTGGTTGTTCATTTCGGACGTATATGGAAAGATAGGCAAAGTTTGGGTGTAAAGAAATAAAAAGAAATTAGAAGGGTGCGAACTTATAGGAAAGCTGCTAGTGTGCAGAGGAGTTAAACACCAAACCATTACTCCAAATCCATTAACTAATCTTGATGGAAATGGGACTGGTATGTCATTTTGTGACTTAAGGAGACCGATATTTGTGAACAAAAATTCTAAATTTTTCATAGTGATCCATGGAACAATTTGATATATATAGAGATCTGTGTGGGCACATAAATGTGATTAATGCTGGTGCAGACACATTATGACCGGTTTTTAATTAGAAGAAGTAGTGAGCGTGTCTGAAAAATGGGATTTTAAAGGTGCAGAAGAAGTTGGACAAATATCTGAACCGTGAAGGGCTGGTGTAGAGGAATTTAAGGTAAGATAGAAAGAGATCGCAAGCATGAAGGAAAGGAGCGAGTATCAGGGTTGTCGGGGTGAAACGAGTTCAGACCGTGGGAAAATGAAAGAATGTGCAGGCGCACAGAGCAAGTATAACCCAGCGGAGGTAACAAGGGGTCAGACCATGGGAAAAGAACTGTGTGTGCAGTAATATAGAGTGGTGGGTAAATGCACATGTGAGGTGTACGCTGGGCAGAAAGAAGGAACGGATGGAACAGTTATACAAATAGAAAATAAAAATGTGTTGGAATGGTTATCTGATATCTAAAAGAATTTGCATTAAAAAGGGGAATGGAAAAACTGAATAACACTCCAATGAGGGATATTTTACTAAAATGTACTCAATATAAAGGCTTAGATAGTAATGGAAAGGATTTTTTTGGAAAGGATTTTTTCAAATATTATTAAATAGAACAACTCTCTAAGTCTCTGGAGTATAGAAACATGCTGGATAATTCTAGAGATACCAAAACAGATTAAAAGGTTGGATATGCATAGCAATAATATATACATAAAAAGGGGGGAGTTTTTTAAAGGCTCCAAAAACATTATTTTAAAAGTGGGTGATCAAGTAATGATGCCTTGAGGTAGCACATGTGGCAAGGGTTACATAGACTCATGATATATGATCTTAAAAAACACTGTGATTATATTACTTAAAACTACAAGCAACTGACCCTTAATGATTCTTAGGGGTGAAGCGCAGATATGAAAATTAAAATAAGAATAAAAAATGAGAATAAAAACATAGATAAAACAATAAATTTAGCATAGATGGGAACTAATAAAATAAATCAGAGACTTCTTTTAAGCCAAAGGGTTTTAGGGTATTCAGTTTATATCTCCAGAAAGTCTCTTTCCTGCTTAGGGCTTCAGTCCTATTGTGCACAATAGGGTCAATTTGTTCAATTGGTGTAATCCTAAAGTCTGAGCTTTTGTTATGCTGTAAAACACAGTGTTTAGAGAGTCCGTGTAGGAGGAAGCCAGTTTTTATATTATGGCGATGTGAGTTTAGTCTATTATGAAGCGCCTGGCTTGTTCTGCCCACATATGCAATCGACAAGGTATATGACAAAATTTTAATGTATCAAAATGTGAAAATTTTTTTCTTCTTCTTGTACATCTCCACGTGTCTATGAGTCATCGCTCTGCAACCTGGTGGGTGGATGACGTCATGGCTGTCAACGTGGCAGTATGGATCCTCTTATAAAGCACTAGGCTGGGAATATGTGTATGATTTCTTTTTCCCTGAGATAGGAGACGGTCCATGTCTCTGAAACGCGTTGAAATGCTGAAATAAAAAAAAATTTCTACAATAATCCTGCATCAGTGGTTTTTAAGCGCGGCATATACCCGTTTTCTCTTTTATTATTATATTTTACCTGAAAGACCCGGAAAGTGAGTCTCACCTTCTCCAGGAGGGCAACAATCGTCATCACTCAAAGAGTCCAATTAAACTCTCAGGCCAAAGCTCTCCAAAAGAGCAAAGGCTAAGTGTGCGACAAACTAAAGGTAGAAAGTGACTTTCATAATCTTATAAAGTCTGGTTTCCTACTTATTATAAAACCAATATGCCCCCCCCTCAAAAAGAAGGGAGGGGAAAATGGAAGAAAAAGATAAAGAATGTAGAAAGTCATATCTCCCTTTCTCAGCTATTGAGCTGCAATATTAGACAAGGGCGAGGGGAATGAGGGACTTTCTCTCGCAGAGTCGGGTAGAAGTGAAGCCCATGATTCTTTTTTTCCTAGCGAGGTGGAGTCGGAAACTCCAACACCTGCTAGGGGATTTGTTTTTGATTGTTTTGTTGCATATAGGTCGTAAAGGTTTATTATCTTTTGATAAGTTCCTTTCTGTTTTTAACAGCCATCTCATGTTTGTTTATATGATATTGCCCCTCACAGGTCGTCACAGGTTGGGTTCGATTCTATATGTCCATGCAACTAGAGCTCCTTCTTTAAAGTCTGATGATAATTGTTACATGGAATGTTAAGGGGTTGCGTTCCCCCCAAAAACGCATGAAGGTTTTCAGACATTTGAAATGCTTTAAGCCAGATATTGCTCTTTTGCAAGAAACTCATCTTCTTGAAACTGATTTTGTTAGGATGCATAGGCTGTGGGTGGGCAATGTCTATGGCTCCTCATCAGTGCTCAAAAAAGCAGGGGTTATGATCCTAATAATTAAACATCTTACACATCAGGTAATCAATCAACAATCTGATAGTGAAGGCAGTAATACAATTAACATTATCCACGCCGAATGGCGTCATTTCTGTATATCACATATACGCCCCTAATGTAGGCAATAAGTCTTTTTTTAAACAAATAGAAACCACATTACTTCATGACCCCACATCCAATAAGATAGTAGGAGGGGATTTTAAATCTGTTGTCTCTGTTCCTGAAGATAGAAAGAACATGGCCATCCATCCGCAAATAACCACAACCCATGACAGGGTCCTTCCCCCACTGCTATCCTCATGTAACTTGGCCGACTACTGGAGGTTTCGCCATCCAAGTGATAGGGAGTATACACACTACTCGCACGCTAATTACGCCTGGTCTCGTATAGATTATCTGTTGATCTCCCCACCCTTGCTATCCAAACTAATCCGTGTGGATATAGATGACATTGTCATATCGGACCACTCCCTATTGATAATGGAATTAGTAAACTCACACCCCAAAGGTCAGGACTTCCAGTGAAGATTCCCTAATTATTTCTGCAAAGATGAGCCTTGTGTTATTTCCCTTAAAACATGGTGGCAAGAATTTATAAAAGATAATGAGATACACCAAAATAATCCTTCTCTACTTTGGGAAACAGCTAAGGTAGTTTTGCGGGGAAAGATTATGGCACATGTTTTCGCCCACAAAAAAAAATACCATGAAAAAATATGTGGAGCTGTCTGCCGAACTTAAGCAAGCTTACACCAACTTCTTATTGAATCCTTCTCCCACAAATAAAGACACCTGGGTGCTGAAACAGTCTGAATTCAATATTTATGCTGACAGACGGGAGAAATTCCATACATCCAAAAACGAAGTGCATTTCTTTAGATACGGTAACAAGGCGGGTCGGATGATGGCTAATCTGGCCAGAGGGATGAGAGCACCACAAGGTATCTTCCAACTGAAAAACGTACACGGGAACATCCAAGCAAACCCTCAGATAATCAACAACATTTTAGGCTCATTTTACAGCGACCTCTCTATGAAGACTCTAAAAACTCTACTCCTCCGATCACTACTCTCTTAGATAAGGTTAATGTGCCCAGTTTTTCAGAAGAACAAAATGCCTTCCTAAATAGTCCCATCTCTACGGAAGAAATTGTAAATACCATAAAAAACCTAAAGTCATGTAAAGCCCCAGGCCCTGACAGCTTTACGAATGAATTTTTCAAAATACTTGTATCTGAAGTCTCTCCTTTGTTAGATTAACGGTTTAACAAAATCCTACTTGGTTAACTCCTTTTCTTGTCAGCTAACACAGCTTATATAAAACTACTATCGAAACCGGGTAAAGATCCATTATACCCCAGCTCTTACAGGCCAATCTCTCTAATTCTGACATTAAAATAATTTCTAAGATAATGGCAGACAGATTGGCATCTGTCCTCCCCAGTCTTATTTCACCCTCCCAGGCAGGATTTATAAAAGGCCGATCAGCAACGCTCAATATTAGAAAAGTGCTATTGGTTCTGGATAAAATCCATTCTTCCAAAAATAAGAACAACAACACAGGTGTCCCGGCTATAGTAACTATTGATGTGGAGAAGGCCTTCGATAACATTAAATGGGATTGGCTGTATAAAGTATTGAAAATGTCGTTATCAGGCCCCTTTTTAACTATGTACAGTACTTATACTCTTCTCCAAAAGCTCATGTATACACTCCGGGCTTCTTATCAAAACCCTTACCATTAGAAAAAGGAACAAGACAGGGATGTCAGTTATCACCCCTTCTTTTCAATGTAGCCATAGAACCACTGGTACGCATTTTGTCAAACCCAAGCACTTTTGCAGGCATCAAAATAAATAAAAAAAACAATACAAACCGCTTTTTTTGCGGATGATATTCTGTTTCTATCTAACCCACAAGCACATTTACCAGTGATTATCGACATTCTTAATGTATTTGGCTCTTATTCTGGATTTAAAATTAATATTGACAAGTGCGAACTACTCCCCTTAACTGAAAAAGGAAAGAGTACCCTTCAAAATAGCCCTCTAGGAGGGATAGCCGTTGCTTCGTCATTCATAACATACTTGGGTATTAAAGTAGGACATACACCATCTTCGCTATATTCCCTCAACTATCCTCGCCTATTGAATAAAATTATTACCCAACTGAAATCCTGGCAGGATCTTCCATTGTCATTTTTGTGTAGAGCTCATCTTATTAAAATGATAAGTATGGCCAAGTTGATGTACCAACTATGGACCCTTCCGCTGCTACTCAAACACTCTGATATTAATGCACTTAATAAAGCCTTTAGCCATTTCCTCTGGAGGGGGAAAGGTCACAGAATCAGTCTGTTTAAACTCATGGCCTCTAAGGCGGAGGGGGGTATTAATCTTCCTAGTGTTAGGAACTATAACATGGCATGGGTCACTCGCTACATCATAGAATGGATGCAGAATAGACATAGACTCTACTCTCGAATCAGACTATGCTCAATCACTTAATTTGACAGCAATTTTACACTCTCGTTTTACCTCTCTACTTCCTGCAATTAAGCACTCAGTAGTTTTCAGGGATACAATATCTACCTGGAAGGCAGTCCGGAAAAAATATAGCCTTTCCTTTAGAATATCAAAGCATCTTCCTTTGTGGTGTAATCTGGAGTTTCCCCAGGGTATGTAGAATAAACTGTATTCTGCGTGGCGTAGAGCTGGTATATCGAAGGTTTCTCATCTCCTACATTCAACAGAAGCAAGGTGGATAACAAGCAGGGAGTGCATTGAAAAATACCATCTACACCCTTCCCACTATTTCCAATATGAACAAATAAATTTCTCTATTATGTCTAATTTAAGGGCTGTTGCGTTTGAATCTAAACGGAATGAACTTGATACCATTCTTCTCCACCCAATGGGAACTCCTTCAATATCGGAGTTATACTTCATGATGAAGCCTAGATTATCGGGCGTACATCCCGAAACGTTCTTCAAATACTGGAGATTGTTAATGAATGATATCGATGTTCCTTCTAAGATAAGAGCTGTTGGTCTGCCTTCCGGAAAAAATATTATTAACGAATCCTGGAGAGAGACTCAGTTTAAAATTATGCATGGAGCTATGCTTTTAATATTCCTAAAGTGGATCCTAGTCCAGACAGGTTAATTGCATGCCCCAAATGCCAACAGCAAAATTCGGACTTTATAATGGTATTTGGCTGTGCCCCAACACTGGTTCTTTCTGAGGGTCAGTCTCGGATCTGGCAAAAACGCTTTGGAAGCTCTATGCGCCCCCTGTCTCCTCAAGCAGCACTTCTGCATTACTGGGAAAACTCTGATATAGACAGTAATACAAGTAGAGGTATTCCAAGACTTTTGCACACTATTTTATTGCTGTCCAAAAATTTGATCCTTAAATATTGGATAACATCCTCCATCCATTCTATCTCAGAACTTGTAACTCAACTTAAGCCTTATATGGAGATTGAGCAGGGGAGATGAACTCACAAATAAGGAAGCGCAGGCGAGTAGATTTCTACTAAAATGGAAACAGTTTGTGGTGAAATATTGCAATAAGGAGGAAAAAGAAGAAATGGGGCAACCTTTTACCTCAACTGCATGGTACATTATGGAAGACTTAAAGAATAACCTAGGTCACCTCCGAATAGGTAACTAAACTGTGAACGTGACGAAGTGATTAAATGAACCCCCCCCCCCTCTTTTTTTTTTACTTCTTTCTCTTTTAAATGAGATGGCTGTTACGTTTGTTTGGATTATTTTTGTTTTGTGTGTTTTTACTCTTACTTGCACTTTTCATCATACCAATGGTTGTTGTAAATTTATTGTGTCTACAAGTTATGTTTTCCCAGTCTGCATACTGGATGAAAGATTATTGCTATATTTTGGTGGGAATGCTAATCATATTGTTTACTGTTTAATGGTTAAAATTTTCAATAAAAATATATATTAAAAATAAAATAAAAAAAAAAATAAAAGGTGCTGGATTAACACCCACAGTCCCCAGAACTTAACCCAATCAAACACTTGTGGGTAGATCTGAAGAAAAAGCTGTATACACATCCAAGTGAGTCGATCAGTATGCACTAATATTGGGACAGTGTAGAGGAGACCTAGGATTTCGATCAAGGCATGTTTGAATCTGATTGAGAGCATGCCCAGAAACGTTCAGTCCGTGTTGACAGTTAAATGTGCATTTACAAAATACTAACAAAATAATAAAAATATAAAATTTAGATTTTTAAGAGCAAAACATTAACAATTAAGTGACTTCACAAGAATCTGCACAACTAATCATATGCTAAATATTTTCAAGTCAAAATTATGTACGAGATAGCCAAGATGATTGTCTATAAAATTATGATAGTCTCACATATAAAGCTCTAGTAGTTGGTGAGCTATGGAGCATGAAATTGAAAAGTTTAAATGGAATCTGTCAGCATGTTTTTGCTACTTCATCTGAAAGCAGCATGTTGTAGGCAGAGAGATTCTGAAACTAATCATGTTTAACTTCATTTACTGGGTGCAGAGTTCTGACATTATCTAAGAATTGAGTTTACTGAGCAGGGAGAACTTTCCCACCAACACCAGTCTCTCTAAAGAGATTGAAACCTTATAGTCAATGCACAATCATGGCAGGGAGCGTGCTGGACAACATGGCATGAGCTGGTCACAGCAATGATAAGGGTCAGGCTGCTAAAACAAACGTGGCAAATAAACAAAAGATGTCTGTGACAAGACAGGCATCCCTGAACTTTGTCTTAACCCTTACAGCATGTTGGCTTCAGCTTATATGGCAAAAACCTGCTAACAGATTCCCTTTAAAACATTGTTAGGCTATGTTCACACAGGGCAGTTTCATGTTGCTTTTTCCATTGGCTTTATGCAAATGTGCTAATAAAAAGTTGATTTTTACAGTACCAGCAAAATCTATGAGATTCCATGAATCTCATGCACACACAGACACACACCTGCTCTTTTACCTGACAAATGGCAAAATGATGCGTTTTTGCAAGAAGAAGAATGTCAATTCTTTCATGGTAAAAAAAAAAAGGCAGCAAAAACACTCAAAAACATGAGAGTTTTTACGGCATTTTTTTGGTGAGTTTTTGTTTAAATAAAATTAGTTTCATTCAACATGTACTCTAGACAAATGACACCAAAAATGCCGCGAAGGAAAGAAATGAATAAATAAAAGCACCAAACAGGCTGAAAAATTGCCCTGTGTGAACATAGCCTAACTCTTTTGCTTGTCAGTGGTACTTTAATATTTCAATATATATGGTTAGAACTGCTATTTCAGTATTATAGTCAGCAGTGACTGCTTTTATATTCTACTCAAAAATCTTTTTTCACTATCCATATTTGTGATGTGCGCCTTTTTTTGTTTGTCCACTACATCTTTTTAGTTGATCAATTAATGATTTCTTTTAATGATACTTTTAGGACTCGACTATTGTTTTATAATGCGTTTTCTTTTCTATAACTTGCCGACTTGTTTATTGCCATCTACACTGGAGATCAAAATTAGAGAACAACATACAATTTCCTAAATGTTAAGGTCATTGTGTAGTCCCATGTGATTATAGCCTTAGAAGAGTAAACTAGCAGTATTTTAAGTTTATCCAAAGCACATACAAATGTAAATGAGATAAATGTAAATGAACATTGATAAAAATTAGAGAACACCTAGAGATACCTGCAAGTTATTGGTGTTAATCTGGCACCTTCTGCTAATTTCCTTAATTATCTGACAAGCCCTATGTAACTGACATCCTAACTTTCCAGTTTACACTGACTTTGCAAAAATGGTGTGCCGTTCCAAAGTGACTGAAACCCTCTGGGAGCAGGCTGTCCAGATGAAAGCTAAAGGGGTAACCCTATCAGCCATAGCAAAAGAAGATGATCATTTCAAGTCTGTGATTTTGAGAATATTGCATCTTTACTACATCACAAACTCAAGTCCCGCAAGAAGACTGGTTGCATTCATAATCATTTCAACACTGCAGCTGGAATTGCTCACGAGGTCAGCACTGACCAGGGTAAGGATCTGTCTCGTCATACAGTGTCATGATGTTTAAGAGCATTTGAACTGCAAGCTCTCATTAGCAGAAAGAATCAAATGGCTAGACTCACCATTGGTGAGGAGCATGTTGTGTGGACAGACGAGAAATGATCCACAGCTCATTTTAGTGAAAGCAGGTTTAATTTATTTGGTTCTGATGGAAAAATTATGTTCGTCAACAAACTGGGGAGAGACTGAACCCAAAATGTGTTAAGAAGTCAGTGAAAGGTGATGGAGGAAGTGTCATGGTTTGGGGAATGTTTTCTGTAGCAGGAGTTTGACCTCTCATACAGCTGCATAACAGAGTGAATGCAAATGTGTATCAGAACCTTCTTCAAGAACACGTGGTTCCTTACTTGTATTCATCACTCCATCGCCCAGCAATTTTCATGCAGGACAATGTCCCGTCATACAGCAAAACAGGTAAAGCAGTTCCGTGAAACAGAAAACATTGAAACAATGAAATGGACAGCCCAGAGTTCTGATCTAAACTGAATAGAAAACCTCTGGAAAATCCATGGTAAAGTTATGGCCAAGAAACTCACAGCAGTCAAACAACTGTGGAAGAGACTGGAAGAAGAGTGGATCAAAATCACACCAGAGCAGCGTGAGAGACTAATGATATCCTGTGGCCGCAGATGTGCTGAATTCTAAGCAAAGGCCTGTGCACTTCCTACTGATTGGTGACTGTTGTTACCTTCAGAAAATTTAGTTATAATCTTTCTCTGTGCTACAGTCATTGCTGTTCTCTAATTATGATCATCACATTTTGGGCAACATAAAGGTTTTATGATGATAAACTATGAATCTTTTGTAACACACAGTTCTAGTGGCATGGTGCACTCTTTACAAAAAAAAAAAAATTCAAATGTTGATCAATGTAAGTCACATTATTTCTGAAAAAAGCAAGTGATCATACAGTGCTCTCTAATTTTCATTTCCAGTGTATGTCTGGGACGGACACAGATAAACACACACACTGCTATAGGTCTAATTACTTAGTTATACATTCAAATGTTATTACTTAATTTTTTTTTTTTTTAAAAGGATCATAATCGTGCATGTGCACGTATATACACTGAACAAAAAAAGAAAGCAACACTTTTTGCTCCCATTTTTAACGAGCTGAACTCAAAGATATAAGACTTTTTCTATGTACACATAAGGCCTTTTTCTCTTAAATATTGGTCACAACTTTCTTTAAAAGGTCATGTGCACACAATGTGCTTTTGCATGCGTTTTTTCATGCAGATTTTAATCAATACTGCAAGGAAAAACATATGCCAGCAAAGTATGAAAATCCTGACTCGCTGTGCACATGTTGCTTTTTTTTTCCTTGCAGATTTAGTTGCAAAAAAAAAAAAAAAGAAGAAGCAGCATGTCAATTCTTTCAGCATTTTTTCCTGCGAATGTAATCCACTGCAGTGCTCAAGCTCCATCACTGCAGAGGATATCGTCAATACTGCACTCGCTGCACTGACACATCGCCTCACACATCATGCATCCGCATTGTGTGTGAGGCTCTTCATAGCTCAGTAACCCGTGGTTCTTATGGTGATGACCCACTGTTGCCATGGCAATGATCGGGTCCCTGTGATCGCATTACAGAGACCCGATCGCCAGGGAAACGTAAGCGATGCCTCTCCCTTACTCTTGAATGCTGCAACTCCATTGATCGCAGGATTCAGTTGGGATTAACTACCGGGAGCGGCGCGGGCGCCGCTCCAGGCAATAAGAACTGGGTCCCGGTTGTAACATCATCCGAAGACCTGGCGGCGATCTCTGGTACAGCACCTCCACCCCCGTGATCGCCATGACTAAAATCCAAATGGAAAAAACGGCAGGAAAAAATGCGATAAAAAAAACAAGCATTTTTTTCTGCTGCGTTTTTCCTGCCAAAACATGCAGTTGTGTGCAGAAAATCTGCACACAACTCTGCTACGTGGGCACATACCCTATATCTTTGTTACTGACAACTTCTCCTTTGTAGAGATAATCCATCCACCTAACAGGTGATAGACGCAGTCTGCCATCTGCCCTGTAACTGAAAACTGGATTCATCCATGAAGAGAACACCTGACGTGCCAGACGCCAAACAATGAGTATTTTTCCACTCGAGTCGGTTATAACAAACTGCAGTTAGGTGGAGAGTGACCCCACTGAGTACGACAAGCAGCAGATGAGCTTCTTGGAGACAGTTTGCGCAGAAATTCTTTGGTTATGCAAACTGATTGCTGCAGCAGCTGTCTGGGTGGCTGGTCTCAGATGATATTGGGGGTGAAGATGCTGGATGTGGAGGTCTTGGGCTGGTGTGGTTACATGTGGTCTGCGGGTGTAAGGCCGGTTGTATGTACTGCAAAATTCTCTGAAATACTTTTGGGAGATGGCTTATTGTAGAGAAATAAACATTCAATTCACGGGAAACCGCTCTGGTGATTTATTATTGCAGTCAGCAAGCTAACTTCACGCTCCCTGAAAACTTGCAATCTTGATGACCAAACAATCAAATTATATCTAGATTTCCTGGTCAGTATATCATACAGCATACTTGATAACCAACAGCGGAACAAAAGATACAACTTCGATAATGTCTACAAAATAAAATTGTACCATCACAAATGTCACTCCTCAAATGAAAGACCTTGGACCCACTGTGCTGTGAAAATCTGCCAAATTAATATTGAAGGTATCAGCCGCTCAGAATGTGTTTTCCTCTACAAGTTCCTCACTGATAAAATAGATGTACTTGTTTTTCAGGAAACTCATGTTGAAAATAATGATCAACTCCTAGTTTGTGGTCCCATTTATGGCTTTGATCTAATTGGTGCTACATATGACTTTCATTATGGTGTAGCCACATATATGAGAGGTAACATTGAAAACACAATGCTTGTATCTATATCTGCTGAAAATGACATCCATGAAGTTGTGAGCAAAGTTGCTGACATCACAATTCTTAATATTTGAAGTGCTTGAAAAATCCTTCAAATCCAAAAAATGTGGTGCTGATACCCAAATAAATTAAATCAGAAGAAACTTCAATTTACCTGTTTCCTGTGGAGGGGATTCACAGTGTATCAAATCCTAGTGAGCAGCAAATCAGCACAGAGATTGTGGAGATTGATCCTAAAGGGATCTATGGGTTTGATCTAAATTGAAACAAGGTGAGGGCAATTTATGCACACTTCTTAATCATTATTTATGCATTTGAACAACTACATTTAGAGTGGCGCCGCGTGTGTCCCTTTTTATTTTAAACCCCTCAAGGGATACCCTCATAATTCTTAATATTTACAAGCATCCTGCAGTAAAATGGCCCAACGAAGTCATTCATGTTCACCCACACACACTACTGTATACACAGGAGATTTTAATAGCCACCACAAGCTCTGGCAATATGCTAGCAATGATGACAATGCCGAGCATCTGGTAAACTGGTCTAAAGTACATAACTAGAGTTGATCGAATCCGCCAAAATCCGGGACCAGCAGATCACTACCAGATTGAAAAAAAAAGTCCAGATCCGCTCCGGATTCCGGTGCCAATATAAGTCTATGGGACCAGAATCCGGAGATTAATAAACGTTTGTGGAGGGGATAGGGGGGGTAGGAGCGTGCGCAGTATACTCACCCGAGGCTGTGTCATGGCAGCAAACTCCTTCAGGGTCACAATTTTCCCTTCCGGAGCCGACAATTCAATATTCATTGTTTTGCCCGCCCACTAGCGCATGTATTTGGTTGCAGCTAGACGCGCCCCCATTCTGAGTGGCAGTGTGTCAGCTGACTGCAACCAATCACAGGCGGCAGGATGGTCGGTGGGTGGGGAAAGCAGTGCAAGTGTCTGCAGGTCAGTATGGTGAATGTGCATGTGTTTCAGAAACACATGCACACTCCTGTCAGAAATGTACGCGGCTGTTGCACTCGTACAAGTCTGACATGACATCAGCCGGCACAGCCTGCGCTCTCTGAAAATGAGTGTGCATGTACCTAGAAACACATGCACGTTCCTGTCATAAGTGTGCGCGGCTGTGTCGGTGATGTGTTTTCTTTTATTATTATTTAAAGAAATAATTAAAATAAAAAAAACAGCGTGCGATCCCCCTAATTTTGATACGCAGCTTACATAAAGCTGGCTGGGGGCTGGTATTCTCCGCCCGCAGCCGCCCGGTATTACCGCATCTATTAGATGTGACAATCCCGATGCAATACCAGCTCTTCCCGTTGGCCTGCAGCGGTGGCAATCAGGATGATAAGGGGTTAATAGCAGCTCACAGCTTCTACTAAACCCTAGGTTAGTGATAGCACAAGCGTCTATGAGATACCTGAATCACACTAACCTGTACATGAAAGTAAAACAGACACAGAGAAAAATCTTTTATTTGAAATAAAGTACAAAACACACACCCTCCTTCACCACTTTATTAACCCCCAACACCCTGCAGGTCCGGCATAATCCACACGAAGTCCCACACCACTTCAGCTCGCCTACATACAGCCAGCGGCCATAGAGCATGACCGCTGGCTGTGCAGACAATGACTGAGCTGCGATTACTGCACGGCCGGCAGATACTGTCACAGGCTAGGAGCGTATCTGCCTGCAACCAATTGCAGACAATAGGATGGCCGGTCGACAGGGAAAACACGGAAAGCTGTGTGTATACGATGCACAGTACAGAAAGTGAATGCACAACCCGGAAGCAGTGTGCCGCCATGACACAGAGTCTCGGTGAGTATCATATGCTGTTTTATTTCTGTTATTCTTTATTTTTCAATTTTCCCCAGTGCCGGATCCGTATCGTGCACCCAGAATCCCAGATCCGGGTCCGGCAACCAGAAATCTTTGAAAGAGCGCAGATCCAGGCTTTTGCAGTTTGGATCCGCTCAGCCCTACACATAACACATTCCTGGTTTTTGACACAAAGGATTTTCCAACTTTCCAGTTAGCAGCCTGGTAGAAAGGATACAATCCTGACTTATGTTTTGTCTCATGTAACATTCAACCTTTATCTACATCTCGATGTGTTATCAAACATTTCCCTTGTAGCCAGCATTGCCCTGTCATCATCACAATTGGAGTTTCTATTCCTCTTCGTATCCACGTACTCGATGGAATTTTGCCATAGCCAACTGGAAGAAGTTTGCAGATCACCTTGATAAGTGTATCGGCTGGATACCTCCAATCCGTAAAAACTATGAACGGTTTTGTAAAGCTGTTATTATAGCTGCAAAGAAATCAATACCACATGGCTTTCGCAAAGAATACATCCCAGGATGGTCTGATGAATGTGAACAACTGTACAGACAATTTCTTAAGAGTAAAGATGGTGAAATCGGTGAGGAATTGTTGAACAAACTTAATGTAGCACGTTGTGTTAAATGGATGGAAAGAGTTGAGAATTTGGACTTTGAAAGGTCCAATAGAAAAGCATGGTCTCTTAAGAAAACTAGAAGGAAACCGTAAAGTAAAACAGAAAACGAATGCTATAACTCCAAATCAAATCGCAGCACATATTATGAACATCGCAAGAAGCCCAAAAGACCCAGCTCACACCATAGAAGTTAAAAATAAGGTTAAACTACTAAAATCATCAGTGGCGCCAACTGAAGAATACTCACATGCTTTTAAAACCTGTGACATTGAAATTGCCCTTGCTGAAACTAATGCGGGCGTCACACGGTACGATCTATCGTGCGATCGCACGAGCGATCGTACCCGCCCCGTCGTTTGTGCGTCACGGGCAATTTTTTGTCCGTGGCGCACATAGTCATTAACCCCCCGTCACACGCACTTACCTGCTGAGCGACGTCGCTGTGGGCGATGAACATCCTCTTCCTGAAGGGGGAGGGACGTTCAGCGTCACAGCGACGTCACACAGCGGCCGGCCAATAGAAGCGGAGGGGCGGAGATGAGCGGGATGTAAACATCCCGCCCACCTCCTTCCTTCCGCATAGCCGGCGGGACGCAGGTAAGCTGCAGTTCATCTTCCCCGGTTTGTCACACGGAGCGATGTGTGCTGCCTCGGGAACGATGAACAACCGGAGCACAGAAGGAGGAACGACATTATGACAATGAACAACGTGTCAACGAGCAACGATAAGGTGAGTATTTTTGCTCATTAACCGTCGCTCGTAGCTGTCACACGCTACGATATATCAAACAATGCCGGATGTGCATCACTTACGACGTGACCCCGCCGACATATCGCCCGATATATCATACCGTGTGACGCCCGCATAAAATTCACAAAGCTCCCAGCTCTGATGGATTCAACCTGAAATTCTCAAAAACTGTAGACATTATCTGAAAAAATGGATGGCAAAGTTCTCAGATATTATGGAGAATGCTCAAGTCCCTAGTAAATTAAAACATGCCAAAATAATTGCATTGTTAAAACCTGGAAAAGATAATCCAACAAGCTATAGACCCATTGCCTTATTGAATTGCTTATATAAGCGCTTAGAATGCTTAATTTACAACAAGATAAGTTTAAAGATATTCGATTTAATACCCATAGAGCAAGCTGACTTCAGACTTGCTAGAAACTGTAGTGAACAAGTTTCAGCTTTAACAACTGTCAATGAAGCTGAATTCCAGAAGAACAAGAAAGTTTCAGTAGCATTTATCGATCTCTATGCCGCATATGATACTGTGTAGAGGGAAGGAATGTTATATGTTTTAGAAGGTAATTCCATGTAAGAAAATGATGTATCTCTTGAATAATATGATTGCAAATCTAACCTTTCAACTTATTCTGGGTGATTCAACCAGTTGTAAGAAATCTTTAAACAACGGACTGGCCCAGGGATCAGTGCTGGCACCTCTCCTGTTTGCCCTGTACCTAGCTGATATTCCTAAAAACGTGTCACGGAAATTTGGATAAGCCGATGACTGGGCACTTGCTACAGTAGGCAAAACAATGGAGGGAGCAGAGGATGTTCTTACAAAAGATTAAATAGACAAATCTCCATATAACCGTATCAACCATAATTGCAGATGACCGCCATCCTAGGGTCACTCTACCGCAGACACAAATTCCATATTATGAACAAGAAAACAGGAGAAAGAAGATTTCAAATGTGTAAACATATTTTATTTAGCAAAAAAGGGGGGGATTTTGATGAACACACATGTAAAAAGGGTTAAAAACATACAAAAAGGTGGGACACCGGTATAGGCATGTAACATACAAGTGTAAGGATATGAAGAAATATATATATGGAGAGTATAATCATGTCAAAATGTATCATTTTATACAATGAAATTTATCATAAACATAATACAAACATAATTGCTCTTGTATTAAAGTGGCAAGTGCAGACAGGAGATAACCCATAGAAAAATATATTAATGGGAAGAGGTCATATGAAAAACTGATTCCTAACACAGGGGATAGCAAACGAAAGTTATGTAAGCAGGGAACAATTTCCCTATATATAGTGACTCACACATATTTAATCCTCTAAGACAAAGTACCAAATGCAGATGTCAGTATATCTCCCAGATATCCCAAATGGAGGGACCTGTATATATTCAAACCTCAAAACAAATGTGCCAAGTGCATAAGGAGGTCAAAAGGAGGTAATCATTATCCTTAATAGGATCATATACCCACCATAAAGTGCAAGTGCCAATATTATCTGCCAAAAAGCCGGACTCCAGACCCAGTGTTGGAGCTCAGTTTAAGTAGGACCGTGAAGAAGGCACATAGTGCTGAAACATGTAGTCCCTTGCTGGAGTGCTATTATTTGATTGGAGTTCCTCATAGGTTTATATGACATAATGGATTAATAAAGAAGTTTTTTACAATTCTGGTGAAATTTCATCCTTTGGTGGATCCCAATTCTCCTACATTTCTATTTGTTTGGGCATAGTCCCTGCCTGGATCCCTGCAGAACATAAGGTGAACACCGACCATTGCATCAAGAGGAACTACTTTTTGGTGAGCTGGCTATATGTTTTCTACATTGTTTGACTATTGCTTTCTGGGAGTATTAGCCGAGCATCCATAATCAAATTATGGAACTTGAATTTTTAATACATACGACTGATCCCACTAGTGTAAAAAAAAAATATATATTTTTTTTGCTATGGAGGTGGATTACTGCAACACAAGATGCAATAAACTTGCTTTGATATTTAATGACAATGCCAGTGGAGTGGATACAGCACCTGAGGGATTGAATTCCATCATGTATACATTGGAACGAATTATGACAAAGGGACAGAAATTATGGTGGGACCATAATTCTCTCAGCTGTTATTGGGAGAGGAAAATGATCCCACGTGGTCTGAGACTAAAAAAGTGGGTACAACAGCTTATAATGATGAATTCCAGACCAAATGGGAAAATGTTCTCAGTGAATGCTCTCTCAATCTTAAAAAATTAATCATTGAAGAAGAGGAGATTGAACTTAAAAAACTTAGTGATGAAATTAAGACTGTGAAAGATTCCCTGGAAATTTATCAAAGCAATGACTCTTATAAATCATTATATGAAAAAATAAAACAAAAATTGAATAAACTAGAAGATACCATCATTGAGACCAAAAAAAGAAAATACACACGAGATTTGGAGGATTATAACAACAAATGTGTATATAACTGGAGTAGGAATCCATCATCAATATTAAAAAAAAACGGAAACCCTGGTTTAGCAAACAAAGTGACTTTTCAAAAACTCAAGAAAATACGGACACTACTTTTGGTGATACTTCAGATGATTATTCGGATTCATCTGTGGCTTGCGTATCCAATAATGGTACAGAAAGAAAAAAATCTTACCAAAGAAATTTCAATAATGAGGGAGCTAAGCCAAAAACGGAAAGGAAGGAGAGGAGGAAGACGGCATAAGGGGACAGGCTTAGAGGGGCGGAGCTAGCCGATAGCAAGATAAGAAGCAGGGAGACGGAGCTCCTGCTTACCTGACAATACAAGGAGACACAGAGACCGACCATAAGGAGCAGGATACAGGCGATGGTGCACAGTAGAGGACGGACAGCGGAGGCAGAAGAAGCGGGAATTCCCCGTTATTTCAGCTCCCAGACTGAGCGGCAGACCAGCAGTCCCCTAATCAAGATGTCGTCGGCTGGGAGACACACACGGCTGCAGGACGATATGGAGGCCTCACAGGACCTGGACACCAATGCTGGTAGGGATACTGTGCCCCCGACCACTGAGCCCCAAATCGACCAAACGGAGACCCACAGGGAGACCAGTAAACTGGCAGGACAAGCCTCACAAAACACTCCAGACAGGGAAGGCCAGAATCCCAGCACAAAAGCTCCAAAGGCTGCAAATGCAGGGGGGAGGTGGGGGGGGGAGTGTCACTGCTGCTGCTGCAGAACTTTCTCATAAGCAATCCCAAAATAGCATGGCACAGCAGAGTCCTGGAGGGGGGCCCCGACCTCAGCGACATGCAAAGGGAGGGAATGGGAGCCCAGTCCTGAATGTAACCCAGGGAGAGGATGAACACTGGGACTGGAAAGAACACATAAGAGCTATACCAACAAGGAGGGAGATGGATTCCCTGCTGGGAGAGCTGAAAGCCTCACACAAACAGGATATGTACAACCTGCAGTCAGAAATTAAGCAAGTGGGTCAGAGGATGACTGAAATAGAAGAAACACAAGAGCAAATACTCTCCCAAATAGATGCTCATCACCAAGTGTTGTCAGATCATTCCTTACAAATACAGGACATTCTAACCGACTTGGATGACATAGAAAATCGCCACCGTCGTAACAATCTACACATAAGGGGGCTAAAGGAATCAGTGGAAGCAGCACAGCTAGAGGAGTGGGCTCAAAAATACTTCAACAATCTCCTCCAGAGAGACCCGGGGCAGCACATTGATATAGATCGGATCCACAGGGCACTGGGCCCTAAACCGTCCGACCCTGCATGCCCAAGAGATGTAATTTGTAGAATCCATTTTTATAAAGAGAAAGAAGCTATTCTCAAAAGCTGCAGGGATAATGGGGCGGGCTCACACCAAGGGACTCCCCTGCTGGTTCTCCCAGATCTGGCACGCAGAACCTTACAGCTACGCAGGGCCCTGAGACCATTGCTTTCCTCTCTACGAGATAAGGATATCCCATACAGAAGGGGGTACCCTTTCCAGTTGTCAGCAAGGAAAAATGGGAAACCGGCAACTCTCAAGGGCCTGGGAGATCTCTCAAATGTTTTGGGGACTTTTGAGCTGCCCATGAATAATCTGCCAGACTGGCCAACACCGAAAACACCGGCACCTCTTCCACCTAGAGAGCAGTGGAATCAAGTTCAAACCAAAAAAGGCAGAAGATCCTCACAGTCTGCCTATCGCTGATGTGACTGGCGCGGCCGAGTTTGGATGATGGAGTTGAAAAGGGGGATCAGGGCCATCCTCTTATTTTTTCCGCACTATGCTCACCGATGTCGACCTCACATATGTTGTTTGTCTCTCCAATAGAGATAATACTTAATACATCTGCCTATTTCTGTCTATTGAGAGCTCATACTATATCAGAATTTAGTACCAATCATTATTTGAGGTCTTATTTTCAAGATGCTATGTTTCCTGATCTATATTTTTTTATATTAGGATGTTCTATTAGTCTCTGTGTTTCATACAGTTTCAAATTGGGGTGTCTCGGGCCTTCTCATCCACCATGTGCCTGGGCGGGGGGAGTTTTGGATACCCCATAGTATGTGCATTAGTCGGGGAGGAGGGCGCTCCAACCTGTTGCTGGAGGCTTCTCTCACCTCTCCTAGGGCTGCAGCGTTTTGCTGTACTTGACAAAAGTCAATATAGTTGTTTGAGAAATTTTCTTGAACTAACTCACGGGTTAACACTTTTCTTCCTTTGTTAACCTCTACTTGCTCTTCTTTCACTAACTTCGTTTCTCTTTTTCTTCCTCTTTACACTATCACTAAACATTCTCTATACCATGGTGTCACACCTAACCTTCTGCACGTACAATGCTAAGGGCCTAAACAAGCCAGAAAAAAGGAGCCAGATCATGTACCGTTTTCACAAACAGAATATCAAAATTGTTATGTTACAGTAGACACACTTCAGAGCAGGTGGTATTCCCAGCTATAAAATAAAAAATTAACCAACATGGTTCCATTGCCTTCACCCGGATCGTAAGGCATGTGGGGTCTCGGTGGCATTCCATCGGTCCTTTCAACCTGAAGTAGTTAATTTTTGCTTCGGCTTGGATGGACGCTATCTCTTACTTAAGACATCTTTTTTAGGCAGTATTTATACAATCGCTAATGTTTATTTTCCAAACCAGGGACAGGTGGCGTTCGCTCTAGAGGTATTTGGGAAACTTTCAGAATTCGCCGGCGGTTCCCGTATTATCCTTGGCAGGGACTTCAACATGATCCTGGACCCAGCAGTGGACTCATCTTCGGGTAGGTCAGCTGTCCCTCACTCTGCAATACGTAAACTTCAAAAAAAGAGTAGGGGTCTCTTAGACTGGTAGACCTTTGGAGGATCCTGCACCCCGGAGTCAGGGACTATAGCTTTCACTCACTAGCACATAATAGTTACACGAAAATAGACTATTTATTCATTTCCCATGATCTCTTAGACAACACTTCAAAATGTTCATTGGATACATTTTTGTGGTCAGACCATGCGCCAGTTTATGGAGAGGTGGGAATGTTAGATAGAAGTGGTTCGGAATAGACTTGGAGACTTAATGACAACTTATTGAAAAATGAAGCGTGCCTGGAAGAGATTCACACAGCAATTACAAATTTCGGGGCCTACCATGCGATGGATCCGACACCTGACCCAATAAAATGGGAAGCCCTGAAGTGTGTAATTAGGGGTATCTGTATCTCTCATGGTTCCAGACTTAAGAGGGAAAGGGCGACGGAGTTAAATGAATTATCACCACAACTGGGTCAGAAAGAAACAAACAAAAACACACCAAATGACGTCCTCAAAGCAGAGATATCTACTTTGCAGCACCAAATCTTATCCATCTTAGACCAAAAATCTTTGTGTTCTAGAGACAAAGCTCGGAAAAATGTCTTTGAATTTGGAGACAAAAGTGGAAGACTGCTTGCCCGGACTCTACATCCCAGCCAGGCTCAGCCTCTGATCCTTACTCTTAACACAAAGTCGGGGACCCAGATCCATTCTCCATCTGACATCCTAGATGAATTTAAGAAATATTATGCATCATTATATAACATACCATCACAACACAAGCCAGATGCTTTAAATTTTGAACGGGACACGCTAGAATACATACGAGAAAATAACCCAGGGAAGTTGGGGGTGGAAGAGGCAGAGGGGTTGGAAGCTGACTTTACGGAATCAGAACTTAAAGAAGTTATCACTGCTCTCAAAGTAGGGAAGAGTCCGGGTCCAGATGGCCTCACTCCTCGGTTTTATAAACTAAGTGGTGAGGAATGTGGATCTCTGATGCTGAAAGCTTATAATTCTACTAGAAGGTGGCCCGATTCTAACGCATCGGGTATTCTAGAATGTACGTATTGTGTAGTTAATGTATGATTTTTGTTATATATATATATATATAGATGTTGTTGTGTGTAGTTGCCAAGTGTGTAGGGCGCTGTAAATGTTCTGGGTGTTGTCTGGGTGGAGGTGTGTGTTGCGTTGTGTGTGTTGCGTTGTTTGTGGAGCGCTGTGTGTCTGCAGCGTTCTGTGTGTGTGGTGCTGTGTGTGTTGCGCGGTTTGTGTGGGTGTGGGGTGCGTGTGTGTGTTTTGGGGGAGGTATGTTTTGTGCAGTGTGTGTGTTGCGCGGTATGTGCGTATATTTATGTATGCCGCGGTGTTTGTGTGTTGGGTGTTGTGTGTGTGTGTGGCGTTGTCTGTGTGGGTGTCTGTGTAGGGCGGTGTTTGTGGTTCCCAGTGTGTGTGTGTGGTGTGTTGTGCGGTGCGCGTGAGGCGGTGTGTGTGTGTGTTTTGGGGGGAGGTGTGCACCCCCATCATACTCCATCCCCCATGCTGCGCACCCACCATCGTGCTCCTTCCCCCATGCTGCGCATCTCCATCGTGCTCCATCCCCCATGCTGCGCACCCCCCATCGTGCTCCATCCCCCATGCTGCGCACCCCCATCGTGCTCCATCCCCCATGCTGCGCACCCCCCATCGTGCTCCATCCCCCATGCTGCCCACCCCCAACGTGCTCCATCCCCCATGCTGCGCACCCCTCATCGTGCTCCATCCCCCATCATGCTCCATCCCCCATGCTGCGCACCCCCCATCGTGCTCCATCCCCCATGCTGCTCACCCCCCATCGTGCTTCATCCGCCATGCTGCGCTCCCCCCATCGTGCTCAATCCCCCATGCTGCGCACCCCCCATTGTGCTCCATCCGACATGCTGCGCACCCCCCATCGTGCTCCATCTGACATGCTGCGCACCCCCCATCGTGCTCCATCCCCCATGCTGCACACCCCCCATCGGGTCCGAGCGTAGCAATGTGTGCCGGGGGCGGGGCTGAGCGGGTGAGGCGTCAGCGTATGCCGGCTCCCTGCACATGTGTACCGGGAGCCGGTGTACGCTGGTAACCATGATACACATCGGGTAACTAAGGGAAGCGCTTCCTATAGTTACGCGATGTGTATCATGGTTACCAGCGTACACCGGCTCCGTCACGATCCCAGCATCGCAAGTGTGCCAACGTGTGGCGGGGCGAGCGGGCGAGGCATCAGCGTATGCCGGCTCCCTGCACATGTGTACCGGGAGCCGGTGTACGCTGGAGCGGGCGATGCGTGCGGAGGGCCGGGGCAAGCGGCTAATTCATGCGGGGGGCGGGGCCAGGCCGAGGCGAGCGTCCAATCGCAAGTGTGCCAACGTGTGGCGGGGGCGAGCGGGCGAGGCGTCAGCGTATGCCGGCTCCCTGCACATGTGTACTGGGAGCCAGTGTACGCTGGAGCGGGCGATGCGTGCGGAGGGCCGGGTGCTGGCTCCCTGCACATGTGTACCGGGAGCCGGTGTACGCTAGAGCGGCCGATGCGTGCGGAGGGCCGGGGCGAGCGGCTAATCCATGCGGGGGGCGGGGCCAGGCCGAGGCGAGCGGCCAATCCGTGAGGGGGCGGGGCCAGACCGAGCCCAGCGGCCAATCCGACAGTTGTCACTTTTATGACACTGTCACGGTGACACTGTCACGGTGACACAATTTTGGAGCAAGACAGAGACAGACAGAATAAGGCAATTATATATATAGATATCTAAAACATGTGGCTTTCCTAAACAATCTCTCCAAGCCCGGATAGCGGTTATTTCCAAGCCGGGGAGGGACCCCTTACTTTGTGCAAACTACAGACCAATATCGCTTATCAACAGTGATGTTAAACTATACTCCAAAATGATTGCACTTCACCTACATCCATATATCCCAAGATTAATTCATAAGGATCAGGTTGGTTTTGTTCCCGGGAGGGAGGCACGGGACAACACCATTAGAACCATGTCCTTGATTTCATGGGCTAGAAAGCAAAAAATCCCTGCCTGCTTTTTAACGGTAGATGCTGAAAAAGCATTTGATAGGGTTCGTTGGGGTTTCCTTGAAGCCTCACTCCAGGGGATAGGGATTCACCCTCGGCTGAGAAATTGGATAATGGCATTATACCAAGCTCCCACAGCTCAGGTGAGCATTAATGGTCGCTTGTCCAGTCCAATTGAGATTAGAAACGGCACCAGACAGGGGTGCCCATTGTCCCCATACTTATACATCATAGTGATGGACTTTTTAGCAAACGCTATTAGGAGGAATCCTTCAATCAGTGGAATACAAGTGGGCCCCCGTTCCCATAAGATGACTGTGTTTGCAGACGATTTATTGCTCTATGTTACTCAACCAAGGATAAGCTTATCGGCTGTCCTGGTGGAGTTTGAGAAATTTGGTAGATTGTCTAATTTTAAGGTCAACCTCCAGAAAACAAAGATATTAAATGTGTCACTCCCTACTGTAGAAGAAAGATCACTTAAACCTTCCTTCCCATTTAAATGGAGTAGTAGCGTTATTAAATATCTAGGGATTAAAATACCAGCAGACCCCCAAACTCCACAGATCTCTTGCACTCCATTCAGAGGGATCTCACAAATTGGCATACCCTCCCAATCTCTTGGTTCGGTAGAATTAACACTATAAAAATTGATATTTTACCCAGAGTTTTATATTTATTTCAGACCATCCCGTACAATTTGGGAGAGCCCTTCTTCCATAAACTAAGAAGGATGATACGGCATTTTACCTGGCACGGTACCAAATCTTGCCTGAAACATTCTCTAGTAATACGCTCCCAGTGGGAGGGAGGGACGGGACTACCTGACTTTAAAGCCTACCATGTGGCGGCAGTTGGAAACTGTATTCTAGATCTATTACACAATAAAGAGAATAAATTGTGGGTAGAAATGGAACATACCTTGGCTCCAGCTAGTGCATTGGGAATTTTTTGTCTGTCCTCGGGTGATCACTTATCGAACATAGAACTGACTCCATTCCTCCTCTCCCTAACTGGCACATGGCGCACCATCAATAGAAGATACGGCTTGACCAAAAATCCGGGACCTCTGATGCCTCTGGTGGGTAACCCTAAGTTCCCCTGTTGGCTACACGAGTTTCACCCCAGTCTTATCTCTGTCTACACAATGGGAATTCCCCATGTTAGGGATGTGGTATCCTCCGCAGCTTGTAGAACATTGAACTCCCTATTGGGAGATAGAAGGACGGAACCAGGACACTGGTTTCTTATCTTCAACTTCGAAGTTACGTGGATTCTTTGACACCGGGGTCCAGATCTGATGAGGGAATGACCCATTTTGAAAAGCTATGTATTGCTCAGGAGACACCAACTCATGTTATCTCTACAATCTATAAAATAGTGTCGCTACAGAGTGGGGGAGGGGGCCTGCCCGGATACGTAGACCAGTGGCATAGAGAGATGGGTCGTGTTTTTCCTGAAACAATTTGGAACAAAACTTTTACCTTAACACACAAATTAAAAGTATCCAGTAGGATACAAGAACTAAATTATAAAATTTTATCCAGATGGTATAGAACGCCAGACAAACTCCATAAGATTTTCCCAGAGGTTGCCGACGAGTGTTGGAGGTGTCGGGGATCACCAGGGACAATGCTACATGATTGGTGGACATGCACAGCGATTAGAAAACTGTGGGATGAAATTTTCTCCCTATATAACCAACTTACACAGTCGGAAGTGACCCCCAAGCCAGAGAGAGCATTACTTTCCATGTTTAATGGATCAGTCCCCAAAATCCGTAAAGATTTCCTATCTTATTTTGTAATCTCAATGAGACAGATTATTCCCAGACAACTGGAAAACATCCTATGAGTTGAAGAGAGTAGACTGGGTGGAAGCTGTAGATACTCTGCGCCGTATGGAGGAGCTGAGGGCATCTGACACAAACACAATTCAGACTTGGATCACAACCTGGTATCCCTGGATTGAATTCAGAGAATCTCAACAATTTCAGATCTGGCTAACTCAAGGTACTCTAGAATAGAAGGGGTCTACGATTAGTGGGTCTTGCGACCGAGGGACTGGTGAGGTGACATCATGGTGATATGTTTCTCTTTTCTTCCTTTTCTTTTTCCTCTCCTTATTCTCCCTTCCTGCTCTATGTCTTACTTCTCTTTATTTCTTTCTATTTAATCTTTCGTATATTCTATCTTAAGGAATCCTAGAGTGGGAGTTCCTGCACCTGTTTCTTATAGTTGAGTAGTATAAAACAATCACATATGTTACAGTGTACGTCAGACAATTACTACGAGGGGCTTTCCTATTGTTGTGTTTTGATTGTTTTTTCTCTTGGAAAAGAGACGCTCCCATAGGGTTCCAGGGATCAGTATAATATCAATCGGATCCCGATGAGACCCTGGAAACCTTATTCCCTATATGTAGAGGATGTCGTTAGCGTCGAAACTTATTGTTGGACTGCCTCTTCAATATAAACATACACTAAAAGAAATGTAACTGTCAAAATTATACTTTTTGTAACCTTGATTTGATACAAATATATAATAACAATAATAAAGATATATTAAACATAAGACGACAGGCTTACCAGGACAAACTCTGGAAACGGAAAAAAATAACTGTACCATTCTATAACCTTTCCAGTTATATACTTTCAGCACCGTAACTTTCACTTTTGTCAAAAGAACTCAGTTTTTCCCCGGCATGTAAATTTAATGTGTATGACACAGTGTTGGATGTTAATCGTCTAGCACGTTGTTTAACTCTAAAATGTAATTTTGAGGATAATGTTGGTACTGATAATATTTGCTCTACAGACAACAGGGATGTTGAAAAATTACTTACGTTTGAGGAACAGGTGGGGTTTTTTAATCTGAGACAACTAGAATCTGAAAGTTCCAAAGAATACCAGGTCAATTTAAACAATTTCTTTCATGTAAAAAATACAAAATTTTACCCACTCAAATCCAGACCTCCTATGCTTGATGTTTTTCAAGAAGTGGTGAAAAGAGATTTAATGGAATTGAATAACAGAGCGGAATTGACCCATCATAATCTGACATTTCTTGAACATAAAGCTCTTCAGGAATTGAGCAAGAACAAAGATTTAAAAATTGTCCAGTCAGATAAAGGTGGATCTATTACCGTTCTGGATGCTGGCTTATATAAAAAACTCAATTCAACCGCATTGGAAAACTCCAGTGTGTATAGGGAACTAAAATGAAAATCCCACTCTCCCTTTCAATGAGGAAATGAAAAAATGATTGCAGGAAGGTGTATTTACTGGAGCTATTTCAGATAAGTTGAGTGAAGCTTTGTATTGTGACCATCCTATTACATCCATCTACCACTCACTTCCCAAGGTGCATAAAGAGGATTTTCCTCCCCCACTGAGACCTATCATTTCAGGGATTGGATCTTTCAGCGAACGCCTTGGGGAGTGGGTGGATCATTATTTACAACCCCTTGTGGCTCTAACTCCTAGTCACCTGAGATATAGCAAAGCAGATATTAATATGGTAGAAAAAATTGTATGGGGGAATGATTATCTGTGGCTCTCATGTGATGTTATCGGATTATATCCGTCAATTCCACATTCTGTTGCATTGGAAAGTCTCAGATATTATCTATCCAATTACAGTGAGTATACATTATTTTGTTTTTGATGAGAAGTATCATTTGCAGATACAGGGAGTGAGTATGGGAGCCAAATTTTCACCATCTTTAGTAAATTTAACTATGTCAGTGTGGGAGGAGAGATATAATTTTTATTCCCACAATCCATTTAGTCACAATATTTTTTGGCTGGGATGCTTTATTGATGATTTGTTTTTTGTTTGGAGGGGGAAGAAGGATTCTGCGTCTTCCTTTTTTTCATATCTAAACAATAGTTTCAATATTAAATTGACATGTCACACGAACGAGTTATCAATTAATTTTTTAGATTTGACCTTCAATACAGATCCAAAGCGGAAAAAGGTGTTGGTAGAACCCTATCGTAAACCCACTGCTGTGAACAGTATACTGATGGCAAATTCATGTCATGCCAGTCATGTTATCAGGAACATACCCACTGGTGAATTGATTCGAACTAAAAGAAATAGTACTGAAGAAAATACCTATTTGAAAGAATCTGAACAGTTGATAAAATGATTAAAATCTAGGGGTTACCCAAACTGGTCTCTACAAAGAGCAAGAGGCATAGTGGATAACTTAAATAGACAGAATTTGTTGGAATATAAAAATATCAAAGAAAAAAAACAACAATCTGGGTATAGTCTTCAGTACTAAATTTAGTCCACAGTATCAACAAGTAGACTCCATTATTAAAAAACATTTACCCATTCTGGAACAAAGTGGTGAATTGAAAGAAATACTTAAGAAATACTGAATTGGATTTGTTGCTAGGAGGGCTCCTACTATAGGATCCATGTTGACGGCAAGCTTATTCACTGATCCAGACGAAAAATTGAAACAAAATTGGATGAAAACTGTAGGCTGTTATGGCTGAGGTGCAAAAATCTGTAAGTGCTGCAAGTATATTGTTAAAACAAAAACATTTTCTTCTATAAAAAAAAAATGGAAAAAACGTTGAAAATTTTTCTTTCATTAACTGCAATACAGAAAATGTAATATATCTTATCGATTGCAATATTTGCAGACTTCAATACGTTGGTTGTACCACTAATTCTTTGAAACAACGTATGAGAAAACATTTGTCTGACTCAGTGAATTTGCCCATTGCAGGAGCCTCTGCGGTCTCTAAACACTTCGCAATTGTGCATAAAGGAGATTTAAAAAGTTTATCCTTTAGGGGAATAGAAGTGGCTTCAAAACCACACAGGGGTGGTGATTTTAGAAGTAAAATCTTATCCAGAGAAAGCAGATGGATCTTTTTACTGGAGACTAGAGTTCCTGACGGATTGAATAGCAGAATGGATCTAATCACACAATATTAAGAAGGAAAGGAGGGGAAAGGTTTTTTTTTTTTTTCCTTATCCCCCTCTCCTCTTTATAAAAGGTTATACATTCATCCTGAGCCTATTCTATGATATTGTACCATCTGTGAACCATATTGGTGATTGTCTTTGATATACAGATCTTGCTTGTTACAGGATGTATTTTTATATTAATATATATATATATATATATATATATATATATATATATATATATATATATGTATTTTTATATATATATATATATATATATATATATATATATATATATATACACACACACACACAAACTATCTAGTCGCAGTTATCCTATATCATCGTTTATTTATTATCAAACGTACGCATTATTTGTCTATGTATAACACATATTCAATATATGTATTTTTCTAGCAATATTCTTGAACTGAGTTTCAACCATCTGCTCAGATGTTTTTAATTGGCCTGTTTCACTGCTTTAATTGAGGGTCATTTGAAAATGTTCCACAATAGAGGATATATTGTTAGTGTTGGAGCTCAGTTTAAGTAGGACCATGAAGAAGGCACATAGTGCTGAAACATGTAGTCCCTTGCTGGAGTGCTATTATTTGATTGACGTTCCTCATATTTATATATGACATAATGGATTAATAAAGAAGTTTTTTACAATTCTGGTGAAATTTCATCCTTTTGCTGGTTCCCAATTCATATCTATCTATAATCTATCTATAATCTATCTATAATATATGTGCATGTATATATATATATATATATATATATATATATATATATATATATATATATATATATACACCGTATTTTTCGCTTTATAAGACGCACCGGATTATAAGACGCACCCCCAAATTTGGTGAAGGAATAGAGAATTTTTTTTAATAAATGGGGTCCGTCTAATAATGCCAGTGTCTGTCTAACAAATCATATAGAGTATATGTCCCTCATAGCCCCCATCCTAAAATTAGCCCCCTTAATCTGGATATGGCCACCTTATATTGAATATAGCCCCCTTGGGCTGGCACACGTCCCCCAGTGATGCAACATGTCCCCTATGGCTGGCACAAACTGGCCCCCTGTGGCTGGCACACACGCTACCCCCTGTGGCTGGCACACACGCTGCCCCCTGTGGCTGGCACACACGCTGCCCCCTGTGGTTGTCACACACGCTGCCCCCTGTGGCTGTCACACACGCTGCCCCCTGTGGCTGTCACACACGCTTCCCCCTGTGGCTGTCACACACGCTGCCCCCTGTGGCTGTCACACACGCTGCCCCCTGTGGCTGTCACACACGCTGCCCCCTGTGGCTGTCACACACGCTGCCCCCTGTGGCTGTCACACACGCTGCCCCCTGTGGCTGTCACACACGCTGCCCCCTGTGGCTGTCACACACGATGCCCCCTGTGGCTGGCACACACGCTGCCCCCTGTGGCTGGCACACACGCTGGCCCCTGTGGCTGGCACACACGCTGGCCCCTGTGGCTGGCACACACGCTGGCCCCTGTGGCTGGCACACACGCTGGCCCCTGTGGCTGGCACACACCCTGGCCCCTGTGGCTGGCACACACGCTGCCCCCTGTGGCTGGCACACACGCTGCCCCCTGTGGCTGGCACACACGCTGCCCCCTGTGGCTGGCACACACGCTGCCCCATGCTGCTGCTTTTAGTAAAATAAACTCTTTCCTTACCTTCTCCAGCACTGTGCTCCCTCGTGTACCCCTCCTCAGGGTTGAGCTCCGGCCTCCTGCCTCCTGCCTGCATTTCCTGGTTCACAGTCCCGGTCATGTGATCGGCACAGCAGTGTGTTATCTCTGCATGCCTGATCATAGCGGCAGGAGGGAGGGCAGGAGGGAGACGGGCAGATGCTGGAGGAGGTGAGTAAAGAGTTTATTATTTTACTATGGGTAGCAGCATGGGGGCCATAGATAACACAGGGGGAGGGGGCATTTGTGATCAAAGGGAAGCACGGGCAGATATAATATGCACAGCTCCCCCAGCCCATCACCGCGGTGCAATTTCAGCACCACAGGGGTGGACAGCAGCTGTGCATATTATATGAGCGGGTGCAGGAGATCAAACGCTGCCGCCCTCAGCTTCACAAGTCTATACCAGCCTCCACCAGCTCCCCCAGCACCGCTCCAGAGCGGCCCCACCTCCCCTGGACCCTGCAGTATATAATCCGTATATTCGGTTTATAAGACGCACCCCCTACTTCCCCCAAAATTTGGGGGAACAAAAGTGCGTCTTATAAAGCGAAAAATACGGTATATATATATATATATATATATATATATATATATAGTGTGTTACGTGCCTATACCGGTGTGTCCCCCTTTTTGTAGGTCTGTAACCCTTTTAACATGTGTGTTCACCAAAATCCCCCCCCGCTATTTTTTTTGCTAAATAAAATGTTTACATATTTGAACTCCTTTTTCAATAATGGAAATTAAAGCCCAACCTATCGAAAACAGAAGTATGTTGCTTTCATTTACACATTGCAAGTGCTAAGACTGAATTTTAAGTACAATTTGAAGGCCAATTTGTTAAACACAATTTCAACCCTAAGTACTTGGGTGTAATCCTTGATAGAAGTCTAACTTTTAACACTAGAAGTCCCAGAGAGGGGTCATTAAACATTTCTACCATTGGAACCCTATGGAGCTCGAAATTCCTGGGACTTCTAGTGTTAAATCCCTTTTGGATAATGTGGCGCAGAAACTGAAAGCATGTAATAATATTATTCAGAAACTCTGTGGATCCTCCTGGGGGATCAGCAACACCTGTTTTGAGAATATCTACTCTTACCATGGTGTATTCTCCTGCAGAATAATGTGCACCAGTATAGTTAAAAAGCTGCCATGTAAACCTAATTGACACTCAGATGAACAACTCTATGTGTATACTATCTGGTGCTATTAGACCTACACCTGTTCACTGGTTACCTGTGCTGAGTGATATCGCACCTGCAAATCTAAGAAGACAAAAGCTACTACTAAAGAATACACTAACGTAGTGAATAATGAAAAACTCCCACTACACCAAAATATCAGAGATGTTACAATACAACGATTGAAATCAAGACATCCAACCATCCAAACTGCAATCGCCTTGCATGAACATGAGTTGAATTTAGAGGAGAAATGGCGAGAACTTTGGGTCAGAGTAGTAGACGGTGAGCTCCAAATGTTCCCTAACTTACAAAATCCTCCACCAGGCTTAAATCTACCATGGAAAACATAGGTTAAATCGCATTAAAACAAACTTTGGTATCTGTGCAGATCTTATACATAAGTAGGGAAAATTTGACTCTCCTACCTGTGACTGGAGCAGACCGTTAAACTATCCAGCACATTGTTGAGGAGTGCCCCCTTAGATCCTACCCTGGTGACAAGAATGATTTCTATACTATAAATGATAATGCTATTGAATACATAGGAAACCTCGATATCTGACTTGGATTTTTATCCTTTTTGATATTTTTCCATCATTGTTTATTGTCCAGTGTTTATTTTTATATGATGGTAAAGTATACGTTCATACGATTAAATAAACTTGCAGCATGTGTGCCATTGGACTGTGTGATAAACTGCACATTTGTGAGTGGCTTTTTATTGTGGCCAGTCTAAGCCACACCTGTACAGAAATCATGCTGTCTAATCAGCATATTGATATTCCCCACCTGTGAGGTGGTAACAAAGAGTTAGACCAATTTGTAAATAATATTTTTGGTAGAGCAAGGATTATTTTGCACATAGAAAATGTCTTACGTTTTTTTTAATTCAGCCATGAAAAAAATGGTAGCAAAAACACAAGTGCATTTATATTTTTTATCAGTGTTTTTCCCTCCTTGCTCCCTAGTATCTTTCTGCTTTACCTCCCCATACATATAAGATCATGTTCAATAAGTACCAGTTACTAGCAGTGTAAATGTACAGCACAGGGTGGGAAGAAGTTAAAATTCTTGATATGCTTGTATTCACTGATATTTTAACACCTCAACATTAAAATTCCAACAGCAAGAAGGAAAATTGTGGAATTATGAAAATTTAAAGATGGATAGACATAATAAAATGCAAACCATTACAAAATGGAAGCAAGAGATTTTCAAACCATTTCAATTCATTCAGTATGAGTGCCACAAGCAGAAATGTGCATGCCGTCAGTATCTTTTCCTTCTTGGTGTTGCAATCATTGTTTATGTATATTAATAGACTGATTCTCATTCAAATTTTCTAGGATATTGTTATACACTCTTATTAACAAACTGGATTACATTTTTGGCAACCAAAAACAGATTTAATGAAAGGATATCATAACCAAATCTCAGTTTATCTTCAAGCTTCAAAGTAACATAAGTTTGTTCAGGAATTCGGATATCATTCACAAATGTCTATAAAAAGATAAGAATGAAAAAGAACAAAACACTCAAACACACAGAAATGCAAGGTAACACAAAGATTATGTGTAAGCACCCCACTTACACAACCATAGAATGGCTAACTTTGAATGGAAGTGATTTAAATGTACAAGTGCTTCTCAATAGATTAGAATATCAACAAAAAGTTAATTTCAGCAATTCAATTAAAAAAGGGAAACATTATATAGAGTCACTACAAACAGAGTGATCTATTTCATGTGTTTATTTCTATTAATGTTGAGGATTAATGCTTACAGCTGATGAAAATCCAAAAGTCATCTCAGAAAATTAGAATAATTACCAAACACCTGCAAAGGCTTCCTAAGCTTAAAATGGTCCATTAGTCTGGTTCAGTAGGCTACTCAATCATAGACAAGACTGCTGATTTGACAGATGTCCAGAATTGTAGGCATTGACACACTCCACAAGGAAGGTAAGCCACAAAAGGTTATTGTTAAATAAGCTGGCTGTTCAGAGAGTGCTGTATTCAAACATATTAATGGAAAGTTGAGTGGAAGGAAAAAGTCTGGTAGAAAAAGGTGCACAAGCAACCGGGATAATCGCAGCCTTGATAGGATTCTTAAGAAAATGTTGTTCAAAAATTTGGGGGGGATTCACAAGGAGTGGACTGCTGCTGGAGTCAGTGCTTAAAGAGACACTACACAGACGAATCTAGGACATGGGCTACAAGTGTCGCATTCCTTGTGTCAAGCCACTTATGACCAATAAACAAAACCAGAAGAGTCTTACCTGGGCCAAGAAGAAAAAGAACTGTTGCTCAGTGGTCCAAGGTGTTGTTTTCAGATGAAAGTCAATTTTGCATGTCATTTCATTTTCATTTCATTTGGAAATCAAGGTCCCAGAGTCTGGAGGAAGAGTGGAGAGACCACAATCCAATCTACTTGAGCTCTAGTGTGACGTTTCCACAACCAGTGATGGTTTGGGGAACCATGTCATCTGCTGGTGTAGGTCCACTGTGTTTTATCAAGACCAAAGTTAGTGCAGCCGTCTACAAGAAAATTTTAGAGCACTTCATGCTTCCCTTTGCCAACACGCTTTTTGGAGATGAAAATTTCATTCTCCAGCAGGACTTGGCACCTGTCCACACTGCTAAAAGTACCAATACCTGGTTTAATAACCAGAGTATCACTGTGCTTGATTGGTCAGCAAACTCACCTGACCTAAACCACATAGAAAATTTATAGGGTATTGTCCAGAGGAAGATGAGAGACACCAGACCCAACAATGCAGACGAGCTGAAGGCTGCTATCAAAGCAACCTGGGCTTTCATAACACCTCCAGGTCCGTTCCTGAATATCAGGGGCAGACCAGGGAATCCTGAAATAAACCTGTAGTGGATATATTACATCACACAGGAACAGTTTGATACAAACACACAGAGCTTATTAGGGACAATATTCAGCAGTATTCCTATAGCTGGTTAGGTCACATGACCATCCCACTACTGTGGAAAGGTAAGAATTGCTGTTGGCACCAATGCGGCAGTCCTTTAGTGTGTTAATACACCGTAATGCATAGATGGTACGTCTGGTGATATTCGCCTTTTATTTGGAGGCAAATAAAAGGCGAATATCACCAGACGTACCATCTATGCATTCCAGTGTATTAACACACTAAAGGACTGCCGCATTGGTGCCAACAGCAATTTTTACCTTTCCACAGTAGTGGGATGGTCATGTGACCTTACCAACTATAGGAATACTGCTGAATATTGGCCCTAATAAGCTCTGTGTGTTTGTATCAAACTGTTTCTGTGTGATGTAATATATCGGCTACAGGTTTATTTCAGGATTCCCTGGTCTGCCCCTGATATTCAGGAACGTACCTGGCGGTTTTCCTACATGTAATAACTGTGAAAGAGATCACTTGGTTTTGCTGTGTTCAGCATTTTTACTATACTTAATAATACATTTTGCACTTTGGGAATAAAATATTCTTCTTAATTAATTACTTATATATATTCCCTGATTATCAGAAAAAATTACTTTCATAACACCTCAGCAGTGCCACAGGCTGATCATCTCCATGCCACAACGCATTGATGCAGTAATTCATGCAAAAGGAGCCCCGACCAAGTATTGAGGGCATTTACTGTACAGACTTTTCAGTAGGCCAACATTTCTGAGTTTAAAATAATTTTTTCAGTTGGTCTTATATAATATTCTAATTTTCTGAGATAATGACTTTTGGGTTTTTGTTGGCTATAAGCCATAATCATCAACATTAACAGAAATAAACACTTGAAATAGGTCACTTTGTTTGTAATGACTATATAATATATGCGTTTCCCTTTTTGTATTGAATTACTGATTAAATTAACTTATTGATGATATTCTAATTTATTGAGATGCACTTGTATAGCTATTAAAAAAAGCCGTCCAGAGGAAAAAAATACTTCTAAAACAGTTCTGAGTTTCCCTATAACATAATTCTGGAGCATCTTTTCTTGGAACTTTGGGGTTGTTCCATGTGGTTACTTTATGATGATAGGTCCTTAAAGGATCAGGCAGTCAAAACACACGATTCTTTTGCTATTGTAGAGATTTCAAACAGCAGCTAAAAGGTCCCATGCATTTCACATAGCTACTGACCAAATTACGGTTTAGCTGATCATTGTGGCCGGCAGATCTCTCGCATGGCTTTCCTATACAAAAGTGATTTTTTTCTTGGGCTGGGTGCTCCAATGTTCTTTATGAGAGGGCCACTGACAGTGGGTTAGGTTTAGAGAACAAAAGGATTTGCAGTCTGAAATAGGACATGTCAGGTCCTTACCTCCCCCAACAATCATCTATTGGCGTCCGCCTTTCGGCTCTGAAGACATTTCTTGAGTCTGAAAGATTAGCGCACTTGGGTTCAAAAAACGCACCAATAACGCACCAAAAAACACATGCGTTTTTACCGTGTTTTTGATGCGTTTATTCCACCGGTTGGTCCCTGCGTTTTTTTTACCATTATCTATGGCAAAAAAACGCAGGTACCTGCAGAAAAGAAGTGACATGCTCATTCTTTTTTTCAAGAAATTCTGCAGAAAGAATTCTCATGACAAAAAAAAACGCAGTGTGTGCACAGCTATTTTTTTTTCCCATAGGTGTTGCTGGGGAATGTCTACAGAAAGGTTACAACCATTTACTCAAGAAATTTCTGCAGCAAAAATGTAAAAAAAATGCAGGTAAAAACGCAGTGTGTGAACAAGGCCTTACTCTTATTGAAATAAACAGTTCATGACTGCACACTAGTTCAAGAACAAAGTTAGTACATCTGAAAATATACTTTCCTATGCAGAGTAATTCTATTTTGACTTACCCCATTCAGACTTCCCAAATCCTTCACCAAGTGTTCATCAGTAGATGCTTCATAGTTGATGACTGCATGTTGTTTGTCAACACTTCTTGACTATAGAATTTAAATAATCAAAAAATAGGAAGAAATCAGTAGGCTTTGTTTGATAAGCATGCATTAAAGACTAATGTATAAGATATAATGTTCAGGCTATCACGTCTCATTCATAGACATCAAACACTTTCAGGATCCAATGGACAGTCATTTCAAATACAGCACATACAAGTGCATCTCAATAAATTAGAATATCCTCAAAAAGCTAATTTCAGAAATTCAGTACAAAAAGGGAAACATATAAAGTCACTACAAACAGAGGGATCTATTTCAAGTGTTTATTTCTGTTAATGTTGATTATTATGGCTTACATCCAATGAAACCCAAAAGTCATTATCTCAGAAAATTAGAATATTTTATAAGACCAACTGAAAAAATTATTTAAACTCTGAAATGTTGGCGCCTACTGAAAAGTCTGTACAATAAATGCACTCAATACTTGGTTGGGGCTCCTTTTGCATGAATTCCTTCGTCAATGCAGCGTGTCATGGAGGCGATAAGCCTGTGGCACTGCCAAGATGTTATGAAATCCCAGGTTGCTTTGATAGCAGCCTTCAGCTTTTCTGTATTGTTGGGTCTGGTGTCTCATCTTCCTCTTGACAATACCCTCATAGATTCTCTATGGGGTTTACGTCAGGTGGGTGTGCTTGCTAATCAAACAAAGTGATACTGTGGTTATTAACCCCTTCACGACCTTTGACAGATATATCTGTCATGGTGCCCTGGTACCCATGACGGATATATCAGTCATGGCGAAATCGTGGACCCGGTGACCGGGATCAGTTTTCAAAAACTGTAGATTCGGGAGGGAGAGGACATGTACCTGACCTCAGGAGGGGTAGCGTCTCCTCCCCGGACCTACGGAGGCTGTGATTGGCTGACAAACGCTGCTCAGCCAGTGTAATGTAACAGCCAGTGTAATGTTTCAGCCATTGAAAATGGCTGAAACACTGAAATCCAGCTATGATCAGTGTAGCTATAGCACTGATCATTGGCTGGAGCTGGGTGACCTTTGCTGCACCCTCCCCCAGCTCTGATTGGAGAGATCGGCCTTGTGACCGATCTCTCCAATCACCGTGTATCTGGGGCTGGTGATCTGTAGGTGATCGCTCTCCTCAGCTTCTCCGTCTGTGGAAGCTGAGGAGAACAATCCCTGCGGGTGACCATCGGTAAGTCACTGCCCCTGATCCACCGCTGTCCCTGATCATCCGCCGCTGCAGCCACTGCCCCAGATTATCCGCCGCCCTCCATCTGCCGCGCCCCTGCACCTCCATCTGCTGCGCCCCTGCACCTCCATCTGCTGCGCCCCTGCATTGCCGCTGCTCTGCTCCTTCTGCTGCCCCCTTGCATCAGCCACTGCCCCCCTGCATCTGCCGCCGCCCCCCCCTGCATCTGCTACCGCCGTCCCCCATCAGCCACTGCCCCCCTGCATCTGCCGCCGCCCTCCCCATTGGCCACTGCCCCCTGCATCTGCTGCCGCCCTCCCCCATCAGCCACTGCCCCCCTGCATCAGCCACTGCCCCCTGCATCTGCTGCCGCCCTCCCCCATCAGCCACTGCCCCCCTGCATCAGCCACTGCCCCCTGCATCTGCTGCCACCCTCCCCTATCAGCCACTGCCACCCTGCATCTGCAGCCACCCTCTTCCATCAGCCACTGCCCCCTGCATCAGCCACTTCCCCCTGCATCTGCCACCGCCCTCCCTCATCAGCCACTGCCCCCCTGCATCTGCCACCGCCCTCCCCAATTTGCCACCGCCCTCCCCCATCAGCCGCTGCGCCCCTGCATCTGCCACTGCACTCCCCCATCAGACACTGTGCCCCTGCATCTGCTACTGCACTCCCCCATTAGCCGCTGTACCCCTCCCCGATCTGCTGCCCCCTCTCCCACCTCTCGGATCTGCTACCTCCTCCATCTGCTGCAATTCTGCTGCCTAGATCTATCCTGTAAAGTAGCTATTCCCAATCTCACCTCCCACTCCCCTTCCACCCTCCCCCCCCATACTCCGCCGCTCCTGCATCCGTTGCGCTCTCTTCCATCCGCTGCGCTCTCTTCCATCCGCCGCGCCCTCTCCCATCCTCCATCCATCTTTCTTTCCATCCCACCTAGTCCCCCCCCCTCCTTTTTGCAGCACATCCGTGCGTGCGTCCTGATTTTTTATCTGTAAACTAAGAAAGAAATACAAATAAACTTAGTTTAGGACCAGTAAAATGATACTGTAGTAATCGTTAACTACAGTATTTTTTACTGAATATTGTAAAGGTCAGCCCAGTGCCACACATGAGAGCGATGCACGAGTCTCACATCGCATCATCCGGCACGGTCGCTATCTTCCAGACAGGAGTGTGCGGCTGTGCCGGATGATGCGATGCGAGATTCGTGCATCGCTCTCATGTGTGGCACTTGCCTTAGTGTCAGTTGCAGGCACTATTTTTTTTTTTTTTTTTACTGACGTCCATATTTTTTATTTGCCAAACTAATATTTTTTGTATGGGGGGGTCTAGTTTCCAAAATGGGGTCACATGTGTGGGGAGCCCCACTGTTTCAGCACATCAGGGGTATCTCCAAATGCAAAATGGTGCGGCAAACGATTCCAGCTAATTTTCCATTTAAAAAGTCAAATGATGCTCCTTCCCTTTGGAGCTCTGCCGTGCACCCAAACAGTGGTTTTCTGCCACATATGAAGTATCAGTGTACTCAGGACGAATTGCCCAACAAATTTTGCGGTTCATTTTATCCGGTTACCCTTGTAAAAAATTAGCCTAAAATAACATTTTTGTGGCAAAAAAAAAAGTACTTTTTTGTATTTATGGCTCAATGTATGAAGCATGTGAGGGTTCAAAGTGCTCATTGCTAGAGTTGTGCGGGATGCCAATAATCCGGGGCCGGCGGGTCATTAACAGACTTAAAAATAAGTCCGATCCACTCAGGAATCCGGTGCCTATATAAAAGTCAATGGGCACCGGAATCCGGAGGTTAAAAACGTTTGTGGAGGGGCTAGGGGGCTGGGAGCGAGGCATACTCACCGAGGCGCTGTCATGGCGGCACACTCCTTCCGGATCACGCTGTTACCTTCCGGAGCCGACAATTCAATATTCATTGTTTTCCCGACCCACCGGCTCGTGTTGGTTGCAGCTAGACACGCCCCCATCCTGAATGGCAGCGCGTCAGCTAACTGCAACCAATCACAGGCGCCAGGACGGCCGGTGGGCGAGGAAGGCAGTGCACTGACTGTGAGTTCAGTTCACGGTGGTAAACACTCGGCAGCACAGTTATAGCGCGCGGCTGCAGCCCCAGCTGTCGTGCTGTATCTGTGTTGTGTATCCAGCGCCCAGAGTCACATGTTCGAGGGTTTGCCGGGTGCTGCCATGCCAGACTCGCATATGCGATTCCCGTGAAAAAAAAAAAGAACGACGTGTCGTTCCCCCTATTTTCATCCCCAGCCATGATAACGCCGGCTGGGGGCTGGTATATCCTCAGCCCGCAGCCGTCCGTTAGAGCCGCATCTGTTAGATGTGACCGTACCGATGTGCGATACCGGCTCTTCCCGCTGGCGTGATGTGGTGCCAGTCGGGGTAATAGCAGGATTAGCAGCGGCGCACGGCTGCTGCTAAAACCTAGGTTTGTGTGATGGCACAGGCGTCTATCAGATACCTGCATCACACTAACCTGTAAGTGACCGTAAATAAACACAGACACAGAAAAATCCTTTATTTTGCAGAAAATACAAACATCCCCTCCATCACCACTTTATTAACCCCAAACACCCTGCAGCTCAGACGTAATCCACACGACGTCCCATGCCGCTTCAGCTCTGCTACATCTGAATATCACAGACAGCGGCACGACCGACCGCACTCTGTGAGCTCCAGAGAATGAATGAGCTGCGCACTGAGCGGTGACGTCACTCAGGTCATTTACGATCACAGCTGGAAGTTCCCACGGTCCTTCATCTGTGATCGCAGGTAACCTGACCTCAGGCGGAGGTCACTGAGTTCACAGACCTGCATCTCCTAGCAGAAAAATCGCAGGTTTTTTTGGCCAAGAGATGCACATTTTGTGCTGAAATTTTTATACCAAATTCCTGCATCCAATCTACACCTCCTGGCAAAAAGACGCGGTGTTTTGCCGCATTTTTTGCCGCGGATTTTTGCCAGAAGGTGCACATTTGGTGCTGGAATCGTCTGTACCAGCTTTCAGCATCAAATTTCCACCTGTGGCAGAATTTTTTTTTTATTTTTGGGGGCCAAGGCATGCACATTTGATGCTGAGATTTTTACACCATATTCCTGCATTCAATCTAGAACTCTTGGCAAAAAAAAACGCGGTGTTTTGACGCAATTTTTTTGCCGCTGTTATTTTTACCAGGAGGTGTACATTAGGTGCCGGAATATTGTGTAAAAATGTAATAATCACACAATTTACATCCCTTGGTCTAAAAATTAAAAACAAACGTTTAGACACTGTTTTTGTGCGGTCTTGTGCCAGGAGGTGCAAATTTGGTGCAGGATTTTGGTGTATTACTTCACCAATAAATTTGCATCTCCTGGCAGAAAACTGTAATGAAACGGTTTTCATACTGCTGGTTTTTGGCTGTTTTTTTGCCAGGAGATGCAGATGTGGGATAAAATTGCACACACGTGCACGCTCCTGTCAGAAGTCTGCAGCAGTGTCGGTGATGCGCTGTCAGACTCTTGCGGGTCTGACATCATACCGCACAGCCTGCCACTGTCTGAACATGAGCGTGCATGTACCTAGAAACACATGCACGCTCCTGTGAGAAGTGTGCGAGTGATGCAATGTCTGACTTGTGCGGGTCCGACATCACACGGCACAGCCTGCTGCTGTCTGAACATGAGCGTGCAAGTACCTAGAAACGAAACCCATGCACGCTCCTGTCAGATGTGTGTGCGGGTGATGCAATGTCAGACTCGTGCGGTTCTGACATCATACCGCACCGCCTGCTGCTGTCTGAACATGAGCGTGCATGTACCTAGAAACACATGCACGCTCCTGTCAGAAGTGTGTGTGGATGTGCTGCGATGTCAGACTTGTGGGAGTCCCTCGCTGCAACTGCTGCCTAAGATAAACCGCATGCGTTTTGTTTTTTTTAATTTAAATAATTAAAAAAAAAAACGACGTGCGGTCCCCCCCAATTTTCATTCCCAGCCATGATAACGCTGGCTGGGGGCTGGTATATCCTCAGCCCGCAGCCGCCCGGTATAGCCGCATCTATTAGATGTGACCATTCCGGGGCGATATCGGCTCATCTTGATTGCCCTGGTGCGGTGGCAATCAAGGTAATAGCAGGGGTTAATAACAGGGCACGGCTGTTACTAAACCCCAGGTTTGTGATCGCACGGGCGTCTGTGAGATACCCGCATCACAAACCTGTAAATTACAGTAAATAAACAAGACACAGAGAAATGCTTTATTTGGAATAAAGTACAAACGCAGCCTCCTGCTTCACCACTATATTAAGCCCAAAACCCTGCAGCTCCGAAGTAATCCACACGAGATCCAGCGAAGACACATACAGCTCTGCTACATGTCAGAGTGAGCAGCCATAGAGCACGACTGCCCGCTCTGAGTGCAGCGTAGTACTGAGCCGCGATAAGCAATGACAGCACGGCAGAGCTGTCACAGGCTGGGGGCGCGTCAGCCAGGAACCAATCACAGCTGAGAGGACGGCCGGTGGGCGGGGAAAACATGGAAAGATGTGTGATTGCGTGTCCAGCACAGGAAGTGAAAGCGCGACCCGGAAGCAGTTTGCCGCCATGACACCAAGCCTCGGTAAGTATGAAACGCTCATTTATTTACTGTTTTGTTTTTTTTTTCATTTTTATTAATTGCCCGTTCCGGGTGGTGCAGACGGAATCCCACGCCCGGATCGGGCCCGCAAATAGTGCTGAAACCACGCGGATCCGGACATTTAAAGTCCGGGCCCGCTCAGCACTACTCATTACCCATCTAGATTTATGCCATGGGGGGGGGGTCTAGTTTCCAAAATGAGGTCACTTGTGGGGGAGCTCGATTGTTTAGGCACCTCAGAGGGTCTCCAAACGCAACGCAAAAATTTTTTTTGTAAATTTTGTTGGAAAGATGAAATATTGCTGATGAACTTTGAACCCTTCTAACTTCCTAACGAAAAAAAAATTTGTTTCGAAAATTGCGCTGGTGTAAAGTACACATGTGGGAAATGTTATTTAGTAACTATTTTATGTGACAAATCTCTCAGATTTATGGGCGTAAAATTTCAAATTTTGAAAATTGCAAAATTTTCAAAATTTTATCCAAAGTTCCAAAATTTTACACAATTAAACGCAAAACATATCGTCTTAAACTGATCACTGACATGAAGTACGAGATGTCACGAAAAAACAATGTTAGAATCGCCAGGCTCCGTTGAAGCGTTCTAGAGTTATAACCTCAAAGTGACACTGGTCAAAATTGCAAAAAATGGCCTTGTCTTTAAGGTGAAAACAAGCTGGGGACTGAAAGGGTTAAACCAGGTATTGGTACTTTTGGCAGTGTGGACAAGTGCCAAGTCCTGCTGGAAAATGACATTTCCATCTCCAAAAATCTTGTCAGCAGAGGGAAGCATGAAGTGCTCAAAATGTCCTAGTAGAAGGCTGCACAGACTTTGGTCTTGATAAAACACAGTTGCCCTACATAAGCAGATGACATGGTTCCCCAAACCACCACTGTTTGTGGAAACTTCACACTAGACCTCAAGCAGATTGGATTGTGGTCTCTCCAGTCTTCCTCCAGACTCTGGGACCTTGATTTCCAAATGAAATGCAAAACTTACTTTCATCTGAAAACAACACCTTGGACCACTGAGCAACAGTTCTTTTTCTTCTTGGCCCAGGTAAGACTCTTCTGCTTTTGTTTATTGGTCATGAGTGGCTTGACACAAGGTATGCGACACTTGTAGCCGATGTCCTGGATTTGTCTGTGTGGTGTCTCTTGAAGCACTGACTCTAGCAGCAGTCTACTCCTTGTGAATCTCCCCCAAATTTTTGAACAACATTTTCTTAAGAATCCTATCAAGGCTGCGATTATCCCGGTTGCTTGTGCACCTTTTACTACCAGACTTTTTCCTTCCACTCAACTCTCCATTAATATGTTTGGATACAGCACTCTGAACAGCCAGCTTATTTAACAATAACCTTTTGTGGCTTACCTTCCTTGTGGAGTGTGTCAATGCCTGAAATTCTGGACATCTGTTAAGTCAGCAGTCTTCGCCATTATTGTTTAGCCTACTGAACCAGACTAAGTGACCATTTTAAACGCTCAGGCTATGTCCGCACGTTGCTTTTTACCTGCTTTTTACCTGCTTTTTTGCTGCTTTTTCAACTGCAGCGTTTAATGCCAAAATGGTTGTTCTGCTTTTCAAGCAAAGTCAATGGGAATTTGGGTTTCTTGTCCGCACTATGCAGTTCAAACTGCAGCCTTTTTGTTGCAGAACTTTGGTCAAAAACTCAGCTTTGCAGTGCAAAACTCATATGGCAAAAACAAATGACATGTCAGTTTGAACTGCATAGTGCGGACAAGAAACCCAAATTCCCATAGACTTTGCTTGAAAAGCAGAACACAACCATTTTGGCATTAAACGCTGCAGTTGAAAAAGCAGCAAAAAAACGTGCGGACATAGCCTCAGGAAGCCACTGCAGGGGTTTGGTGGTAATTATCCTAATATCTGAGATAATGACTTTTGGGTTTTCATTGGCTGAAAGCCATAATTATGAACAGTAACAAAAATAAAACACGTGAGATAGATCACTCTGTTTGTAATGACTATATAATGTTTTTCCCTTTTTGCATTGAATTACTGAAATAACTTTTTGATGATGAATATTTGTGAAAAGGCGAGTCTCAGTAAAAACATACCTTTGGCGATTAAAAGTCCATAATGGTGATATAAATATTTCTACGCGTTTCTGGCGCCATGCGCCCTTAATCAGTTAATAACAAATCCTAGCATCATGTTAAATCTTTTAAAACTTTAAACAACCAATCAGAAAACAGTAATACAAATACAATTGTATAAAAAAAAAAAAATACATTGAGTATATACAATACCAATATTATAGCACAATGATTTCTAATAAATAAATAGCATATTGTTATAGTTCATTCCAATTTGCTATTCATTTGTATAATCCAAAAGGCTTCTCTTAGACGGACCTTTTTGGTCCAATCCCCTCCACATAAAGGTTTATTAACCCTTTCCACTCCATAAAAGCCAAAACTTTTTGATGATTTTCTAAATTATTGAGATGCACTTGTACTACAACCATTTTAAGACCGCCAATAAGTTGCCTTCATGGAGGAAAACCGCAACTCGCAAAAGAAAACAGCATTTGTCTTCACCACACACCCCAACTGCAGCACATACACTAGCTCCTCATTTTTAGATTCCATCAAGGTTTTGTCTAACAGATTGCACAGAGTTTGCAGGTTGGCTAAAGTTTCTTCTGATTTTAAAAACTACTGTAATTAAGCACTCAGTTTCAGAAAAACTATTCAATAACAAGCAATAGGGCTAATGATCGTGGAGTAAAATCATATTTGCATTTATTGCAGATACCCCTAGGGCAATCTAAACAAAAAGATTACCTTTGTTGCATTTTATTTTTTTATTGATTACAATTTTTAACTTTTATTAAACGTGTATCACGTATAAACACTAATATGTGTATTAACCAAAAGAGGCTGGGCCTCAGGCAACAGAAAAATGTTGCTTTGTGGTATCAGCTTTGTTGGCTGAGGCCTCGCCCCTTCTGCTCACATGGAGAAGACCTCACACAGGTCCTGCAAGTGAAAAAGTGAATGAATGGTTTAATACTTATGCTAATTCTAACAGGTGAGGAGATAACTATGAATATATTAGCTGATCCTCAGCTGTTTCTCAAGAAGCTGATGATTTTATAAACTTCACTTTCTTGGATTTCAAAACCTATACATCCGAGCTGACCATTAACCCCTTAAGGACGAAGCCAGTTTTGTACTTAATGCCCAGGCCATTTTTTGTAATTTTGACCAGTGTCCCTTTATAAGGCTATAACTCTGGAACGCTTCAATGGATCCCGGTGATTCTGAGATTGTTTTTTCGTGACATATTGGGCTTCATGTTAGAGGTAAATTTAGGATGATATTTTTTTTTTTGTGAAAAAATATGAAATTTGACAAAAAAAATTAAAAGTTTGCAATTTTCAAACTTTTAATTTTTATGCCCATAAACCAGAGAGTTATGTCACACAAAATAGTTAATAAACAACATTTCCCACATGTCTACTTTACATCATCACAATTTTTGAAACAAAATTTTTTGGGGTTAGGAAGTTATAAGGGGTTCATCAGCAATTTCCCATTTTTTCAAGAAAATTTACAAAACCATTTTTTTAGGGACCACATCACATTTGAAGTGACTTTGAGAGGCCTAGGTGACAGAAAATACCCAAAAGTGACCCCATTCTAAAATCTGCACCCCTCAAGGTGCTCAAAACCACATCAAAGAAGTTTATTAACCCTTCAGGTGCCTCACAGGAACTAAAGTAATGTGGAATGAAAAAAAATGTAACATTTTACCTAAAAATGTTGCTTTTGCACTAATTTTCTTACTTTTTCAAGAGGTAGCACCAAAAATTGGAGCTCACACTTTGTTACCCACTTTCTTATGAGCACGCAGATACCCCACATGTGGCGAGAAACCTCTGTATGGGCAAATGGTAGAGCTTGGAACGAAAGGAGCAATATTTGAATTTTTGAAAGCAAATTTGGCAGAAACAGATTGCGGATACCATGTTGTATTTACAGGTCCCCTAAGGTACCTAAACAGCAGAAACCCCCGTCAAGTGACTCCATTTTGGAAACTAGACCCCTTAAGGCTTCTATCTAGGGGTATAGTGAGCATTTTGGACTGACAGGTACTTCACAGAATTTGATAACATTAGATTGTCATATTGAAAATTTTCAATTTTTTAGCAAAAATGTTGCTTTAGCATCAATTTTCTCACTTTTTCAAGAGGTAGCTGCTAAAATTGGACCTCACACTTTGTTACCCACTTTCTTATGAGCACGCCGATACCCCACATGTGGCGAGAAACCTCTGTTCGGGCAAATGGTAGAGCTTGGAACGAAAGGAGCAATATTTGAATTTGGGAAAGGAAATTTGGCTGAATTTGGAATATATTCTCAAATTTGCAGAGCTTTTGGGTTTCAAGAACAACAGACAAACCCCATAAATGTCTTTGTAAGTTATACCCTGTAATGTATTTCTTTACAGAGGTAGGGAGTAGTTTGACACCATTTTTTATGCAGCTGATGGCTATTATAGATGGTGCACCATTTGGTCTTCAGGGTAAAACTGATGGAATCCCAGAACCTATTCAAAGCATACAGAGACATTGTGCTACCAAACAAGAAAATCCTTCCAGGAATTATTACTCACAAAGGGCGGCATGCCCCTAAAAACACATTTACTGGACTTGGTCTTGCTAACAAAACAGTTGTAGAAGAAAGAATAAATTTATTGGACGGAAGGGCAAAATGTTCAAATGTGGAGGAGTAGGCAGCCACTATGTGGCAAACCTGAGTGTGCCAAAGATGACAGAACACCAGCAGGGCCGGAAGGACAGCTTTATCTTCCAAATAACTGGTCGTACAATGTCTTCTTAGCTCCATCAATCCCTATATGAGGGACAAATGTGCCAAGCGACATGGTACACCATAACAGGCTCCTGCCCGCCAAGGTAGGAACCGCTATGTGCACAAAACGACCAATCCGTTACAGAATTCTGAAAGTATTGTTCGATGCAGGTGGTTCGGCAGGAACCCTGCAGTAAAGCCCATAGTGTATGAATATGGCACAGCATCATTGTTAGGGGATCCTCCAATAAAATGATCATGCCCATAATACCAAGATAAATGCAAAGAAAAATTTTGTGTAGCAAGACCTAGTGGTAATATGAGTCAAACTAAAATAATAATTGGTAAAAAAAAATGTTTGAGTAATGAAGTCCTGGAAAGTTGTCAAATGATGAGACTTTTCAAGAACATTAGTGGGGTCCACACTCTGGAGTCTAAAGACGTGGGCATGTGGACTGGGTTTTGTCTGAATAATTGTTTGGTATGTGATGATAAAGTCCTGGAATTAATTGTGAAATGGGGTAAGGTTATGTGCGCATGTTGCGTAAATACATGCAGTTACGCTGCGCTTTGTAGCGCAGCGTAACTGCATGCGTCCTGCGTCCCCTGCACAGTCTATGGAGATTGTGCAGGGGCCGTGCACACGTGGCGTTTTAGAGCGCAGCGCTTCGGCTACTGCCGAAGCGCTGCGTAAAAAGAAGTGACATGTCACTTCTTTCCTGCGCTTTGCCGGCAGCTCCTGCTCTGTCTATGGGAGGAGCTGCAGGCAGAGCGCATGGAATCGGCTTTCACTCCGGACATTTCTGCAGCGATTTAAAGCGCACATGTGCTCTTCAGATCGCTGCAGAAATTTCTGCAGTGACTGTACGCAACGTGCGCACATAGCCTAAAATGTGTTTTACTGCCGAAAATGTTCTCTTTATTACTAGTCCAAGAAAAAAAAATTACTGGGGCCCACTAAACAGAAATATAAAAGTAAAGTATTTGCAAAATTAAAAAAAAGCTGCTACCACACAGTTTGGTGTAAATTATTTATGCCAATTAATAATTGTGGGATGTGTGGTAGGTTTCAAAACAGGGGGAGATGCAAAGGCCTGGTTGGGAGGTGCACATGGGGCAGTAGTACCGGGAATCGCTCCTTGTGCCGTGCTTTCTACAAACATGGCATCTTTTTTGGGGATACCTTTGGGTGGGAGTGGAAGGGATGGGGTGAATGAAATGATGCTCGGACAGTCTCCGGACATCCTCTAACTCGAAGGCTTCCTCCTGTGCCTCCGAATCAAAGAGGAGGCTCTCAATAATTTTCTCCTGGTATTGGAGGAAAGAGAGCGGTCCTTGAGATTTTTTATAGAGGATGAAGCTATTATAGGTAGCAACCTGTAGGAGATAGATTGCTACCTTTTTATACCAGGTCCTGGTTTTCCGCTTCACTAGATAAGGCTGGAGCACCTGGTCAGACAGATCTACACCTCCCATGAACTTATTATAGTCTGCGACACAGAGCGGCTTCTGTTTGTCCCTGGTGGCGCCCCTGTCCCTTACCGTCACAGTGGTGTCCGCATGCAATGTGGTGAGCATGAAAACGTCCTTGCGGTCTCTCCATTTTATGGCAAGAAGATGGTCACTTGCCATTGAGGAGGACGCACCCTTCTCCACACGTTTAGACACCAACTGTGAGGGTAGACCAACTCTGTTTTTTCTGATTGTTCCACAGGCCCCTGTGTTGCAGCGAGGAGGGATTTAGAAAGGGGGACACTGGTGTAGTAATTATCGGTATACACGTGATAGCCTTTCTCAAGGAAGGGGGTCATTAGCTCCCAAACAGTTTTGCCTGCGATGCCAATTGCCTGGGGGCAGTTTGGGGGGTTGATTTGGCGATCCCTCCCCTCGTAAATGAGAAAGGTACACGTGTAACCGGTTGTGCTTTCGCACATTTTGTATAATTTTATACCATATTTGGCACGCTTGGAGGGGATAAATTGGCGGAAAGACAGACGGCCCTTGTAGCTCATAAGGGACTCGTCTATAGAAACATTTTTGTCAGGGGTATACGAATTTAGGAAGGTAGTTTTTAGAAGGGATATTAGGGGTCTCAATTTATAAAGTCGGTCATAGTTTGGGTCATTTCTTTGGGGGGCTTGGGAATTATCGTTAAAATGCAGGAAATCGCAAAAGGGTCTCATATCGGGATCGGGTCATGATGGCTGAAAACACAGGGGTGCTGTGCACTGTTTTTGTTGCCCAGTACGAGCGGAGTGTAGGTTTTTTCACTAACCCCATGTTAAAAGTAATGCCCAAAAATTTTTTTAGTTCGGGGACATTTGTGGGGATCCAGGAGCGGGAATGGATGGAGGTAGGATTTTGGGATATATGTTGACGGGCATATAAATTGGTTTGGTGGACAAATAATTGGAGGACTTCTGGGGTAACATAAATTTGGAAAAAATCTAATGGGGTAAAATTTGTGACATTTACATTTATACCGGGGGTTGCTACAAATGGAGGAATTTGAGGGGAGAAGGACGGATCAGGATACCATAGTGGCCGGGGAAGGGCACTACTTGGACCGGCCTCTGACGTTTCAGCAGTGACGACCGACTCCGCTACCATCGGGCTGTCGGATCCCGAGGAGGAAGCCGAGTCGTCACCATCCGAAAATTGCTCGATTTCAGAGGCAGACTCTGTATCCGAGCCTGAACTGCCGGAGGCAAGAAGCATGTATGCCTGCTCGGCGGTAAATGTTCTCCGCGCCATTACGGTATTTTTCACTGCCTAGCAAAAAAAAGAAAAAAAAAATACTACAAATGTTTTGGTTTTTTTTTTTGAAAAATAGATTTTTTTTTAACCCAAACCCTTATCTTAACCCTGATCTAACCCTGATCCTAACCCTGATCTAACCCTGATCTAACCCTGATCCTAACACTGATCTAAGAAAAAAAAAATCTAAAATAAAAATTCTAACTAAAGGGGGACTCTGACGGAGGTGATGAGGATATTTGGGGGGGGGGTATTTTGGGTGAGGATATTGGAGATGAGGATGAGTGATTTATAATATAAATTGGTGGGGTTTTTTTCTGACAGAAACAGCAGCAAATGTAGTCTCTCTCTCTTCTCTCCCAGATCAACTACAAGGGAGAGAAGAGGGAGGCAGACCCAAATGCTGCCATTTCCAAAATATTTTGGGTATTTGATCACTGTGATAGGGTCTAACACAGTGATCAAATGTCAGGAACCAATGAAATTAATTCCTGACGTTGCTAGGTGGAAGGAGGCAGACTTCAGCGGTCGAACTGCGCATGCGCCCGCCATTTTACACGGACACGAGAAGGAGGGGGGCCGGGGGAATGCCGTGGGAACTCGGTAACGAGACCCAGGTACCGGGGGGGGGACCGAGAGGGACCGGACAAGGACCGTTCTCTCACATTTGACTGTTAGATCACGTCAAATGTGAGAGAAACCATTAAAAACCATTAAAAACCGGCATTTCATTTTGCTGGTACATGCTTGCCGTTATTCGGTTAATAACGGCGATCACCGTACCTTTAAATGAAAAAACCGGCCCGAACCGTAATCTCCGGGGTCTCAGCTACCCCCGGCAGCTGAGACCCCAGAAATTTTCTGACTCTGGGGGGCGCTAGACCCTTTTTTCCGACCGCCGTTAAAAAGCGGCGGATCGGAAGAAGTACCCTAATTTGTCGCCGTTAAAAGGCGTATCGGCGGTCGTTAAGGGGTTAACAGTAAGTGTAGACTCAGCCTGATAGTGCCAGTATAGCACTGGCTTTATGTTATATACAAAAATCCTAGTGATTGGTTCCCTTTAAGTGCTGTTGCGTAAAAATGGATGCCATGCAGATATATTACAGAAGTCAAAAAAACAGACTTATGGATAGCAAATGGATGGCATACAGATATCCGTACCAATGAAAAATCATGTTTTTCTGGATGAAAATTGATTGTTTGTTTTGATTTTTTTTAAACACTCTTGAAAATGTAGCCTAATAAGGGGCTCAAGCACATGATTTTCTCATACGAGAAAATCAGTCTGCGTTTCAGTAAATTTCATCATCGGGTGGTCAGTTTTTCTGTGATAAAAACAGTTTCTCTACCTTCTCCTATCAGTCCATGAAAATCGGTCAGTACTCTTTTGGCATTTGCAGTCCAATGGACATTTAGTCTTGCAAGTAACACTCTGTTAGAAGAAAAAAAGAAAAAAAAAACGGACAGGTGAACTACCCCATAGATGTACAACTACTATCCATGAAAAACAGATAGCACTTGTGCAAGTAAAAAAAAACCACAAGACACAACCACTGTCTGAATGAAGCGTAAGAGCTCAGACTTTATTTTGCGTACAACTGCAGTCTGTGTACTATAGTAATGAATTGGTCAATCATATATCCATGATTTTTTGCAGACCGAACAGTCCACACAAAAATCGCTGAAACATGTCAGATATTGATCAAGTATAGGCTCAAGAACGGCAATAAACGTCTATAGGATTCCAAATACCATTCAAATGCTGTTTGTTTTTCACTGACTAGACAGGAAAAGACAGAGAAAGTTTTTTTCTCAATTGAGAAAAACTGATGAAACTCTGACGATAAAAACTGATCCAAAGGCCAAACCTTAAAGAAATTCGGGTACAAAAAAAAAAAAAAAAGACGAAACTCAACCAATTTTCTCTCACAAAAAATTCACTAACATCTGAATGAGCTATAAAGAGTAGCTATAAGTGAACCTCAGTCACATGCCAACCTCTCCAACATGGCAAAGACCAAAGAGCTGTCTAAGGACACCAGGGACAAAATTGTAAACCGTTAAAAGGCTGGGATAAAGGACAATAGGCAAGGAGCTTGCTGAGAAGGCACAATTATTAGAAAATGGAAGAAACACAAGATGACTCAATTTTGCTCGGTCTGGGGCTCCATGTAAGATATTGCCTCATGGGGTAAGGATGATTCGGAGAAAGGTCCGGAATCATCCCAGAACTGAAAGGCAGGACCATGTCAATGACCTGAAGAGAGCTGGGAGCACAGTCTCAAAGATTACCGTTATTAACAAACTACACCGTCATGGAGTAAAATCCTGAAGAGCATGCAAGGTCCCCCTGCTCACGCCAGCACATGTCTAGGTCTGTTTGAAGTTCGCCAGTGACCATCTGGATGATTCAGATTATGCGTGGGAGAAGGTCATGTGGTCAGATGAGACCAAAATAGAACTTTTGGGTATCAACTCCACTCACAGTGTATGGAGGAAGGAGGAGGAGTACAACCCAAAGTACACTGTCCCAACCGGGAAGCATGGTGGTGGAAAAATCCTATTTTGGGAGTGCTTTTAGGCTAAGTGGAAAAGACAACTGCACCGTATTTCAGCCAACAACCTCCTTCCATCAGTAAGAGCATTGAAGATGGGTCATGGCTGAGTGCTCCAGCATGACAATGAGCCGAAACACACAGCCAGGGCAACTAAGGAGTGGCTCTGTAAGAAGCATTGAGGTCCTTGAGTGGACTAGTGTGCCTCCAGATCTAAGCCCCATAGAAAATCTTTGGAGGGAGCTGAAACTCAATGTTGCCCATCGACAGCCCTGAGACATCTAGAGAAGATCTGTATGGATGAACGGGCCAAAATCTCTGCTGCAGTGAGTGCAGACTTAGTCAAGAGCTACAGTAAACGTCTGACCTCTACCAAATATTATGTTCTGTTTTTCTACTGTGTCAAATACATATTTCATGCAATAAAATGAAAATTAATTATTTAAAAACCATACAATGTGATTTTCTGGATTTTTTATTCTTTCACAGTTGAAGTGTACCTATGATAAAATTACAGGCCTCTCCATTATTTGTAGATGGGAAAACTTGCAAAATAGGCAGTGTATCATATACTTAATTTTATCATAAAGTCAAAGGGACCCAAACTTTGATGCTGTAAAATAGTCGTAGTAAGGGCTAGGAGGCTGCAAAATGGGGTCAAGGGTAGGACGATTGCCCTGCAAACAAATGTAAATAGGGGGGGGGAATGGTGTAGGGTCCCGCCCTTTTATGGATAACCAGTGCAGGTAAAGAAGACAGCTGCGGGCTGCAGCCATTAGCGGTCTGCTTTACCTTGGCTGGTTATCAATAATAGAGGGGACCCTAAGCAGTTTTTTTTTTATATTATTTATAAATAAAATAAATAAATAAATAAATAAAAAAAAAAGCAGTTTGCAGTCACCCCAGAAGTGGCACATCCCTTAGATGCGCCAATTCTGGCATTTTGCCGGGCTCTCCCAGATTGTCCTATTGTGGTGGCAATCGGCGGTAATCTTTTGAGGGTTGATGCCAGCCATGAATTGTCAGATAGCGTCAAGCCCAAGGGTTAGAAATGGAGGGGTCTATCATCAGACACCCACATTAAAACCCCGATGCTTGTAAAGAAAAAAAAAAGGAAAAACTAAAATAGAATTTGTCTTACCGGTAATTCGGTTTCTAGGAAACCATCCATGACAGCACACAGGTTAACTCTCTACCCTAATAAGGAAAGGAAACACAAAGAGGTTAAATAACCCCTCCCCAGCTCCCATATCCAGTGTTTTTCCAAAGTAACCTTAACTGCACGAATGGTCTAAATCTTTTAATTCAGAAATAAGCCTATAAAGATGCATGACATAAAAAGAAAAAGATAGAGAGGGAGTATCTGTGCTGTCGTGGAGGGTTTCCTAGAAACCAAATTAACGGTAAGGCAAATTTTAATTTTCTCTACTCACCCTCCATGACAGCACACAGGAGGAGTACCAACTAAATAGAGTTAGGGAGGGACCACAGCTTGCAGCACCTTACAACCAAAGGCTACGTCCTTATTGGAAAGCAAGTCTAGTCTGTAATGTTTGGTGAAAGTATGGACAGAGGACCAGCTAGCGGCTCTGCAAATCTGTTCGATGGAAGCATTTGCCTTCTCGGCTCAGGAAACTGACATTGATCTTGTGGAATGCGATGTTAGATGATCCAGAGGAAGGAGACCTTGGTTGTTATATGCTTCCTTGATTACGTTATTAATCCAGTTGGATAATGTGCTTTTGGCAGCCTTTTTACCTGCATTCTGACCCACAATCTGGATGGAGAGATTTGAGTCATTCCTGAAGGTTTCGGTTCTTTGTAGGTAGAGTACTACCGCTCTACACACATCTAGTGAATGGAATTCCATTTCTTTCTCGTTAGCTGGTTTCTGACAGAAAGATGGTAAGACAATGTCCTGAGATCTATGAAAATCTGACACCACTTTTGGGAGGAATGATTGATCCAGATGGAAGATAATCCTATCATCAAGGATCTCCATATCAGGCTCCCTTGTAGAAAGAGCCTGGAGTTCACCCACACGTCTGGCTGTGATTGCTATAGGGAAAGCTGTCTTTTAGGATAGGGTCCTCATGTGTGGAAGTCAGTGGTTCAAAGGGGGGTTTTGTTAGCCCTTTAAGAACTATGTTTGAGTCCCAAGAAGGAACTAAAATAAGTTGTCTTGGACGTGGCCTCATTGCTAAAGACAGACATAGTTTGATCCAGCGATGGTCTGCTAGGTCCTGATCAAAAGTAGGAACTTAATGCCGATACCTGGACCTTAAGTGTGCTCGGACTGAGACCTTTTTCAAAGTGAAAAGTAGACAAGGCACTCCCAAAATGCTTTGATCAGACCAGTCAAGGTCCATACAATACTGGTCACACCAATGTGGCCCAGGAGAAGCTGGTTTGGGGCCATCATCAGCTTGTCCCAGGACGGCCCCCTAATACTGCCTCATATCCACGACCTTCTCCATAAAGGTCCTCTTCCATCACGATCTACGGAGGCTAAACTTGGCAGCTTGGCTTCTGAAGCCATAATTCTGAGAGCCAGGGGCCTGTTAGAGAGAGTAATTGAGACTTCAAAAAAGCCGTAAACCAATCACAGATCTCATATATTTCAAAATATGGAAGACCTTTAGCACCTGGTGCAAATTTCAGGTTCCTCACCCATTTCATCCGAATGTGGTTCACATCCTTGAGTTCCTACAAAACGGCCTTGAAAAAGGTCTCAGTTATAGTAGGAAAAGGATGGCACCTCCTGTCAGTGTGTCAACAAGATATTGGGGTGCACTTTAGGTTCCAAAGCCATAAAGTGAAAAGTAGACAAGGCACTCCCAAAATGCTTTGCATGAAGATTTATTAATGTGCTTTATAACGTTTTCAGTCCTATTTGGACCTTCACCAGTAGCACTATACAGAAAAATAAATAAACATAATATTTTTACAATAAGAAAATAAAAATGATATCCAAACAAAGAGAAACCATACAGACAATATTACAAAATTTCATATATGCATCTGGTATACATGATTCACAATATTCAAAATTCATATTGGAAAAATATGAAAAAATAAGGGAAAAGAAAAAAGAAGAAAAAAATTCAGAGAGGAACGAGAAAAAGAAAGGATGAGGAGGCAGGAGAAAAGGATCAGGGGAATCTCAAACAAAGGAAGTAAAGAATAGAGCAAAGGAAAGGAGGGGCAAAGGAGAGGGGATTCAATTCATGTATTGCATTGGAAAGTAAGGAAAAAACAGTTCATATAAAGGAAAGAGAGATTTGAAAAAGGGGAACAAAGGTAGTGTAGGAGCACATGTGAATGGACATAGGGGGTGTATATGATAGTGGGATGGAGGTCACAACTGAAAGGATGCAGTGTTGTATGTAGGGGAGTGTTGGAGATGCAGGTTGAAATGTGTGTAGGAAAGATTCAGTATTCTATAATATGATGAACGTGAACAGGCAACAAGGTATGCATATGGCTGTATAGAATGATAAGTTATAACATGTATAATGTTCTCTCATTAAAAAAATTGGTAATACTCTCACATACCACCTACATCTAGGTACGATTGATACCAAAACAGCAGATTTTCTTACCAAATCCAATCCCATTACCCTGGTTCTGTACATACTCCCCAAAATCCACAAAAGACTAGACAATCCACCTGGGAGACCCATAGTGGCGGGCTCAGACTCTGCTCTTTCTCCCCTATCGATCTTCCTGGAAAAGATTTTAACTCCTTTGATCAAGACCACGAAATCCTTCCTTCTTGATACAAGTGCATTCCTTCAGATCATCAGAGAATTAGGGCAAGTCAGCAAAGAGGCTTGTCTACTAACTATGGATGTAACTAGCCTCTATACCAGCATACCTCATGATGCTGGTATATCTGCTATTAAGGATCTCTTAACTAAACATCATTTTGAGCCCTCTGTGATATCCTTATGCCTCGATCTTTTGACATTGGTCTTGAAGGAGAACTACTTCCTCTTTGGGGACCACTACTACCTCCAGACACAGGGTACCGCGATGGGCTCTAACGTAGCCCCCCCCCTTATGCAAACAGCTATATGATCAAATTTGAAGATGAGGTCATCTATCCCAACTCGCTGTTTCAAACTCACTGTCTGGTGTGGAAGAGATGTATAGATGATGTCTTTTGCATTTGGGGGGGCCCCGTCGGAGCCCTTCACGAATTTTATGAACAGTTAAACACAGCCTGGCCCGGTCTACGGTTTACCCTACAACAGGATCCACACAAAATCAATTTCTTAGACACCACTGTCCTCAAAGATTCTGAGGGCAATCTCTCTACAGATTTGTTTACTAAAAGCACAGATAAAAATACCCTTCTCCATTTTTCCAGCCATCATCCGATGTCTGTTAAAAAATCTATCCCTATCTCTCAATTTCAAAGAGTTAAACGAATTGTTTCTGACAAGGATACTCTTAATCTAAGACTTCAAGAAATGCAAAACAAATTCTCTGATAGAGGTTACCCGCCACCTTTACTGGACAGCAGTCGTGAATACACTAGTAACATCATTAGGAAAAATGAAAAAAGGATACCCTTTCCTCATACTTTTCATCCTTTTGCATTTAAAATCCATAAAACCATACGTAAAAATTGGCATATTTTGGCACAAGGGTACCCCAACATCCCTGAATTCAAGTCACCCTTTTTACGCTGCTATAAGAGACCGCCAAACATTAAGGACAAGCTTATCAGGGCAGATGTGGGCCCTATACAAAAAATTCCTAAACAGAGATTTCTTGGAACACCTAAATTTGGTACCTTTCCCTGCCTAAGTTGCCCACAATGCTACAATGTCCAAAAAGGTGACTGCTTCCATAATCCACACACGGGTACACGATATCCCATACGCAATTTTTTCACATGCAAATCGATAAATGTGGTATATATTATCAAGCGTCCTTGCGGTCTCCTCTATGTGGGTGAGACCACCCAACATATAGGGGACTGCATTTCTAAACACAAATCCACTATTAGATGCGAAAACCTTCTCCTGCCTATTCCATATCATTTCAAAAATGCCAGACACACCATCTCACAGTTAAAATTTCAAGTTATTGATCATGTGGACACTCCCAGGAGGGGTGGCGACATGATCAAACTTCTCAAAAAAAGGGAGGCTTACTGGATTCACGAGCTCAGCACCTTAGCCCCCAGAGGTCTCAATCGGGAGTATGAACTGCAGTCCTTTTTATGATGTCCTTGTGTATGTAAATATCTTCTTGACACCTGATGTATTATGTTTATGTTCATGATAATATATGTTTATCCTCTAATTCTCCTTTTCTTTTTTCTAGAAAAAATATTGACTCCATCCTGTGGCCTTTATTGCTCTCTTATTGTTCTTTCACCATTATCACCATTCTTCGGATATCAGTCGCCTTGTACTAAGCACGGAGAGCCTTGTGTCCCCTTTTTTCCAACTTAGCATTGAATGTACAGCTCAGCACTGTCCCAGACACTCATCACCGTATGTTACATTCTATGTGGACTTCGCATTTGGATCGATCACTGTGTTACTTGATTCCCCTATTTGGAGACTTCCATATACGCTTTCTCCCTGTCACCATTCCCCACTAATGCAGGCGCTCCTTTCACTTGTCTTGGACTCCCAGCCAAATGTAGAGTCTGCACGCATGCGCTGTTATCAGTGCCTCCAGTTCCCTGCACTGCCTCTACTGCTCCACGCTGTTACAAGGCACCGCCCTAATCAGTGCAACGCTCTTATTTAATCCAACCCATCTGGCAACTGTCATGGCAGTCCCCATGCAGCGGTGGACACCGCGCCTGACAGCTCACACACCTTTTTCACCATGTATGGTAAGTTCACTAGCGTCTTCACCGCTCCTGTTCTCACTTAGTATATTAGTTTCTTATCCCTTCTCTCTGAGCTTTTTTTACTCCTTTTTCTTTACCCCCCTTTTTTTTCCTCTACTCTCTTTTTCACTCCTTTTTCTCTACTCATTCACTGATCTTCCACTTTCTTCTCTCACACTCCTGTTCCTTATCTCTCTTACATACCTTTGTCGTTACAAACACATAGACCATTACATTACATTATACATGTTATAACTTATCATTCTATACAGCCATATGCATACCTTGTTGCCTGTTCACGTCCATCATATTATAGAATACTGAATCTTTCCTACACACATTTCAACCTGCATCTCCAACACTCCCCTACATACAACACTGCATCCTTTCAGTTGTGACCTCCATCCCACTATCATATACACCCCCTATGTCCATTCACATGTGCTCCTACACTACCTTTGTTCCCCTTTTTCAAATCTCTTTCCTTTATATGAACTGTTTTTTCCTTACTTTCCAATGCAATACATGAATTGAATCCCCTCTCCTTTGCCCCTCCTTTCCTTTGCTCTATTCTTTACTTCCTTTGTTTGAGATTCCCCTGATCCTTTTCTCCTGCCTCCTCATCCTTTCTTTTTCTCGTTCCTCTCTGAATTTTTTTCTTTTTTTCTTTTCCCTTATTTTTTCATATTTTTCCAATATGAATTTTGAATATTGTGAATCATGTATACCAGATGCATATATGAAATTTTGTAATATTGTCTGTATGGTTTCTCTTTGTTTGGATATCATTTTTATTTTCTTATTGTAAAAATATTATGTTTATTTATTTTTCTGTATAGTGCTACTGGTGAAGGTCCAAATAGGACCGAAAACATTATAAAGCACATTAATAAATCTTCATGCAAAGCATTTTGGGAGTGCCTTGTCTACTTTTCACTTTATGGCTTTGGAACCTAAAGTGCACCCCAATATCTTGTTGACACACTGACAGGAGGTGCCATCCTTTTCCTACTATAACTGAGACCTTTTTCAAGGCCGTTTTGTAGGAACTCAAGGATGTGAACCACATTCGGATGAAATGGGTGAGGAACCTGAAATTTGCACCAGGTGCTAAAGGTCTTCCATATTTTGAAATATATGAGATCTGTGATTGGTTTACGGCTTTTTTGAAGTCTCAATTACTCTCTCTAACAGGCCCCTGGCTCTCAGAATTATGGCTTCAGAAGCCAAGCTGCCAAGTTTAGCCTCCGTAGATCGTGATGGAAGAGGACCTTTATGGAGAAGGTCGTGGATATGAGGCAGTATTAGGGGGCCGTCCTGGGACAAGCTGATGATGGCCCCAAACCAGCTTCTCCTGGGCCACATTGGTGTGACCAGTATTGTATGGACCTTGACTGGTCTGATCTTTTGCAGAGTCTTTGCCAGAAATGGAAGTGGTGGAAACGCATAGGCCAGAGGGAATCTTCAGTGGAGGGAGAAAGCATCCACTGCTAGAGCATGATCGTTAGGATTCGGAGAGAAAAAAAAAAAGATCTGTCTTGTCATTTTGCTCTGTCGCAAAGAGATCCACCTCTGGACGACCCCATCTCAGGACTAGGGTGTGGAATACTTTTGATTTAAGAGACCACTCTCCTGGATGAAAGTCTTTCCTGCTGAGGTAATCCGCCTGAGTACTTGCGGAACCTTTCAGATGAACTGCCGACAGAGATAGATGTATTTCTGCCCAAAAAAATATTTTTGAGGATATTTTCTGTAGACTTACTTGGCGTATGCTTCCTTGATGTTGAAGATGGGCCACAGAAGTCATATTGTCCGAATAGACAACCACGTGCGTCCCCTGGATCAGATATGGGGTTTGCAGCTCTGAGGGCTTGGTCCACTGCTTCCAGTTCCCGGTAATCTGAGGATCTGCGGCTGACTTCTTGGGACCAGACACCCTGGAAAGGAAGTTGTGTGACTATTGCTATTTAGTCTCTCTGGCCAGCATACGTTGTAATGGTCACTAGGGGCCCTTGATGTTTCGGGAACATCCACCATAGTAAGGATGTCCTTACCGGACCTTGTAAAAGTATCTTTTTGTTCAGAGACCCTGGATAACCATCCCAAGAAGCTAGGATGTGTGCTTGCAGAGAATGTGTGTGGGCCTGAGCCCAGGATATCGCCGGGATACATGACATCCTAGACCCAAACACGGACATTGCAAATCGTAAGATCACTTATCTCTGTCCATGCAGGGCAGTAATTTTGTTTCTGATCTTCATGTCCTTGTCTATGGGCAGGAAGGAAGTCTGTTTGATGGAGTCCAACATAACTTCCAGGAAGACTTTCCTTGTGGATGGAATCAGATCAGATTCATCCCAATCTTTCCAGGATCCCGAGGGTTGTCTGTACATGTTCCTGGAGTAAACGGGCTGAGGGGGCTACTACCAGTAAGTCATCGAGGTAGGGAATGATACAAATGTTTTGATTCTGTATGAAGGCCACTATCTCCCCCATTAGCTTGGTGAAGACTTGAGGAGCTGAGAAGAGACCGAACGAGAGGGCGTTGAATTGATAGTGACGGAGATGCCCGTCGTGAAACACTGCGAAACGCAGGAATTTTTTGTGAGTGATAGATTGGGATGTGATAATATGCGTCTTTCAAAATTGATTGTAGCCATGACAATCTTGTGTCCAATAAGAGGTGTAGTGGATTTGACGGATTCCATTTTGAATCTTCTGTAGACTGTGTGTCGATTTAATGGTTTCAGATTTATTATTAACCTGTGGGTGCCGCTGGGTTTTCTTTTGTTTTGTTTTTTTAAATCAAGTATAGACGGGAATAGTGGCCTTGACCCGCCTTTTTTTCTGGCACTTAAGATATTACCCCTATTTTTTGGAGATTTTAGATGCTTAACATAAGGGGGTCTTGTGATCCCTGGGAAAAGAAGGGGTGAACCATCGATATTGTTGAGGGTAGGTGGCAAATTCGATTCTTAGGTCATCCCTGACTGTATTTATGACCCACTGGTTTGTTGAAATCTCTTGCCACTGTTGAAGAAAGACGACCTCTATTCTGATGAAGTCATTGTTTTTCTTGGCAATGACTCCGATCTTCGGTCTTCTGGGACATAAAGATGTTCCTTATTTTGCCCCCTTTTTGGTAACTCCACCGGCCCATTTTACCCTTTCCTCTGTACTGTAGGGGTACACTCTGAGGGGGACGAAAAAAATTCTCTCTTCTGCTTCTCTTCCGGCAACTGCTTCTTTTTGTCTGTTGCTTGTTCCAGGATATCATCCAGGGCTGGGCCAAAACATACTCTCCTCAAAAGGGGATAGAACACAGCTTCACCTTAGAGGTAGTATCGCCGCTCCATACCTTTAGCCTAAGGGCACGTCTTGCAGAGATTGAGAGAATCCGACTTATTGCTGCCACCCAGACTGACTCAGCAGATCAATCTGCTAGAAATCCCCTTGCCTTTTGCAGAAGCGGAAGAGAAGCCAGGAGATCTTCTCTTGGGGTGTCCTGGGTGAGGTGCTCCTCGAGCTGGCCCAGCCACCTGAACAATGACCTGGCTACACATGTGGAGGCCACACCGGCGGAGGTTTCCCAGGATTTTCTGAGAAGGCTTTGCATCTTGTGGTCCATAGGGTCCTTAAGTTGTGCGAAGTCTTCAAAAGAAGAGTCATCCTTCTGGCCACTCTGGCTACTTGGACATCCACCTTAGTGACTTCCCAGCAGCAGGAGGGATCGTCCTCTAGTGGGAATCTGGTTTTCAATTCCTGAGGGATGGTTAGGCATTTCTCTGGGTCCTCTCACTCCTAAAGAATCATGTATCTGATGATCTCATGTACTGGGAATCCCACTTTCTTTCAGGCTTTTAAGCCTCCAAACATCTCTTGTACTGACCTGGCTGATTTCTCTTCAACCCCCGTAGTATCCCGCACCGCTCCCAGTAGCTCATCCATGTCTTCATTGAGAAGAAATATTTATTTTCGGATCTATCCACTGAGGAGATACCTTCCTCTTCATCCATTAAATAATCTGGCAGTGATGTAGAATCTTATAAAGAGTGCGAATCTAACTCCTCTATGGGGCTAAGGTTTCTCTTCTTAGGTGCAGGGGCTGCAGTTGGAAGTGGCTGGGAGAGGGATGCTATAAAATACTTTACTTCCTGACGCACTAGACTTCTTAAATCTTCAATGAGGGAGGGTTGTTCCTGACTACACGGTCAGTACAGGTTTGGCACAGCTTCTTAGTATGGGCAGAAGGAAGCTTTTTGCTACACAACACATTCGGCTGCAGGTTCTCTCCTTCTTGGGTGCAACATTCTTGTCAACATTCTTGTCTCCCAGCATCTAACAGAGTGGGTTACTCCACCTCCTCCAAATGGTTGGGGGGGTGCAGCCGACTGAGTGAGGCAAATGCTGGGCCGCCACGGGGCAGTGATGGCACATGCATTCCCCAGTGGAACGCATGAAACCGGAAAGCGATGTCGGCAACAAGCACCTGGGCGAGTCAGCCTGCTCTGCTTTACCTCCGAGAGGCGCAGGGGGTCAGGCAAGTCCCGAATCCCGAGGAGACCGGAGTAGCGATGGAGGAGGAAGCGGGTGAGCTCCAACCTCGGCTGCCCAGTCAGGTAATACAAAAATCAAGCGGCGTTCCTATCACCAGCCACAGAAGCACTGCAGATAACCTCTTCGTGCCCCCTAGGGACAGGAAACAACATTGGAGATGGGAGGTGGGGAGGGGTTATTTAACCTCTTTGTGTTTTTGTACCTATTAGGGCGGAGAGTTAACCTCCTGTGTGCTGTCGTGGAGGGTGACTAGAGAAAAAAATGTATTTGAATAAAGACCCCCACACACTCCCTCGTTCACCAATTTGTTAATTTAAAAAAAACACCTTTAAGTTCTGACGTAATCCAATGGTGTATTGTCCCATGACGTCCATTGAATACTATGGAGCCTCATTCTCAGAACAAGGCTCCATAGGTCACTAATGGCAAACACTGATTTTCTCCTAAAAGTTAAATCGGAATCTCAGTTTGCAGACACGTGTTTCGGGATGCTGCTTCTCCTCATTGCAAAGCACGAGATCTGATTTGGCTGTACAAGTGTTAGGATTGCTACTTCCAATAGGTGGCACTAGTGGCAGATTAGGACACCCATTGGACCGCACGTGGCAATTTACATACATGGCGAGTGATTTTATAAAGTTATTTATGGGGCCTACAGGGGAGGAGTCGGGGGGGGGGGGGTCAGGAGGTAACATGCACCATTATAGAATGCAGCACATGCAATGCTTAAGGTTCTAGGTTTAGTTTAAAAGACCGAAATCCGGTGACAGGTTCCCTTTAAAAATTTGCGTGTCACTTTATGTGGTAATCATTTTGGGAATGCTTTTGCATATCCCACTGAGTCGAAGATTTATTTTTGTGATAAATATACCACTAAAATAAAGTATAATGTATGACAATATTATTAGGGTTTGCTTATAAAAATGTTTGCAAATTTTTCTACATTTTGATAAAAAAAATTAAATTTTTTACATTTGAATTTGTATGTCAATAACAGATAGTCATTCTACACAAAAAGATAAACATTTGGAGGCAAAATGAACAAAACACAGGAATTCAGAAATTATTTTTCAATGCGATATTTATTTTTACTCTGTGCACCGTATAGCAAGAGTTATAAGACCATTTTATTCTTTGAGTCAGAATGGTTATAGTTATAAAATAAATATATATATATATATATATATATTATATATATATATATATATATATATATATATATATATATATATATATATATATATATATATACACACAGTGCCTACAAGTAGTATTCAACCCCCTGCAGATTTAGCAGGTTTGATAAGATGCAAATAAGTTAGAGCCTGCAAACTTCAAACAAGAGCAGGATTTATTAACAGATGCATAAATCTTACAAACCAACAAGTTATGTTGCTCAGTTAAATTTTAATACATTTTCAACATAAAAGTGTGGGTCAATTATTATTCAACCCCTAGGTTTAATATTTTGTGGAATAACCCTTGTTTGCAATTACAGCTAATAATCGTCTTTTATAAGACCTGATCAGGCTGGCACAGGTCTCTGGAGTTATCTTGGCCCACTTCTCCATGCAGATCTTCTCCAAGTTATCTAGGTTCTTTGGGTGGCTCATGTGGACTTTAATCTTGAGCTCCTTCCACAAGTTTTCAATTGGGTTAAGGTCAGAAGACTGACTAGGCCACTGCAACACCTTGATTTTTTCCCTCTTGAACCAGGCCTTGGTTTTCTTGGCTGTGTGCTTTGGGTCGTTGTCTTGTTGGAAGATGAAATGACGACCCATCTTAAGATCCTTGATGGAGGAGTGGAGGTTCTTGACCAAAATCTCCAGGTAGGCCATGCTATCCATCTTCCCATGGATGCGGACCAGATGGTCAGGCCCCTTGGCTGAGAAACAGCCCCACAGCATGATGCTGCCACCACCATGCTTCACTGTAGGGATGGGGTTGTATGCAGTGCCATCCAGTCTCCAAACGTCACGTGTGTGGTTGGCACCAAAGATCTCGATCTTGGTCTCATCAGACCAGAGAACCTTGAACCAGTCTGTCTCAGAGTCCTCCAAGTGATCATGAGCAAACTGTAGACGAGCCTTGACATGACGCTTTGAAAGTAAAGGTACCTTACGGGCTCGTCTGGAACGGAGACCATTGCGGTGGAGTACGTTACTTATGGTATTGACTGAAACCAATGTCCCCACTGCCATGAGATCTTCCCGGAGCTCCTTCCTTGTTGTCCTTGGGTTAGCCTTGACTCTTCGGACAAGCCTGGCCTCGGCACGGGTGGAAACTTTCAAAGGCCGTGGAAGGCTAACAGTAGTTCCATAAGCCTTCCACTTCCGGATGATGCTCCCAACAGTGGAGACAGGTAGGCCCAACTCTTTGGAAAGGGTTTTGTACCCCTTTGCCAGCCTTGTGACCCTCCACGATCTTGTCTCTGATGGCCTTGGAATGCTCCTTTGTCTTTCCCATGTTGACCAAGTATGAGTGCTGTTCACAAGTTTGGGGAGGGTCTTAATTAGTCAGAAAAGGCTGGAAAAAGAGATAATTAATCCAAACATGTGAAGCTCATTGTTCTTTGTGCCTGAAATACTTCTTAATACTTTAGGGGAACCAAACAGAATTCTTGTGGTTTGAGGGGTTGAATAATAAATGACCCTCTGAATAAACTTTTCACAATTTAAAAAAAAAATAAAAAAAGAAATAACATTCTTTTTTGCTGCAGTGCATTTCACACTTCCAGGCTGATCTACAGTCCAAATGTCACTATGCAAACTTAATTCCGAATGTGTAAACCTGCTAAATCTGCAGGGGGTTGAATACTACTTGTAGGCACTGTATATAGACACACATATACAATATTTTTCGTTTTATAAGACGCACCCCAAATTCAAAGGAAAAAATAGGTAAAAAAACAAACAAAAAAATATTTATGGAGTCTGTTTTATAATCCGGTGGGGACTTACCGCAGCACTGGGTCTGCTCCGCACTGTCTCTACTCTGTGCTGCTCTGTTCTGTCCTAGCTCTGCTCCGTGTTGGTTCTGATGTGCCCCATGCTGGCTCTGCATTGCCCAGTGCTGGCTCTGCTCCATGCTGTTTATGCCTTGCCCCGTGCTGGCTCTGCTCTGCCCCATGCTGGTTCTGCTTTCTGCAGTCTCTGCCCCTTGCTGGCACTGTTCTGTGAGGGGTGCGGCGAAGCAAGGGTTATTCTGAAGATGTGCTTCAAACAAATGGCGCCCTGAGGCAGCGCGTGCACAGATGGAGCTTTTCAGCAAAGAGCTCCATCTGCGCTGGCGCAGATTCTGGGCGTCATTATTTGAAGTCCTTACCACTGAAATTGTCAGAATAGCTTGTACTTCGCTGGCCGCCGCTGACCACAGCAGCTACACCTGCCGCCGCACACATCAGCTCCGCCAGCTGCCGCCGCACACAGCAGCTCCGCTGGCCACCGCTGCACACAGCACCTCCTGTGACCCCTCTCAATCACCACCTGGTAAGCTACATTCAGATTTTAAAGACACACCCCTCATTTTCCTCCCAAATTTTTGGGAGGAAAAAAGTGCGTCTTATAATCCAAAAAATATGGTAGATATGGGGTTGCAAAATAGAGTGATAGCCTTCCTTATTCAAAATCCCTTTTACCTTGTACAAATCTTCCACTTTACTAGCACCAAAGCAACCCTAGACCATCACATCACCTCCACCATGCTTGACAGATGGCATCAGGCACTCTTCCAGCATCTTTTCAGTTGTTCTGCGTCTCAAAATATGTTCTTCTGTGTGATCCAAACATATCAAACTTCGATTTGTCTGTACATAACACTTTATTCCAATACTCCTCTGTCCAATTTCTGTTCTTTTGCCCATATTATTCTTTTCCTTTTATTAGCCACACTCAGATATGGCTTTTTCTTTGCCACTCTGCCCTGAAGGCCAGCATCCCGGAGTCACCGCTTCACTGTAGACGTTGACACTGACGTTTTGCAGGTACTAATTAATGAAGCTGCCAGTTAAGGACCTGTAAGGCGTTGATTTCTCAAACTAGAGACTCTAATGTACTTGTATTGTTGCTCAGTTGTGCAGCAGGGCCTCCCCCTTCTTTCTACTCTGGATAGAGCCTGTTTTTGCTCTTCTCTGAAGGGAGTAGTACACACCATTTTAGGAAATCTTCAGTTTCTTGGCAATTTCTCACATGGAATATCCTTCCTTTCTAAGAATAAGAATAGACTGTCAAGTTTCACATGAAAGTTCTCTTTTTCTGGCAGTTTTGAGAGTTTAATGGAACCAACAAATTTAATGCTCCAGATTTTCAACTAGCTCAAAGGAAGTTTTTTAGCTTCTCTAATCAGCAAAACTGTTTTCAACTGTGTTAACATACTAACACAAAGTTTTTCAAGGGCTTTCTAAACACTCATTAGCCTTCTAACACAGTTAGCAAACACAATGTACCATTAGAACACTGGAGTGGTGGTTGTTTGAAATGAACCCCTATACACCTATGTAGATATTATATTAAAAAACAAGACATTTGAAGCTAGAATAGTCATTTACCAAATTAATAATGTATAGAGTGTATTTCTGTTTAATTGTTAGATTCATTGAAAAAAAAATGTGCTTTTCTTTAAAAAATAAGGAAATATCTAAGTGACCCTAGACTTTTGAAGTGTGTGTGTGTTATACATACACACGCACACACACACACACACACACACACACACACACACACACACACACACACACACACACACTGAGAGCTGTAAATTATTTTTTTTTCCGCCAACAGAGCTGAAAGAAAGCTTGCTATCACTGGGATGAGATGAAGTGTTCAGTGATACCACTGTTCTTTACATAGAGCTTCCTATCACCATGATGAAAATACACAGCATTTTTGCTGTATTTTTCATTGATTTTCTTATGCTGTCCACCATACAAGTTTAATAATGTGACAGATGTATAACTCGGGAAATTCCGGATGAGACAAGGCCAAATATGTACTTTCTAATTTAACTATTTTTTTACATAACAAAAGCCTTTTTAATGGCAAAATATTTAGTTATTTTTCTGCACTTTAATTTGAAGGTTTTGGGGTTTTTTGATTTTTTTTTTTCAACTTCGTTCCACGATGGGATTTGAACACAGAATTGTTTGATCTGTTACACACTGATGCACTGCAATACTCATTTACTTCAATGCATTACATCTATGTGTTACACTTACAGGAAGCCTATTAGACCCCATTTATGGCAGGGCTTATTAGGCCATCATACCTGGTAAACAGACAAAATATATGGCCTACAGCTATGATTGTGCGGGCACCTGTATGTCAGCAACTTTACCATTATGATGGAAAACCATTGCCAGCAAGACATTACTCTGCAGCTATGAACGTCCAGACAATTTTTACATGGATGGCCAGAGTTCTCCATTGTGAGTCACTACTTGATAGGATCTCTCTGCTTTAGCTTAAGGCCCAGTCACACTAAACAACTTACCAGCGATCCCAACAACGATACAACCTGATAGGGATCGCTGGTAAGTTGCTAGGAGGTCGCTGGTGAGATGTCACACTAAGCGACGCTCCAGCGATCCCACCAGCAACCTGACCTGGCAGGGATCGCTGGAGCGTCGCTACACGTGGAAGCATGCTGCACTTGGTAACTAAGGTAAATAGTTGCGCTGGTAACCAACCCGATATTTACCTTGGTTACCAGCGCACTCCGCTTAGCGCTGGCTTCCTGCATCGGGTTAATTACCCGATGTGTACTGTTGCTACGTGTGCAGAGAGCAGGGAGGCGGCACTGGCAGTGTGAGAGCGGCGGACGCTGGTAACGAAGGAAAGTATGGGGTAACCAAGGTAAGGGCTTCTTGGTTACCTGCTGTTTACCGTGGTTACCAGCGTCCGCAGAAGCTGGCTCCTGCTGCCTGCACATTTAGTTGTTGCTCTGTCGCTGTCACACACAGCGATGTGTGCTTCACAGCGGGAGAACAACAACTAAAAAATGGCCCAGGACGTTCAGCAACAACCAACGACCTCACAGCAGTGGCCAGGTTGTTGCTGGATGTCACACTAAGCAACATCACTAGCAAGTTGTGCCTCAGCAGCGATGTTGCTTAGTGTGACGGTACCTTTATAGAGAGGGTCCAGATGTAAATATAATGGATATAGGAGTTTACACATCTCCATTAAAATGCCAAGTTTTTGTCATATAAAAAAAATATAAAGAAGAATAAATTTCAGAGCTTTTTAACCACTAAATGGAATAGGTCAGTAGGTTTTTGCTACCTCATCTAAGAGCAGCGTAATGTGAACAAATAGAAAAAAAAGAGAGACCCTAATGCTAAAGACGTAACACTTTGATTATCACAACTGCTGCACCCAGTAAACTAAGTTCTTAGATGTAGAGCAGCTCAGAAAGCTAACCCCACCCATACCAGGCTCTCAATGTGCACAGTCTACTGAAAGTGAGCTGCTTCTCACAGAAGGGGGCAAAGTGCGGTGAAATTGAAAAAAAAAAAAGTGCAATTCTGCAATTGTTTTTCAGTTTGTTCATTTTATGGTGATAACATGGCAATAGAATTCTCCACGTCAATATGATTACAAAGATAGTAAACATGCATAGTTTTTGTTTCATTTAAAATGGTGGAAAACAAAAAAGATGAACATTTTTATTTAAAAAAAAAAAAAAAAGCTCACGTGTGTCACCATTTTTTGAGGCCTGTAATGCTTTTACATTTTGGTTGCTGGGGCTGAGTGAGGGCTTGTTTTATGCACCCAGGACAGTGTCACTGACAGCTGATCGGCAGGGGAAGAAGTCCCCGCACTCAGATAGCGGTGATCGGTCAGTCAGCCTGATTGACCAATTACACATGTTCATGCTGGAGGTGCTAAAATATCAGCACCTCCCTCACAGTTATTGGCGGAGCTCGGCACAGCTGTCAAACATGACATCCTGGACTGCCAAGTATGGTGACCTGTTACATCCAGCCATAGGCAGGCTCTAACAGGCATTTTGCCAGTGTAGGTCTCATGTATAGTAATACATGAGGCTAGTGATCGGAATGATAAAAGTATTATTAATAATAATAATAAAAGTTACATTTATTTGGTTTCGCCGCATCAAAATAAACACCATCTATAAAACTGTCACACTATTTACCCCTACAGTGAATATGGGGGGGAAATTAAAAAAACAACACAAAAACACAACTATGCTTTTTCATTATACTTTCTCATACTTTCAAAATAAAGGTGGACTAAAACGCGATCAACAGGACAAATGTAAATTAAAAAATGTTATCGCTGAAAACTTAATCTTGTGCTGCAGAACCATGCCACCATACACCTCCGTGAGTGTAAAACGAAACCTATAGCATCCACAATACACAGTAATGTAAAAACAATACTTATTGTATTTGTGTAAAAGTGGCAAAACCTTAAAGAAAAGGAAAAAAAAAATGATATAAATGTGGTATGGTTGTAAATTATACAGACCCAAAGAATAAGACTGTCTTATCACTTTTACCACACAGTGAAAAGCATAAAAAGCAATATTTCTGAATTGCTGATATTTGTTTATTCTGCATCACAAAAAATTGGAATAGAACACAATAAAAAAAATTATGTGCCCAAAAATGGTGCCAATAACATCAATTCACCCACAAAAAAACAAGCACTCAAATAACTGACGGTAGAAATATAGAGATATTACACCTCCCAAAAAAAGTTATGCAAAAAAGTTTTTTTTAAAAAAAAATGAAAAAGTTAAGTGTGTGATAGTTGGCAAACATATATATATATATGTATATGTATATATATATATATATATATATATATATATATATATATATATATATTATATATACACACAGCCATATGAAAAAGTTTGGGCACCCTATTAATGTTAACCTTTTTCCTTTATAACAGTTTGGGTTTTTGCAACAGCTATTTCAGCTTCATATATCTAATAATTGATGGACTGAGTAATATTTCTGGATTGAAATGAGGTTTATTGTACTAACAGAAAATGTGCAATCTGCATTTAAAGAAAATTTGACCGGTGCAAAAGTATGGGCACCTCAACATAAAAGTGACATTAATATTTTGTAGATCCTCCTTTTGCAAAAATAACAGCCTCTAGTCGCTTCCTGTAGCTTTTAATGAGTTCCTGGATCCTGGATGAAGGTATATTTGACCAGTCCTGTTTACAAAACAATTCCAGTTCAGTTAAGTTTGATGGTCGCCGAGCATGGACAGCAAGCTTCACATCATCCCACAGATGTTCAATGATATTCAGGTCTGGGGACTGGGATGACCATTCCAGAACATTGTAATTGTTCCTCTGCATGAATGCCTGAGTAGATTTGGAGCGGTGTTTTGGATCATTGTCTTGCTGAAATATCCATCCCCTGCATAACTTCAACTTCGTCACTGATTCTTGCACATTATTGTCAAGAATCTGCTGATACTGAGTTAAATCCATGCGACCCTCAACCTTAACAAGATTTCCGGTGCCGGCACTGGCCACACAGCCCCAAAGCATGATGGAACCTCCACCAAAATTTACTGTGGGTAGCAAGTGCTTTTCTTGGAATGCCGAGGATTTTTGCCTCCATGCATATCGCCTTTTTGTATGACCAAACAACTCAATCTTTGTTTCATCAATCCACAGGACCTTCTTCCAAAATGTAACTGGCTTGTCCAAATGTGCTTTTGCATACCTCAGGCGACTCTGTTTGTGGCGTGCTTGCAGGAACGGCTTCTTTCGCATCACTCTCCCATACAGCTTTTCCTTGTGCAACGAGCGCTGTATTGTTGACTGATGCACATTAACACCATCTGCAGCAAGATGATGCTGCAGGTCTTTAGAGGTGGTCTGTGGATTGTCCTTGACTGTTCTCACCATTCTTCTTCTCTGCCTTTCTGATATTTTTCTTGGCCTGCCACTTCTGGGCTTAACAAGAACTGTTGGGGCTTTGCGGTATACTTTGGAGCGTTTACAGATCACTTAAGGTATTATTTTCCTTGCAAATTAAATAATTGATAAAATCTTTTTACATGGGATCATTATACCACAACCTTATTTATATATGGCATAGGATTTAGATACAATTTTGCACTGTGCACTTTGTCATATATTGGGGATTGACTTTTTAAGTGATCTTGGCATTATGCACTTTATTTTCCTAGTAAAACCGCTGCTATAATTTATGGGACATATTTTCCTGCCTAATATTTATATGGATTTGTAAAATATTTATTTTAATTGTTGAATAAAAATAATAATTTTAATACTATTTGCACCATCATTCCCTTTATTTATTTAATTCTAATAAATTTTTTATCTGAAGGTATTTTTGATATTTATTGAAATTTAATGGTGATATTTATACGGACATTTTGATTATTAACAAGAACTGTACCTGTGTTCTTCCATTTCCTTACTATGTTCCTCACAGTGGAAACTGACAGTTTAAATCTCTGAGACAACTTTTTGTATCCTTCCCCTGAATAACTATGTTGAATAATCTTTGTTTTCAGATCATTTGAGAGTTGTTTTGAGGAACCCATGATGCCACTCTTCATAGGAGATTCAAATAGGAGAACAACTTGCAAGTGGCCACCTTAAATACCTTTTCTCATGATTGGATACACCTGCCTATGAAGTTCAAAGCTCAATGAGGTTACAAAACCAATTTAGTGCTTTAGTGAGTCAATAAAAAGTAGTTACGAGTGTTCAAAATCAAGAAATTGATAAGGGTGCCCATGCTTTTGCACCGGTCAAATTTTGTTTAAATGCGGATGGCACATTTTCTGTTAGTACAATAAACCTCATTTCAATCCAGAAATATTACTCAGTCTATCAGTTATTAGATATATGAAACTGAAATAGCAGTTGCAAAAACCCAAATTGTTATAAAGAAAAAAGGTTAACATTAATAGGGGTGCCCAAACTTTTTCATATGACTGTGTGTGTATATATATATATATATATATATGTATATATATATATATATATATATATATATATTTGCCTTATTCTGTCTGTCTGTCTTGCTCCAAAATTGTGTCACCGTGACAGTGTCACCGTGACAGTGTCAAAGTTGACAACTTTAGGATTGGCCTGGCCCCGCCCCCCCATGGATTGGCCGCTCGCCTCGGCCTGGCCCCGCCCCCCGCATGGATTAGCCGCTCGCCCGGGCCCTCCGCACGCATCGCCTGCTCCAGCGTACACGGCTCCCGGTGCACATGTGCAGGGAGCCGGCATACGCTGACGCCTCGCCCGCTCGGCCCCGCTCCAGCGTACATCGGCTCCCGGTACACATGTGCAGGGAGCCGGCATACGCTGACGCCTCGCCCGCTCGCCCCCGCCACACACTGGCACGCTCGGCCCCGCCCCCAGTGGACATAACCTTGCGATGCTGGGATCGGGACCAAGCCGGTGTACGCTGGTAACCATGATACACATCGCGTAACTATAGGAAGCGCTTTCCCTTAGTTACCCGATGTGTATCATGGTTACCAGCGTACACCGGCTCCCGGTACACATGTGCAGGGAGCTGGCATACGCTGACGCCTCACCCGCTCAGCCCCGCCCTCGGCACACGTGCCACGCTCTGACCCGCTCCCGGCGGCCCCAGCATGGGGGATGGAGCACGATGGGGGGTGTGCAACATGGAGGATGGAGGACGATGGGGGGTGTGCAGCATGGAGCACGATGGGGGGTGCGCAGCATGGGAGATGTAGCACGATGGGGGGTGCGCATCATGAGGGATGGAGCACGATGGGGGGTGCGCAGCATGGGGGATGGAGCACGATGGGGGGTGTGCAGCATGGGAGATGGAGCACGATGGGGGGTGCGCAGCATGGGGGATGGAGCACGATGAGGGGTGCGTAGCATGGGGGATGGAGCACAATGGAGGGTGTGCAGCATGGAGCACGATGGGGGGGTGCAGCATGGGGGATGGAGCACTATGGGAGGTGCGCAGCATGGGGGATGGAGCACGATAGGGGGTGCGTAGCATGGAGGATAGAGCACGATGGGGGGTGCGCAGCATGGAGGATGGAGCACGATGAGGGGTGCGCAGCATGTCGGATGGAGCACGATGGAGGGTGCGCAGTATGGGGGATGGAGCACGATAGGGGGTGTGCAGCATGGGGGATGGAGCACGATGGGGGGTGCGCAGCATGGGGGATGGAGCACGATGAGGGGTGCGCAGCATGGGGGATGGAGCACGATGAGGGGTGGGCAGCACGGGGGATGGAGCACGATGGATATGCGCAGCATGGGGGAAGGAGCACGATGGGGGGTGCGCAGCATGGGGGATGGAGCACGATGGGGGTGCACACCTCCCCCGAAAACACACACCGCCACACGCGCACCGCACAACACACCACACACACATACTGGGAACCACAAACACCGCCCTACACAGACACCCACACAGACAACGCCGCACACACACACACAACACACAAACACCGCGGCATACATAAATATACGCACATACCGCGCAACACACACACTGCACAAAACATACCTCCCCCCAAAACACACACACACGCACTCCAAACTCACACAAACCGTGCAACACACACAGCACCACACACACAGAATGCTGCAGACACACAGCGCTCCACAAATAATGCAACACACAACGCAACACACATACAACACCACTCTCACACACCCCCACACCCAGAACATTTACAGCGCCCTACACAAACACTTGGTAACTACACACAACAACATCTATATATATACATATAACAAAAATCATACATTAACAACACAATACGTAAATTCTAGAATACCTGATGCGTTAGAATCGGGCCACCTTCTAGTATGCATATATACACACACACACATATATACACATATATATATATATATATATATATATATATAATATATATATATATTACAGTTAGGTCCAGAAATATTTGGACAGTGACACAATTTTCGCGAGTTGGGCTCTGCATGCCACCACATTGGATTTGAAATGAAACCTCTACAACAGAATTCAAGTGCAGATTGTAACATTTAATTTGAAGGTTTGAACAAAAATATCTGCTAGAAATTGTAGGAATTGTACACATTTCTTTACAAACACTCCACATTTTAGGAGGTCAAAAGTAATTGGACAAATAAACCAAACCCAAACAAATATTTTTATTTTCAATATTTTGTTGCGAATCCTTTGGAGGCAATCACTACCTTAAGTCTGGAACCCATGGACATCACCAAACGCTGGGTTTCCTCCTTCTTAATGCTTTGCCAGGCCTTTACAGTCGCAGCCTTCAGGTCTTGCTTGTTTGTGGGTCTTTCCGTCTTAAGTCTGGATTTGAGCAAGTGAAATGCATGCTCAATTCGGTTAAGATCTGGTGATTGACTTGGCCATTGCAGAATGTTCCACTTTTTTGCACTCATGAACTCCTGGGTAGCTTTGGCTGTATGCTTGGGGTCATTGATCATCTGTACTATGAAGCGCCGTCCAATCAACTTTGCGGCATTTGGCTGAATCTGGGCTGAAAGTAAATCCCGGAACACTTCAGAATTCATCCGGCTACTCTTGTCTGCTGTTATGCCATCAATAAACACAAGTGACCCAGTGCCATTGAAAGCCATGCATGCCCATGCCATCACGTTGCCTCCACCATGTTTTACAGAGGATGTGGTATGCCTTGGATCATGTACCGTTCCCTTTCTTCTCCAAACTTTTTTCTTCCCATCATTCTGGTACAGGTTGATCTTGGTCTCATCTGTCCATAGAATATTTTTCCAGAACTGAGCTGGCTTCATGAGGTATTTTTCAGCAAATTTAACTCTGGCCTGTCTATTTTTGGAATTGATGAATGGTTTGCATCTAGATGTGAACCCTTTGTATTTACTTTCATGGAGTCTTCTCTTTACTGTTGACTTAGAGACAGATACACCTACTTCACTGAGAGTGTTCTGGACTTCAGTTGATGTTGTGAAAGGGTTCTTCTTCACCAAAGAAAGTATGCGGCGATCATCCACCACTGTTGTCATCCGTGGACGCCCAGGCCGTTTTGAGTTCCCAAGCTCACCAGTCAATTCCTTTTTTCTCAGACTGTTGATATTGCTACTCCAAGCATGTCTGCTATCTCTCTGATGGATTTTTTCTTTTTTTTCAGCCTCAGGATGTTCTGCTTCTCCTCAATTGAGAGTTCCTTAGACCGCATGTTGTCTGGTCACAGCAACAGCTTCCAAATGCAAAACCACACACCTGTAATCAACCCCAGACCTTTTAACTACTTCATTGATTACAGGTTAACGAGGGAGACGCCTTCAGAGTTAATTGCAGCCCTTAAAGTCCCTTGTCCAATTACTTTTGGTCCCTTGAAAAAGAGGAGGCTATGCATTACAGAGCTATGATTCCTAAACCCTTTCTCCGATTTGGATGTGAAAACTCTCATATTGCAGCTGGGAGTGTGCACTTTCAGCCCATATTATATATATAATTGTATTTCTGAACATGTTTTTGTAAACAGCTAAAATAACAAAACTTGTGTCACTGTCCAAATATTTATGGACCTAACTGTATACAGTGCCTACAGGTAGTATTCCACCCCCTGCAGATTTAGCAGGTTTACACATTCGGAATTAACTTGGCATTGTGACATTTGGACTGTAGATCAGCCTGGAAGTGTGAAATGCACTGCAGCAAAAAAGAATGTTATTTCTTTTTTTATTTTTTTTTTTAAATTGTGAAAAGTTTATTCAGAGGGTCATTTATTATTCAACCCCTCAAACAACCAGAATTCTGTTTGGTTCCCATAAAGTATTAAGAAGTATTTCAGGCACAAAGAACAATGAGCTTCACATGTTTGGATTAATTATCTCTTTTTCCAGCCTTTTCTGACTAATTAAGACCCTCCCCAAACTTGTGAACAGCACTCATACTTGGTCAACATGGGAAAGACAAAGGAGCATTCCAAGGCCATCAGAGACAAGATCGTGGAGGGTCACAAGGCTGGCAAGGGGTACAAAACCCTTTCCAAGTAGTTGGGCCTACCTGTCTCCACTGTTGGGAGCATCATCCGGAAGTGGAAGGCTTATGGAACTACTGTTAGCCTTCCACAGCCTTTGAAAGTTTCCACCCGTGCCGAGGCCAGGCTTGTCCGAAGAGTCAAGGCTAACCCAATGACAACAAGGATGGAGCTCCGGGAAGATCTCATGGCAGTGGGGACATTGGTTTCAGTCAATACCATAAGTAACGTACTCCACTGCAATAGTCTCCGTTCCAGACGAGCCCGTAAGGTACCTTTACTTTCAAACCGTCATGTCAAGGCTCGTCTACAGTTTGCTCATGATCACTTGGAGGACTCTGAGACAGACTGGTTCAAGGTTATCTGGTCTGATGAGACCAAGATCGAGATCTTTGGTGCCAATCACACACGTCACGTTTGGAGACTGGATGGCACTGCAAACGACCCCAAGAATACCATCCATACAGTGAAGCATGGTGGTGGCAGCATCATGCTGTGGGGCTGTTTCTCAGCCAAGGGTCCTGGCCATCTGGTCCGCATCCATGGGAAGATGGATAGCACGGCCTACCTGGAGATTTTGGCAAGAACCTCTGCTCCTCTGTGATACCAATGTGATATGACTGAAGTATGAATTTGATTAGATAGGGATCATAATCAAAAGATAGGAGTGATCCCAGATATTATTTGACCTATCAATAATTCAGTATCAAAAAGATGTCCTTTGGAGGGCCAATATGATGACCAAAGAATACATGTCTTGAAGCAGTTTTCAAGATAAAGGAAGTAACATTCACAGTTCCACTTGCCGGAAACTTGTGGTTAGCTTAAAGACAGGTTTAAGGAAGCTTGCATATGAAATTTACGGCTCATTGCAATATTTCACTAAACTGTGGTCGGCCAGTTGACCACTGGCTAAATGTGCAGGAAATGTGCAGGAAGCTACTGCTGCCCGCAGCAGCTTGTGGTCAAGTTACATGAACATGACTCAGCTGTCATATGCTGGTGACCATGTAAACCCAACCTACAATATTTTCCTATAAAAAATACACCGAACTCGCTTAATGTTAGGGAAATACCTTCCAGGACATTGAAGTGTACGTACGCACTGTTCCTGTGATGCCATGCCAAGATGCCATGTTGATTCCTTATCATTAACTCGAGTTCCCTCCGATGTGAAAGGATTGCTACAACATAACGGTAATGTTGATGCATATTTCTGTTATTGTATAAGTTTCTATGACTATAGTTCTTATGCCTATGTACCATTGACTATATATATATTCATGTGCTATTAAAATAAATAGTATCTTGCTATAAAGAATATTAGTATTCGTGCCTGATTAGGATATCAGTGAGCGCTTCGTAAGTACGGGCTTTCAGCCCCCTTCTTAGTAGAATTTAGCAAGACATCCTCCATCAAGGATCTTAAGATGGGTCGTCATTTCATCTTCCAACAAGACAACGACCCAAAGCACACAGCCAAGAAAACCAAGGCCTGGTTCAAGAGGGAAAAAATCAAGGTGTTGCAGTGGCCTAGTCAGTCTCCTGACCTTAACCCAATTGAAAACTTGTGGAAGGAGCTCAAGATTAAAGTCCACATGAGACACCCAAAGAACCTAGATAACTTGGAGAAGATCTGCATGGAGGAGTGGGCCAAGATAACTCCAGAGACCTGTGCCGGCCTGATCAGGTCTTATAAAAGACGATTATTAGCTGTAATTGCAAACAAGGGTTATTCCACAAAATATTAAACCTAGGGGTTGAATAATAATTGACCCACACTTTTATGTTGAAAATGTATTAAAATTTAACTGAGCAACATAACTTGTTGGTTTGTAAGATTTATGCATCTGTTAATAAATCCTGCTCTTGTTTGAAGTTTGCAGGCTCTAACTTATTTGCATCTGATCAAACCTGCTAAATCTGCAGGGGGTTGAAGACTACTTGTAGGTACTGTATATATTATATATATATATATATATATATATATATATATATATATATATATATATATATATATATATATATATATATATATATATATATATATATATATATATATATATAGTGACAAGGCGACGACTGGCCTGATTGTGACTGGTCAGTATGTACCAAGGAAGTGTGGAGTGTGTTAACCTGTGATTTCTGAGGCTGGTGACTCGGATAAACTTATCCTCCGCAGTAGAGGTGACTCTTGTTCTTCCTTTCCTGGGGCGGTCCTAATGTGAGCCAGTTTCTTTGTAGCGTTTGATGGTTTTTGCCACTGCACTTGGGGACACTTTCAAAGTTTTCCTAATTTTTCGGACTGACTCCCCTTCATTTCTTAAAAGTAATGATAGCCACTCGTTTTTCTTTACTTAGAATTTGTATTATGGCAAGAAAAAAGCAGCTAACAGTCTATTCAGTAGGACTATCAGCTGTGTGTCCACCAGACTTCTGCTCAACACAACTGATGGTCCCAACCCCATTTATAAGGCAAGAAATAATAATAATAATAATTTTATTCATTTATATAGCGCTATTAATTCCACAGCGCTTTACATACATTGGCAACGCTGTCCCCATTGGAGCTTACAATCTAGAGTCCCTATCTGTATGTCTTTGGAGTGTGGGAGGAAACCGGAGAACCTGGAGGAAACCCATGCAGACTTTCTGTGTGATAGTGTGCCCGGCATGCACACACTGCTGAGGAGCGCGGCGGTAGCGGTACCGGTGACCGTAGCTTCCTCCTTCCTATTCAAATGTATTTGCGTCTCTCAGATGTAAATACATTTGAACAGTGAGTAGTGCCATGACTGTGGCCCCACCACCGACGTGCAGCAACGTGATGAGATCAGCAACTTGCTGACGTCATCACAGTGCTGCGGGAGACAGACACATCGGGCAGCGGTAAGCGCTTCATGGAGGAGATGAAGTTGACAAGTTTAATTAATAGGGATGAGTTGGGAGAAGTTGAGGGCATATAATGGGGGACCATTTGTGAAGGAGCACAACTTTGCAACAGGCAGAGAGGGGGGGGGGGGAAGTACTGTATTCCAAGAGAGGTGGGGGCGGGGCATGTGGTGATGGGGGTGCAGTGTGTGTGTGTGTGTGTGTGTGTGTGTGGTGATGGGGGGTGCATGAGGTGTGTGTGTGTGTGTGTGTGTGTGTGTGTGTGTGTGTGTGTGTGCGTGCGTGCACACGCGCGTGGTGATGGGGGGTGCATTGTATTGTGTGCATGGTGATGGGGGTGCATTGTATTTGTGTGTGTGTGTGTGTGGTGATGGGGGTGCATTGTATCATAGTATCATAGTTTTTAAGGTTGAAGGGAGACTCTAAGTCCATCTAGTTCAACCCGTAGCCTAACATGTTGATCCAGAGGAAGGCAAAAAAAACCCAATGTGGCAAACCAGTTCCAATGGGGAAAAAATTTCCTTCCTGACTCCACATCCGGCAATCAGACTAGTTCCCTGGATCAATACCCTGTCATAAAATCTAATATACATAACTGGTAATATTAAATTTTTCAAGAAAGGCATCCAGGCTCTGCTTAAATGTTAGTAGTGAATCACTCATTACAACATCATGCGGCAGAGAGTTCCATAGTCTCACTGCTCGTACAGTAAAGAATCCTCGTCTGTGATTATGATTAAACCTGCTTTCCTCAAGACGTAGCGGATGCCCCCGTGTTCCAGTCGCAGGCCTAGGTGTAAAAAGATCTTTGGAAAGGTCTCTGTACTGTCCCCTCATATATTTATACATTGTGATTAGATCCCCCCCTAAGCCTTCGTTTTTCCAGACTAAATAACCCCAAGTTTAATAACCTGTCTTGGTATTGCAGCCCACCCATTCCTCTAATAATCTTGGTCGCTCTTCTCTGCACCCTCTCCAGTTCAGCTATGTCCTTCTTATATATCGGTGACCAGAATTGTACACAGTATTCTAAGTGCGGTCGCACTAGTGACTTGTACAGAGGTAGAACTATATTTTTTTCATCAACACTTATACCTCTTTTAATACATCCCATTATTTTATTAGCCCTGGCAGCAGCTGCCTGACACTGTCCACTAAAGTGAAGTTTACCATCCACCCATACACCCAAGTCTTTTTCGGTGTCTGTTTTACCCAGTGTTCTACAATTAAGTACATAATCATAAATGTTATTTCCTCTACCCAAGTGCATGACCTTACATTTATCTACATTAAACTTCAATTGCCACTTCTCAGCCCAATCCTCCAATTTACATAAATCTCCCTGTAATATAAAATTATCCTCCTCTGTATTGATTACCCTGCAGAGTTTAGTATCATCTCCAAATATTGAAATTCTACTCCGCATGCCCCCAACAAGGTCATTTATAAATATGTTGAAAAGAAGCGGGCCCAATACTGACCCCTGTGGTACCCCACTATGAACTGAGACCCAGTCCGAGTACGTACCATTAATAACCACCCTTTGTTTCCTATCACTGAGCCAGTTTTTAACCCAATTACACATATTTTCCCCTATCCCCATTATTCTCATTTTATGTACCAACCTTTTGTGTGGCACCGTATCAAAAGCTTTTGAAAAGTCCATATACACAACATCCACTGCATTTCCCTGGTCCAGGCTTGAACTTACCTCTTCATAGAAGCTGATCAAATTAGTTTGACAGGATCGATCCCTCATAAACCCATGTTGATACTCTGTCATAAGGTTATTTTTCTTGAGATACTCCAGTATAGCATCTCTCAAGAAACCCTCAAGGATTTTACCAACCGTAGAGGTTAAATTTACCGGCCTATAATTTCCCGGCTCAGTTTTTGTCCCCTTTTTGAATATTGGCACCACATTTGCTATGCGCCAGTCCTGCGGTACCGACCCTGTTATTAAGGAATCTGAGAAGATTAAAAATAATGGTCTATCTATCACAGAACTCAATTCCTGTAGTACTCTGGGGTGTATGCCATCCGGGCCCGGAGATTTGTCAACCTTAGTGATTTCGAGGCATTGTATTGTGGGCATGGTGATGGGGGGTGCATTGTAGTGTGTGTGTGTGTGTGTGGTGATGGGGGGTGCATTGTATTGTGTGTATGGTGATGGGAGTGCAGTGTGTGTGTGTGTGTGTGTGTGTGTGTGTGTGTGTGTGTGTGTGGTGATGGGGAGTGCATTGTATTGTGTGTGTATGGTGATGGGAGTGCAATGTGTGTGTGTGTGGTGATGGGGAGTGCATTGTATTGTGTGTGTGTGTATGTGTTTGGGTGTGGTGATGGGGGAGTTCATTGTATTTGTGTGTGTGTGTGTGTGGTGATGGGGGTGCATTGTGTGTGTGTGTGTGCGCGTGTGTGTGATGATGAGGGTGCATTGTATGTGTGTGTGTGTGTGTGTGTGGTGATCGGGGTGCATTGTATTTGTGTGTGGTGATGAGGGGTGCATTGTAGTGTGTGTGTGTGTGTTGATGGGGGTGCATTGTAGTGTGTGTGTGTGTGTGGTGATGGTGGTGCATTGTACTGTGTGAGGTGATGGGGGTGCATTGTATTGTGTGTGGAGGGGGTGATGGCGGTAATTGCATTGTAGTGTGTGAGTGTGTGTATGTGGCAAGGGAGTGATGGGGGTGTAGTGTGTGTGTGTGTGTGTGTGTGTGTAGGGGTAATTGGGGTGCACTATATTGTGTGTGTGTGTGTGTGTGCTTGTGTAGCAAGGGGGGAAATGGGGGTGTAGTGTCTGAGTATTGGGGGGTGGATTGTATTGTGTGTAGGGAGGGGATAATGGGGGGGTGCAGTGTGTGTGTGTGTGTGTGTGTGTATAGGGGTAATGGGGGTGCATTATATTGTGTGTGTGTTTGTGGGGAGGGGGTGATGGGGGAGCATTGTATTGTGCGTGTGCGGGGGTTGCAAAAGAGCAGTCTAGGGGGAATATTTTGGAGAGGGGCAATATGGGGGGATATTATGGAGAGAAGCAGTGTGGGGGTATATTACAAAGAGAGCAGTGTGGAGGGGACATTATGGAGAGAAGCTGTGTATGGGGACATTATGGAAAGAGGCAGCGTGGGGGTATATTAGGGAGAGAGGCAGTATGGGAGGTATTTTGAATAAGGGCAGTGTGGGGGGATATTTTGTGAAGGAAGCACAGCAATTATTTATTCAGGGGCACAGCATGGGAGATATGTATATTTATGGGGCAGTATAATGATACTTTTATTTGTAAAGGTGCTGTTTGGGGAAGTGCTGCTGAAGAATAAAGAGAGAGGGCTTCAGAGTCGAGCTGTGGGCACGAAACATCATCATGGCATCTGTACTGCGTGGAGACAAAAAGGATGGGATCGACTCAAAAGATGTCACCTATCAAGGTACCTGGATGTAAATGATTATTTGTTATTGCCTGCATCTTATCAGTATTGTGGTTCCTGTATGGTCCACAGTCTGATAACAACAACTCCCAGCATCTCCTTACCATTGTGAAGAACAAGCAGGGAGTTGTAGATTCTGGTCATCTTCCGAGCCTTCTCATTAATTTGCATTGTAAAATACAGAACGTTTTCCGAGTGGAAAACACCAGAAGAATGGAGCGGTCACTTCTTTTAATCACTTGGTGGTTTTAGAAACCTGAAGTGGGTAAAAGATGCTCAAAAGCCTGAACCTATACACTGCAAGTAGATGCAGATGGTCATTCGAGTATTTTTCATAGTAGTTTCCATGGTGGGATCTGCCCCCAAAAAATGTCATTGCACATTCCCTGAGTAGTATGTGTCCAAAATTATCACCAGTTAAAAAAACAGCTTCCCTGATCACCTATCTGTAGAATAGGTCATCAATATTAGCTCAGGGGGATCTGATTTTGTATCCCTGCCCATTAGCTATGCGACGACGACACAGCATTATGTGGAGAGCAGCATCCTCTTCATTATCTGCGAGACCCAGCTCTGTGAGGAAAATAGCAGCTTCAACAGGTCCTGCAGCTAAGAGCAATAAATAGGCCTGAGCTGTAATACTGGATGCAGCTGTGACTACATGTTATATGGTCGTGTAACACAATCTACAAGTGCACAAAGATATTACACATTCACCATGCAAAAAGTGGGCCTGTGTATCCCCAAATGCCAGGGCTGAATTTTAGTCCCAATCCGGCCCTGGTTACAGGTCTCCAAAAGCACAAGCTGGGCACAATGTAGCGGCATTACAATAGCAGATTTCCATTTTCACTTTGCAACATCCATTGCTGCTTGTTTCTGGAAGACACCCAGGGAGGAGTCAAAATCAATACTACACCTGTAGGTTAATTCACAGAGGGGTGCAATTTCCAAATTGGGGTCACTTGAAGGAGGTTTCTGCTCTTGTGATACTTAGGGGCTGCACTTTGGGTCTATGTATATGGAGTCTACAAACTATTCTAGCAAACTCTGAGCTCCAAAAGTCAACTAGCGCTCCTTCCCTCCAGAGTCTTGCTGTGTGGCCAAATGGCATATAATATAGTCACATAATGGTTATGGTCACGTTTACGAGAAGTTGTGTAATAGTTATACAGTCATTTTTACCTAGTTCTCTTGTGAAAATGTAAGATCTGTGGCTAATACAATATTTTAGTGGTAAAAGATTAAATCATTTTTTCTTCACCACCCAATGATAACATTTTGTAAAACATACAGTGGGAAAAATGAGCAGAGGTGTATCTAGGCTTTCTAGTACCCGGGGCGAGAATTCTGTTTGGCACCCCCCTCCCGTGGTTTGGGTAGTCATTATTATTATTATTATTTATTATTATAGCGCCATTTATTCCATGGCGCTTTACAAGTGAGAGAGGGTATACGTACAACAATCATTAACAGTACAAGACACACTGGTATAGGATGAGAGAGGACCCTGCCCGCGAGGGCTCACAGTCTACAGGGAATGGGTGATGGTACAATAGGTGAGGACAGAGCTGGTTGCGCAGTGGTCTACTGGACTGAGGGCTATTGTAGGTTGTAGGCTTGTTGGAAGAGGTGGGTCTTGAGGTTCCTCTTGAAGCTTTCCACGGTAGGGGAGAGTCTGATGTGCTGAGGTAGAGCGTTCCAGAGTATGGGGGATGCACGGGAGAAATCTTGTACGCGATTGTGGGAAGAGAAGATAAGAGAGGAGCAGAGAAGGAGATCTTGTGAGGATCTGAGGTTGCGTGCAGGTAGGTACCGGGACACTAGGTCACAGATGTAGGGAGGAGACAGGTTGTGCATGGCTTTGTATGTCATGGTCATCATGTAACGGCTCATTAAAGGGAGCCAAACATCAGGATTTTGGAATACAGTGGAACCTTGCTTAACGAGAACAATCCTTTCTGGGACTGTGCTTGTTAATCAAGTTACTCGTTTAGCAAAGCAAGATTTCCCATAGGAAATTATTGCAATGCTGACAATTCGTTCCACAATATGTTAAATGTCCCATCCTGGTCCCCTATTCTATCATTCCACACATGCACACAAACATGTACAAACACACACAAACACACAAGCACACATGCGCACGCACATATATTATATGCTCACCTTACCTTCCGTTCCATCGCCGGCCTCCTGGGACTTGCTGTTCTCCGGTGCGGGCCGTGTATCGGGCGACCATAACGACGAGGGCGGAACTTCCTGCCAGAGCGCTGACGTCAAAGGCAGAGCTGCTTGCCTCTGATTGGCCAGCGCGCTGCCTTTGAGTAGCTGTGACAGGAAGCAGGACGTTGGCTCTGTATTACTGGAGTGGAGCGCCGCACTACAGGACCCAGGAGACCGGCGATGAAACGGAAGGTACACATATTATATGCTCACCTTACCTTCCGTTCCACCGCTGGCCTCCTGGTACTTGTAGTTGGCCGCGGTGTACCCGGGAACTACAAGAACCATGAGCCCGGCGGTGGAACGGAAGGTAAGGTGAGCATAATACTGTATGTGTGTGCATGCGTGTGTGTTTGTGTGTGTTTGTGCGTACATGTGTGTGTTTGCGTGGACTGCAAGTGCGGGTCAGAGCGTGGTGGATGTATGGAACCGGAAGTGTGTGCGGTGAGGATTTCGCTCGTACAGCAAAGCTTTCTCGTAAAGCGGGTTACAAATTTACAGAAAGCTTTGCTTGTTAAGCGAAATTCTCGTTAAGTGGGTTACTTGTTAAGCGAGGTACCACTGTATAAGGTAAAGCCAGTGCAGTACTGGCACTATCAGGCACAGGCTGTACATACCATTAGTGGGCAGCTCGGAAGTTTAGGCTGTGAAATCCAAGTTTAGAAGTTTGAAAATTCATCCACTTTTTGATTGACGTGTGCACTTCTCCAGAAAATATCCGGGCGGATTATGCACATGATTCCCGCGCGGCCCCCCCTCCCCCGCCGCCTGTTCCTCACTCTCTCTGGCTGTATGCAAATTTCTCTATTCAGAAACACTGCGTCGGAGTTGGCGCCTGCGCATAGCGCTCATCTCCGGCGCCATGTTTTTGAAGCCCGCATTACTCAGTTTTGTGCCCGATAGGGCGGCGCATGCGCCCTCGCTTCTTCAGATCTCGTTATGACCACGAGAGCGCGCGTGGCCACAACACGACTGGAGAACAGCTGATCTTACCCTGATTAGCTGCAGCTACGATATCATCTGCTGCAGCTAATCGGTAAGATCAACTGTTCTGTTGTGACCGCATGCGCTCCCACGGTCATAACGAGATCTGAAGAAGCGAGGGCGCATGCGCCGCCCTCTCGGGCACATAACTGAGTAATGTGGTCTTCAAAAACATGACGCCGGAGATAAGCGCTATGCGCAGGGGGCCAACTCAGAACCCATGTTTCTGAATAGAAAAAATTGCATACAGCCAAAGAGAGGGAGGAACAGGCGGTGGGGGAGCGGGAATTATGTGCATAACCCGCCTGGATATTATCTACAGATGTGCACACGTCAATCAAAAAGTGGATAAATTTTCAAACTTCATAAACTTGTATCTCACAGCCTAAACATCCGAGCTGCCCACTAATGGTATGTACAGCCTGTGCCTGATAGTGCCAGTACTGGCACTGGTTTTACCTTATATACCAAAATCCTGATGTTTGGATCCCTTTAATAAAGGTTTTGTACACATAGTAACGTACAGATGGGCTGCTCTTCCTAATTCTCTCAATGTTCATTAAAAAACAGAAGTAGAAAGAGAAACAAAATGTCACATGACTAAATATAAAAACTGCATACGGGTGGAGCGGCCATGTGATGACTGCTGGAACCAGAATGCAGAGCTGAATCCTGACTGGGTGTATATTACATGGTGTTAGGATTGGGCTACAGGGCTTCATTTTATAATTAAAGAGGTTGTCTAGATTTATGATGAAAGTCTTCAGTGACTCTAGGTGATTGCACACTTCTGAATTCTCACACCGCATGATCTGCACACCTTTAGGATTCTCCCATGCCGGTGTCGAGAGTGGACGGTTATGATCCGGAACCATGGAAGACCACCATAAATCAAGGGTAAAAGGTGACAAGAGCATTGGCAAATAATCTAGCCGCCATCCCCTTACTAACCATCAACACTAGAAGTAGCCGAGGGGTGAGCTAACATCCTGTGTACCGCAAACCCAGCCGGAGAACTAGCTATCCTAAAGGAAGGAAAGATGAATAACTCTCTGCCTCAGAAAAAACATAAAGAATAGCAAGCTCCCCATATTCAAAGACTGCGGTGATATAGGAAAACACAATACACAGATAGATGATAGGATTAGCAAAGGTGAGGCCCCCACTAACTAAAAAGGACAGGATAGGAAAGGGACTGATGGTGGCCAGAGAAAAATCCTGCAAAAATCCAAGAACCTGATAGTACAAAAAGCCCTCAGATCGCTGGATCTGAACTCCGTCCTATACCAGGCGCTCTTGTCATACCAATGAACAGAAAGCAGGAAGAATTACAAATTCAAGAAGCAACAAACACATGGACTAATAGGAGCAATACTCCAAACATAGCTGCAGGGAGCTTCCCAGCTAAGTACAGAGAGGGAAGATCCCTGCATGCAAATAAACTGAAAACAACCACAGTAAATGACAAACCCAGATAAGAGTAAAAGAACCAAACAACAAAATAAAGAGCCAAGCACTTATCTGGGGTAGATGTGGTCTGGAGCAGGAAGAAGCAGGCTCCAGATGACTGCACAAAACGACGGACATCCCGGGACAGGGATGGCCACCAAAAAGAGCGTCTCACAAGACCCAGAGTACCAAAAATGCCAGGATGACCAGCCAAAACAGAGCAATGAACCTCAGAGACAACTCGGTCTCTCCATTGGTCCGGAACAAACAGTTTCCCTGTAGGACATCTCTCAGGTTTATCCCCCTGAAATTCCGCCAGTGCCAACCGCAGATCAGGTGAAATGGCCGAGAAACCTACACCATCATTCAGGATAGTAGACGGCTCGACAACCTCCAAAGAGTCAGCACAGAAACTCCTGGAAAGGGCATCGGCCTTAACATTCTTGGTGCCTGCAAAAAAGAGACCACAAAATTAAACCGGGTAAAAAACAAAGCCCCACCTGGCCTGCCGAGGATTCAACCTCTTGTCAGATTTCAGATAGATAAGATTCTTGTGGTCCGTAAGCATCACAACTTGATGTCTAGCCCCCTCCAACCAATGCCTCCACTCTTCAAATGCCCACTTCATAGCCAATAATTCCCGGTTCCCCCCATCATAATTCCGTTCAGAAGGAGCAAACTTCCGAGAGAAAAAAGGCACAGGGCTTAAGTTTACCCGAAGTAGTGTCTCGTTGAGACAGAACAGCTCCTGCTCCGATCTCTGAGGCATCAATCTCAACCTGAAATGGGCGAGACACATCAGGTTGCTGCAGGACTGGGGCAGAAGCGAATCGCCTTTTTAGCTCCTGGAAGGCCACAATCGCCTCTGGGGTCCAATGTTCAGCATCAGCTCCCTTCTTGGTCAAATCTGTCAGAGGTTTAACAATGGCAGAAAAATTGGCTATAAATTTACGGTAAAGATTAGCAAACCCCAAAAAACTGCTGCAGGGATTTTAGAGAAGTCAGTTGCACCCAGTCGTAAATAGCCTGAACCTTAACCGGGTCCATTTCGATAGTGGAGGGAGACAAGATGAAGCCTTTGGAAAAGGAAATCCTTTGCACCCCAAAGAGGCACTTTGACCCCTTAACGTACAGTGCATTATCCTTAAGTATCTGAAAAACAGCCCGTACTTGCCCAACATCAGAGTCCCAATCATCAGAAAAAAATCAAGATGTCATCCAAATAGACAATCAAAAATTTACCAATAAGGTCCCGAAAAATATCATTCATGAAGGCCTGGAAAACGGAGGGGGCATTAGTGAGCCCAAAAGGCATCACTAGGTACTCAAAATGCCCCTCAGGAGTATTAAAAGCAGTCTTCCATTCATCACCCTCCTTGATACGGATGAGATTATACGCCCCCTTAAGATCCAGTTTCGTAAACCATTTGGCACTCTGCACTCTAGAAAACAGATCAGACATCAGAGGCAAAGGGTACTGATATTTGACCATGATTTTATTAAGAAGGCGGTAATCAATACAAGGTCTCAACGACCCATCTTTCTTAGCAACAAAGAAAAAGCCAGCACCCAAAGGGGAAGAAGGGGGCCGAATGTGCCCCTTCTCCAAGGATTCCCTGATGTATGACCGCATGGCATCATGTTCGGGCACAGACAAGTTGAAAATCCGCCCCTTGGGAAATTTACAACCCGGCACCAGCTCACTGGCACAGTCACAGTCCCGGTGTGGGGGCAGAGAATCAGATTCCTGGTCAATAAATACATCACAGAAATCAGACAAGAAGGCCGGAACATCAACTGCCTGAGCAGACGTGGACGACACGGAAAGGTACTGATGCACTCCTTGACAACCCCAACTAGCTACTGACATAAACCTCCAGTCAAATACTGGATTATGGGTCTGCAACCACGGAAATCCCAGTACCAAGGTATCCTGCAGATTATGCAATACCAAAAATTGACAAGTTTCCTGATGCGCTGGTGCAACCTGGGTCCACAATTGGGGTTTATTTTCTGCCAAAGGGGTAGCATCAATGCCCCTTAAAGGAATAGGAGTTTGCAAAGGAACCATGGGGAAACCACAATCCCTAGCAAACCCAAAATCCATCAAATTGAGCGCTGCCCCTGAGTCCACAAAGGCCAATGCAGAAAAGGAAGACAATGAGCAAATCAATGTGACAGACAAAAGAAACTTTGGTTGCAAAGAAGTAGAACCCACAGTAACAGAAGTAGCCAATCTCCTTTCACATTTAGGGCAGACAGAGATATGAGAAGCATCTCCACAATAGAAGCAAAGTCTATTCTTCCGTCTAAACCCCTGCCAACTAACATTAGAAAGGACCCTATCACACTCCATAGGCTCCAAAGGCTGGTCCACAGGCACAAAACCAGCAGGTACCTTCCTGCGCTCACGTAACCACCTATCAATCTGAATGGCTAAGGTCCTAGAGGCATCAAGACCAAAAGGGACGGAGAATCCCACCATTACATCCTTCACAGTATCAGCAATACCCTTCCGAAAAATAGCCACAAGCGCGTCATCATTCCATTTGGTAAGGACCGCCCACTTTCGAAATTTCTGACAAAAAGTTTCTGCAGAATCCAAACCCTGAGTTAAGGACAAGGCCTTTTCTGCTTGGTCCACAATATTGGGTTCGTCATATAATAAACCCAAGGCCTGAAAAAGGAGTCCACGTTACTGAGAATCTGATCATCAGACGCCAAAGAGAAGGCCCAGTCCTGAGGGTCACCACGCAGCAGGGAGATGACAATCTTGACCTGCTGTACGGGATTCCCTGAAGACGTAGGGCGCAGGTCAAAAAATACAATTATTTTTGAAGCTCAAAAATCTCAAAAATCTCCCAAAAAAAATTCAGGAACGGGAATCTTAGGCTCTGCAAGGGGAGTCTGTGCAAGATAAGACTCTATACGACGAAAATTAGCATCAAGATGAGCAACACGCTCACCCAATTCATCCATGCTTAAAAAAAAAAAAAAAAAAAACCTCTTCCACAGAACCCAGAGAGACAGAGGAAAAAATACTCAAAAAAAAAAAAATAATTTTTAGCAGACTTTTTTTTTTTTTTTCCCTTTAAGAATACCCTTTAAATTTGTAGGCCGGATGTACTGTTCTGATCCGGAACCATGGAAGACCACCATAAATCATTGGCAAAAGGTGACAAGAGGATTGGCAACTAATCTGGCCGCCATCCCCTTACTAACCATCAACACTAGAAGTAGCCGAGGGGTGAACTAACATCCTGTGCACCGCGAACCCAGCCGGAGAACTAGCTATCCTAAGGGAAGGAAAGATGAATAACTCTCTGCCTCAGAAAATAAATAAAGAATAGCAAGCCCCCCACATTCAAAGACTGCGGTGATACAGGAAAACACAATACACAGATAGATGATAGGATTAGCACTACCTAAATAGGACAGGATAGGAAAGGGACTGATGGTGGCCAGAGAAAAATCCTGCAAAAATCCAAGAACCTGATAGTACAAAAAGCCCTCAGATCGCTGGATCTGAACTCCGTCCTATATCAGGCGCTCTTGTCATACCAATGAACAGAAAGCAGGAAGAACTACAAATTCAAGAAGCAACAAACACATGGACTAATAGGAGCAATACTCCAAACATAGCTGCAGGGAGCTTCCCAGCTAAGCACAGAGAGGGAAGAACCCTGCATGCAAATAAACTGAAAACAACCACAGTAAATAACAAACCCAAATGAGAGTAAAAGAACCAAACAACAAAATAAAGAGCCAAGCACTTATCTTTGGGTAGATGTGGTCTGGAGCACGAAGAAGTGGGCTGGTGAACAAAGAACAACTGACATACGGCATAGCCTGCTATCAGACCAGGGTTTAAATAGGCAGAGAGTTAGCAATGGAAACGCCCATTGCTCAACACACCTGGTCTCTGTCCAAACCATTCCTGGCCACAAGAGGGAGCTTAACAGCGGCAAAAGCACAACCGACATTCACAACAGTGGACGGTCATGTGAGCACAAGTATTCTGGGCACTCCGGTACCTAGAACAGCAGATTAGCAGGACAGGACACTGTCCGATTAGACATTGATGACCCATCCTAAGGTAATCAATGTTAAAAGTAGTGGACAATCTCTTTAACCCCTTCACGAACGGCCGATTTTTCACTTACCGTTTTTTTTTTTTTGCCATTCTTTTTCTGAGACGTAACTTTTTTATTTTTCAGTCAATATGGTCATGTGAGGGCTCATTTTTTGCGGAACGAGCTGTACTTTTAAATGAAATCATAGGTTTTACCATATAGTGTACTGGAAAATGGCAAAAAAATTCCAAATGCAGAAAAATTGCAAATAAAGTACGATAGCACTATTGTTTTTCAGATATTTTATTCACTGTGTTCACTGTATGGTAAAACTGATGTGTGGGTGTGATGCCTCAGGTCAGTGCGAGTTCGTAGATACCAAACATGTATAGGTTTACGTTTATATAAGGGGTTAAAAAAAATTCGGAAGTTTGTCTGAAAAAAGTGGCATATGTTTTACGCCATATTCCATGACCCGTAGCGTTCTCATCTTTCGGGATCTATGGCTCAGTGATGGCTTATTTTTTGCAACTCGAGCTGACGTTTTTAACGGTACCATTTTTGCGCAGATGCTATGTTTTGATCACCTGTTATTGCATTTTGCGCAAAAGTAGTGGCGACAAAAAAACGTCATTTTGGCGTTTGGAATTTTTTAGCCGCTACACCATTTACTGATCAGATTAATTGATTTTATATTTTGATAGATCGGGCGTTTCTTAAAGCGGCGATACCAAATGTGTGTATATTTTTTATTTTTTTAACCCTCTAATTTTCAATGGGGCGAAAGGGGGGTGATTTGAACTTTTAGGTTTTTTTTGTTTTTTTTTAATTTTTTAAAACTTTTTTTTTTTACTTTTTTTTTCTATTTTACTAGTCCCCCTAGGGGGCTATAGCGATCAGCAATCCGATCGCTCTGCACTATCTGCTGATCACAGCTACACAGCTGTAAACAGCAGATACGTGCACTTCCTGCTTCCCTGGCCTCCGTGGAAAGCGAAAGTGAAAGTGGTTCATGTCTAGCATAGGAGTCATCACATGACCCTGTGCTACCATGACAACCACCGGAAGTCACGTGATCATGTCACGTGACTTAAGGTATTGGGCGGTAAGTAAAACTTTACCGCGATCGCGTTTATAATGGCGCTGTCACATATTGACAGCGTCATTACAGGGGTTAAATGGCACGAGCAGATAACGATTCTGTTCGTGCCTAGCAGGCACACATCTCAGCTGTGAAAATCAGCTGAGATGTGCGCCGATCGCGGCATGCTGCCACCGGCAAATCGCGGGCAGTAACGTTATGACCGCTAGGACATAATTTTACTACCCGCGGTCGTTAAGGGGTTAATATAATAATAATTTCATTCATATATATAGCGCTATTAATTCCACAGCGCTTTACATACATTGGCAATACTGTCCCCATTGGGGTTCACAATCTAGACTCCCTATCTGTATGTCTTTGGAGTGTGGGAGGAAACCGGAGTACTCGGAGGAAACCCACGCAAACACGGGGAGAACATACAAACTCCTTGCAGATAGTGTCCTTGGTGGGATTTCCAGCGCTGCAAGACTGCAGTGCTAACCACTGAGCCACCGTGTATGTATAACATAAACAGCCATGTATAACATAATCTTACCAGTTATGAATTGCTTCATGTGTACAGGATCAGAACTAATAACAGCACAGGTATGTCTGTGAAGCACCAATGAGTTCAGGATGCTCACCCCACTCCTAGATACATTTCTTGAGGGGTGATGTTCCCAAAAGGGGGTCACTTGTAAGGAATTTGCTTAGGCACATCAGGGTTTCGGCAATCGTGACATTGCATTCGCTATCTATTCCAATTAATTTTGCACTATAAAGGGTATGTCCTCACGCTGTGTTCTTGAGTTGACACAAAAAAAAAAAAAAAAGGCACCCACTGGCAGACTTTGACAACTGTAAACACTGCGTGTGACAAAATTAAAAATGCATCCAAAACGCATGCGTTTTGGACGCATTTTGACAGTGCGGTCCCAGGCAATTCAACTCTGCTACATACTTGTTCTGTAACAGCCGCACCATAGAGCATGACTGCCCGCTGACAGCGATAGAGCCGCGCGATGAGAATGAACTCGACGATGAACTTCTGACTCGGGTGAACCTCTGATGTCATTAACAGGACACAGGGCAGGGGTCTGCAGCAGTGACGTCAGAGCTTCACCCGAGTTCACTCAATACGCGGCTCTATCTCTGTGTTGAGGCCTGATTTGCGGTCACATGTGAAGGACTCACCTGAGACCGCAAATCACCTGACTGAGGGCACTGCTGATCACGTGTCTCACTTCAGTCACTCGGGCGACTTGCTGTCACAAGTGAAGGACTCCACCTGTGGCCGTGGGTAACCTGAGAGACGTCATCGGTGATAGCGCAACTCACTTCAGTTGCTGTGTGGAGCTCACAGCTAGCGGTCGTGCTCTATGGCCGTTCGCTGTCAGCTTCCAATGTAGCAGAGCTGAAAGGGCCGTGGAACCTCGTGTGGACTACGTCGGACCTGGAGGGGTGTTTGGGGATTATAAAGTGGTGAATGGTGGGTTCTTTATGTCTTTTATTCCAAATAAAGGATTTTTGGGTGTATGTGTTTATTTTCTTTAACTTACAGATTAATCATGAGGGGTGTCTTATAGACACCTGCCATGATTAATTACCTACAGTTAGGTCCAGAAATATTTGGACAGTGACACAAGTTTTGTTATTTTAGCTGTTTACAAAAACATGTTCAGAAATACAATTATATATATAATATGGGCTGAAAGTGCACACTCCCAGCTGCAATATGAGAGTTTTCACATCCAAATCGGAGAAAGGGTTTAGGAATCATAGCTCTGTAATGCATAGCCTCCTCTTTTTCAAGGGACCAAAAGTAATTGGACAAGGGACTCTAAGGGCTGCAATTAACTCTGAAGGCGTCTCCCTCGTTAACCTGTAATCAATGAAGTAGTTAAAAGGTCTGGGGTTGATTACAGGTGTGTGGTTTTGCATTTGGAAGCTGTTGCTGTGACCAGACAACATGCGGTCTAAGGAACTCTCAATTGAGGTGAAGCAGAACATCCTGAGGCTGAAAAAAAGAAAAAATCCATCAGAGAGATAGCAGACATGCTTGGAGTAGCAAAATCAACAGTCGGGTACATTCTGAGAAAAAAGGAATTGACTGGTGAGCTTGGGAACTCAAAAAGGCCTGGGCGTCCACGGATGACAACAGTGGTGGATGATCGCCGCATACTTTCTTTGGTGAAGAAGAACCCGTTCACAACATCAACTGAAGTCCAGAACACTCTCAGTGAAGTAGGTGTATCTGTCTCTAAGTCAACAGTAAAGAGAAGACTCCATGAAAGTAAATCCAAAGGGTTCACATCTAGATGCAAACCATTCATCAATTCCAAAAATAGACAGGCCAGAGTTAAATTTGCTGAAAAACACCTCATGAAGCCAGCTCAGTTCTGGAAAAGTATTCTATGGACAGATGAGACAAAGATCAACCTGTACCAGAATGATGGGAAGAAAAAAGTTTGGAGAAGAAAGGGAACGGCACATGATCCAAGGCACACCACATCCTCTGTAAAACATGGTGGAGGCAACGTGATGGCATGGGCATGCATGGCTTTTAATGGCACTGGGTCACTTGTGTTTATTGATGACATAACAGCAGACAAGAGTAGCCGGATGAATTCTGAAGTGTACCGGGATATACTTTCAGCCCAGATTCAGCCAAATGCCGCAAAGTTGATCGGACGGCGCTTCATCGTACAGATGGACAATGACCCCAAGCATACAGCCAAAGCTACCCAGGAGTTCATGAGTGCAAAAAAGTGGAACATTCTGCAATGGCCAAGTCAATCACCAGATCTTAACCCAATTGAGCTTGCATTTCACTTGCTCAAATCCAGACTTAAGACGGAGAGACCCACAAACAAGCAAGACCTGAAGGCTGCGGCTGTAAAGGCCTGGCAAAGCATTAAGAAGGAGGAAACCCAGCGTTTGGTGATGTCCATGGGTTCCAGACTTAAGGCAGTGATTGCCTCCAAAGGATTCGCAACAAAATATTGAAAATAAAAATATTTTGTTTGGGTTTGGTTTATTTGTCCAATTACTTTTGACCTCCTAAAATGTGGAGTGTTTGTAAAGAAATGTGTACAATTCCTACAATTTCTATCAGATATTTTTGTTCAAATCTTCAAATTAAACGTTACAATCTGCACTTGAATTCTGTTGTAGAGGTTTCATTTCAAATCCAATGTGGTGGCATGCAGAGCCCAACTCGCGAAAATTGTGTCACTGTCCAAATATTTCTGGACCTAACTGTAAGTCCAATATTTATATGCACTTCAGTTACACTGAACTACCAAAACTTGGCACCGGAGTACCGACCAAGAATGACGTGAATCAATACAATTTACTATAAAATCTTATTTTATTTTATTTTCAATAAATGTATTCAATTAGCAATATCAAACAAGAGAGCCACCTGGGGGGCACATGGTTCCAGAGTCTAAAATATCATTCCTATCCATTGTAATTAGAAATATCACATAAGACAGTAAACATTAAAATATATCACACCATCTATTGTCCTGTTACTTCAGTTTGATGCATACTGGGACAAAAAGGGGTCTATTTTCATCTTAGGCAATGGTATATGGCCACAGGTCACAATTATATGGCTGGATCGGCTTACCTATTATTTATAAATCTTCAACACAGGCTGACATATTGTATAGTAATGGTAATAGCCGATACCGCCATCTTATATGCCACACCACCTTCCATCACCCCAGATGAATCATCCCATCATGTTCCACTCGTTTAGCAACCGGAAATCCATCGTCTTGCTGAACAATTATAAACTGTCTATATGAAATAACACAGCGAACCAATGCCGCTAGTTACACAATGATTAACATCACAACAGATTGAAAGTACTTACATTATACAATGAATTGATTGGCCATGTGTCCCTCCACCCCTGACGTACATTTCGCCACTCGCTTTATCAAAAGGGAGCGTGTCAGGGTGGGGAAACGTCTGTGTTTATAAATTGTAATCCAGCCAATGAACAGTGTCGTAACGTGCTTTCATCATTACGTAGCATAAGCTACTTCCGGTGTATATGAGCGCTTAATAATGTTGCCGCTTCCTCCTTATGACAGGACTTCCGGACTGCGCACGCCAACCCGCAAACGTCACCACGCTTTAGGGCACATAATGTACGCACATCCGGGAGTCTAAGGAGAGGAACAACAGAGCATGCGCACTACCGTAACCCAGCCAATGAACAATGTCCTAACGTGCTTTCATCATTACGTAGCATAAGCTACTTCCGGTGTACGTAGGCGCATGACGATGCTGCCGCTTCCTCCTTATAAGGGAACTTCCGGGCTGCGCGCGCCGACCCGCAAACGTCATCACGTTTTAGGGCACACAATGTACGGACGTACGGAAGTCTGAGGAGCTGACCAACAGAGCATGCGCACTACCAGCAATGATGTCACATACTGGAATAACATTCATATGTAATAAATATTACGTGTGAAAATTGTAAAGCATATACACATTCACTGTGGTATTCCATGCAAACACAATACAATATATGAAATATGATAGGAGGATGACCGACACAGCCCCAATAGACAATCGATTTATCATATCCACACTCCATCTGCGCTGTACCGGTGATCCCCATATAGCCTAAACATCAACCAATAAAAAGATTCCATACATCATCCATCAGAAAAAGAATTTTTTTGTGTCCATTATTCCATAACTATATATATGTCCCTTTACAGTATTTCAAACCAGCATGTCACAATGGATAATACTTAATAAAAGCCAACTATGGTATATCTGGCATCATTTGCTACACATATATCAAAAGTGCGTACGTAGCAACTATATATTATTTCCAAAGTCCATATGCACCGGACGTCATATGTTGTTTATGTGGCACACATTTTTCTTCCCTTTCTTTCTTTTTCCTTCATCCACTTGTTGTAAATTCTCAAGAATATCACACTATATCCAACATTATAGATCGCCATACATGGATCCCTATGCATGTCATCCCACTTCCATCACTGCAATCATGCACATCGAATGACACTAGTTCCTTGGCTAGAATAAATCAAATCAAGTAGAAAAAGGTAAAATCAAACAACAACACTTAAAAACATAACCCCCCCATAAAAACATTCCACTGACAATAGGCCTACCATACCTATTTAGCTAGACACATAATCCCTCCTGTGTTTGCTTGCTTTCAAACTTCAAATATGCAAATATATGTGTATATACATATGTTACAACTCGAGATTGAGCGAGGCAAAATCCCACTATTATTTATGTAAACCTCCACTTAAAAACAAAGTACTAGACCACTACTCACACCTACATCTATCAATATAGTAGTCTACAATTGGAATCCTCCAATCATAGGAAAGAGCTGAAGCCATTACTCTCATTGAGTCCTTGTGGAGCCATGGAACCAAGACGATATATCCATTTACATTCAAGTCTTGCTAGCGCAAGGCCTAGATCGCCCCCCCTTGGGCCCAATTGACCTGATCAATAACCTGGAATTTTAACCCCATAGGGTTGCATCCATGGAGCCTATGAAAGTGGTGCAGCAATGTCTTTAGGGTAGATATATCTTTAGCTGTCTGCGCATTGCGAATATCTTTAAGATGTTCAAGGGCTCGAACTTTAAATTCTCGTGTGGTTAAACCTATATAGATCTTCGCACATGGGCATTCAGCCTGATATATAATACCACTAGACGAACAGTTCAATATTCTCCGTATAGCATACGTTCTAGATCCGTCATGATTCTTAAATATCTTGGTCTTTACACAATTACCGCACGCCTTACACAGGCCACATGGATAAAAGCCATTCAGGGGGTTACCGGTGAAAGATTTTTTAACAGGACCAGTTTCATAATTTTCTACTTGATTTGAATTATTCTAGCCAAGGAACTAGTGTCATTCGATGTGCATGATTGCAGTGATGGAAGTGGGATGACATGCATAGGGATCCATGTATGGCGATCTATAATGTTGGATATAGTGTGATATTCTTGAGAACCTACAACAAGTGGATGATGGAAAAAGAAAGAAAGGGAAGAAAAATGTGTGCCACATATACAACATATGACGTCCGGTGCATATGGACTTTGGAAATAATATATAGTTGCTACGTACGCACTTTTGATATATGTGTAGCAAATGATGCCAGATATACCATAGTTGGCTTTTATTAAGTATTATCCATTGTTACATGCTGGTTTGAAATACTGTAAAGGGACATATATATAGTTATGCAATAATGGACACAAAAAATTCTTTTTCTGATGGATGATGTATGGAATCTTTTTATTTGTTGATGTTTAGGCTATATGGGGATCACCGGTACAGCGCAGATGGAGTGTGGATATGATAAATCGATTGTCTATTGGGGCTGTGTCGGTCATCCTCCTATCATATTTCATATATTGTATTGTGTTTGCATGGAATACCAGTGAATGTGTATATGCTTTACAATTTTCACACGTAATATTTATTACATATGAATGTTATTCCAGTATGTGACATCATTGCCGGTAGTGCGCATGCTCTGTTGTTCCGCTCCTCAGACTTCCGGACGTGCGTACATTGTGTGCCCTAAAACGTGATGATGTTTGCGGGTCGGCACGCGCAGCCCGGAAGTCCCCTTATAAGGAGGAAGCGGCAGCATCGTCATGCGCCTACGTACAACGGAAGTAGCTTATGCTACGTAATGATGAAAGCACGTTAGGACATTGTTCATTGGCTGGATTACGGTAGTGCGCATGCTCTGTCGTTCCGCTCCTTAGACTCCCGGATGTGCGTACATTATGTGCCCTAAAGCGTGGTGACGTTTGCGGGTTGGCATGCGCAGTCCGGAAGTCCTGTCTTAAGGAGGAAGCGGCAACATTATTATGCGCTCACATACACCGGAAGTAGCTTATGTTATGTAATGATGAAAGCACGTTACGACACTGTTCATTGGCTGGATTACAATATATAAACACAGACGTTTCCCCACTCTGACACGCCCCCTTTTGATAAAGCGAGTGGCGAAACGTACGTCAGGGGTGGAGGGACGCATGGCCAATCAATTCATTGTATAATGTAAGTACTTTCAATCTGTTGTGATGTTAATCATTGTGTAACTAGCGGCATTGGTTCGCTGTGTTATTTCATACAGACAGTTTATAATTGTTCAACCAGACGATGGATTTCCGGTTGCTAAACGAGTGGAACATGATGGGATGATTCATCTGGGGTGATGGAAGGTGGTGTGGCATATAAGATGGCGGTATCGGCTATTACCATTACTATACAATATGTCAGCCTGTGTTGAGGATTTATAAATAATAGGTAAGCCGATCCAGCCATATAATTGTGACCTGTGGCCATATACCATTGCCTAAGATGAAAATAGACCCCTTTTTGTCCCAGTATGCATCAAACTGAAGTAACAGGACAATAGATGGTGTGATATATTTTAATGTTTACTGTCTTATGTGATATTTCTAATTACAATGGATAGGAATGATATTTTAGACTCTGGAACCATGTGCCCCCCAGGTGGCTCTCTTGTTTGATATTGCTAATTGAATAAATTTATTGAAAATAAAATAAGATTTTATAGTAAATTGTATCGATTCACTTCATTCTTGGTCGGTACTCCGGTGCCAAGTTTTGGTAGTTCAGTGTAACTGAAGTGTAAATAAATATTGGACTTAGGTAATTAATTGTTGTTTCTGTTTGATAAACAGTGTGTCCAAAGTTTCATAATATGGATTTCAAAGCCAAGGAGACACTTTGGCTATCCAAGGCAACTGAATTATTCAAACAGGGAGCCCCATCTGTCAGTATTAAAAAATCCACAGACAATAAGGAGTATATGAGACAACATAAGAATTTGCTGCATAAAAAAGTTAAATTGTGGTGGAACAAAACTTCGCTAAATAATTATTATTCCCAGAAAATCATTCCACGTGGTCTCAGGATACAAGTTTATCCGTCATTCGATTTACATAATGATACCTTGATCGAGAGATGGAAAAAGGCTGCTGAAACCTGCTCCTTGGAATTTATTCAAATCATTATTGATAATAACCTCTTGTCTTTAAAAAAGATTGATGAGGAGATAGAGGTCTTGATGGAGTCGATTAAAAAAGATATGGCCCTCGACCAACTCAATAAATATATGAGTGAAGTGGAAAAGGAGCTGGATAAATGGGAGCAGGAGATAAGCCAAAATAAAATGAAAAAGTATCAAAGAGACCTTGGTGATTTTGAAAATAACAAAATTTATAGGTGGCAACTGAAAGGAAATATGCCACAGAAATCAAGATTACAGAAAAGTAAATCTGGGAGTAATAATAATATATCTGTATCAGATAGTTATGCATCCTCCAGCGATATGGAGGAGGTTGGTGATATTTTTCAGAGAACACGGGCCAAACATAAAGGCAGGAAACAAGTACCATGAGATCTTCAAAAATCCCAGTGATCAACATAAGAAAAGAGATCAATATAAGGTAATTAACCTTTCTAAGTATGAATTGACCAAGACAAAGCTAGATGTTTTGGAAAAAGGTCTTACCTTTTCTCCCTCACAGCCTCTGGATAAATTTGTTGCTGTTAAGGACATCCACCTATTTTCACGGAAGTTAATTCTTTGCCGCTTACATTCTAAATCTAGCGGGGGTGAGATGTTAAGCACAGAGGCTGAGAGGGAGGCATTAGAGGCTTTGGAATCTTTGGCCTCGGAAAGTGATGATAGCACTGTTAAGAAATTTCCGACACATATGTGGGGTAAGTCCAAGAACTTTCCTTCCCTCTCTCTATGCCCAGCGGTGGAAATATTCACCAGGTTTGTCACCAAAGATATTGAGCAGATGCCTTTTAAAAATTTCTCATTATAACCTAATTTAACATCTGAAGAAAGTAAGGCGTTGAAGGATCTGGGCCAGCTACAGGGGGTTTTATTTATACCCGCTGACAAAGGCGGAAACCTCGTAGTCTGGCCCGTGGATCTTTATGAGAAACAGGCATATAGTTTATTGGGTGATACTAGATGTTATAGGATCTTACCCAATAATCCTACGGCTCAATACAAGGGCAAGTTGGTTGGTATCCTAGAAAGGGCTTTTAATGAGGGCCTGATACCAAAAAAAATTTTGGACGCAGTTAAGAAATTACACCCACGCCTACCCACCATGTATCCGATTCCCAAGATACACAAAAACCCGAGCGATCCACCGGGCAGACCAATTATATCAGGTAACAGTAGCCTTTGTGAACTCGTCTCCGTCACCATAGATCATTTCCTCAAGCCCATTGTGGCTACTCTACCTTCATATATAAAAGATACTACCTCGGCTCTTCGGAGGATCGGCAATTTGCATGTGGAGGAGGGAATGATCATGGTGACGGCAGATGTCGAATTGTTGTACACCTCGATTCGTCATAAGGATGGCCTTAAAGCGGTAGAGTGGTTTCTCCGCACCAGTAGTCTTGACGCATCCACTGCTTAACTACTTGTGACACTGCTGGATTTTGTGTTAAGTCATAATTTTTTCACTTTTAACAAAAAAATATTTTTACAGTTACAAGGTACTGCGATGGGGGCCTCATGCGCCCCCTCGAATGCTAATTTATTTTTGGGATTTTGGGAAAGACAAATTTTTTGGGGGGATGATTTGCCAGCAGTGTCGAAGGTTCAGGAGTGGATGCATTATATAGACGACGTGTGTTTTTTGTGGATGGGTACCAGTCAGGAGCTGGACAGATTCATGGTGGGTTTAAATACCAATGAGAAAAACATAAAACTGACCTATAAGAGTGGAATCCAACTGGAGTTTCTTGACATTATGATCAGCATTGATGGGAAAGGTGATATAACTACAGACATGTACCGCAAGCCCACGGCTACGAACTCCCTGCTACATGCGTCCTCTGCGCATCTGCCCTCGATTATACGAGGTATACCTGGGGGCCAATTTTTGAGGGCCAGAAGATTATGCTCCACTATGGACAACTTTAACAAGCAGGCGGGTGACATAGCACGGAGGTTTGCGGAGCGTGGTTATAGTCAATGCAATATCAAAAGTGGATATGGGAAGGCTCTCAGAAGCAATAGAGATGATCTGCTATATGGTACCCATGTTAAACAAGATAAAATTTCGGATGGTACAACTCGCATTATCACCACATATAACTCGAGATGGAGTGAGCTGAAATCTATCATAGACAAACACTGGAGGGTACTTATGGTGGACCCCATCTTGAAAAGAGAGTTGTCAAAGACACCACAGATGGTGGCGAGATGGTCGCGAAATTTACGCAACATTCTCGTTCACAGCCATTATGAAACTGGTCCTGTTAAAAAATCTTTCACCGGTAACCCCCTGAATGGCTTTTATCCATGTGGCCTGTGTAAGGCGTGCGGTATTTGTGTAAAGACCAAGATATTTAAGAATCATGACGGATCTAGAACGTATGATATACGGAGAATATTGAACTGTTCGTCTAGTGGTATTATATATCAGGCTGAATGCCCATGTGCGAAGATCTATATAGGTTTAACCACACGAGAATTTAAAGTTCGAGCCCTTAAACATCTTGAAGATATTCGCAATGCGCAGACAGCTAAAGATATATCTACCCTAAAGACATTGCCGCGCCACTTTCATAGGCTCCATGGATGCAACCCTAGGGGGTTAAAATTCCAGGTTATTGATTAGGTCAGTTTGGGCCCAAGGGGGGGGGGGGGGCGATCTAGGCATTGCGCTAGCAAGACTTGAATGTAAATGGATATATCGTCTTGGTTCCATGGCCCCACAAGGACTCAATGAAAGTAATGGCTTCAGCTCTTTCCTATGATTGGAGGATTCCAATTGTAGACTACTATATTGATAGATGTACAGTGCCTACAATTAGTATTCAACCCCCTGCAGATTTAGCAGGTTTACACATTCGGAATTAACTTGGCATTGTGACATTTGGACTGTAGATCAGCCTGAAGTGTGAAATGCACTGCAGCAAAAAAGAATGTTATTTCTTATTTTTATTTTTTTTTAAATTGTGAAAAGTTTATTCAGAGGGTCATTTATTATTCAACCCCTCAAGCCACCAGAATTCTGTTTGGTTCCCCTAAAGTATTAAGAAGCATTTCAGGCACAAAGAACAATGAGCTTCACATGTTTGGATTAATTATCTCTTTTTCCAGCCTTTTCTGACTAATTAAGACCCTCCCCAAACTTGTGAACAGCACTCATACTTGGTCAACATGGGAAAGACAAAGGAGCATTCCAAGGCCATCAGAGACAAGATCGTGGAGGGTCACAAGGCTGGCAAAGGGGTACAAAACCCTTTCCAAAGAATTGGGCCTACCTGTCTCCACTGTTGGGAGCATCATCCGGAAGTGGAAGGCTTATGGAACTACTGTTAGCCTTCCACGGCCTGGACAGCCTTTGAAAGTTTCCACCCGTGCAGAGGCCAGGCTTGTCCGAAGAGTCAAGGCTAACCCAACCCAAGGACAACAAGGAAGGAGCTCCGGAAAGATCTCATGGCAGTGGGGACATTGGTTTCAGTCAGCACCATAAGTAACGTACTCCACCGCAATGGTCTCCGTTACAGATGATCCCGTAAGGTACCTTTACTTTCAAAGCGTCATGTCAAGGCCCGTCTACAGTTTGCTCATGATCACTTGGAGGACTCTGAGACAGACTGGTTCAAGGTTCTGTGGTCTGATGAGACCAAGATCGAGATCTTTGGTGCCAACCACACACGTGATGTTTGGAGACTGGATGGCACTGCATACGACCCCAAGAATACCATCCCTACAGTCAAGCATGGTGGTGGCAGCATCATGCTGTGGGGCTGTTTCTCAGCCAAGGGGCCTGGCTATCTGGTCCGCATCCATGGGAAGATGGATAGCACGGCCTACCTGGAGATTTTGGCCAAGAACCTCCGCTCCTCCATCAAGGATCTTAAGATGGGTCGTCATTTCATCTTCCAACAAGACAACGACCCAAAGCACACAGCCAAGAAAACCAAGGCCTGGTTCAAGAGGGAAAAAATCAAGGTGTTGCAGTGGCCTAGTCAGTCTCCTGACCTTAACCCAATTGAAAACTTGTGGAAGGAGCTCAAGATTAATGTCCACATGAGACACCCAAAGAACTTGGAGAAGATCTGCATGGAGGAGTGGGCCAAGATAACACCAGAGACCTGTGCCGGCCTGATCAGGTCTTATAAAAGACGATTATTAGCTGTAATTGCAAACAAGGGTTATTCCACAAAATATTAAACCTAGGGGTTGAATAATAATTGACCCACACTTTTATGTTGAAAATGTATTAAAATTTAACTGAGCAACATAACTTGTTGGCTTGTAAAATTTATGCATCTGTTAATAAATCCTGCTCTTGTTTGAAGTTTGCAGGCTCTAACTTATTTGCATCTTATCAAACCTGCTAAATCTGCAGGGGGTTGAATACTACTTGTAGGCACTGTAGGTGTGAGTAGTCGTCTAGTACTTTATTTTTAAGTGGAGGTTTACATAAATAATAGTGGGATTTCGCCTCGCTCAATCTCGAGTTGTAACATATGCATATACACATATATTTGCATATTTGAAGTTTGTAAGCAAGCAAACACAGGAGAGATTATGTGTCTAGCTAAATAGGTATGGTAGGCCTATTGTCAGTGGATTGTTTCTATGGGTGGGTTATGTTTTTAAGTGTTGTTGTTTGATTTTACCTTTTTCTACTTGATTTGATTTATTCTAGCCAAGGAACTAGTGTCATTCGATGTGCATGATTGCAGTGATGGAAGTGGGATGACATGCATAGGGATCCATGTATGGCGATCTATAATGTTGGATATAGTGTGATATTCTTGAGAACCTACAACAACAAGTGGATGATGGAAAAAGAAAGAAAGGGAAGAAAAATGTGTGCCACATAAACAACATATGATGTCCGGTGCATATGGACTTTGGAAATAATATATAGTTGCTACGAACGCACTTTTGATATATGTGTAGCAAATGATGCCAGATATACCATAGTTGGCTTTTATTAAGTATTATCCATTGTTACATGCTGGTTTGAAATACTGTAAAGGGACATATAGTTATGGAATAATGGACACAAAAAATTCTTTTTCTGATGGATGATGTATGGAATCTTTTTATTTGCCAATTTGTTGATGTTTAGGCTATATGGGGATCACCGGTATAGCGCCGATGGAGTGTGGATATGATAAATCGATTGTCTATTGGGGCTGTGTCGGTCATCCTCCTATCATATTTCATATATTGTATTGTGTTTGCATGGAATACCACAGTGAATGTGTATATGCTTTACAATTTTCACACGTAATATTTATTACATATGAATGTTATTCCAGTATGTGACATCATTGCTGGTAGTGCGCATGCTCTGTTGGTCAGCTCCTCAGACTTCCGGACGTGCGTACATTGTGTGCCCTAAAACGTGATGACGTTTGCGGGTCGGCGCGCGCAGCCCGGAAGTCCCCTTATAAGAAGGAAGCGGCAGCATCGTCATGCGCCTACGTACACCGGAAGTAGCTTATGCTACGTAATGATGAAAGCACGTTAGGACATTGTTCATTGGCTGGATTACGGTAGTGTGCATGCTCTGTTGTTCCGCTCCTTAGACTCTCGGATGTGCGTACATTATGTGCCCTAAAGCGTGGTGACGTTTGCGGGTTGGCATGCGCATCCGGAAGTCCTGTCATAAGGAGGAAGCGGCAACATTATTAAGCGCTCATATACACCGGAAGTAGCTTATGCTACGTAATGATGAAAGCACGTTACGACACTGTTCATTGGCTGGATTACAATATATAAACACAGACGTTTCCCCACCCTGACACGCCCCCTTTTGATAAAGCGAGTGGCGAAACGTACGTCAGGGGTGGAGGGACGCATGGCCAATCAATTCATTGTATAATGTAAGTACTTTCAATCTGTTGTGATGTTAATCATTGTGTAACTAGCGGCATTGGTTCGCTGTGTTATTTCATATAGACAGTTTAGAATTGTTCAGCCAGACGATGGATTTCCGGTTGCTAAACGAGTGGAACATGATGGGATGATTCATCTGGGGTGATGGAAGGTGGTGTGGCATATAAGATGGCGGTATTGGCTATTACCATTACTATACAATATGTCAGCCTGTGTTGAGGATTTATAAATAATAGGTAAGGCGATCCAGTCATATAATTGTGACCTGTGGCCATATACCATTGCCTAAGATGAAAATAAACCCCTTTTTGTCCCAGTATGCATCAAACTGAAGTAACAGGACAATAGATGGTGTGAAATATATTAATGTTTACTGTCTTATGTGATATTTCTAATTACAATGGATAGGAATGATATTTTAGACTCTGGAACCATGTGTCCCCCAGGTGGCTCTCTTGTTTGATATTGCTAATTGAATAAATTTATTGAAAATAAAATAAAATAAGATTTTATAGTAAATTGTATCGATTCACTTAATTCTTGGTCGGTACTCCGGTGCCACGTTTTGGTAGTTCACCTGCCATGATTAACCTATGACTTAGTGGCAGCTATAGGCTGCCATTAACTCCTTATTACCCCGATTGCCACTGCACCAGAGCAATTCGAGAAGAGCCGGGTAAGGTACCGGGACTGTCACAGGGGGACGTGTGCAATCCATAGGGGGCCATAGGCAGCACAGGGGGACGTATGCAATCCATAGGGGGCCATAGGCAGCACAGAGGAATGTGTGCAATCCATAGGGGGCCATAGGCAGCACAGGGGAACGTGTGCAATCTATAGGGGGCCATAGGCAGTACAGGGGAACGTGAGCAATCCATAGGGGGCCATAGGCAGCACAGGGGAACGTGTGCAATCCATAGGGGGCCATAGGCAGCACAGGGGAACGTGTGCAATCCATAAGGGGCCATAGGCAGCACAGGGGAACGTGTGTCAACACAAGGGGGCTATATTCAATATAAGGGGGCCATATCCAGATTAAAGGGGCTAATTTTAGGATGGGGGGCTATGAGGGACATATACCCTATATGATTTGTTAGACGGACACTGGCATTATAAGATGGACCCCATTTAACATTAAAAAAAAAAATCTCTTTTCCTTCACCAAATTTGGGGGTGCGTCTTATAATCAGGTGCGTCTTATAAAGCGAAAAATACAGAAATCTTCAAAATTAAAAAACTCAAAATGCACTGTTACAAATTATTAGGCACAGTAGAGTTTCTAAATTTTATATGTGTTTTAAAGAACTGAAAATGCTCATTTGTGGAATTTGCAGCATTATGAGGTCACATTCACTGAAATAAAAAGCTATTTAAATCCAAAACATCCTAATAGGCCAAGTTACATGTTAACATAGGAACCCTTCTTTGATATCACCTTCACAATTCTTGTATCCATTGAACTTGTAAGTTTTTGGAGAGTTTCTGCTTGAATTTCTTTGCATGATGTCAGAATAGCTTCCCAGAGCTTCTGTTTTGATGTGAACTGCCTCCCATCCTCATAGATCTTTTGCTTGATGATACTCCAAAGGTTCTCTATAGAGTAGAGGTCAGGGGAAGATGGTGGCCCCACCATGAGTACATCTCCTTTTATGCCCATAGCAGCCAATAACACAGAGCTATTCTTTGCAGCATGAGATGGTGCATTGTGATGCATGAAGAGGATTTTGCTTCTGAAGGCACGTTTCTGATTTTTGTACCATGGAAGAAAGTTGTCAGTCAGAAACTCTATATACTTTGCAGAGGTCATTTTCACACCTTCAAGAACCCTAAGGGTATGTGCGCACTAGGCGTTTTTTTCACGCTGCGTTTTTATGTGCGTTTTTGTCTTAAAAAACGCACCTGCGGCAAAAAAAACGCGGCAAAAACGCATGTGTTTTTACCACGTTTTGGTGCGTTTTTTGCTGCGTTTTTGCTCTCTGCGTTTTTAATCAGTGAACAATGCCATTAAAGATTGTTGATGAAAAAAAAAAAAAGGTCTTATGTCATTTCCTTCTCCAATATGTTCTTCATTGTATGCAGGAGAGCAGACAGCTGCAGATTTAGTGTATGTAGGAGAGCAGACAGCAGCTGCAGAACTACAAGGCTCAGCATCCTCCATCCAGGACTGTATGCAGGAGTTTTTTGCCAAAAAAGAAAAAAAATGACATGGGCGTCACTATATTTTTGTATGCTAGCCAGATACAGCAGGCAGGTACGGGCTGCTCCCAACCCCTAGCTGCCTATTTGTACCCGTCTGGCAATCAAAAATATAGGGAAGCCTCTTTTTTTTTATTTCATGAATTTCAAGAAATAATTTTAAAAAAAAATGACGTGGGCTTCGCCCAATTTTTGAGTCCAGCCAGGTACAACTAGGCAGCTGTGGATTGGAATCCGCAATGCATGGTGCCCATGCTTTCTGGGCACCCCGCTGCGAATTGCAGTCCGCAGCCACCCCAGAAAATGGCGCTTTCATAGAAGCGCCATCTTCTGGCGCTGTATCCAACTATTCCAGCTGCCCTGATGTCGGGTGGCTCGCTGGGTAATAATGGGGTTAGGGCTAGCTGTATATAGTCAGCTGGCCCTAAGCCCGAAATTCATGATGTCACGCCAATATTAGACATGGCCGCCATGAATTTCTAATAAAGATAAAAAAAAAACACAACACAGAAATATATTTTTATTAGAAATAAAACACAACACAATTAGTGACTCCATCTTTGTTGAAATAAAGAACACCCCTCCGCAGTAATCCTGGGTCAAGGGTCCCGCGCAGTCCAATCCGGATCCAATATCATCTGATCGGTTTGCTGGAAGGCGCAGGAGCAGAATGGATGTGGATCAAATGGACAAAGCTGTGTGGATAACGAGTTCTCTACACGAAGCTGGGAAGCAGGAGAGCGATCACACAAGATGGAGGCGCTTATTGTGAATACGTTTTCCAGTTTTGAACTCCCTTTTGTGGTCAGTGCTGGTGGTGCAGTTGATGTTTGGAGCGAAAGCTACACACCTGTGGAGGACTGGCAATCCGGGTCAGATTGGGCTATTTAACTAAGTAGTTTTCTCTGGTTACTTGCCGGTGTTCGATTGCTCCTGTGTGTTAAGGACATTCTGTAACCAGCTCTGCTCACTTCCAGAACTCCTCTCAGATAAGTGGTCTTTGTACCTTTGCTGTTTGTTTTCCACTTTCTTGTTGCTTTCTCTGCTTTGATACTAATGCATGATTCCTATTTTGTCTGTGTGAAGTTCGTGGTGGAATGGGATCATTCCCTGCTAGGAGTGTCTGTATACTTTGCTCCATGATTCTGCAAGGTTTGTGTTTGTCATGCTTTGTATTAATTCAGTCCCTCATCTGTATTAGTGTTTTTAGATCCCAGTAACATCTGAGTGCTGGTACAGTGGGGGAGAGGTTGTGTGACCTCAGGATTTTTCCATATCAGAAGTGCTGGTATATATTAGGGTTTTTACGGTTGCAGACAGTTGCTCTTTCCTATCCTTTCCTATAAAGATAGTTTGGACCTCACCTTTGCTGAATCTGTCTTTTCTGGTTTTGAATTGTATTTTTCTATATCACTGTAGCCTTTACATGTGGGGGGCTGGGGGGGCTATCTATTTATCTTTGGGGACTACTTCGAGGCAGATTAGCTTTCTTATATTTCTATCTGTGAGATTATTTAGTTCTCCGGCTTTGTCGAGGCGTCCAGATCATCGTAGGCACGTCCCACGGCTACTGTTAGTTGTGTGTCAGCCACTCTGTTGCCTTTTTGAGATTCCGCATTTTTGATTCTCCTCGGTCCCTGAATCATAACATTGAACTGGACCGCCCCTAGGTGAGTATAGTAAAAGTGTTTTTTTTTTTTTGCATTCCACAAAGCGGCCTGGGCTCTTCTATACAGCATTCTAGAATACTGTATATATGTAAATAAGGGCCCACTGGTGGTGGCCGCAGCTCATAAGGGAAAAACCCTTTAAATGGATAGTATACCACACAAAATAGATAATAAATAACATTTGCCAGATGTCTACTGTACACCAGCAGCATTTTTGAGTAAAAAAAAAAAAATCTATATAAAGTGGAACCTCGGTTTACGAGTAACTTGGTGTGCTAGCATTTTGCTATATGAGCAAAGCTTGCTGTAAATTTGTAACTCAGTTTACAAGCAAGCTTTGCTGTACGAACAAATACTCACCGCACACACTTCCGGTTCCGTACTTTCACTGCACTCTAACCCTCTCTTGCTGTCTGCACAAGAGAGGGTTAGAGCGCAGTGAAAGTACGGAACCGGAAGTGTGTGCGGTGAGTATTTGCTCGTACAGCAAAGCTTGCTTGTAAACTGAGTTACAAATTTACAGCAAGCTTTGCTCGTATAGTGAAATGCTAGCACACCAAGTTACTCGTAAACCGAGGTTCCACTTTATATAGATTTTTTTTTTTTTACTCAAAAATGCTGCTGATGTACAGTAGACATGCTGATCTGCCCTGCTGCATATGCAGTCTTTGACCTTTACTCACTACTGCGTATTGCACTACTTTTCAAAGTTAGAAAATTGTAACACTTTGAGACAGAAAGACGAAAGAGAAAGAGAACAGAGAAAAGTCAGAAAAAAAGACGACAAAAAAAAGACAGAAAAAAAAGACAACAGACAAAAAAGACGACAGACAAAAAAGACGACAGAAAAAGTCTAGATTGGTATAAAACTAAAGAAAAAAAAAATTGTGATACACAGCACAGAATGAATACAGCTACAGGCTGTAACCCCCGAGGTTCCACTTTATATAGATTTTTTTTTTTACTCAAAAATGCTGCTGATGTACAGTAGACATGCTGATCTGCCCTGCTGCACATGCAGTCTTTGACCTTTACTCACTACTGCGTATTGCACTACTTTTCAAAGTTAGAAAATTGTAACACTTTGAGACAGAAAGACGAAAGAGAAAGAGAACAGAGAAAAGTCAGAAAAAAAGACGACAAAAAAAAGACAGAAAAAAAAGACAACAGACAAAAAAGACGACAGACAAAAAAGACGACAGAAAAAGTCTAGAATGGTATAAAACTAAAGAAAAAAAAACTGTGATACACAGCACAGAAAGAATACGGCTACAGGCTGCAACCCCCGGCGGTGTGCGTTATCTTGGCGAAGAGGAACTGCATGCAGATTTTTAATTTTTAAAAAACAATGTGCGGTCCCTCCCCCCCATTTTGATACCCAGCCATGATAAAGCTGACAACTGGTATTCTCAGGCTGGCAAGGCACATGCTTATGGGGCTCCTCCCAAGCTAAAACTTGCAACCTGCAGCCGCCCAGGATTGTCGCATCATTAGATAGATTTTCCTGGAACTTTACCCGACTCATCCTGATTACCCTGGTGCGGTGACAATTGGTTTAATAAGGGGTTACTGACAGCTCACTGTTGCCACTAAGCCCTACATTATTACTAATGGGAGGAGTCTATGAGACCACCCATTACTAATCTGTAAGTGAACAGAAACAGAAAAAGAAAAAAAACCTTTATTTGAAAAAATGTTTCACCAACATAATAACCACAAAAACACCCCTGCATGTCCGACGTCATCCACACGAGGTCCCATGACGCAAACCAAAGGCACAGTGCGAGGGCACAGAACATGACATCACTTTTGAGAAAGACGACACGCCAAAACGCAAGTTGGGAAAGGGAGCACTCCTGGGCAGTCAGGTAATTGGTTTGGCTTGTGTTACACTATATAGCACGAGTGAGTGGCATTCACTATATATGTGGGGCTACCAGTGGGATTCATTCATATATGTATGTGGCACTGATGATGATTAATTGCCATGTCCGGTTACCGGTTTGTATATTATTTTGTTGCTGTACACTACATCTAGGACGAAATTAGTTGCAGCTGCCCACTATAGTATTACATGCATCACCTTAATTATTCATAAAAATATTTTGGGTAATACAATCTGCCCAGTGGTGTATGCCCCCTATAGTTTGGGTACCCCCGGGTTTTCAGGTAATTGAATTGTATTGGTTATACTATATGGTATTTGAGAGTTGTGCTTATTACACATGTGAGGCTGCTATTGTATTCCATCTATTCATATATGTGATATTGAAGTTGACTAATTGTTACATTTGGTTACTGGTCTTTAGGATTGCTGTGCTTTATATTTAAGATATACTAATTAATTGCAGCTGTCCACTATATACACATTGTTCATCACATTATTGATACCTAAAATAATAACTTATGGTATCTTGATACTTAATAACTCTTAGTGTACTTTAATATTTTGTCTAAATTTTATCTGCAGAGTAGTGTGCCCCCTATTGGTTAATCTCACCATTATTCTTGTCCACCATTTTTAATCTTGTTTGTTCATTTTTATAATAATAAAAAAATGTCTTAAATTTGTTAGTCTTTTTTGAGCAATTGGTTGTAGATTAAAATTGTTTAGCACAGACGGATAGTGGTAGGATGACCAAGTTTGAATACTGGGTAAAATTTTGACTAATCTTGTTATGAAGTATATTCTGACTTAACTGTGGCCTTCAAGCAGAGACTGAGCCAAAGCGATGAGCCATGACGTCACTCAGGTTATCTGCGGTCACAGCTGGAGGTTCCCACGGTCCTCCAACCTATGACCACAGGTAATCTGACCTCAGGTGACCTCATTAAACTCAGTGACTTCACCTCAGATGAGATGACAGACCTGCATATCTTGGAAGAAAGCTGCAATCGACAAGTGTGCTACTATAAGTGTACTATAATGAATTAGACCAGAATTTAATATGATGCACTTGGTCATTCATCATCACTGCTCTCTAGTCATCATCTAAATCATAGCGTTTATGCTTTTCCCAGGTATGTTTGAAACCTACTCCATTTTTCCCATGATCTGATTTCCCCTGCCTGTGTACATTTGTCAGTTTGGTATGTTTGTAACTGACCACTCCATCACTCCCTCACCACTTTTCTTTATGACCCACTTGCTTTATTCACCACATCTGGGCCCAGCTTTGATTTAAAGAGAACCTGTCAGGTGCAATATGCACCCAGAACCACAAGCAGTTCTGGGTGCATATTGCTAAGCCCTGCCTAACCGTCCCTGTATCTAGTAGCATAGATAAAGAGATCTTTAGAAAACGTATTTCTAAAGATCTTTTATCATATACTAATGAGTGCAGGGATTAGTTGCAAGGGAGTTATATCCCCTGACTAGTCCACCCTCTTAGCATGTTAGTACACCCACAGGACATGCCAACATGCTATTCAATGCAGCATCACCAGCAGTGATGCACATACCTGTGTTCGCTATGACCGCTGTTCTGAATGTCCAAAAAAACAAAAACAAAAAAAATGCTCCTTCACCCCAATTCCACTACCACCCTCCATTAAGCTCCCCTCTTTTGAACTGCACGCTGTCCATATCTACTTCCCCTTCATCTGGCTGTCATCTACTGCCTCCTCAGGGCCAGTCACCACCTTTCTTGACCACTTAATTTCCTTTCCGCTAACATACCCAGCATCATCATGAGATATTTCAACATTTCCATTGACACGTTCCACTCAGCTGTCTCTAAACTGTTAAGACTCACTTCCTCCTTTGGCCTCACTCAATAGTCCTCTGGAGCTAGTCATAAAGATGGCCACACACTGGTCCTCATCTTCACCCACCTCTGTTCCCTATGTAACCTCCCAAACTCACCTCTCACTTTGTTTGACCACAACCTACTTACATTCTCTTCCGTCTCTTCTCCAAGTACACAACCCCACTCCAAAGTTTCACACTCTTGCAGAAATCTGAAACACCTTGATTTACACTAACTTTCTCAGTCCCTTCTCTAGCTTCTTTACAGGACGCAGATGCTGCTGCCGCCACTTTATTTAATACCACAATCTTTGCAGCTCTAGAGTAGGCTACCCCCTCACGCATACCAAACCCCGCAAGATCACCAGGCAACCTTGGCACACAAGCCAGATTAAAGAACTTAGATGGGCTTCCAGTACTGCTGAGCAGAGATGGAATAGGTCTCATTCCATCAAGCACTTCATCACATTCAAACAGTCCCTCCCCACTAACTGCTGAAAAACAAACCTACTTCTTATCTCTCATAGCCACCCTCACAACCAGAAACAAATAGTGAAAACTTTCAACTCTCTCCTCCATCCCCCAGCTCACCTTCCTCTCCTCTCAACTGAGGACTCTGCATCTGTCTTCAAGCAGAAGACTGACATCAGATTAAACTTTTGCCCACAATCCTCACAGCCACTCCCCACAACTACTCAGCCCTCTTCCTCCAAAATCAGTTTCTCCACCATGACAGAAGATCATCTTTCCTCTCTTCTCTCAAGATCACATCTCACCACCGGTCCAGTTAACCCACTCATGTTCCACCTCATCCCCAATCTCATCACAGTCTTCATGCCAAGTCTTCATGCCAACCCTAACCCATCTCTTCAACCTATCACTAACAACTGGTATATTCCGGTCATACTTTAAACATGCCTCGATAACACCCATCATCAAAAAGCCTTCCCTTGACTCATTCTCTGTCTAGTTATTGCCCCATATATATCCCTTCACCACTATGCCTCAAAACTACTGGAACAGCATGTACATCTTGAACTGTCCTCCCACTTCTTCTTGCTCCCTCTTTGACCAGCTACAATCTGGCTTCCAACCACATCATTCCACTGAAACTGCACTAACTAAAGTCAACAATGACCTACTAACTGCCAAAGCCAAGCAACACTACTCTGTCCTCCTCTTCCTGAGGTGAGGCAGAGTTTAATAAGGTCACCTGAGGTCAGGTTATCTGTGGTCATAGGTTCAGGACTATGGGAACCTCCATCTGTGGCCGTAAATAACCTGATCTGCCTGAAGCCCACAGTGTCCTGTCATGTTCTGTACACGCTGTGCCTTCAGTATGTAGCAGTGCTGGAATCGCCGTAGGACCATGTGGGGATTAAGTTAGACCTGCAGGGGTGTTTTGGGGGTCAATTGACGAAAGAGGGTGATTTTTGTATTTTATTTCAAATAAAGGATTTTTTCAGCGTTTATTTTAACTTACAGATTAGTAATGGGGATTGGAGGGAGGGGGGTTGTCTCGTTAGCCTCACATTACAAATCAAGGGAGGGATTAGTGACAACTGTGAGCTGTCATTAACCCCTTTTTACCCAGACTGCCACTGCATAAGGGCACATCGGGAAGAGCCGGGTCAAGTGCCGGGATTGTTGCATCTAATGCAGGGGTGTCAAACTTGGCTGGGTGTATGGGCCGCACAGAGGAAATAAATAATTTGGGGGGCCGCATTCTTTGCAGGACAAGTGACATTTTTTTTGGTACCTTTTTTTTTTAACACACCTTTGGAACACTGGTTTTGAACATTTTTCACTTATTTATTATAACAAACGTGCACGTTCTTTGTTTAAATATTACAAAAAAAAAAAATTTGATAGTAAGAAAAAACCAGTCTTTTTTTTAACATTTTATCCCTTTCTTGTAACTAATAGTGTTACAATTAGCACCATATAGTAATTTTGGCCAACATCCTTTAGTAATATTCCCCATCCTTGTCTCCTTGTAGTATTGTGCCCCATCTTACCCCCCAACCTACAGTAATGTGCCCATCCTTGTCCCCATCTTGTAGTAATGTGCCTCATCCTTATCCCCATCCTATAGTAATGTCCCCATCCTATAGTAATGTCCCCATCCTATAGTAAGGCTGCTTTGCTTTCACACATCTGTTTTTTTGCCGTCAGGCACAATCCAGCGAATTGCGGATAAAACGGATCCGGCATTGGATTTGTTTTATTCCCCATAGACTTGTATTAGCGCCGGATTGTGCCGGTTGGCCATACGTTGCATGCAATTTCTTCGTCCGGCTGCCAGAAAGGACGCAGCATGGAACGTTTTTTTTGTCTCCGGCAAAAAAACGGACCGCGCTGGATCCGTCGCTGTCCAGCATGTTGTATAATGGAAGCCCATGGGCGCCGGATCCATCGTCATCCGACATATGACGGAATCCAACGACGGATCCGTTGTTTTGAACTGAGCATGCTCAGTATCACAACGGATCCGTCAAAACAACAGAAGAAACGCATGGAAAAAACTGATGCGATGGACCCTTTTTTCGCCAGATCCGTCGCATCAGTTTTTATGCCGGATCGTGCCTGACAGTGAATAACAGATGTGTGAAAGCAGCCTAGTATGCCCATCCTTGTCCCCATCTTATAGTAATGTCCCCCAGCCTATAGTAATGTCCTCGGCCTTGTCCCCACCTATCGTAATGTGCTTATCCTGTAGTAATGCCCCATCCTATAGTAATGTCCCAATCTTATAGTAATGTTCTCCATCCTTGTCCCCTTGCAGTAATGTCCCTATCCTGTAGTACTGTGCCCATACTATAGTAATGTCCACATCATATAGTTATGAGCCCATCTTTGTCCCCATCCTGTAGTAAATAGCCCATCCTATAGTAATGTCCCCATCCTATAGTAATGTGACCACCTTTTCCTCATCCTGTAGTAATGTGGCCATCCATGTCCCCATCCTGCAGTAATGTCCCCATTCAATAGTAAGGTGTTCATCCTATAGTAATGTCCCCATCCTATAGTAATGTGCCCACCTTGTCCCCATCGTATAGTAATGTGCCCACCTTGTCCCCATCGTATAGTAATGTGCCCACCTTGTCCCCATCCTATAGTAATGTCCCTATCCAATATTACTGTGCCCATCCTTGTAATGTCCCCATCCTATAGTAATGTCCCAATCCTATAGTAATGTCCCCAGCCTTATCCTCATCCCATAGTAATGTACCCACCTTGTCCCCATCATTTAGTAATGTTCCCAGCCTTGTCCCCATAATATAGTAATGTCCCCAGCCTTGTCCCCATCCTATTGTAATGTGTCCACCTTGTCCCCATCCAATAGTACTGTCCCCAGCCTGGTCCCCATCCCATAGTAATAATTACTGCGGCCCCTGCACCGGCCACGATAGTCAACAGGGGGACGCTCCTGGGGGCTGTACGAAGCAGCCTGAGGGGCCGCATGTGGCCCGCGTGTTTGAGACCTCTGATCTAATGGATGCAACAATCCTGGGAGGCTGCTATTTTTAGGCCGGGGCTGCCCAATAACCAAGGGCCCCCCAGCCTGAGAATACTAGCCCCCAGCTGTTGGCTTTATCACGGCTGTGTATCAAAATTGTGGAGGGGATCGCATGCTGGTTTTTTAATACAAAAAAAATAAATAAAAAATAAAAAGACACAGCCCACGTGATTGGATGCAGTAAGACACACTGTCACACAGGCTGGGGGTGAGGTCTGACTGCAACCAATCACAGATGCCGAGACTGCCAGTGGGCAGGGGAAGCAGTGCATATGCCTGAGGGTAAGGAGCGGTTCCGGAAGTAGAGTTACAGCAGCGCGAGAGACTGGTAAGTATAACACACTTGCATTAATCCCTGTTATGATCCGGAACCATGGAAGACCACCACAAATCATTGGCAAAAAGGTGACAAGAGCATTGGCAACTAATCTGGCCGCCATCCCCTTACTAACCAACACAACTAGAAGTAGCCGAGGGGTGAACTAACATCCTGTGCACCGCGAACCCAGCCGGAGAACTAACTATCCTAAAGGTAGGAAAGATGAATAACTCTCTGCCTCAGAAAAATAGACAAGAATAGCAAGCCCCCTACATTCAAAGACTGCGGTGATATAGGAAAAACACAATACACAGGTAGATGACAGGATTAGCAAAAGGTGAGGCCCCCGCTGACTAAAATAGGAAAGAACAGGAAAGGGACTGATGGTAGCCAGAGAAAAACCCTGCAAAATACCAACTTCCTGATAGTACAAAAAAGGCCCTCAGATCGCTCGATCTGAACTGCGTCCTATACCAGGTGCCCTTGTCATACCAATGAATAGAAAACAAGAATTATAACAAATTCAACAAGCCATAAACACATGGACCCAAAGGAGCTATACTCCACACAGAACGGCAGGGAGTTCCTCAACAATCCACTGAGGGGGAAAATCCCTGGAAGGAAATAAACTGAAACCAACCACAACAAATGACAAACCCAGATAAGCAAAGAACCAGACAATAAATAAAGATCAAGAACTTATCTGGAATGGATGTGGTGTAGAGCAGGATTAAGCAGGCTAGAGATACAAAGAACAACTGACATCCGGCAACAGCCTGCAATCAGACCAGGACTTAAATAGGCAGAGAGTTAGGAAAGGAAACACCCACTGCACAACACACCTGGTCTCTATCCAAACCCTTCCTGGCCACCAGAGGGAGCCTCCCAGCAGCCAAGACATAACTAACATTCACAACAGTACCCCCCCCCTTGAGGAGGGGTCACCGAACCCTCACCCACGCCACCGGGTCGCTCGGGATGAGCATGATGGAAGGCGCGAACCAACCTGTCCGCATGAATGTCAGAAGCCACAACCCAAGAGTTATCCTCCTGCCCATAACCCTTCCATTTTACAAGGTACTGAAGCTGACGCCTACTGCGACGGGAATCCAGAATTTTTTCAACCTCATACTCCAGATCCCCTTGTACCAAAACAGGGTCAGGAGGCGCTGCTGCAGGAACTGCCGGCTCCACATGTTTCTTCAACAAGGACTTATGGAAGACATTGTGAATCTTAAATGACGCAGGCAGAGTCAAACGGAAAGATACAGGATTAATAATCTCCGAAATCTTATAAGGTCCAATAATTCTGGGCTTAAATTTAGGAGACGGAACTCTCATAGGAATATTTTTAGAGGACAACCACACCATGTCCCCTACTTTAAACCGGGGACCAACAGTCCGACGCCGGTTGGCAAACTTTTGGGCAGTTTCTTGGGACTGAAACAATTTATCCACTACCTGCCCCCAAATCTGCTGCATTCAGTTGACCACCAAATCCACCCCCGGACAGTCAGACGCCTCAAGCTGCCCTGAGAGGAACCTAGGGTGATACCCAAAATTGCAGAAAAAGGGGGACACCAACGTGGTAGAGCTAGCTCTATTGTTAAGGGCAAATTCAGCCAAAGGCAAAAACGAAACCCAGTCATCCTGATCCGCAGAAACAAAACACCGTAAATAGGTCTCCAGGGTCTGGTTAGCCCTTTCAGTCTGACCGTTGGTCTGAGGATGAAACGCCGAGGAGAAAGACAGCTGAACACCCAATTTGGAGCAAAAAATCCTCCAAAACCTGGATACAAACTGCACCCCTCTGTCAGAAACAATGTTTTCGGGAATACCATGCAAACGGACAACATGTTGCAAAAACAAAGGCACCAACTCTGATGAAGACGGCAACTTAGAAAGGGAAACCAAGTGGACCATCTTGGAGAATCTGTCACAGATCACCCAAATCACAGTCATTTTCTGAGAGACGGGAAGCTCTGAAATAAAATCCATAGAGATGTGCGTCCAAGGTTTCTTAGGTACAGGCAAAGGCAATAATAGCCCACTAGAACGTGAACAACAGGGCTTGGACCTAGAACAAACTCCACACGACTGCACAAAACGACGGACATCTCGGGACAGGGAAGGCCACCAAAAAGAGCGTCTCACAAGATCCCGAGTACCAAAAATGCCAGGATGACCCGCCAAAACAGAGCAATGAACCTCAGAGACAACTCGGTCTCTCCATTGGTCTGGAACAAACAGTTTCCCTGTAGGACATCTCTCAGGTTTATCCTCCTGAAATTCCGCCAGTGCCAACCGCAGATCAGACGAAATAGCCGAGAAAACTACACCATCATTCAGGATAGTAGACGGTTCGACAACCTCCAAAGAGTCAGTGCAGAAACTCCTGGAAAGGGCATCGGCCTTAACATTCTTGGTGTCCGGCAAAAAAGAGACCACAAAATTAAACCGGGTAAAAAACAAAGCCCACCTGGCCTGCCGAGGATTCAACCTCTTGGCCGATTCCAGATAGATGAGATTCTTGTGGTCCGTAAGCACCACAACTTGATGCCTAGCCCCCTCCAACCAATGCCTCCACTCTTCAAATGCCCACTTCATAGCCAATAATTCCCGGTTCCCCACATCATAATTCCGTTCAGAAGGAGCAAACTTCCGAGAGAAAAAGGCACAGGGCTTAAGTTTACCCGAAGTAGCGTCTCGTTGAGACAGAACAGCACCTGCTCCGATCTCTGAGGCATCGATCTCAACTTGAAATGGGCGAGACACATCAGGTTGCTGCAGAACTGGGGCAGAAGTGAATCGCCTTTTAAGCTCCTGGAAGGCCACAATAGCCTCAGGGGTCCAATGCTCAGCATCAGCTCCCTTCTTTGTCAAATCTGTCAGAGGTTTGACAATGGCAGAAAAATTGGCTATAAATTTACGGTAAAAATTAGCAAACCCCAAAAACCGCTGCAGGGATTTTAGAGAAGTCGGTTGCACCCAGTCGTAAATAGCCTGAACCTTAACCGGGTCCATTTCAATAGCGGAGGGAGACAGGATGAAGCCCAAAAAGGAAATCCTTTGCACCCCAAAGAGGCACTTTGACCCCTTAACGTACAGTGCATTATCCTTAAGTATCTGAAAAACATCCCGTACTTGCCCCACATGAGAGTCCCAATCATCAGAAAAAATCAATATGTCATCCAAATACACAATAAAAAATTTACCAATAAGGTCCCGAAAAATATCATTCATGAAGGACTGGAAGACGGAGTTTGCATTAGTGAGCCCAAAAGGTATCACTAGGTACTCAAAATGCCCCTCAGGAGTATTAAAAGCCGTCTTCCATTCATCACCCTCCTTAATACGGATGAGATTATACGCACCCTTGAGATCCAGTTTCGTAAACCATTTGGCACTCTGCACTCTAGAAAACAGATCAGACATCAGAGGCAAAGGGTACTGATATTTGACCGTAATTTTATTAAGAAGACGGTAATCAATACAAGGCCTCAACGAACCATCTTTCTTAGCAACAAAGAAGAAGCCAGCACCCAAAGGAGAAGAGGAGGGCCGAATGTGCCCCTTCTCCAATGATTTTCTGATGTATGACCGCATGGCATCATGTTCGGGCACAGACAAGTTGAAAATTCGCCCCTTGGGAAATTTACAACCGGGCACCAACTCAATGGCACAGTCACAGTCCCGATGTGGGGGCAGAGAATCAGATTCCTGGTCATTAAATACATCACGGAAATCAGACAAGAAAGCCGGAACATCAACTGCCTGAGCAGACGTGAACGACACGGAAAGGTCCTGATGCAAACCTTGACAACCCCAACTAGTTACCGACAAGGATCTCCAGTCAAGAACCAGATTATGGGTCTGCAACCACGGAAATCCCAGTACCAAGGTGTCCTGTAGATTATGCAATACTAAAAATGTACAAGTTTCCTGATGCGCTGGTGCAACTCTCATAGGCACCTGGGTCCAAAATTGGGGTTTATGTTCTGCCAAAGGGGTAGCATCAATGCCTCTTAAAGGAATAGGAGTTTGCAAAGGAACCATGGGGAAACCACAATCCCTAGCAAACCCAAAATCCATCCAATTGAGCGCTGCCCCTGAGTCCACAAAGTCAAATGCAGAAAAGGAAGACAATGAGCAAATCAATGTGACAGACAAAAGAAACTTTGGTTGCAAAGAACCCACAGTAACAGAAGTAGCCAATCTCCTTTCACGTTTAGGGCAGACAGAGATGTTATGAGAAGCATCTCCACAATAGAAGCACAGTCTATTCTTCCGTCTAAACCCCTGCCAACTAACATTAGAAAGGACCCTATCACACTCCATAGGCTCCAAAGGCTGTTCCACAGGCACAAAACCAGCAGGTATCTTCCTGCGCTCACGTAAACGCCTATCAATCTGAATGGCCAAGGTCATAGAGGCATCAAGACCAGAAGGGATGGGAAATCCTACCATTACATCCTTCACAGCATCCGCAATACCCTTGCGAAAAAGAGCCGCAAGCGCATCATCATTCCATTTGGTAAGGACCGCCCACTTACGAAATTTCTGACAAAACGTTTCTGCAGAATCCAAATCCTGAGTTAAGGACAAGACCTTTTCTGCTTGGTCCACAATATTGGGTTCGTCATATAATAATCCCAAGGCCTGAAAAAAGGAGTCCACATCATTGAGAATCGGATCATCAGACGCTAAAGAGAAGGCCCAGTCCTGAGGGTCACCACGCAGCAAGGAGATGAAAATCTTAACCTGCTGTACGGGATTCCCTGAGGACTTAGGGCGCAGGTCAAAAAATAATTTACAATTATTTTTGAAGCTCAAAAATCTCGACCTATCTCCCGAAAAAAAATCAGGAACGGGAATTTTAGGCTCTGCAAGGGGAGTCTGTGCAAGATAAGACTCTATACGACAAACCTTAGCATCAAGATGAGCAACACGCTCACCCAATTCATCCATGCTAGACAAAAGGAATCTTCCACAGAACCCAAAGAAGAAGAGGAAAAACACCCAAAAAAAAAAAAAAAATTCTCAGCAGCTTTTTTTTTTCCTTTCTTTTTTCCTTCTTAAGAGTACCCTTTAAATTTGTTTGGCCGGATGTACTGTTATGATCCGGAACCATGGAAGACCACCACAAATCATTGGCAAAAAGGTGACAAGAGCATTGGCAACTAATCTGGCCGCCATCCCCTTACTAACCAACACAATTAGAAGTAGCCGAGGGGTGAACTAACATCCTGTGCACCGCGAACCCAGCCGGAGAACTAACTATCCTAAAGGTAGGAAAGATGAATAACTCTCTGCCTCAGAAAATAGACAAGAATAGCAAGCCCCCCACATTCAAAGACTGCGGTGATATAGGAAAAACACAATACACAGGTAGATGACAAGATTAGCAAAAGGTGAGGCCCCCGCTGACTAAAATAGGAAAGGACAGGAAAGGGACTGATGGTGGCCAGAGAAAAACCCTGCAAAATACCAACTTCCTGATAGTACAAAAAAGGCCCTCAGATCGCTTGATCTGAACTCCATCCTATACCAGGTGCCCTTGTCATACCAATGAATAGAAAACAAGAATTATAACAAATTCAACAAGCCATAAACACATGGACCCAAAGGAGCTATACTCCACACAGAACGGCAGGGAGTTCCTCAACAATCCACTGAGGGGGAAAATCCCTGGAAGGAAATAAACTGAAACCAACCACAACAAATGACAAACCCAGATAAGCAAAGAACCAGACAATAAATAAAGATCAAGAACTTATCTGGAATGGATGTGGTGTAGAGCAGGATTAAGCAGGCTAGAGATACAAAGAACAACTGACATCCGGCAACAGCCTGCAATCAGACCAGGACTTAAATAGGCAGAGTGTTAGGAAAGGAAACACCCACTGCACAACACACCTGGTCTCTAACCAAACCCTTCCTGGCCACCAGAGGGAGCCTCCCAGCAGCCAAGACATAACTAACATTCACAACAAATCCCCCTATCCCTTCTACCATCATTTTAAAGTGCCTGATTTGTGTCCCCATAGAGTTATGTGAGGAACGTTGTCTGGCCAGATATCTTGGATCAATTCTGGTCCAAATAGTTTTGTTTTTGTTTTGTTTTTGGAAACCCAGTTGAACCCACCAATCCCAGAAATCTGCCGGTTCTCCCTTCACTACTCAATGGACAACTTGAGATAGCCCTTAGGGTATGTGCGCACTTTGCAGTTCAATTCTGCAGCGTGTAAGTCACTGCGTGTGCGTCTCAGAACGCAGCCGAAAAAGCTGTGTTCTGGGACGCATTCGGCAGAACGCAAAGTGCGGACATTCCTGGAGAGAATTCATGCATTCTGAATGCTTTCTCTGCCATAGACAGAGTGGGAAAAGCATCCAGAACGCACATTTTTCATAGTAGGCACCCACTCGGCTCTGCAGCATCCCCATAGACTTGCAGCAGAGCAGAGTGGGACCGCACTGTCACTGTCATGACTGGCTGCGGGACAGTGCCGCGCGATCAGAATGAACGCGGATGAACTTCACCCTACTTCATTAAGATCGCGCGGCTCTGTGCGTGTGATGCGGCTTGATTTGCGGTCACACATGAAGGACTCACCTGTGATCACAAATCTCCTGAGTGACTGCAGTGAGCCACGCGATCAGCTGTGCTTTCACTCAGGTTACTCGCGGTCACAGCTGCAGTCCTCCACCTGAGAGCGGTGGCCGCGAGTTACCTCAGTGACAGTACAGCTGATCGTGCAACTCACTTCAGTTGCTGCATGGAGCTCACAGGAGCGGCGGTGTTCTAGTGCAGAGCTGGAAGCGCCGTGGGACCTTGCGTGGATTACGTCGGACCTGGAGGTGTTTTTGAGGGATTAATAAAGTGGTGAAAGAGAGTGGTTTTTTTGTCTTTCATTACAAATAAATGATTTTTTGGATGTGTGTGTTTATTTACTTTAACTTACAGGTTCATAATGGAAGGTATCTTGGGGAAACGCCTGCCATGATTAACCTAGGACTTAGTGGCAGCTATGGGCTGCTGTCATTAACTCCTTATTACCCCGTTTGCCACCGCACCAGGGCAATTCGGGATTAGCCGATAAAGTCCCGGGACTGTCGCATCTAATGGATGTGGCAATTCCGGGCAGCTGCTGGCTGATATTGTTAGGCTGGGGAGCACCCCATAATGTGGAGCTCCCCATCCTGAGAATACCAGCCTTCAGCCGTGTTGCTTTACCCTGGCTGGTATCCAAATGGGGGGGGACCGTGCGTCGTTTTTTTTCCATTTATTCATTTATTTTTTTTTACTGCTTGATATAGACACGCCCGTCGGCGGCTGTGATTGGTTGCAGTGAAACAGCTGTCACTCAGCGTGGAGACGTGTCTAACTGCAACCAATCATAGGCGCCGGTGGTCGCGGGAAGCAGGGAATACGTGATGGATTAATGAGCGGCCGGCATTTTCAAATTAGAAGACGCCGCCACAGTGTGAACGCCGTGCTGCGCAGCGCCGGTGATCGTGGATCTCTAACTATGAGAGAGGGGGTGGGAGGGAGAGACCGACATGGACAGAGAGAGAGATAGAGACATAGAGAGAGAGACCGACAGACAGAAAGACGAAAGACCTGCCTTTGTTATGTTAAATAAAAACATGTGGATCGCAATAATAATGCAATGCAAGCGCACGGCTTAACATTTTGGCAGCGATTTACTACAACTCATTTCAATGGGTGTAGAACACTGCCAAAATGGCAAAAACAACTGACATGCTGCTTCTTTGAACGCATGGTTTTTGCCCAAAATTATGCAAATTAAACGCAGCGTTTGGAAACGCAAAGTGCGGACAAGAAATTCACCTTTTCCATAGACTTTGCTGGAAAATCAAAACGCATGCCTGTTGTCAGGAAAACGCTGCAGTTCAAAACGGACCTAAAAAGCAGCTGAAAGGCAGGTGGAAACAGAAAGTGTAGACATAGCCTTAAACGGAATTTGTCTGCAGGTTTTTACTATTTAATCTGAAGACAGCAAGTTGTGGGGGTTAATAGAGGTTTCAGGGATGTGTGTCTTATCACACTGAATGCAGTTGTTTACCTGCAATATTTTAGCTTCAGGAGATTGTCACTGCTGGACTAGGTCAGCTGGTCAGACTTTCCCTCTGCTGTGATTAGCAGATCACGGTCTATAGATTTTGTCTAGACCACCATTATCGTCATATCATACATTATTCATTGAAAATTTACAGTTAATTATATTTGTCATTTTGCCTAGTGTCACTTCCTGTTCCTTTATATAAATCTATTTATATATATTTAATTATTGTGCCCAGTGGGCTCTTTCTTATTTTTTTTTTCACATAAAGTTTATTAAACTTTATCTCTGCACTAGTTTTATGTACAATTGCACTTTAAACTAGTATGTTGCCAGTATATAAAGAGAATTAATAATCGTATAGGTCTTTTAATGCTTACATAGTATTCATATATGCTCTGGGTCTGTGCGCATGCCACATCTGACTGTGCTCCAGACTTCAGGCTCTCTGCCATTTGCAGTGCTGACACACACACAGCTGTCCTGCTGTTTCCAGAGAGACAATGGGTGTCTGTGTTTCTCCGGTAGGAGGCCAGAAACATTTTTACAAGAAATGAGGTCATGCATACCCAGAACACTTAGCGCCCAATCAAATGTCCTGATCACATGAGCCATTCTCCAGTTTGTGACTGAATCCTAAAATGTACACTGCGAACCATTCTCCCCACCCTGACACACTCCCTGAGGAAGTCATACAAAACGCACGTTGGGGTGGAGGGACGCGAGACATCAGACAGCTGCATATATTTGCAAAGCAGCATTTCCAGGTATTTATTTAGGATTAATTCCTTTATTGCCCAATCTTCCCTCTAGCACTTGTTACATGGCTCTGGCGAATAAACATTAGGTGATTATAACTGCAGGGTGTTGATATACAGAGATGGATATATAATCCTATTTCTGATAGCTTCACGAATGGTTTACATATTACTGCTGTCCAGGTCCCTTCTTAGTGAGGCACTTTCTTGTATTTTAAATAAGGATTTGCATATAAAAATCCTTAATAATAAAGGTTATATTTTAGAATTAGTTATTGTTTTGGTGTCCCTCTTCCTTACATTTACTTTCGACACCTTTTTGATCTGTTAGACTTTGTATAAAGCCTAGACTTTGTATGAAGCCTGGGTGGAGGGGTAGCTTTCTCAGCTATATGCTAAATCTAAAAATGGGTTGTGTCAGAACTGCTGCACACAGTAATCTAAGTGATACATCATTAAAATCGGGGTCTCTTTGCCTACATCATGCTGCTCTTAGATGAGGTAGAAAAAAGCTGGTAACAGATTTCCTTTAAAGAGGTTGAAAAAGTTCAGAAATAATTCAGCTCGGTAAGATTTTTCTATTTACTTGACAAAATGTGGCATTTATACAGGGGTGTGTAGACTTTTTATATCCACTATAAATTTGTTTCATTTCTATTTTGTTACCGATAGTTTTATTTTTACATATTAGTATTTTTGTTTGGTATTTACTGGTTCAATTATTTATATTGTAGGAAAAACAAATACATACATTTTATTTTGAAAATAAAACATTATTTGAAAAGCAGATAAAATGGTCTTACCAGGCGGGAGTTAGACATTCAGATATAGCTTGCAAACAGTTACTTTAACCATTTTTTTTTATTTTTCTTTTTTTAATTTCTCTTTTTTCAATTAGTACAATTTATTTTTTTTTCCCCTAACAAAAGGATACAACAGACAACTGATGAGGATTTATTGTTTGATTTTTGTAGTATATATTTCCTCATTATTAGGCCAGTCATGAAAAATGTATGCTTCTTTCTTTGGAGAAAGCCCTACATTACATTGGATTTTTATAGACAAGAAAATAAGAAAGAATGAGACTTACCTGTAACATAAGCTCACAGTCATCTCTTCCGACAAAAATCATTTCCCTTGGAAGTCTATGTCGTGTGCCACCACTGCTCACTAAAAACCACGATGTCAAACTCATCTTTAAATGTCTTTTTAATCTTTCAGATATGAAAATCCTATAAACAAAGAATATAAAAGAAACACATTTTTAAAAAATATTCAGTTTGCGTGTTTTGCTGAACAGCAGCACAAATTTGTGTTTTTATCAGTTTAACCATTTACCTTCCCTAAAAACTACATTAACCTCACGAAAATGTCAAGTCAATGCCCACTGCAGTGTAAACAAAAAAAAAAAACCAAGGAGAGCCAAGATTAGATGGGTGGTGAGGGGGGGTTGTACCGCTTTGAGAAAAAGAATAAAATAAAGACAAAGAAAACAGAAGATCATATGTACCCCAAAAATGAAGGAAACCTAAAAAAAAACATACAACAAAAAAAAAGAAACTGTCACACACATAATGGCCCAACACAATATAAAAAAATAACAAAACAAAAAACACTTAGTGTTGTCTGATACAATAAACATTTGTGTTAATGGGCCTATGTTAGTGTCAAAACAAGCAAAAAACAAAAAATAAAAAAATCACCACACTTATTACAGCCCTGGAGTTCCTTTGTATAGCTGACTGCACTCACACGCCAGACTCCTGGCTGCCACAGTCAATGTTTTATTGTACAACTTCTTTACCAGAAATGCTGTTAAGTTTGTCCCACCATCCACAAAAAAAAAAAAAAAATCATATTTATATATAATTATATATATACACACACACACACACACACATCATTAGGCAACTGAGTATTTTGATCACATGGCACTTTTTATACATGTTGTCCTACTTCAAGCTGTATAGGCTTGAGAGCCAACTACCAATTAAGTAAATCAGGTGATGTGCATCTCTGTAATGAGGAGGGGTGTGGTGTAATGACAATACCCTATATAAGGTGTGCTTAATTATTAGGCAACTCACTTTCCTTTGGCAAAACGGGTCAGAAGAGAGATTTGACGAGCTATGAAAAGTCCAAAATTGTGAGATGTATTGCAGAGGGATGCAGCAGTCTTGAAATTGCCAAACTTTTGAAGCGTGATCACCGAACACTCAAGCGTTTCATGGCAAATAGCCAACAGGGTCAAGCGTCTTAGGCAAAAAAAGGCGCAAAATAACAGCCCATGAATTGAGGAAAATTAAGCGTGAAGCTGCCAAGATGTCATTTGCCACCAGTTTGGCCATATTTCAGAACTGCAACGTTACTGGAGTATCAAAAAGCACAAGGTGTGCCATACTCAGGGACATGGCCAAGGTAAGGAAGGCTGAAAAACGACCACCTTTGAACAAGAAACATAAGATAAAATGTCAAGACTGGGCCAAGAAATATCTGAAGACTGATTTTTCAAACGTTATATGGACTGATGAAATGAGTTACTTGATGGGCCAGATGGATGGGCTAGAGGCTGGATCAGTAAAGGGCAGAGAGCTCCACTCCGACTCAGATGCCAACAAGGTGGAGGTGGGGTACTGGTATGGTCTGGTATCATCAACGATGAACTTGTGGGACCTTTTCGGGTTGAGGATGGAGTGAAGCTCAACTCCCAGACCTACCACCAGTTTCTGGAAGACAACTTCTTCAAGCAGTGGTACAGGAAGAAGTCGGTATCGTTCAAGAAAAACATGATTTTCATGCAGGACAATGCTCCATCACATGCATCCAACTACTCCACAGCATGGCTGGACAGTAAAGGTCTAAAAAATGAAAAAATAATTACATGGCCCCCTTGTTCACCTGATCTGAACCCCATAGAGAACCTGTGGTCCCTTATAAAATCTAAGCTCTACAGGGAGGGAAAACAGTACACCTCTGGGAACAGTGTCTGGGAGGCTGTGGTGGCTGCTGCACGCAATGTTGATCGTAAACAGATCAAGCAACTGACAGAATCTATGGATAGCAGGCTGTTGAGTGTCATCATAAAGAAAAGGTGGCTATATTGGTCACTCATTTTTTTTTTTGGTTTTGGTTTTTGCATGTCAGAAATATTTATTTCTAAATTTTGCGCAGTTATTGGTTTACCTGATGAAAATAAACAAGTGAGATGGGAATATATTTGATTTTTATTAAGTTGCTTAGCCCCTTAACGACCGCCGATACGCCTTTTAACGGCGACAAATTAGGGTACTTCTTCCGATCCGCCGCTTTTTAACGGCGGTCGGAAAAAAGGGTCTAGCGCCCCCCAGAGTCAGAAAATTTCCGGGGTCTCAGCTGCCGGGGGTAGCTGAGACCCTGGAGATCATGATTCTGGCCGGTTTTTCCGGTCCCCGCTCACCTGATGACCGGTATACACCGTATACCGATGATCAGGTTACAGTAAATGACCGCGCCGGTAAAAAATCATTTATCTCCCATCTGGCATGATCAAACATGCCAGATGGGAGATAAATCTTTTTCCCGGTTCCCTCCGGTCCCCCGGTGTCCCCAAAGTGCCCCCCCCGACCCCCAACCCCCTCCCGAAAATCCAAGATGGCCGCGCGGACCGGCGATCACAGCAGCGCGCCGGCCGCATTTCCCCCTTTCCTATAGTTTGTCGCATGTGCCATAACACATGCGACAGAAACCTGCTCCCCAGGCCCTGCCGGGTCCCCCCCTATCCCCCCCGGTGTTCCCCGGTGTCATACATACCTGTCACAGCGCTGATCCCCCGCGGCCCCCTCCTCCGGCTCCTTCACAGCAGACGCCGGTCACACGTGCAGAGCGCGGCTGTCAGCTTCCTGTGTTCAGGACGCTGGCTGCTGCTGCTGCTCGACACTGTGTGTGCAGCTGTGACCCAGGGAGGTTGGGTGCAGATTCATTGCACCCACTCTCCTCAAATGGAGGGTCCTCACACCTAGAAAATGGGGGATACGTTCCCTGAACGTGTCCCCCATATTCTAGAAGGTCCAGAGTCGACGTGGGACGTCCAAATGGATTACAGCGGATTTTTTTTTTCCTTTTCTTTTCAATAAATTGGTCAATCAGGGAATGTTTTGGGGAGTGTTTTTTCAAATAAATTTTTTTTTGTTGTCAATTTTTTTTTTTATTACTGTCAATTAGTTATGTCGGGTATCTGATAGACGCCGTGACATAACTAATTGCTGGGCTTGATGCCAGGTGACATTACACACCTGGTATCAACCCCATTTATTACCCCGTTAGCCAACGCACCAGGGCGCGGGATGAGCTGGGGCGAAGCGCCAGAATTGGCGCATCTAATGGATGCGCCACTTCTGGGGCGGCTGCGGCCTGCTATTTTTAGGCTGGGAAGAGTCCAATAACCATGGCTCTTCCCATCCTGAGAATACCAGACCCCAGCTGTCAGCTTCACCTTGGCTGGTGATCTAATTTGGGGGGACCCCACGTTTGTTTTGTTTTTTTTAATTATTTATTTATAAATAATTAAAAAAAAAAAACAGCTTGGGGAGCCCTCCAAATTGATCACCAGCCAAGGTGAAGCTGTCAGCTGTGGTTTGCAGGCTACAGCTGTCTGCTTTACCCTAGCTGGCTATCAAATATAGGGGGGACCCCACGTCATTTATTTTAGTTATTTTTTTTTTTTTCTTTTTGGGCTAAATACAAGGCTAGGCACCCTTTAGTGCCACATGAAAGGCACTAAAGGGCGCCAGCTTAGAATATGCAGGGGGGTGGGACGTTATATATGTTTGACATCTATCCATTCATCCAGTGTAGCATTTTAGGCTACGTGCCCACAATCAGGGTTTGCAGCGTTTTAGACGCAGAGTGTTTTCCCTGCGTCCATAACGCTGCGTTGTGCAGTAGAAGCACAGTGGAAGGATTTTTAGAAATCCCGTGCCCACTGTGCTTCTTTTCTCCGCAGCATAAACCGACCTGTGGCGCAGCTTCCCGAGCCTCAGCATGTCAATTTATGCTGCGGAGATGAGTGTTCTCTGCAGGTAGCATAGAGCTCCACAGCAGCCTGAACCCAAATCGTGGGCATGGGCAGCTGCGTTCTCCCGTGGACAACACTCACATCTCTGCAGGAAGGCTGACACTGTGTACTGGACGCCGTGTCGCTGGATCATGGACACATAGCCTAAAAGAGAGAAATTTGTTGCTACAGCAACATTTTTGTGGAGTACCTGTGGATTCAAAATGCTTAGTATGCTCCTGAATAAAATCCTTGAGGGGTCCAGTTTCCAAAATGGAGTCACTTGTGGGGGGTTTCTAATGTATAGGTACCCAAGAGGCCCTGCTAATGTGACATGGTGCGCGCAATTTATTTCAACTTTTCCAAAATTCAAATGGTGCTCCTTCCATTCCAAGCCCTCCCATATATCCAAACAGAGGTTTTTGGCCACGTATGGGGTATCCCTGCGCTCACAAGAAATTGGATAACAACCTGTGGGGTCCACGTTTTGTTGTTGCCTCTTGAAAAAGTGAGAAATGTGATGCTAAAGAAACATTTTTGTGAAAAAAATGAAAATTTTCAATATGGCAACCTAAGCTTATCAAATTCTGTGAAGTATTCGTGGATTCAAAATGCTCAATATACACCTAGATAAAAGCCTTGAGGTTTCTTGATTCCAGAATGGGGTCACTTGTGGGGGGCCTCCACTGTTTAGGCACTTTAGGGGCTTTCCAAATGCGACATAGCGTCCACTAATTATTCCAGCCAAATGTTCAGTCAAATTGCACTCCTTCCCTTCCAAGACCTGCCGTGTGCCCAAACAGTTGATTTCCACCACATATAAGATATCACCAAACTCAGGAGAAATTGCAGAATACATTTCATGGTGATTTTTTTCCTGTTACCCTTGTGAAAAAAAAGCTACCTGGTTGAAGTAACAATTTTGTGGTAAAATTTTATTTTTTTATTTTCATGGCTCAACGTTATAAACTTCTGGGAAGCACCTGGGGGTTCAGGGTACTCACCAAACATCTAGATAAATTCCTTGAGAGGCCTAGTTTCCAATATGGGGTCACTTGTGGTGGTTTTTTGCTGTTTACGTACCTTAGGGGTCCTCCAAATGCAACATGGTGCCCGCAATCTTTTTCAGCCAAATTTCCTTTCCAAAATTCAAATATTGCTCCTTTCGTTCCAAGCCCTCCCATTTGTCCAAACAAAGGTTTCAGACCACATGTGAGGTATCACCGCGCTCATAAAAAAGTGGGTAACAAACCTTGAGGTCAAATTTTTGGAATTACCTCTTGAAAAAGTGAGAGAATTGATGCTAAAGCAACATTTTTGAGAAAAAAATTACAATTTTCAATATGACAAAGTAACGTTATCAAAATCTGTGAAGTGCCTGTGGGTCCAAAATGCTCAGTATACCCCTCGATAGAAGCCTTAAGGGGTCTAGTTTCCAAAATGGGGTCACTTGAGGGGGGTTCCTGCTGTTTAGGTACCTTAGGGGATCTGTAAAAGCAACATGGTGCCCGCAATCTGTTTCAGCCAACTTTGCTTTCCAAAATTCAAATATTGCTCCTTTCATTCCAAGCCCTCCCATTTACCCAAACAAAGGTTTCTGACCACATGTGGGGTATCGGCGCGCTCATACGAAAGTGGGTAACAAAGTGTGAGGTCCAATTTTTGGTGTTACCTCTTGAAAAAGTAAGACAATTAGTGCTAAAGTAACATTTTTAGGTAAAATGTTAATTTTTATTTTTTTTCATTCCATATTACTTTAGTTCCTGTGAAGCACCTGAAGGGTTAATAAACTTCTTGAATGTGGTTTTGAGTACCTTGAGGGGTGCAGGTTTTAGAATGGTGTCACTTTTGGGTATTTTCTGTCACCCAGGCCTCTCAAAGTCACATCAAATGGGATGTGGTCCCTAAAAAATGGTTTTGTAAATTTTGTTGAAAAAATGGGAAATTGCTGATGAACTTTTGAACCCTTCTAACTTCCTAACCCCAAAAAATTTTGTTTCAAAAATTGCGCTGATCTAAAGTAGACAAGTGGGAAATGTTATTTATTAACTATTTTGTGTGACATAACTCTCCGGTTTATGGGCATAAAAATTAAAAGTTTGAAACTTGCAAAATTTTTAATTTTTTTGTCAAATTTCAGATTTTTTCACAAATAAAATAAAAAAATATCATCCTAAATTTACCTCTAACATGAAGCCCAATATGTCACGAAAAAACAATCTCAGAATCACCGGGATCCATTGAAGCGTTCCAGAGTTATAACCTTATAAAGTGACACTGGTCAAAATTGCAAAAAATGGCCTGGGCATTAAGTACAAATCTGGCTTCGTCCTTAAGGGGTTAATAATTCTGCACAGAAATAGTTACCTGCACAAACAGATATCCTCCTAAGATAGCCAAATCTAAAAAAAAACACTCCAACTTCCAAAAATATTAAGCTTTGATATTTATGAGACTTTTGGGTTGATTGAGAACATAGTTGTTGATCAATAATAACAAAAAAAGCCTCTAAAATGCAACTTGCCTAATAATTCTGCACACGGTGTATATACCATATTACATTATATATATCTAATATACAAAGCTGTGTGTGTGTGTGTGTGTGTGTGTGTGTCCGCTAAAGGAATCCGCAACGTCGCATTTACAATCGCGAAATTTTGCAGACACCCCATGTGACTCAGGGAACGTCATAGACTATGTTTGAACAGGAAAATTTAATCCCGCGCTTTGCAGTTAATCACCAAAATCCTGCCTCCATTAATCTGAATGGAGCTGGCAGATACGGGCTAATAATAGCAACTGTCAGTGGTTGCTATAGGAACAAAATAAACTGTTAGTATAAAAGCCGATGTGTAAAATAATAAGATGGGGAAACAGATAGAGAGAGACAGAAAAAGAGACAGACAGAGACACAGACAGGGAAAGAGACAGAGAGATAGAGACAGAGACAGCCCGGGCAACGAGACAGCCTGGGGAACGAGACAGCCCGGGGAACGAGACAGCACGGGGAACGAGACAGCACGGGGAACGAGACAGCCCGGGGAACGAGACAGACAGACAGAGAGAGACACAGACAGACACAGAGAAAGAGAGACACAGAGATAGAGAGACAGACAGAGAGACTGATAAAGAGACACAGAGAAACTGATACAGACAGAGAAAAGACACAGACAGACAGAGACAGACAGAAACTCGGAGAGATCGGTACTATCCCGGGCAACACCCGGATACTACAGCTAGTATATATAATCTATATCACACACACACATTGGCCACTCGGCCTCGCCCCCCCCCCCCCCACGCATTGGGCACCTATACACCTCCCCCCAGGACTACTCCACCTATTATCCTCCTTTTCTCCCCAGGACTACTCCACCTATTATCCTCCTCTCCCCCCAGGACTACTCCACCTATTATCCTCCTCTCCCCCCAGGACGACTACTCCTATTATCCTCCTCTCCCCCCAGGACGACTACTCCTATTATCCTCCTCTCCCCCCAGGACTACTCCTCCTATTATCGTCCTCTCCCCCCAGGACTCCTCCTCCTATTATCCTCCTCTCCCCCATGACTACTCCTCCTATTATCCTCCTCTCCCCCAGGACTACTCCTCCTATTATCCTCCTCTCCCCCCAGGACTACTCCTCCTATTATCCTCCTCTCCCCCCAGGACTACTCCTCCTATTATCCTCCTCTCCCCCCAGGACTACTCCTCCTACTATCCTCCTCTCCCCCCAGGACTACTCCTCCTACTATCCTCCTCTCCCCCCAGGACTACTCCTCCTACTATCCTCCTCTCCCCCCAGGACTACTTCTCCTATTATGCTCCTCTCTCCCCAGGACTACTACTCCTATTATACTACTCTCTCCCCAGGACTACTCCTCCTAGTACACTCCTCCTATTTTAGTCCTCCTATTATAGTCCTCTCTGAGGGGTGCGCAGCATGGGGAATGGAGCACAATCGAGGGTGTGCAGCATGGGAGGGATGAAGCACGATGGGGGTTGCGCAGCATGGGTGGGATGAAGCACGATAGGGGTGTGCCGCATGGGGGATGGAGCACGATGGGGGTGCGCAGCATGGAGTATGGAGCACGATGGGGGTGTGCAGCATGGGGGATGGAGCATGATGGGGGTGCGCAGCATGGGGGATGGAGCACGATGGGGGGTGCGCAGCATGGGGGGATGGAGCACGATGGGGGGTGCGCAGCATGGGGGGTGAAGCACGATGGGAGTGTGCAGCATGGGGGATGGAGCATGATGGGCGTGTGCAGCATGAAGGCTGAACCACGATGGGTGTGCGCAGCATGGGGGATGGAGCACGATGGGGGATGTGTAGCATGGAGCACGATGGGGGTGCACACCTCCCCCAAAACACTCACACACACAGGGAACCACAAACACCGCCCTACACAGACATCCACACACACACACGCACACACACACAAATATAGGCACGCACCACGCAACAGACACACTGCACAAAACATACCTTACCCCAAAACACCCACACAAACCGCGCAACACACATAGCACCACACACACACAACGCTGCAGACACACAGCGCTCCACAAACGCAACACACACAACGCAACACACAAACACCGCCCTCACACACCCCCACACCCAGACAACACCCAGAACATTTACAGCGCCTTACAAAAACACTCGGCAACTACACACAACAACATATATAACAAAAATCATACATTATTTACACAATAAATTCTAGAATACCTGATGCGTTAGAATCGGGCCACTATCTAATTATATATATATATGTATATATATATAGATATATATATATGTGTATGAACAAAAATTATCAAAATGGTATTTACTCCAAGAAGTGATACCAATGAAGAAGTCAACTCATCCAGAGAAAAAAAACAAACAAAACTCACGGACATATGACATAATGGCCTCTTAGTGTAGCACAGGTACAAGTGTTATCTGTGAAAACTGCAGCTATCCCTTGTAAAAGAAAATCAGATGTGAATGAGGCGTAATAGTGAATGGGGTCATTCATTTATCTGCCATTTTTCATGGAATGATCTTTCTCGTACAAAATCGTGGATACTGGCCTGATTTCAATTTCAGTGTCAGATCCATAACAGTAATTCAAGTCTACTGATCCGTGGAGAAGATAAAAAAAAAAAAAAAAAAAGACAGACATTCAGATACCATCCGTGTCCAATCCGATTTTCACTGTTAGATTTATTTTGGCAAACTAAATTGGGAGAGAAAAGGCGCAATAGGGTCTTACCCGATTTACTGGGTAAAAAGTATAATGAAGTGGTGCACTCACCTGATCGGGTTGTGCCAGTCACAACTCCTTTAGTGGCATAAGCGAGTGCGTAAGCGGTCCAGCAGCAGCCCTGTTGTACAAGTGAAACATCAACTTCGGAACTGGAGGAAAACAGGTTTAGCGCCGTGCTTGAAGACCACGGACATCAGTGTTGAACACACAATTCTTTTATTTCATTTCATTCCTACGCGTTTCGGAGACCACAACTGCCTCCTTCTTCAGGGAAAAGAACTTTACAGAAACCAAGGAGGAGCCTTTAAAAAGGGATGTACAGAAAAAAAGAAAAAAAGAGGAGGAAGGGGATCCCTGGCTATGACGTCAGTTCACCATGTGCTATAGAGCAATGACTCATAGCCACGTGGAGTAAAGCCGCGTCATAGGGCCCTTTCAACAATCAAATATGGTACATATTGATACATTTAGTCCAAAAAGAACATTCATAATAAAGGATCAAACAATTAGAAATTCATAAAAAAATCGATTTAGTGTAAGAAAGAGAAAAAAAGGGGGAAAAAAAGGAAGAAAAAAGGAGAAAAAAGGGGATATAGATATACAACTGATAGTGATATTTGACACGAACCCAGAGTTGAGAGGCCATGAAGTTGACCGGCCATCTCACAACCATTACACTATCAGAGGGATTTAGTGGTGCCTCATGATTAGCTACAAAAAAACCATTAATAACCTAGTGCAAATGACATGCACTAGGCAAATCACAGCATATAGAAACGGGGCATATATTATATTTTCAAGTAGGACAAATAATAACATTATTTTTATTTATATTTAGTGTCAGACTTCGATGGTTACCCAATTTTAATTAATTATATATGTGAAAAAGTGCACTTGAATTAAAAAGATGGTTGGGGTTGAGCACTATAAAAACTATTAGGCTGAATCTGTTATGATAAAACAGAGGGAAAAACAGAGGGATAGTGTTGTGCGCATGCGTAAGGATAGAGGCAAATTCTCTTAATGAAAAGGGGTGAAATGAGTTCAAGGCGTGGGAAAAATTGCAAAGCGCAGGCGCGCTTCACATGGAAAGTAGCAAGCTCCTCACATAGCCAGGTCAAGAAGGTTCAGAAGCGTGGGAACTAACTAGTGCGCGTGCGTGCAATCAGTGTCAGTAAATGATTTTAACACAAAAATACATGTAATCATGCCGTGGAGAAAGGGATACAACATATCACGAATGAGTTACTCAGGGGAGTGTGAAGCGGGATCATGCCCGACCGTGCTAGGAAGGACAAAGGGTAGTTCATTTCAATCTGACATAGCATCCAAACAAATCTCTCCCATAACTGGTGTGCCGAAAAAAACAAAAAGCTAATCTTTGCACTAGAAAGCAGGGAGAGATGAAAAGGGAGTTTAAAAACAATATATTATTTGAAACACGTAGTGATATAGGCAAGAATAGAAATATAAATATAGAATCCACCTTGATCCAAAAAGATCGAAATACATAAAATGCCAGAACACATGTGTGGTATGCACAGGGGTTGAAGACAAACATATGTTTCCAGTATGTCTTTAGTATGCAAAAAAAAAAGGGGGGGAAGATTTATAGAATATCCGAACTGACAATTATAGCAACATTTATAACATGAGTGGAAGAAAATATATTAAATATATTTATATATAAAAAATTATATTTATATATAAGAATTAAATTTATATATAAAAAAATATAAAAATATAAAAAGTGTAAGATAATATAAGGCACAAGATAAAACATAAGGAGCAATTATTAAGGTTCTAAAATATCATAAAAGCACATTCTCATAAATTAGTAAAATAAATCAGTAATCTCATTGAGGCCAAAAGGTTTAAGAGTATTCAGTCTATGGATCCAATAGGTTTCCTTTCTACTGAGCGTTTCTGCCCTATTGTTGGCATTAGGGGGAACCTGCAAAATGGGCGTGATTTTAAAATCTGGATTTTTATTGTTGCAATCGTGAAATGTTTAGACAGCCCATGTTTTAGGAAGCCAGTTCTGATGTTGTGGCGATGGGAGTTTACTCTATTATTAAGCTCCTGACTGATCCGACCCACGTACTGCTTCCCACATATGCAGTCCACCAAATAAACCACATAATCGGACTGACATGTCAAATGATCCCTTATCGGGAAATTCTCAAAGAAGCCAGGAGCGCTAAAGGTGGTCCTCCCGTGGTAAATGTTTTTGCAACACAAGCATTTTTTTGACCCACATCTGTAAGCTCCCCCCATGGTTGGAGTATTCCTATTTTGGCTAGGTGTTACTGTTCTGAGTCTACTGGGGGCAACAATGGTTTTAATAGTAGGTGCTCGTCTGAAGATGACACCAGGAGCTGAAGGTAAGATGGAGCTGAGAATGGGATCTTTTTGCAAGATGAACCAATGTTTAGATAGGGTATCCCTTATGGTTATATTATCCCTACTGAAGGTGGTAATAAAATTAAATGCAAATTCGTCCTTGATGTCATTTGCCATTTTACCCTTAACTACCTTTGTCAGATCCAAGGGAACTTTTCTCCCTTTGATGAGATCTGTTTGAGTTTGGCGGTCTCCTGGTAGGCTTTTCGGACTAAAGACTCAGGGTATCTTTTCTCTGAAAACCGTCCCCTCAGAACATCTACTTGATCTCTAAAATCAGTGTCACGCGAACAATTTCTCCTAATCCTCTTGTATTGATTAAGGGGGATGTTATGTAGCCATTTAGCATAATGCTCACTTCCAAAGTGTATATAGGCATTAGCATCTACTTTCTTAAAGAAAGTCTTGGTGAGGATTTTATCATTATCATGAAAAATTGTTAGGTCCAAGAAATTGATCTGTTTATCGCATATAGTTGCTGTGAAGTCCAAACCCGTCATTATTATTCAGTTCATCTAACAAAGTTCTGATGTCTGAGTGGTCACTATCCCAGATTATAAAGAGGTCATCAATAAACCTTTTATACAGGATAATGCCACTCTCATGTAAGCCGTTATCAATAAATAGCATTTCAAATAACCCCATAAACAAATTAGCATAGGAGCATGCGGCTTTAGAGCCCATAGCTGTACCGGTCAAAAAAATGCTTGTGTTGCAAAAACATTTACCACGGGAGGACCACCTTTAGCGCTCCTGGATTCTCTGAGAATTTCCCAATAAGGGATCATTTGACATGTCAGTCCGATTATGTGGTTTATTTGGTGGACTGCATATGTGGGAAGCAGTACGTGGGTCGCACCAGTCAGGAGCTTCATAATAGAGTAAACTCCCATCGCCACAACATCAGAACTGGCTTCCTAAAACATGGGCTGTCTAAACATTGCACGATTGCACACAATAAAAATCCAGATTTTAAAATCACGCCCATTGAGCAGGTTCCCCCTAATGCCAACAATAGGACAGAAACGCTCAGTAGAAAGGAAACCTATTGGATCCATAGACTGAATACTCTTAAACCTTTTGGCCTCAATGAGATTACTGATTTATTTTACTAATTTATGAGAATGTGCTTTTATGATATTTTAGAACCTTAATAATTGCTCCTTATGTTTTATCTTGTTCCATATATTATCTTACACTTTTTATATTTTTTTATATATAAATTTAATTCTTATATATAAATATAATTTTTTATATATAAATATATTTAATATATTTTCTTCCACTCATGTTATAAATGTTGCTATAATTGTCAGTTCGGATATTCTATAAATCTTCCCCCCTTTTTTTTTTGCATACTAAAGACATACTGGAAACATATGTTTGTCTTCAACTCCTGTGCATACCACACATGTGTTCTGGCATTTTATGTATTTCGATCTTTTTGGATCAAGGTGGATTCTATATTTATATTTATATTCTTGCCTATAATCACTACGTGTTTCAAATAATATATTGTTTTTAAACTCCCTTTCCCGCTCTCCCTGCTTTCTAGTGCAAAGATTTGTTTTTTTCGGCACACCAGTTATGGGAGAGATTTGTTTGGATGCTATGTCAGATTGAAATGAACTACCCTTTGTCCTTCCTAGCACGGTCGGGCATGATCCCGCTTCACACTCCCCTGAGTAACTCATTCGTGATATGTTGTATCCCTTTCTCCACGGCATGATTACATGTATTTTTGTGTTAAAATCATTTACTGACACTGATTGCACGCACGCGCACTAGTTAGTTCCCATGCTTCTGAACCTTCTTGACCTCGCTATGTGAGGAGCTTGCTACTTTCCATGTGAAGCGTGTCTGCGCTTTGCAATTTTTCCCACGATTTGAACTTATTTCACCCCTTTTCATTAAGAGAATTTGCCTCTATCCTTACGCATGCGTACAACACTATCCCTCTGTTTTTCCCTCTGTTTTATCATAACAGATTCATCCTTTTATAATGCTCAACCCCAACCATCTTTTTAATTCAAGTGCACTTTTTCACATATATAATTAATTAAAATTGGGTTACCATCGTAGTCTGACACTAAATATAAATAAAAATAATATTATTTGTCCTACTTGAAAATATAATATATGCCCCGTTTCTATATGCTGTGATTTGCCTAGTGCATGTCATTTGCACTAGGTTATTAATGGTTTTTTTGTAGCTAATCATGAGGCACCACTAAATCCCTCTGATAGTGTAATGGTTGTGAGATGGCCGGTCAACTTCATGGCCTCTCAACTCCGGGTTCGTGTCAAATATCACTATCAGTTGTATATCTATATCCCCTTTTTTCTTCCTTTTTTTTCCCCCTTTTTTTCTCTTTCTTACACTAAATCGATTTTTTTATGAATTTCTAATTGTTTGATCCTTTATTATGAATGTTCTTTTTGGACTAAATGTATCAATATGTACCATATTTGATTGTTGAAAGGGCCCTATGACGCGGCTTTACTCCACGTGGCTATGAGTCATTGTTCTATAGCACATGGTGAACTGACGTCATAGCGAGGAATCCCCTTCCTCCTCTTTTTTCTTTTTTTCTGTACATCCCTTTTTAAAGGCTGCTCCTTGGTTTCTGTAAAGTTCTTTTCCCTGAAGAAGGAGGCAGTTGTGGTCTCCGAAACGCGTAGGAATGAAATGAAATAAAAGAATTGTGTGTTCAACACTGATGTCCGTGGTCTTCAAGCACGGCGCTAAACCTGTTTTCCTCCAGTTCCAAAGTTGAGATTTATTTAGGCGAAAGGGGAGAATTTTTTTTTTTCTTTGTCACATACGACAAAAAAAACTGAGGAGCGATAAAGAGAGAGACCTGTGCTGATGTCCTACCCATGGGACCAGAAGGGGCGGGGCCTCAGCCAACAGTTTCTTGGTATCTTCTATGTTGGATTAGGCCCCACCCCTTCTGGTCACAGGTGTAATGTATGACATCAGCACAGGTCCTTCTAGTCACTTAGTAAAATGATTGTACATAATAGAATTAGCATAAACAGGAGGAGGATGACAGGCGGGGGAAACACTATCAAAACCCTTCCTAACTATCAGCTGATCAGCAGCTGCTGACATTCAAAAAACCTGCTCATTTTACAAACTTTATGTGACGCCCCAAGGCTGTGGGGTACTCTGTCCCCAGACGTGTGACACTCAGGGGAGTTGTGGTCGCGGCCGATACTCGGTTCTGTGACCCTGGGGGTCAGTCTGAATAAAAAGGGGGAAAACTAAAAGGGAATAAAATAAAAAGTAGGTCGACTATGCCACTTGCGATATGAGGCCAGTTTATTTGAAGCCACCGCTGCAGTGTTCTGCTGGGGCTGATGGAGTAGTGCAGCTTAGGTGTTATAGGCCCTCCGCAAGCAGGGCTGGACCCCAGCAGTGGATGATGTGGATTGTAGTAAGGAACAGTGAGTGTGTATGTGCACGGAGGCGATAAGGAAACAGTCCACACCAGTATTGCAGTTTTAACTTGCCTTGTTTTTACTTGAGTGTTTGGACCCATTGGTGCCGGTTCCAGGTGTTCCCGCTCCCCTTGTTCTCAGTGCCAGCTGTGACCTGGGTTGGCTGTCCTCCATGCACTCTTGTTGTTAATGGGCTTCCGTGGCCTAGAGCTGCTTAGGAACCCCTCCACTACTGTCTTGGTCCTATTGAAGGCTGCCTGGACTATTTAAGGGATTCAAGCCCCGGTTCCCTGTTTGCTGCTGATGCTTCAGACTCTTGGGTTGGTGAAGGACCCTGGAGATCTTCTTGCCTGCCAGATTTAACAGTTGACCATAAAGTGTCCCGCTGTCCTAGGGTCTGCACCCCGCCTCGTGCCGAGTCCTGTGAGGCTTAGTTCCAGACTTCCCCAGGCGCCCCGCGGTCCCTGGAGTTTTCCACTTCCACAGGTAACTCACGGTCCCTGGAGTTCTGGTCCTTTATGTCACAGTCCCTCACTCCTGTCACAGCACGCCGTTGTTACAGGTCGTAACTTTCTTTCTGTACTTTCACTCCTCCGACTACTAGTCTCTCCTTCACTTCCTTCTCCTAACTCCACTCCTAACAGACTGAACAACTTTCTCCCACCAACTTTCCAACTTACCACTGGCCCCTCCCCTTTCTGGGTCTCTCCCTACAGATTGGGTGGCGACTATCCACTCAGTGCCCATCCCTTTTACCTGTTGCTAGGCATCACAGATTGGGGTTGGGGTTGTGTGTGTGGCCTGAAGGTGCTGGTGTGTTGACTGGAACGGATATTCCGGGGTCCGGATTTCCACTTACATTTTGTGGCACCTGGTACCGCAGGGGTGCTACATTAACTTGCTTGGGTTTCAAAACCTATACATCCTAGCTGACAACTAAAGGTATGTATAGAATCAGCATGATAGTGCAGTATAGCACTGGCTTCATGTTATATAGCAAAAGCCTTGTGATTAGTGCGCTTTAACACAGAACTACTGGACTCGTGACACCTATATAGAAATACATGGTGCAAAGTAGTCAAAATGACTACCTCAGTAGTTCTAGTGTTAAACTGTATGACTTGGATCAAATGTTATGGATATGCTTCGACAAGATTTTCAATAGTGGTAAGAATTTAGGCCCATTCCTCCTGACAGAACTGGTGTAACTGAGCCATGTTTGTAGGTTGCCTTGCTCTCACCTACCTTTTCAGCTTTGCCAATAAATTTTCCATAGGATTGAGATCAGAGGTTTGTGATGGCCGCTCCAAAACATTGACTGTTATCCTTAAGCCACTTCATAAGCACTTTGGCAGTATGCTTCAGGTCATTGTCAATATGGAAGACCCATTTCGTCCAAGCATTAAGTTCCTGGCTGAGGTCATGAGATATTGCTTCAGTATTGCCAGATAATCTTCTTTCTTCGTGATGCCATCTATTTTGTGAAGTGCACCAGTCCCTCCTTGTGATAGTGGAACATGGGGGCTTGTGTATAATTTTGTGTAGGTTTGTATTTTTGGTGTGGTGCTCTGTCCATTCTGGGTAATTGTCCTGTTTGCAGGTTTATCACCCCCTACCGGGCTTTTGTCCCTAAATCGGGGGAGGGGGGGCCTGGGATCCACCCAAACTCTTTGATTACCTGGGAGATTATTCAGTCTGTCTGAGAACTTCAAGAGAGAAGCAGGAAGATGCATCCTTTGGTGGAGAAGCTGTGGCTACAGGCAGCACCCCAGAGAGCAGTTGAGAAACCCCGATTTCCCTGGAAAAGGAATGTTGCAGGATTGTGACTGATCCTCGGGACATGTATCCCATTACCCTCCATGTGGTGGATTACTTGATGGACCTTCTGACTTGCTTGGAATAAATGTTCTTTGGATTGTTCAGTTATCTCTCGCTCTGTTGATTGTGTGATATGGGAGAAGCACCCCGTGACACTCCTGCAGCAAAAAACAACCCCACAACATGATGCGGCCACCCCCGTGTTTCACAGTTTGAATGGTGTTGTTAGGTTTTAAAGCAGGGGTGGGCAATTAATTTTCCCATGGGGCCGCATGAGAAATTGGAATGGTTTTAGAGGGCCGGACAAATATAATTAGGTCAGTTCTACCCAATACTGTATATGGTATACATACTATCCCTTCATAAACAAACAGTAAGTTAAACAATACAAAGATTCAATGAAAACTTGGGGGGGCATACACATTATTGGGATCAGTGGGGGCATAGACATTACTGGCGTCAGTGGGAGGGGCAGACATTACTGGGGTCAGTGGGGGGGGGATAGACATTACTAGGGTCAGTGGGGGACATACACATTACTGGGGTCAGTGGAGGACATACACATTACTGGGGTCAGTAAGTGGCATACACATTACTATTGTCAGTAGGGGGCATACACATTATTAGGGCCTGTGAAGCATACATACTGGCCGTGGTGGCGTGTGGAGCATACATCCTGGCCGTGGTGGCCAGTGGAGCATACATCCTGGCCGTGGTGGCCAGTGGAGCATACATCCTGGCCGTGGTGGCCAGTGGAGCATACATCCTGGCCGTGGTGGCCAGTGGAGCATACATCCTGGCCATGGTGGCCAGTGGAGCATACATCCTGGCCCTGGTGGCCTGTGGGGCATACATACTGGCCCTGGTGGCCTGTGGGGCATACATGCTGACAGTAGTGGCCAGTGGGGCATACATGCTGACAGTGGTGGCCAGTGAGGCATGCATACTGACAGTGGTGGCCAGTGAGGCATGCATACTGACCCTGGGGACGCTGAGGGCACAGGCAGGCAGCACAGCAGTAGCAGAGCCTGAGGGCTCCTCTAGCTGCCTTCTCTGAATCCCCTGTGTGTCTGCATCTTCTACTGCAGGCACAGGAAGACCTGAGAAGACACAAGTGCTGCTCCCCTGCTCCCCCTCCTGCAGCCACTTTGCACTCTCCCTGCTGCTACTGGTGCACATTACCTCAGTTTGTAGAACAATCGTTTTTGAAGCAGCCGCTGTGGAGATGAGCCGGTAACGTGAGGATCCCTGGGTAGAAGGGGCAGGCAAAGGGGGCGTGGCCAGCATCGACAGAGCAGGAGGGGGGGACAAGGGAGGCATCCGGAGTGTGTGTGTGTCCAGCATTGAGGGGGCGTGGACGACAGCAAAAGGGGGCGTGGATAGCAGCATAGATGCCAGAGAAGGCATCCAGAGAGTGTGATCAGCATCCAGAGGGGGCATGACTGGCAGCAAGAGGGGGCGTAACTGGCAGAGTGGGGGCGTGGCAGCTGCTTATCACTGCACTGCAGGATACATATCTCCTGGCAGTGAGAGCGGGGCTGAGGCATAAAATCCTAGTTCAGGCTACGCCTCCAACTCTCAGCAAGACGGGCGGGCCGGTCACAGACAGTAGGCGGGCCGGATCCGGCCCGCGGGCTGCCCCTTGCCCAGGTCTGCTTTAAAGCTTCTCCCTTTTTCCTCCAAATGTAATGATGGTCATTATGGCCAAACAGTTCAATTTTAGTTTCGTCAGACCCCAGGACAGGTATCCAAAAATTATGGTCTGTGTTTCTGTGTGAATTGGAATAATTATTCTGGCTTTTTTGTGTTTCTTTTGGCGTAATTGCTTCTTCCTGGCAGAGTGGCCTTTCAGCCCATGTTGATGCAGTACTCGTTTCACTGTGGATAATGACAATCTTACCAGCTTTCACCAGCATCTTCACAAGGTCTTTTGCTCTTGGGTTGATATGCACAAGTCTGACCAAAGCACATTCATCTCTGGTACACAGAACCTGTCTCCTTCCTGAAAGGTATGATGGCTGGACATTCTCATCTTATTTGCACTTGTGTATAATTGTACAGATGAACGAGGCATCTTCAGGTATCTGAAAATTGTACCTAAGGATGAACCAGACTAATGAAAGTCCCCAAGTCTCTTTCTGTGATCTTGGCTGATTTATTTTGACTTTCCCTTTATACTACACAAAGAAGCAGTGTGTTTGATGTGGGCATTAAAATACATCCAGAAGTGTCTCTCTAATTAACACAGATATTGCCAATAAACCTCAGAAGCTTCCAAAGACATGACATCATATGGGCTGTACCATATTCTTTAAAGGCATAGTGCTCTTCGTGTAAACATTTAACTTTTCAGAAAGTAATAAAGATGCCTTAAAACAGTCTCTCTCACTCATTATTCTGGTACAGTGGAACCTCGCTTAACAAGTAACCCACTAAACGAGAATTTCGCTTAACAAGCAAAGCTTTCTGTAAATTTGTAACCCGCTTTGCAAGAAAGCTTTGCTGTACGAGCAAAATTCTCACCGCACACACTTCCGGTTTTGTACATCCACCACGCTGTGACCTGCACTTGCAGTACACACAAACATGCACACACATACAGTATTATGCTCACCTTACCTTGTTACACCACCGGCCTCATGGTTCTTGTAGTCCGCCGGCGTCCTCGCAGCGAACTACAAGACCCAGGAGGCCAGCGATGGAACGGAAGGTAAGGTGAGCATATAATATAATATGTCATCAACAAACAAACAGAAATCAGAGTATATTGTATCAAAATAATTTTATTTTGCAAAAAAAAATTTTTTAAATTTTTTTTTTATTTATTCCAAATCACTAAAAACATCACAACATCAAGAAAAACATCACCAGAAAAAACACAGACAAAGGGATCAGGTCAGGTCTGGATTTTTTATGGGGTAGGGGTTGTAATTTGTATTTTTAGTAGTGATGTGGTCATAGGTTTATATGTTTGTATTAATTTAGTGTTTTTTTATTTATACAGTTGTTATCGACTTAAGTATGTGTTCGTTGACATGATAACATCGGGCGATTTCTGAAATTTCTATGTATGCGGTGATGGAAAATGATCTACACTAACTGGAGAAAAAGAACTAGTCCTGGGAAGCTGCTATATATAAAAAATATATATTTCATCGATGTAATATAATGGAGAATGTGATTCATATGTGTGATATATTGTCATATTGTATTGGAGTAATTTTAATTCAAGCTTACTTGATTTACATTGAGGATGGTGCGCTTGGGGTTCGAGAATAATGGGACTTCCAAGCGGTGGCCGAAACTGTGAAGTCATTACACATCCGCTGTCTGATTGATGGCGAAAAAGATGTGTTGACCTTGCGACATGCTGCTGCTTGTAAGTGCCCAAATATGGCCTATTTATTTTTATTTATTTATTTATTTATTTTTCTCCTCGATATTATTTTTCTTTATTTTCGATATTATTTTTCTTTATTTTCTCGCTCCAGGCGCCATGTTTCATCCTCAATGTTTACCAGTGTAAGAACAAGGTTAAAGGGAAAAAAATAATGGATATATGGGACCTAAGTCCGCACTTGAAACAAGATACTCAACCTCTCCCCTTTATGATATACATGGAAGTTACATTAATATATAATATCTGGTGCTGAGGGATTTGATATATATCGTATCTATATGAAAACTATATATTTTTTCTATACATGTGAGTGGAAAATGATTAAATTCGGCCATTTACTTCTATTATGTGAATATATTTAATAATGTTCTTATGATAAAAAAAATTGGTATTTGACTATGGTTTATATAGATAGTGCTTCTAATCTTTCCCCTCCCCCTTCCCCCTTTTGTGCGCAAATAATATATATATAGGGTAAAGAACTTTTATGGATAATCTAGTTTATATGAGTGGTTTATTACAGGTTTGTTGCTCCATTATCGATAGGTTGTAGCTATATGATGCGTTTTTTTTGGGAACATGTATATGAGAGTTCTTTTAGCCCCTAATGATATTGCTTTATATTTGAATCAACCACGATGTAGTAACGAAAATGGCCATGTTATAATTAACACGTATAGTGCGGTATTATAAATATAATGTGAATGATGTTGACCTCTACAGTGGAAGTATAAATCGGTCCAGTGTGTTGCTGAATAAATACGGTGTGTAACGACCGCCAATACGCCTTTTAACGGCGACAAATTAGGGTACTTCTTCCGATCCGCCGCTTTTTAACGGCGGTCGGAAAAAAGGGTCTAGCGCCCCCCAGAGTCAGAAAATTTCCGGGGTCTCAGCTGCCGGGGGTAGCTGAGACCCTGGAGATCATGATTCGGGCCGGTTTTTCCGGTCCCCAGTCACGTGATGACCGGTATACACCGTATACCGATCATCAATTTATAGTAAATGACCGCGCCGGTAAAAAATGATTTATCTCCCATCTGGCATGATCAAACATGCCAGAAGGGAGATAAATCTTTTTCCCGGTTCCCTCCGGTCCCCTCGGTATCCCCAAAGTGCTCCCCCCGACCCCCAACCCCCTCCCGAAAATCCAAGATGGCCGCGCGCACAGCAGCGCGCCGGCCGCATGTACACTGTTCCTATGGTTTCTGTCGTATGTGCCATAACACATACGACAGAAACCTGCTCCCTAGGCCCTGCCGGGTCCCTCCCTATCCCCCCGGTGTTCCCCGGTGTCATACATACCTTTCGGAGCGCTGATCCCCCGCGGCCCCCTCCTCCGGCTCCTTCACAGCAGACGCCGGTCACATGTGCAGAGCAGCTGACAGCTTCCTGTGTTCAGGACGCTGGCTGCTGCTGCTGCTCGGCACACTGCAGCTGTGACCCGGGGAGGGTGGGTGCAGATTCTTTGCACCCACTCTCCTCAAATGGAGGGTCTGCCCTCCTAGAAAATGGGGAATACGTTCCCTGAACGTGTCCCCCATATTCTAGAAGGTCCAGAGTCGACGTGGGACGTCCAAATGGATTACAGTGGATTTTTTTTTCTTTTCTTTTCAATAAATTGGTCAATCAGGGAATGTTTTGGGGAGTGTTTTTTCAAATATTTTTTTTTTTTGTTGTCAATTTTTTTTTTTATTACTGTCAATTAGTTATGTCGGGTATCTGATAGACGCCGTGACATAACTAATTGCTGGGCTTGATGCCAGGTGACATTACACACCTGGTATCAACCCCATTTATTACCCCGTTAGCCAACGCACCAGGGCGCTGTGATACCAATGTGATATGACTGAAAGAATGTGTGATTAGATAGGAATCAAATCATAATCATAAGATAGGAGTGATCCCAGATATTATTTTATCCATCAATAATTCAGTATCAAAGAAGATGTCCTTTGGAGGGCCAAAATGATGACCAAGGAATACATGTCTTGAAGCAGTTGAAGATAAAGGAAGTAACATTTACAGTTCCACTTACAGGAAACTTGTGGTTAGCGTAAATACAGGTTGAAGGAAGCTTGCATATGAAATTTACGGCTCATTGCAATATTTCACTAACACTGGTCAAACTGTGGTCGGACAGTTGACCACTGGCTAAATGTGCAGGAAATGTGCAGGAAGCTACTGGTGCCCACAGCAGCTTGTGGTCAAGTTACATGAACATGACTCAGCTATCACATGCTGGTGACCATTTTAAACCCAACCTACAATGTTTTCCTATAAAAAATACACCGGGCTCGCTTAATGTTAAAGGGAAATACCTTCCAGGACATTGAAGTGTACGTACGCACTGTTCCTGTGATGCCATGCCAAGATGCCATGTTGATTCCTTATCATTAACTCGAGTCCCTCCGATGTGAAAGGATTGCTACAACATAACGGTAATGTTGATGCATATTTCTGTTATTATATAAGTTTCTATGAAAATAGTTCTTATGCCTATGTACCATTGACTATATATATTCATGTGCTATTAAAATAAATAGTATCTTGCTATAAAGAATATTAGTATTCGTGCCTGATTAGGATATCAGTGAGCGCTTCGTAAGTACGGGCTTTCAGCCCCCTTTTTAGTAGAATTTAGCAAGACATAAATTGGCGTAGTCGGCAGGATTACTTCTATAAGAAGAAATTAACGAATTTTTGTAATTTAGAAGTTAAAAACATATATTTGGCAAATTTCCAGATATTTTTTCAATCTTTTTGCATAGTGTCAAAATGTTCAGAAAACGTAAGGATAATGTTAAGGAGGTTGTTGTGGAGATCCCGAGCTGGATTGAGGCTCCCTACAATCTTATAGCACATGAATTGGTCAATTGTGGATTGGCAGAACAATGGCAGAATAAGCTCAAGCGTTGTGAAGCTACTGATGTTGTGAATGTACTCAGTGGTGCCCCTGTGAAAACAGGTGATGTAGTGTCTTGTGGATTGGTAGAACAATGGCAGGACAAGCTTAAGGGTAGTGAAGCTACTGATGTTGTGAATGTACTCAGTGGTATCCCTGTGAAAACAGGTGATGTAGTGTCTTTAGCACGGCACAAACGATGGCAGGATAAGCTTAAGGGTAGTGAAGCTACTGATGTTGTGAATGTATTCGGTAGTGTCCCTGTGAAAGCAGGTGATGTAGTGTCTTTAGCACGGCACAAACAATGGCAGGATAAGCTTAAGGGTAGTGAAGCTACTGATGTTGTGAATGTATTCGGTAGTGTCCCTGTGAAAGCAGGTGATGTAGTGTCTTTAGCACGGCACATCTGGATTTTGGCAAGTGCATATAGTGTAATGCATGAGCGTGATCTAAAGATGCAGAAGAGAAGTTCCCAGATGGAACAAAAGATGATAGAATTAGGTGGCCTGAAAACAGTTATGGAATGTAATACCAGACTGTTGAAGGATAAATTGGAACATTATCAGAATGTGGCAGAAAAAGCTGCCGTAAAAATTGCTCATATGTGGAGTAAAGGATGGGAGGTCAGTGATGCCAAGGTTCAAGGACCGTCTCAGGTGGTAACATTTCTAGGGATTCAGTGGAACAAGGTGCACAGAGAGATCTTGCCCAATGCCAGACAGAAAATTATTAATTTTCCGGTCCCTAAATCCAAACAGGAGACTCAGTCTTATATTGGATTGTTTGATTTTTGGAGACAACATATCCCTCATTTGGGACAAATGTTGGCTCATTTGTACAAAGTAACGAGGAAAAAATATGAGTTCCACTGGGGAGAGGAACAGCAAAATGCGTTTGAGATGGTCAGGGAAGTGTGGCAAGACATTGAAGGGATTATTCAATCTACCAAGACCACTGTATTTCATGTCGATGCTCATGTCCCTACTAATTCACTTGAACGTTTGTTTAATTCAGAAGCAGATAAAGCAGCAGCCATCAGACAAGTCAGTCCAACAGTTGACAAGGCAAGGTACAGCTGTTTGGGCACACCAGAAAGAGCGACACCTTATTCAGCAGGTTTAGACCTCAGTACATTGGAAACTGTCGTGGTACCCCCAGGTAAGGTAAAACCAATTTCAACAGGATTGGGTTGCCATACACCAAAGGATCATTATGGTCAAATGGCCACTCCTAGTTTAGTGTTAAAAGGAGCCATAGTGGTGGGAGGGGTAATAGAGGCAGATCATCAGGGAGAAATCAAGGTACTGATGTTAAATTTGGGAAATAAACCTTTGATCTTGATGAAACACCAGAAGGTGGCTCAGATGTTAATAATTCCAATAAACTTGTCTGAAATAAGAGAAGGAACTGCCCCAGCAGAATTAACAATACGGGGTACTAAAGGTTTTGGATCCTCTAATATTACAAATGTAGGAGCAAAAATATGGATTCAAAACCTCCAAGGACCGCCCTCAGAGAGAGAGGTAATAGCGGTCGGAAAAGATCGTACTCTCCTGATAATGAGACCAGGAGTGGAGAAGTGGGAATATGTCCCACAAGAAAAATGTTATTTACGAGAATAATAGTGTATCTTTATTTGCAGATGGTGTTGTAAATAAGTGGAATCCATGGTATCGGTTACTGGGAAGAGCTCGATAGTGATGAGATGGAGAAATTCCTGTGTTTGATGTTTGCCTCTCTGGTCGTTGGTTGGACAAGTCTACATCAGGAGGAACCTGTGGCGAATGAATTTCTGATGCACCATCACATTTTCTTCGGTTACAGCCACCAGTATCCCTTATCTGGATGTCCCGGTATCGATGGAGGAAATCTTAAAGTAGAAAAGTTGTTCTGATCATCTTGCTGATAAAGACACTCTAAGTGTTCGTCTATAGAATACTACAGTACCCATTTCCATAGTGGGATGGATCAATCTTCCATGGTGGCAAGGCAATTTGAATGCAACAGTCACCAATTTGCAATATCTGGCTTTTAAGGGAGGAATTTGGGTACTAAGAAATAAGACTGGACTGACTAACCTGGGATTCATCTCTATGGACTGTAGATGCTTTTAAACCCAGCTTAGTGGAAAGGACAATTCATGATATGTTATGGCCTTATGCCAATATGTTCATAAATGGGACTAGTGAAACTTGTAGTAACATATCGGGAAATGTAATGTGTAATGATTCCTTTGAATATCGAGCAAATGCCAAAACACATGATATTCAAGGGAGCTTTTCAGATAATATTGCTTTTAGTTTTAATATACTATACATAGTAGTGAAACTGATTATATTTGTGATTCAACGTTTATCTACACAAAGCAAGACAATTTGTGGCAAACAATATTTCTTGGTCATGGTATGGTATATTCCGAGTGATCTTCTTCTAGTGGAATACTGATGATGGAAAATAATCTCTGAGATCAAGGACCGATTGTGATACCAATGTGATATGACTGAAAGAATGTGTGATTAGATAGGAATCAAATCATAATCATAAGATAGGAGTGATCCCAGATATTATTTTATCCATCAATAATTCAGTATCAAAGAAGATGTCCTTTGGAGGGCCAAAATGATGACCAAGGAATACATGTCTTGAAGCAGTTGAAGATAAAGGAAGTAACATTTACAGTTCCACTTACAGGAAACTTGTGGTTAGCGTAAATACAGGTTGAAGGAAGCTTGCATATGAAATTTACGGCTCATTGCAATATTTCACTAACACTGGTCAAACTGTGGTCGGACAGTTGACCACTGGCTAAATGTGCAGGAAATGTGCAGGAAGCTACTGGTGCCCACAGCAGCTTGTGGTCAAGTTACATGAACATGACTCAGCTATCACATGCTGGTGACCATTTTAAACCCAACCTACAATGTTTTCCTATAAAAAATACACCGGGCTCGCTTAATGTTAAAGGGAAATACCTTCCAGGACATTGAAGTGTACGTACGCACTGTTCCTGTGATGCCATGCCAAGATGCCATGTTGATTCCTTATCATTAACTCGAGTCCCTCCGATGTGAAAGGATTGCTACAACATAACGGTAATGTTGATGCATATTTCTGTTATTATATAAGTTTCTATGAAAATAGTTCTTATGCCTATGTACCATTGACTATATATATTCATGTGCTATTAAAATAAATAGTATCTTGCTATAAAGAATATTAGTATTCGTGCCTGATTAGGATATCAGTGAGCGCTTCGTAAGTACGGGCTTTCAGCCCCCTTTTTAGTAGAATTTAGCAAGACAGGCGCGGGATGAGCTGGGGCGAAGCGCCAGAATTGGCGCATCTAATGGATGCGCCACTTCTGGGGCGGCTGCGGCCTGCTATTTTTAGGCTGGGAAGAGTCCAATAACCATGGCTCTTCCCATCCTGAGAATACCAGACCCCAGCTGTCAGCTTCACCTTGGCTGGTGATCTAACTTGGGGGGGACCCCACGTTTTTGTTTTTGTTTTTTTTTAAAAAAACGCCTGGGGAGCCCTCCAAATTGATCACCAGCTAAGGTGAAGCTGTCAGCTGTGGTTTGCAGGCTACAGCTGTCTGCTTTACCCTAGCTGGCTATCAAAAATAGGGGGGACCCCACGTCGTTTATTTTAATTATTAATTTTTTGGGGGGCTAAATGCAAGGCTAGGCACCCTTTAGTGCCACATGAAAGGCAGTAAAGGGCGCCAGCTTAGAATATGCAGGGGGGTGGGACGTTATATATGTTTGACATCTATCCATTCATCCATTGTAGCATTTTAGGCTATGTGCCCACAATCAGGGTTTGCAGCGTTTTGGGCGCAGAGTGTTTTCCCTGCATCCATAACGCTGCATTGTGCAGTAGAAGCACAGTGGAAGGATTTTTAGAAATCTCATGCCCACTGGGCTTCTTTTCTCCGCAGCATAAACAGACCTGTGGCACAGCTTCCTGAGCCTCAGCATGTCAATTTATGCTGCGGAGACAAGAGTGTTCTCTGCAGGTAGCATAGAGCTCCACAGCATCCTGAACCCAAATCGTGGGCATGGGCAGCTGCGTTCTCCCGTGGACAACACTCACATCTCTGCAGGAAGGTTGACACTGTGTACTAGACGCTGTGTCGCTGGATCATGGCCACATAGCCTAAAAGTGAGAAATTTGTTGCTACAGCAACATTTTTGTGAAGTACCTGTGTGTTCAAAATGCTTACTATACTCCTGAATAAAACCCGGTTTCGAAAATGGGGTCACTTGTGGGGGGTTTCTGCTGTATAGGTACCCAAGGGGCCCTGCTAATGTGACATGGTGCCCGCAATTTATTTCAACTTTTCCAGAATTCAAATGGTGCTCCTTCCATTCCAAGCCCTCCCATTTATCCAAACAGAGGTTTTTGGCCACATGTGGGGTATCCCTGTGCTCATATGACATTGGATAACAAGCTGTGGGGTCCACGGTTTGTTGTTGCCTCTTGAAAAAGTAACAAATATGATGCTAAAGCAACATTTTTGTGAAAAAAATGAAAAATTTTCAATATGGCAACCTAAGCTTATCAAATTCTGTGAAGTACTCTTGGATTCAAACTGCTCACTATACACCTAGATAAAAGCCTTGAGGTGTCTTGTTTCCAGAATGGAGTCACTTGTGGGGGACCGCCACTGTTTAGGCACCTTAGGGGCTTTCCAAATGCAACATAGCGTCCGCCAATGATTCCAGCCAATTGTGCAGTCAAATGGCGCTCCTTCCCTCCCGAGCCCTGCTGTGCACCCAAACAGTTGATTTTCATCACACATAAGGTATCAGCATACTCAGGAGAAATTGCACAATAAATTTTATGCTGAATTTTTTTCCTTTTACACTTGTGAAAAAAAAGCTACCTGGTTGAAGTAACAATTTTGTGGTAAAAATGTATTATTTTATTTTTACAGCTCAACATTATAAACTTCTGTGAAGCACCTGAGGGTTCAGGGTACTCACCAAACATCTAGATAAATTCCTTCAGGGGTCTATTTTCCAAAATGGGGCCACTTGTGGGGGACCTCCACTGTTTAGGCACCTCAGGGGCTCTCCTAATGCAACATAGCGTACGCTATTGATTCCAGCCAATTTTGCAGTAAAATGGCACTCCTTCCCTTCCGAGCCCTGTCATGCGCCCAAACAGTTGATTTCCACCACATATAAGGTATCGCCAAACTCAGGTGAAATTGCACAATAAATTTCATGGTGATTTTTTTCCTGTTACCCTTGTGAAAAAAAAGCTACCTGGTTGAAATAACAATTTTGTGGTAAAATTTTATTTTTTTATTTTCATGGCTCAACGTTATAAAATTCTGTGAAGCACCTGGGGGTTCAGGGTACTCACCAAACATCTAGATAAATTCCTTGAGGGGCCTAGTTTCCAAAATGGGGTCACTTGTGCGGGGTTTCTGCTGTTTAGGTACCTTAGGGGACCTCCAAATGTGACATGGTGCCCGCAATCTTTTTCAGCCAAATTTCCTTTCCAAAATTCAAATATTGCTCCTTTCGTTCCAAGCCCTCCCATTTGTCCAAACAAAGGTTTCAGACCACATGTGAGGTATCACCGCGCTCATAAAAAAGTGGTTAACAAACCTTGAGGTCAAATTTTTGGAATTACCTCTTGAAAAAGTGAGAGAATTGATGCTAAAGCAACATTTTTGAGAAACTTTATTAAAATTTTCAATATGACAACGTAACGTTAACAAAATCTGTGAAGTACCTGTGGATCTAAAATGCTCACTATACCCCTAGATAGAAGCCTTGAGGGGTCTAGTTTCCAAAATGGTGTCACTTGTGAGGGGTTTCTTCTGTTTAGGTACCTTAGCGGACCTGTAAAGGCAACATGGTGCCCGCAATCTATTTCAGCCAAATTTGCTTTCCAAAATTCAAATATTGCTCCTTCGGTTCCGAGCCCTCCCATTTGTCCAAACAGAGGTTTCTGACCACATGTGGGGTATCGGCGCGCTCATAAGAAAGTGGGGAACAAGTTTTGGGGTCCATTTTGTTGTGTGTATTTCCTCTAAAAGTGAATAAATTTGGGTTAGAGCAACATTTTTAGGTAAAATTTAATTTTTGCTTTTTTTCATTCCACACTGCTTTTGTTCATGTGAAGCACCTGAAGGGTTAATAAACTTCTTGAATGTGGTTTTGAGTACTTTGGGGGGGTGCAGTTTTTAGAATGGTGTCACTTTTGGGTATTTTCTATCATCTAGGCCTCTCAAAGTCACTTCAAAATGTGATGTGGTCCCTAAAAAAATGGTTTTGTAAATTTTGATGTAAAAATGAGAAATTGCTGATAAACTTTGAACCCCTCTAACTTCCTAACAAAAAAAAATTTTGTTTCCAAAATTGTGCTGATGTAAAGTAGACATGTGGGAAATGTTATTTATTAACTATTTTGTGTCACAGAAATCTCTGGTTTAACAGTATAAAAATTCAAAAGTTGAAAATTGCTAAATTTTCAAAATTTTTGCCAAAATTCAATTTTTTTCATAAATAAACGCAAAAAATATTGTCCTAAATTTGGTACTAACATGAAGTCCAATATGTGACGAAAAAACAATCTCAAAATTACCAGGATCCGTTGAAGCGTTCCAGAGTTATAACCTCATAAAGTGACACTGGTCAGAATTGCAAAATTTGGTCTGGTCATTAAGGTGAAAATTAGCTCCGTCACTAAGGGGTTAATTATCCTTGCCAGCGGGTGTCCGGTCTCTGTCTCCGCTATTCACTACAAGCTGACCTGTTGCCTAGCAGTAATATAAACAATGTTAATGAGCCTGAAAAGGAAAAGCCTGGCTGGTTGTAACAAAAGTCAGCAAAGGAGGACTCAGTTTGCTGACTGTGAATACTAGTTACTTTTGGATTAATGATACATTTTATATATTTAGGTAGGAATTTAGATTTATGTATGGATTCCCCCTTAAAAATTCTGTTGTGCACATATGGCTTTCCTACTATGATAAGGATTGATATGTGCTGCTGGAAATTTACACCATGCGGTCCAGTGCGATATGTATTGATATCACCATACTGGTATAATAGAACTAGCCAAATGATGCAGTAAAAATGGTAATTATAATTAATTTATGGAATGCAGCATTATAAACTTAAGTGGATGATGCTAGCTTGTAACAGCTAAAAGAAAATCTGCCCAGTAGACTGTGGAATAAAGGCAGCATGGTAATTGTTTTTGGCAGCAGCTGCTCTGTCCCGGCTATTCACTACAAACTGACTGGTTGCTTAGCAGCAACATAAACAAATCCTGTGAGTCTGTGAAGGAAGGCTTGGATTTGTGTAATAGTCAGGGAAAGAAGCGTCTTTAATCGCCTGGATACTAATTGTGAATGTCAGCTGTAACACACATGGTTTCTTTGAGAGCCGACTATTGGCTGATGAATTGTATAAATAACCAACCCTCCTGCCTCGACTTCAGCCTCCTGATGAAAAGGTTTGTCTTGAAACGTGCGTCGAGGTTCTGAGTGTTTCTTTGACCTTATACTAGGCAAGTATGGTACAGTAATTTATGCTACATTTAACTAAGAGCCTCTGTTATAAGGCGATTGATTTAGTCGTGTTTGGGGGTAGTGGATATTCACATCCAGCCCGAGTAGACAAGTCAGTGAATGGGCTGTGTTTTTCCTCCTTATTAACCCCTTGTACTCCTTATAAACTCCATAGCTATAATCTAATATCATTTCTAAGGGGGAATCTATATGTATGTAGATGAGATCCCTCCTATATAGGTTTTATAGATTTATATGAGAGTTGAATTTGTTCCTTTGGGGATTGAATATTTATATACAGAGGCTATTATATGTATTTATTGATGTAATATTTAAAGAAGTTGTCCAGTTACCAAAACTTAATCTCTCCTCTGACTTCCTGTGTTCAGTTCCTACAAGTCCCAGAATTCTTTGTGGCTCTAGGGCGGTATCTAGCTTATCTAACACACCCATTGTGTCTAATACACCCACTCTGCTCCCACCCAAACCCTCCTCCCTGCCTCTTCCCTGTGGATGCACTGAGATCAATCATACAGAGACAGCAGCAGCTCTACACAGCCAGGGGAAGAAAGTGTGTGAGCGCGTATATACAGTGTATGTGTATATACAGTGTGTGTGCGCGTATATACAGTGTATGTGTATATACAGTGTGTGTGCGTATATACAGTGTGTGTGCGTATATACAGTGTGTGTGCGTATATACAGTGTGTGTGTATATGTCATACTCACCTGTCTGCAGGGTCCGGGTGCCATGCCTGCTTCCAGCCCCCTGTCTCGGTCCCGCCGCTTCAGCTGTGTGCAGTCTCCCCGGGGCACGTACGAAACTTGCAGGACCTGGCGGTGGATCACCTGATGCAGTCACCTGACGCATCAGCTGATCGATTCTCGTGGTGTCGCCGGCTTCTTCGCGCCCGGCCGGCTATCAGCTGATCCTGCCGTCAGGGGACTTCATCAGCTGATTACCGGCAGCTCCTGCAGTGATGGGCCAGGATCAGACTCCGCTGCAGGAGCTGCCGGTAATCAGCACAGACGTATTTTTTTTTTTTTTTTTTTCACTGATGCTTCAGCTGATTGTATAATCGGCTTTTATACAATCAGCTGATGTGTCATGTGATTCACGTAGTTTAACCTGACACATCATCTGATCGCTTTGCCTTCCAGCAAACCGATCAGATGATATTGGATCCTGATTGGACGGCGCGGGACCCTAACCCAGGATTACTGCGGAGGGGGGTTTATTTCAATAAAGATGGAGTCACTAATTGTGTTGTGTTTTATTTCTAATAAAAATATTTTTCTGTGTGTTGTGTTTTTTTTTATTATCATTACTAGAAATTCATGGTGGCCATGTCTAATATTGGCGTGACACCATGAATTTCGGGCTTAGGGCTAGCTGATAATATACAGCTAGCCCTAACTCCATTATTACCTATCTAGCCACCCGGCATCAGGGCAGCTGGAAGAGTTGGATACAGCGCCAGAAGATGGCGCTTCTATGAAAGCGCCATTTTCTGGGGTGGCTGCGGACTGCAATTCGCAGTGGGGGTGCCCAGAAAGCTTGGGCACCCTTTACTGTGGATTCCAATCCCCAGCTGCCTAGTTGTACCCGACTGGACACTAAAATTAGGCGAAGCTCACGTCATTTTTTTTTTAAATTATTTCATGAAATTCATGAAATAATTAAAAAAAAAAAAAAGGGCTTCTCTATATTTTTGGTTCCCAGCCGGGTACAAATAGGCAGCTGGGGGTTGGGGGCAGCCCGTACCTGCCTGCTGTACCCGGCTAGCATACAAAAATATGGCGAAGCCCATGTCATTTTTTTTCTTTTTGGGTAAAAAACTGCATACAGTCCTGGATGGAGGATGCTGAGCCTTGTAGTTCTGCAGCTGCTGTCTGCTCTCCTGCATACATTAGTGAATGGAGGATGCTGAGCCTTGTAGTTCTGCAGCTGCTGTCTGCTCTCCTGCATACAATGAACATTTTGAATAAGGAAATGACATCAGACTTTTTTTTTTTCATCAACAATCTTTAATGGCATTGTGCACTGATTAAAAACGCAGTGAGCAAAAACGCAGCAAAAAAGGCACCAAATCGCAGCAAAAACGTGACATGCAGCACCGCAGGTGACAGAGCAGAGCAAGTTGGTGACATGCTCTGCTCTGACACAGTGTGCTGCATGTCACTGTATCCACTCTGGGACTTGTTGTGCAGGTGACCGGATGATACATGTCACTAACTGCCCCACTCTGTGATTTCTGCTGCATAGTACCAACTGTATACACTCTCACCTGCACAACAAGTCCCATAGTGGAGACAGTTAGTGACATGTAGCATCCGGTCACCTGCACAACAAGTACCAGAGTGGAGAAAGATAGTGACATGCAGCACACTATGTGTCAGAGCAGAGCATGTCACTGTCTCCACTCCGCTGACCTCACAGCCCGTACACGCTGCGATGGATGCAGGGGGACACAGAACAAGTAATCGGCCGACACTGGAGTCATCTGATTACTTGGGATGAATTGAGCAGTAAAATGCTCTGGTGCTCGATGGGCGAAGCCCATGCCGATTTTTTTAAAAAAAAATTCATTAAAAATAAAAAAACAAAAAATGACATTGTTTGTGGGCTCCCGCTGCAT